>NC_084494.1:15563675-16193318 GCF_030035675.1 Rhineura floridana
GAGCCCAGTGAACTTCATGGCTGAGGTGTGTGTGTGTGGGGGGGTTAAACCAGCCTTGTATTTAACAACTCACCTAGTAGCAGGCTGAGTGAGCAGGCTGATAGAGACAGGACAAAACACCGATCCTTCCTCCAACTACCTGCTTGGCTGTCAGGCTAGCTCTATAGGGGGGAGGGGACTTTGTCAGTCCAAGGGGTACATTCCCCCATGGGAAATCTTCGGGGGGCCACATGTCAGTGGTGGGTGGGACCCAGAGGGAAGGGAGCATGGGGCAAAGGATTCTGCTCTTACCCTTGCACATCCCTCGATCCAGGCAACCAATCATAGTTCAAAGACACATTCCAGCCACTTGCAGAAGATGTGGAGCATTCTGGTGATGGGTGTGGCTTATCTCAGGCTGTGGCCTGTGGAGAGTCCCGAGGGCCACATATGGCCCCCAGTCCTGAGGTTCCATACCAAGGCTATAGTGGGGTATGTGTGGAAACTGCATTCAGCATGGAAACTCAACAGACTGGCAGGGAGGAAACAATCACCCCATCCCTCCTCCACAATTCCACTTGGTAGAGAGTAACTTTTTACTTGTCTTCTAAGAGGCTAGTAGCCTTCCTTTCCATGCTGGCTGCAGAGGAGGAGCTTCCCCTCTTCCATGGCCAGCACAGAAGTGCAGGCTGGTAACTCTAATGGGCTTGGTTACAAGGCTGATTTTAAACCCAGCTCTCTCAAGTCCTAGTCCAACAACTCTAACCCACGGTAGCCAAGGAGATGCCCTTCAGATGTTGTTGTTATTTATTAAGTTTACATCCCACCCGTCCTCCCAAAGGAGCTCAGGGCAACAAACATACCAATAAAACAATTTAATACGAAAAAGAAAAGCATTCCAAAAACAATTAAAAACATTCTAAAACACAGTTACAGTTAAAATCATTCTTTCATCAGTGATCTTCCGGTTGCCAGGAACAGTCCCCTTCAGCTGTGTCAAGTGCCTGGGTAAACAGGAATGTTTTCAGATTCCTCCTGAAAGTCAATAGTGATGGAGACAGACGCACTTTAATGGGGAGGGCATTCCATAAACGGAGCCACCTCTAAAAAGGCCTTGCCACGCCCTCCATCAACAACTCCCATCAGATGATTATTTATTATTATTTATTAAATTTAAACCCCGCCTTATGGCCAAAAGGCCCTCAAGGTGGCTTACAAAAAAAAAAGAATATAACAATACATCAATAGAACATAATACATCAATAAAATAATACAATTCTCAAAGTTAAATAACAATTCTAAAAATTTAATAACAAATAACATTATTAAAAGCAAATTATTGAGCAAGTGTTACTTTAAATACTTGTATATACATGTCCACAAGCCAAGAACAAGAATAATGCTGGCAACTGTGTTCTTTGTTATCAGTCAAATTACTCATCATTTTCACAGTCAGCTGGGTTCTTCCTTTTCAGATGATGATGGGAGTTGTAGTCCACAACATCTGGACAGTACCTCACTGGCTACCACTGCTCTAACTCTAAGCACCATGCTGGCTCTCTGAGAGATCAGGCAATCTTTTTTTTATCTTGGGGCCTCTAGCCGAATCCTCAGTGAGGCTTAGGAAACAGGTGGAGTATCCAAGGTCATATGCAGGACTAGCAGTAGGAAAGGTGTGTGCTCAGCTTACCAAGGGCTGTAAATTTTGAAGTACTACATAAGGTGGTTTATTTATTATTATTGATTATTTGCTTCAATGTCATCTTTATAACTTGGGGAGGCACCTTTTGGACTTTATGCTTAAGGCACCAAAAGGTCTTGGGACAAATTATATATACTGATATTTCATATGCTGTGTTGCAATATTTTTTATGAAAGTGTGGCCATAAATATATTATTGTTATTGCTATTGCTGTTGTTAATAGTACTAATAATAATATCCTACCTTTCCTCCAAGGAGCTCAAGGTGGTGTGCATGGTTCTCCATTTTATCCTCACAACAACCCTGTGAGGTAGGTCAGGCTGAGCAACAATGACTGGCCCAAGGTCATCCAGTGCACTTTATGGCTGACTGGGATTTGAACCCTGGTCTCCCAGTCATAGCTCGGCACTTTAACTACTACACCACAGTGGTTGTGAAGGTGGAGGCAGAAGAGGTTGTTATTACTAAGGAGGCCCTGCAGGATGTAAGGGAAAGAGCCGTAGCTCAGTGGCAGAGCATCTGCTTTGCATGTAAAAGTCCCAGGTTTGATCCTCAGCATCTCCAGATAGGACTGGGGAAGACTCTTGTCTGAAACCCTGGAGAGCGACTGCCAGCAAATGACACTGAGCTAGAAGGACAACTGGTCTCACTGGGCATAAGGCAGTTTCCTGCGCTTGGAGGCCCTTGCCACTCTGGGTTTTTATTAAAAAACTTTTTAAAAGAGAATTCAAGATGCAACATTTCCTTCCTTCCTTCCTTCCGTAGGCAAAAACAGCTGAGCTCCAGCTACTCGATATTCTCCTGGATGACTCTGAACTGACCTCTGAGAAATTCAGATCTTGGAAAGAACAACATCAGGAGTTGTACCAGGAAATCCAGGCATGGTGGGCTAAGAGGGTGAGCCAAGAGGATGGCGCAAGAACAGACTCGATGTTGGACATCAACCCAGAGGATGCTGCTTCTGCTTCTGCGCCATAAACTCTTTGTCAACAGGGGACACTCCCTGTGGGATTTGCAGGCCTTCCTTCTCCCATAAACAGCTCCAGATGGTCCTCTCATTCTAAAGAGAGAGAGAGAGAGAGAGAGAATGACAAAGATCCCCTTGCTGAACTGAGATAGGAGGAAGCTTGTTTGTCGGCATGGCGGATATCTTGATTTTAATTTAATTTTTTTAAAGATGGAGACATTGATCTGCCTGTGCAAAAAAAGAAGGCTGACAAAAGGGGGTTCAGTCTGCCAGCTACTCACTATGGACCGACAACTTGAAAAGGTGAAAAGGTGACTCTTCAGAGTGGCTTGCCATTGCATCCTTTTCAGTGAGAAAATTCTTTGGAAACAGCAATTTCTCAGACACGTTTCAACTTGGAACACTTTCTCAGGTGTATTTTTGATGACAGAGCAGACAATAGTAACTTGTAGTTTTTTAAAATTATGGTGGTTTGCATCAGGAAGCAGCTTTGGTTAACAAGCAGAATCAGCATATATAAGAATAAATAATAATAGCTACTTGTACTGTTAAACAATTTAAAAAATAATACATAGATACAAAAAGGGTACTTTGTTCTTCTGTTTATATCTTCAAAACAACAGCTTTCAAATGACATCAAGCTGCAAAAAAAACAATCTGTTAGAACAAAGCTATCTCTTTTAAAAACATTGCTTTTGGATAAGAATCTTCCAGTTCAAAGACACTCTCTGAAATCTTGTTGTATTGATATGAGTTCTGCTTGCTGGACTTCATGCATGTTCATGTCAGTTCAAACCATCTGAACAGCAGCTGGCTCCACGTTTAAGAGGATCCTTAGGATAGTTCTCTAGCTGACCTCCCTCCAACATCAGTGGGCCCATGTAGGCTTATTTGGTGGTGTAACGCAACATCAGTGGCTGCAGCAATGCACTCATCAGTGACTGGCAGAAGATGCCATTTTAATATTCCAAAATGCCCCTGATGCAATGCCACTCTGGGGACACAGGTGGGAATTGCCAGGGGAACAAGTTTGGCCCACGAGGGCATTTTCCTCAAACCACGTCCACCTGTTAATCATCTGATGGGTAGGGCAGGGTTCAATTCTGCATTGGCTGTGGGTGCCTGTTCCACCTTTTTGGGGAAGCATGAGAAAGGAGCCTGCATTTTACAGGCTTCCATTTAAGGCGTGTGCTTTTTCACTGAGCAGTATTTAACCCCCACTCTACAGCTGAAGAATGCTTGTTAAACTCTGCTCAGGGTTCATGCATGGGCCGCCAAAGGAAGCTTGTAAAATGCAGGGTTCCTTGTCCCCACCCCACCCCATCCCAGGGAGTATCAGGCACTTGGGGATCTGTGCAAGAGGTTTTGACAGGTGGACGAGAGAAACCACATGTCAGTCACGTGATGTCATAATAACATTATATGATGGATGAGTAAGAAGCCCCACCCACCTGTCAAATTTGGCCCACAAGGATCTGCCACATGGAGCCAGCAAGCTGCCTTACCTTTGCTCTAGGGCATTTTGAGAAATTAGTTGAACAGTGCTGCTGGGAAATATTTCTTGCCAATCAGGAGCACACTTTAAGGCTCCTGTTTGTTCCTTTGCAGCTGCACCTTCACCTGCCCCACACATGATGTCACCTATGACTTGGCTTTTGGGCTGACGGTTCCCCAATGCTGATTGAGGGTATCTAGGTTTAAGACCCACCTGTCTCTTGTAAAGCTTTGGGCAAGTTAGTTTTCTATAGGTCAAAGCAAGGTCAGTAGTGACCTACCTGCTCAAGGGTCCCCCACCCCAATTATTTATGCTGCTGCTAGAATTATGTATTTTTTGCCATAGTTTCACCAGGACTTTCTCTTTTAATGTATCGTTTTTGTGTTGGTCATGTTAAGTTCTTTGTTGATCTTTTTGTAAGCCACTTGCTGCATTATTTTAAACAGAAAAGCAACTTCAGCTTTAAAAATAATAAAATACTTCGTAGGGACTTGTTGCAACAGCAAACAACTTGCAAAATACTTAAAACCCTATAGCGTTGTGATAAATATTTGTTTCTGAGTTCACTATTTCAGCCACTCTTTACAAGACGTGGACATGTTTTATTTCATTTGCTCCAAAGCTCTGCATACCTTTAATATTATCAAAACAAAGGAACCAATGCAGTGGTGCAGAAACAAGTATCCTGGATAAGGACGTTTTCGGCATTGCAGTGCCGGTTTCTGTCACAAACATTCTTTCCTAGTTACTCATTGATGGGTGGAGGCAGGAAGATGGGAAGTGACAGTGTTGATGACTTGACTAGTAAATTTTAAAGCCATTTCCTTTCAAAACTAAACACAGAATCTCAAAAAGGATCCTACACTGTAATAAAGCTTTATCTTAGCAGTAAAAGGCTTTGTCAAAAGGGGATCCTGCTTAAACCAAAATCAACGGCTTTTCATTGCACCATCAAAACGAGGGTGGGCTGTAGCTCCGTGGCAGAGCATCTCCTGTGCTTGCAGAAGGTCCCAGGTTCAATCCCTGATGGCATCTCCAGATAGGGTTTGATGAGTTTCCTGCCTAAAACCCTGGAAAGCTGCTGCCGGTCAGTCTAGACAGAACTGAGCTAGGTGGGCCAGAAGTCTGACTCGGGATAAGACAGCTTCCTGTTGAGGTAGAGGGACTGAAGCCGGGTTTTAAAGGGGGACAGGACTCTATCAACTAATGTGCAAGATGAAAACTGGAAAGATGCTTTGGTGAAAAGCAAAGCTTGGGTTGGCCTAGGTGCTGCCCAGAGGCAGGGCAACCCCTGTCATTCAGCAGAGTGAGGCAGCTGCCTGATGATAGGTAATGGCAGCAAGCGTCGGTTGGATTCATCCGCCAGCCTAGTTGGCGTCTGTTTATGGAATTGCTTATCCGTTGCCTCAAGCAGCAAAAAGTCTTGGGCTGACCCCAGCCAGAGGAAAAAGCCTTTCTATAAGCTTGCAACCTCACTCTTTCTCAGCAAGTGCCAGGGTGGACCAGCTGACAAAGTGTTAACTTTGTAGTGGATAGAAAATTTGGAGACTCAGGTACGCATCCACACCGACCCACCTGTGGAACCCACAGGGGGAATTTGGACAAGTCACCATCCCTTCAGTAGGATACTGTGGTGATAAAAATTAGATAGTCCCCAAGCTCCATGTTTCTAGGATATTATGAGTTGCTATAACATTCTTCATCTTTATTCCTATTATTCTGTATTGAGTTTGTTTTGCATTCTTGATTGAGTGATGCATGTCAATGGATGTAACCATTTTAAAAATGACATGTTCCAGATTGAGATTATACCAGTTGTGTATTGGATGTGTGTGTTTTGCTGTGGGTGTAAAGTACACTAGCAAAGTTTCTATTTTGTAGACTCTTAAGAATCAAAGGAAATACTTCCTAAATATTTCAGAATGTATGGCTTTCATCTCGGGTTGGCATATTTTGATATCGTGCTTTAAGTGTTCAGAGCACCTCACATGCATTTTTAGTTGTCAATAATACCAATCTACCTTACAAGGTTGGTGAAAGGATATCTCCATATTGCAGGTGGGAGGAGAAGAATTAATGAATAACCTTTCCCTTTTCCACTGCCCAGTAAACTGTATAGTCTGTCTTCTGTATAAGATTCCCTGATGCAAATGTTCCATTTCCCATATTTCAAACATTACACTAGGGATGGGGAACCTGTAGACTCCAACTCCCATCAGCCTCAGCCAGCATGGCCAATGGCCAGCGATGATAGGTGTCATCCAATAGGTTCCCCCATTCCTGCATTACACAAATGTTTGTCTGTAGTTGTCTTGAGGTTCCAAGACATCATGCCTAGCATAACAGGTGGTGGCTGCCACAGAGAAAGTCCTTTACCAGGCTGCTATTCACCAGACTTCCATCAATAGTGGAACTACCAGAAGGCAGCGCAACTCTTTTAAAACTAGGTTTATGTGAGTTCTAAATGGAACCCCAGCAAGTAGTAAATAGATTCAAAATGCAGCAATCAAAGCTTCCCAATCATCTTCAAAGGCTGTCCCATGGAGAGCTCATTGCAGTAGTCCAAACTGGAGGCTACCAGAGTGTAGAGTGTGGTGGCCAAGTCATCTATGTCCAAGAGGGACCATAGCTGGTGAACCAGCCAGAGCTGGAATAGGCAATTCTAGCCACGGAGGCTACCTGAGCCTCCAGTGACAGTGTTGGATCCAGGAGCACCCACAAGCTACAGACCTGTCCCTCCCAGAGGAATGCAACCTAGGGCTGGGGTTCGCTGCCTACTTCCAATCTGGTTGTATCATTTATTTATTTATTGTATTTATATACTGCCCCATAGCCGAAGCTCTCTGGGCGGTTTACAATAACTAAAAACATTAAAAACAAATATACAAATTTAAAAACACATTTTTAAAAACAATTTAAAACACAATTTAAAACTATTTTAAACACATGCTAAACACATGCTTGTATTAAAACACATGCTTGTATTCAGATATTTCCTCGTTCCATCCCGATCCGCCCTTTTTCGTTCCCTCTTGCTTTGGTGCTTGCTGATTTGATCTACTGGGGGTTTTTGGTTGCAAAAAATGTGTAATTTTTAACGTAAATGCCTATGTAAATGATCACAGTGTTCCACGTGGTTTATTTTTTCCTATTTATCACACCTACACACTGTTACAAATACATCAACTTAGATGAAATTACAAAGATAATTACATAAAATGGGGGGGGAATGGGGGGAGTTAGTACTGATTACAGCCATGGCCCGCCGCAAAAAGTCTGTGTTGATTACAGCCGCAGCCCACCGCAAGAAATCAGTGCTGGTCTGAAAAGATAGTGGACTGTCGAATTCAGTCAGAATCTGGTACTAAGTCCCATTTAGCAGATATTCTCCTCCATCCCTCGTGCAACACTGTCCAGAACAGAACATTTCTCCACTCAAGAGAAATGATAAAGGTGGAGCAGTGTCCGCCTATGAATCCTTGCAGCATCACCATTACAGTACAATCTAACCATCTCTACTCTTGCTCCCTTTTTAGGGAAGGT
The DNA here is from genome assembly GCF_030035675.1 of Rhineura floridana. Taxonomy (NCBI): domain Eukaryota; kingdom Metazoa; phylum Chordata; class Lepidosauria; order Squamata; family Rhineuridae; genus Rhineura; species Rhineura floridana. Next base: position 15,571,362 of record NC_084494.1, read on the forward strand.
GATCGTAAAGGTTGTGGCGCAGCAATTGCAAGTATTCTTGGATGAAATAGATTATCTTGACCCATTCCAATCTGGGTTCAGGCCTGGTTATGGGTTATAGAATCAGCCTTGGTCGCCCTGATGGATGACTTTTATTGGGAGAAGGACAGAGGGAGTGTGACCCTGTTATTCTTACTTGATCTCCCAGTGGCTTTTAATACTATTGACCATGGTATCCTTCTGACCTGACTTGGTGAGATGGGTATTGGCAGCTCTGTTTCACAGTGGCACTGATCCTATCTCCAGGGTTGGTTGCAGAGGAGATTTGGGTTGACGTGTCAGCAGTACCAGCTGATGATACCCAACTTTGTCTCTGTAACATCTGAATTGGGAGAGGCCATGCAGTTGGGAGAGGCCTGGTCAGTGGTGGGCAGGATGAGGACCAATAAACTGAGTCTGAATCCTAGCAAGACAGAGGTGCTGTGGATTGGTGGTTCCCGAGTTCGGATAATTGGCCAGTTGCCTGCTTTGGATGGGATCGTACTCCCTCTGAAAGAGCAGGTCCATAGTTTGGGGGTTCTCCTAGATCCGTCTTTGTCATTAGAGGCCCAGGTGACCTCAGGGGGTAGGAGCGCCTTTTACCAGCTTTGGCTGGTAAGACAGCTGCGGCCGTTTCTGGACCGGGATAGCCTGGCCACTGTTGTCCATGCACTGGTAACCTCCAGACTGGATTACTGTAATGCATTCTATATAGGGCTGCCCTTGAGGTTGGTCTGGTGCAAAATGCAGCAGTGCAACTGCTCGCTGAGGCAGGGTATCGCCAACATTTTACCCCATTGCTGAAATAATTGGACTGGCTGCCCATTAGCTACCAGGCCAAGTTCAAGATTCTAGTTTTGGTGTACAAAGCCCTATGCAACTTGGGACCAGGATACCTGAAAGATCATCTTACCACTTATATACCCAGTCAATCACTGCATTCTGCAGGTGAGGGCCTCTTGCAGATACCATCTTATCAGGAGGCCCATTCTACACAATATAAGAAGCGGACCTTTAGTGTTGTAGCACCAACACTTTGGAATTTCCTTCTCTTAAAAATTAGACAGGCACTATCTCTGTTAACTTTTCGGCACCAACTGAAGACCTTCCTCTTTCGAAAAGACTTTTAAGTAGAGACCTTATCCCAGTCTGCGTCTGTGTTGGAATCGCTTTTTACAATGTTTTTAAAACTTTTTTTTTAAAAAACCAAACAAATAGATGTTTTAAAGTTGTTTTGTTTTGATATGTTTTAAAGTCTTTTATTTTTAAGATGTTTTAGATTGCTTTTATCAGCTGGTATAGCACAGTGGGGAGGAGAACCTGGCTGAGAGTCCAGAGTCTGTGAGTTCAATTTCCCGCTCGTGTCTCCTAGATGTCAAGGGCCAGCTAAAGATCCCCCCCACAGTGAGTGGCTCAAGGGTTACGTGCCCTGCCACTTGTGCAGCTGTGGGCAAGCTGTATGGTCCCAAGGAGCCCAGTTGCCCCTCAGCTGGCCGTTGCGGACAAGGAAGGGGCTGGCTTGTGCAGCTGTGGCAAGCTGAGCAGGCCCTTGCTGGCTGAAGATGACTAGCATTAGAGGGAGGCAATGGTAACCCCCCTCTGAATACTGCTTACCATGAAAACCCTATTAACAGGGTAGCCGTAAGTCGGGATGGACTTGAAGGCAGTCCATTTCCATTTTCAGATTGCTTTTAGTGTTTTTGTTTGTGGCCCTGGGTTCCTTCTGGGAGGAAGGATGGGATATAAATTTAATAAATAAATAATACTCAGGAGTTAAGTACTATGGAAACCTATGGAATCCAATTGGATTTACTCGCGTTAAGGATGGTTATGATTGCAGTCTTAATCCCCATCTCCCATCCCCCATCTCAGTACAACTTGCTTTTCTTCTTGCATTTATATCCCATGTTTCTTCCAAGGAGCTCAAAGTGGTGTATATGGTTCTCCCCCTCCTAATTAATCCCCACAACAACCCTGTCAGGTAGGTTAGGCTGAAAGGCAGTGACTGGCCCAAGGTCACCCTGTGTGCTTAATGGCTGAATGGGGATTTGAACCCTGGTCTTTCAGGTCCCAGATTCAACACTCTAACCACTACACCACACTGACTCTCCACATCCACTGCACCCTACCTGTTGATCTCTCTCCTTTAGCTTTGTCAGATTCATCCCTTGATCTTCCTCCTCATGAAACACAACATCCTTTCCAGATGACTTGCAAAATGAAGATAAAATTAGCTATCACTGAGACATATCCTACAATTATTTTTGGAAAGTGTATACATAGAGTTCTAAAAAGGTTGGATTAAAAGACCTGCCAACCTATTTTTTTCCCCTGCTCTGACCAACTGCCTCGAAAGATGTCAGTAATTTAATAGTCCACGTTGTAGGGCATAGGTAGATTCTGTAAGCTGTTGTCATTTTTCTTTTGGAAACTGGAGGCCAGGCACATCCCAGCAAAGGTCTCAGCTGCTCCTCCACACCATCCTAGGTAGAGACATGTTCCAATATGGTATTTGTCAACATCTGGGGTCTGTGGGTCTGCAACAGTTGCTATGACTCTGTATGCCATATAAGTTGTTGCACTGAGGTATAAGACTCCAGAGAGCAAGAGCAAGAGCCCAGAGATCCCTGTAAGGCAATAGTTTGGATGTTCAGACCACCAGCGGGCCCCCACATGGGTAAGAACATAGCTCAGGAAGGCAGCAAGCACAGAGATGACGGTCAGGGCTCTCACCATCTGAACTGGCCAGGAGATGGCCATCTTCTCTGGGACAGGATGGCATACCTTGTCCTGCATGCTGGTCACCTTGATGCAGCTCTCCCAAAGCCCGTCACTGAAGGAAACGTCTTGAGGGAAGCCAGGTCTTTGGGGGAACTTGCGCCATTCTGGCGTTACTGTAGCTGCCAGCATCAGAACCCAGCCCATGGGTGCAATGACCAGTCCAAGCACCATGGCACCAGTCACCATGATCTGCTAAAAAGCCCTTCCCTCCTAAACAACAAGGGCTTAATCCAGACTTGCTTGTCTTCCAATATAGGAGTTGACGCCAGAACTGAAGCTGCTGCTTTTTATAACTTTGGTAGCTACACCACCTTCATGGATACATATGCTTTCAAAGCACAGTTATAAACATCTTGAAAAGGAGTTCACTTCCTAAAGGGCAAATGCCATGGCACAAATGAGCCAAAGCAACTCCAACAAGTTACATATTAATGTCCCTTCTATTTCTGGACTCTGTCCATGGTCAGTCATAATGAATGTTTTTAATCATTAATAAAGCAAACTGCCAGCTGCGTACACAGCAATTCATGTCTTTCTTTCTTTTACTTTATTACGGTCATAGACCCAAACAAAACATGAAAATACAAATCCTTGATAGATATACATAAACAACATTTATACAGGGATATACTTTTTATAAAAACAATTTTTATGAATAATTTTTAAAAATGACAATATAGATGTAAAATAAGGCACAGTTTTGATGTTAAGGACATTTGATCGATATTAGAGCTGTTTTTTCCGTAAAGCTTGGGCAATATAAAGAAATTTAGCAACTAACTTTGTAATATTTCTGTTTTTATCTGACAGAAGAAACCGAACTACCCCTTCTGGGGAACTTTCCTGATGGATTGAAATAAGCGGCAAGATGAATTTGGTTCTAGGTTCTTTATATAGCTCACAATGTAAAAGAACATGATATAAAGATTCAGGGGAATTTGAATTACAGACACAGTAACGATGTTCTATAGGGATTCCTAGGTATCGGCCCGTTAAATAAGCAGAGGGTAAGCAATTAAACCTCGCGCAAGAAAACAAAAATCTATAATGGGGAAATGTTAATTCTGTTAAATATGACAGTTGAGATGAAGAACAAAAACTCAGCCCAAAATGTAATGGGGAGCAGGATGTAGTTGCCTTAGAATATAAATACTGATAATCAAGATCCCTTATTCTCTGGCTGATGATATAATTGGCCTTTTCGGAGTCCCAGGATGATAAGAGTTCTGTGGACAGGCCTAAACATTTTAGCTTATTGTTATAGGTTTTGATCCATGAGCTTGTAAAAGGGTCTCTCCATATTAAGTGGAGGTACCCTAAAGAAGGACCGGAATAAGCTACCTTGATCCAAAATCTAAAGGCATGTAGCCAGGCTGTGTGTTCTATCGAGTTTATTCCAGCCTCAAGTCTGAGACCAGCTGGGGAAACACAGTTTGGCATACCGAAAATGGCCTGTAAAAAGCTCGAAAGAACCCTTTCTACTTTTTTATTGAATTCTGTAACCCAAATTGGTACTCCATAGAGAAGATGTGAAAGTATTTTAATTTTAAAGATTTTCATGGCAGCAGGGATGTAACAGCCTCCTTTAGTATAATAAAATCTAATAGAAGCTCTGGAGACGTTTTGTGCTGATTGAATTGCAGTCTGTATATGAAGGGACCATGAAAGTGAGGAACAGAATAAAATACCTAGGTATTTAAAAAAATTTACTTGCTCAAAAGTTTTATCTTTTACTTTCCAATGGTGTGTCAGTTTTCTTTTGGTGAAAACCATTATTTTAGACTTTTGGAAATTAATAGCAAGATTTTTTTTTTCACAATAGCACATAAAGGCCCTAAGGAGGCGTTTAAGGCCAATCTCCGAAAAGGACATCAGAACCGTATCATCAGCATATAATAGAAGGGGACAATTTAATCCTGCTAATTTAGGGGAATGAAAATTTTAATTGCAGCAAATTGAGCTTAAATCATTTAAAAAAAGATTAAATAAGGAGGGGGCCAAAACACAACCTTGCCGCACTCCTACTTGTGCTGGTATAGGTCTGGTCAATTCACCATTTATCCCATATCTCACCCTCAGAGAAGTACTATGGTATAACTGGCTGATTAGAAATAAAAGACGCTTATCTATAGAGGTTGCATTTAGTTTGGCCCATAGAAGATTCCTTGGGACTGAATCGAATGCAGTCTTGAGGTCCATAAAAGTGAGAAAAAGTCCCCTATTTTTGTTGCTCATATATTTTTCTGCCAGGAATCGTAATATTAAACAGTGTTCAATAGTGGATCTATTTGGATGAAAACCTGCTTGCTCGGGACCCAGAATATTTTTTTCTTCTATCCAGGATTGTAGTTTGACATTTAAGAAAGATGCATATACTTTGCCCACTACAGACAGAAGACTGATGGGCCTATAGTTTACAGGATCATCCTTATCTCCTTTTTAAAATAAGGGAATGATGACCGCTTCAAGCCAGGATGAGGGTATCTTCCCAGTCAAATTTATCTGGGTAAAAAGGGACGAGAGCAGTGGAGCCCACCATTGGATGTTAGTTTTGAGCATTTCTGGTAAGATCGCATCTATTCCTGGGGCCTTTCCGCTTTTTAGATTTTTAATTAGACATATTACTTCATCTTGGGCAACCGGCGGCCAATCAGGACAAGAATCTGAGCTGACCTAAGGCGATAGTCCATAGGAATTATCACTATATTTAACAAACTGCAAGGAAAAATGGTGTTCCCAGATATCAGATGGAATATTACATTGCTGAAAGTTTGTAGAACCTAAAGCATTCGTAACAATTGCCCAAAAAAGTTTGGAATCATTGTTTAGGGAAGCATTTATTAGGATCTTCAAACTTTCTTGTTGTACCTGGTCTTTTTTTTGGGCAATTAGCTTTTTATAAGTTCTTTTAGCTGAGTAATATTCAGGAGGAAGAATTTTTGCGTTTGTTGCTCTGTAGGTATTATATATTTCTCTTAGTACATATTTCGTGGCCTTACATTCATTATCATACCAGCTGGGTTTCATTTGGTTTATTGGACTGCGAGGGCGACTAGCTTTTTTTTGAAGCTTTTCCAAAGCAAAAGATAGCTTAGAATATTCTGACAAGATCACTGCACTAGAGTTCGAATTTATTATTTGTTCTCTAGAGTTTAGGGCCGTTGGAGAAAATAAAAATTTCTCAAACTTGGAGCTGGTCCTATCGGACCACTGCACTCTCTTATAATAAACGTTTCCCGGTGTTGAATTTTCGTATAAAAATTTCGTGGAAGAATTACGGACCCCCATAACAGAGATATTTAGTATTAAGGGGAGATGGTCACTTTCTAACCTATCACCAACTGAAAAAGTGGTGATATTTGAGATTAGAGAAGGAGATAGCAGCACGTAATCTACCATACTGCTGCCCCGCCCAGAAATATATGTGAACTCTGCAGATGAATCAACCTCTTTATGCCCATTGATAATTACTAAGTTTAATCGAGCCACTAATTGGATCAAACAAATCCCCAGCAATTCATGTTGAATGATTAGGCTCACATTTATAACCTAATCCAGGATTCAACCAACATGGTGGCCTCTGGATGTTGCTGGACCTTAGCTCTCATCATCCCTGATGCTGAGATGAACTCCATCTGGTTAGGGCTGATGAGAGTTATAGTTCAACAACATCTGGAGGGCATGACATAGCCAACTGCTGACCTTACCTGTCCCCTAGAATTAAAATGGATAAGATTATCAGTTGCATTAGCAACAACAAAAATGCACAGAAAGCATTCTGTGGAATCAGGAACATAATTAATTAAAACAAATGCTTGTTTGAGTTTGAACTTTGCTGGAGTGAAGCTAAGATTTGTTGCTCCTGCAAACAAATGTTTAAAACACAATACAGGTTTATGTATACATTGCAAACTATGCTATTATCTCAGTTTTTGAGGCAGATGGTTTCAGATAAATGTGCAAAGGAGATTTCTGCAGTAAGTCAAACTTTTAAGAGAAATCCAAAATCCACAATGGGGAATACCTTTATTAGGGCCAACCAGAATCTCACAACAAAGGTATTGCTCAACTATGAATTTTGGAGTTTTTTTTTCTCTTATGGACCAACATGGCTACTTTTGCTTTTTTGTGTTTAAGAGAAATGGAAAAGGGGGTAGTCTCAGATATGCCGTGCTCAACTATATTAATGACACACACTTATAAACTATAGTTGAACAACAGTATTTGTTCTAATCCCATTTACTAGGGAGCAAGCCCCATTGAATTCAATAGGGCTTACTCTGAGTAGACATGGTTACAATTGTGCTGACAAGCACTAATTCTTGGTGACAGAGACCCTATAGTGAGCAGCAATAATGGTCAAATTTGGACAGCAATCAAAAGTCGCTGGTCGTTCAACAGATCTGATGCAAAGGCACCACAGACCCATGTCTTTCGCAGCCGGATGGAATGAGACTGCTGTTACTTCCGCCCCTCTCTTCCATTACATCTCGCCTTAGTACAGACCTCGAGAAGGGACTTTTTTTTTAACCTGAAATTGAATATTTGAGGAGGAGGGGCTTGAGTTCGAGAAGAGCATTCATTGGGTGCTCGCTGGCCAGTTGCATTCGGAGGATGCGAACCAATGGAAAGCGAAGAGGCGCGGCAGGGGCATGCTTCTCCCTTGCCAACTCGCAAGGAAAGGAGGCGTGGCCTCCCGCCGCGGGAGAGAGCGCGAGCCTTCAACGGTCGCCGCCCGAGCGAGTGGGCGTGGCAACAGTAGAAGAGGAGGAGCATGGCGAGCCTTCTTTTTTTTCCATCTCGTGTAACGGTCGCCGGGCATGCGCAGTGAGCGGCGGGAGGGTTGGGACTCAGTTGTCCCAGAGAAGGCTGAGGAGATTTAATCGTCTCTTCGCTTATCCGAATTGTGAATTGTTGTGCTGTACCTCAGCATCCCCCTCAAGCGGAGGGATATTTGCCTGCGGACCCTTCGTATGTATTCTAGAGGTAGTAAGTAGTAGTAATAATAATAATAAGTCCTTGTGGGTTCTATCCTGACCCCCTTTAATTCCCCGCCCAACAACCCTCCTTCCTTTCTCTGGAACGAATTCTTTGGTGTGTTACAACCACAGTTTGTCCCAGATAGGGTGGTGGAAATGGGTCTCGGTCTCTGCCCTCAGGTAGGCGCTGCTTAGGTTGAAGGAAAGTCTTGGGGGGGGTACGACACCTCTTCCCCGTAGCTTTTGCTGGATCCCTTGTGGTTATTTGGAACAAAGATGCTCTTTGTATGCACGTGATGTGAATTGAGAAGATTCTCTCTAAATCCTGCGCTGGAAAAGTAAAGCCAGGTTGCAGTCTCAAGCATGCTTTAAACTGTTCTTTTTTATTCAGAAGTGTAATACCTGGGGGAAAGCTCCCCTCCCCCCATGAAATTCACTTTGCTTTTTCTATGCCTCCCTTGAGATATACAGGTATGTATTTCTGATGCCATTGCTGAGCATAGTGGAGATTCCTCAAGATGCAGTCCTAAGCATGTGTACTTCTGAGGTGAGTGCAGTGGGACTTACTTCCAGGTAAGTAAGTCTGTTGGACTGCAGCCTCAGTGCATACTAGAAGCCACCGATCTAGTGGTTGCAGTTGGGTGATACCTTAACATAAGGGTGTAAGAAGAGTCTGCTGGATCAGGCAAATGGCCCATCTAGTTTAGCATCCTGCTCTCAACAGCAGCCAACCAGGTGCCTAGAGAATGCCTGCACGCAGGACCTCAGCCATTGGGACCAACTGAAATAGCACAGAAATGTGGCAGGCTTTGGAGTTCTAGAGAGCTCTTCATCAGGCAAGAAGTTACACAAGGTAGAGGGTTGCTGGATGAGGAAAAATAATAATAAAAAGTAGGCAAACTGCCCTGGATGTTAACCATGAGATTTGCTTACAGTTTGGGTCTAAAATGGAAATGGGAAGCTAAGACTCTCACAGATGCTGAGATGTCGGATTACACACTTGGGCCTGAGAAGAAAAAAGGCTGCTATCCTAATTCTTGGAGAAAACAAAGCCCAGTCTGCAAACCTATTTTCTCCTACACCTTAAATGAAACCAGAGGTTCTAGGTCAGGCCGAGAGCAGAAATAAAAAGAAACATGGCAATCTTTATTTTGGCAAAGCCAGAAGTTAATTTTGGCAGATGCATAATATGAAAGAGGCAATTTAAGAATCTACAAGATTCTTATTTTCTAAACACACACACACATGCTAGTTATGTATATTGCATACACATCTTAATGTGGCTACTCATGCTTATAATGTTGTAATGTTAAAACATGTATCTGAATGAGCCAAAGGTGGTGATGCTATGCACACATTTGGGATTAGGTCCCATTAAATTTAACAGGCCTTCAAATAAACATGCATAGGATTGGGAATGTAAAGGTGTTTTTGAGCTTCCTATGTTGGAACAGGATAGAAGTATGATTAATGTGTTTTTTAAATGTGTATATAAAACATATATTGACAGGATATGGATGTATTTTCCACACTTCATATATAGTACAAATCACATGAAAGAAGCTCAAAGGCACTTTTCCAGATTTGCATGAAAATGCCCCACAGAAAGCTGTTGTGCTCTTGTCACAAGTGACTGTTTCACAAGTGACTGTGTTTGGGAAGGAATGTGAAAGCCAAAGGGACTAGATGTGTATTCTACCCACTGAAGGTCTTGCACATGCATTACATGATTAACAAATAGCCGGTTTGAGTCTTACATGTATGAGAAGCTTTCAGTTCTTGATCAGTTTGAACATATGACCATGGAACCTGGCGTACAAGTTTTTGTGGACTTATTTAAACACATCTGCTTTTTCATTATTTGTGGCCTAAAAGAAACAAATGAACTTTTACAAACCTTCCCTGCACAATCACTTTGTGGTTGTTCATACATGCCATGGGAGTCTAGGTGAGTGAATGGATATTTGTAAGCAAGCCTCGACTAACAAGTGATAAGGGTGAATGTTTCCTCTTGTGTGGCATTGGTCAGTTGGCTCCATAGGTAATTACTACAGATTCATTTGCATGGAATAGGCTTGTCAAGTTCACAGCTCTAGGCTGTACTGTCTTGCCAGCCATGTCATGTCTCTGGTTTAGATATCTGATTTTAAATAACCTGTTCTTTGTGGCTTGCCTGAGGTTGTCAAAAGTATGTGTTGTGTGTGGGAGGAATAATCTGATATCTGGTAGGCTGTAATGCATGTCAGGCAGGCTTGATCTGAACTAAAAGGAATTCGTTATGTATGTGGTAGCTTCTTCATCATACAAGAATTAAATCTGATTTAAACCCTTTCTCTCTTTCTAGTGTATTACTATTGAAAAATGCTTTTCTAGGGCCTGCCAGACACATCATCATTCCTGTGGTTGTATACTTTGTACATGTACGGCTGTAATATCTTTATACCATGTTTGTTCTGTGCACCAATTATAAGTGCAGTTTCCAGTGTGATGGGCAGCAGAGCAAATGGGTGGAGGCTCAACACATAACTTTAAATTGGGCTTGATGTGCCAGCACCAATACTGAAATCATGCTGTGTCCACATTCTGGATGTATTCTGCTGATTGTGTGATTAACAGGAAGTCCTGGTTCATGTTAACCATGGTTAAGGTGTAAACTGTAGAGAGGAGAGTGAACATATGCCCCAGAAGTTTGTCTTTGGTTAGGAATTCTTACAGACATTGTAAAGCTTAACAACGTAACTTTTCTCCCCTTTAGAATCCAGTACAGACCAGAAGAGTGCTTCGCAAGATAGTCTTGTAAATTCCGTATCTGCCTAAAATTCCAAATAGGTACTCTGATCATAGTTGAAGGATGGCTGCCTATGGGGACACTCTGATTGAGACCTCCTCCTTGAACAGTACTGATGGTAAGTTTTCATTTTTAAGTTGCTTAATTTCTATACGGAGCCTTTGTATTCCAGGTTACTGTTCCTTCTCTGTATCACTGCCCACTTTTTCAGATAGGACAGTGGAAGTGCTGAATTCGTGTTTAGGATAGGTAATGGACTGGACAAGAACCAATGTACTGAAGCACAAACCTGACAAGTTGCAGATGATGTTGATGGATGGATATTGTGATTAGATGTATGGTATTTGCTCTCTTCTGGATGGAGCTGCACTGTCCTGTAAAGATCAGGTTTGCAATCTGGGAGTGCTCTCCTAATTGATCCAGCACTATTTCTGTAAGCCTTAGTGGCTTCTGTGACACATAGCATCTTTTGCTAGCTTCAGCTAGTGCATCAGCTATGGCCCTCTTTTTCACAGGGGTAGTCTTGCCACATGTGCAGTAGCCTGCACATAAGACTACTGCAGTGTGTTATATGTGGAGCTGCCTCTGAAGACTTCACAATCTCTTCAGATTGCTGCCTTGAATTGGCTGCAGGAATCAGATGTTGCCATTCTTGAAACTACTGGGTAATAGCCTGCTGTCTGAACATAACAAAAGTTCTGCCTACTGCCTGTAAGGCCCTAAATATGTAGGGTCTGAATCCTTGAAGGATTGCTTTCTTCTGCATATGAGTATTAATGTTAATTTTCAGAGGGCTTTATCTGAGTACTCCCACTTTCAGAGGCTAGGTAGTGTCTGGAGTGCCTTTCCTAGAAAATTCTCTTGGGACCTTTTTTCCCCTTGTCAGGTGTTCTGTAGTGCCCATGACTTCCAGTATATAAAGTGGCTGATATTAATTGCTGTTTTTCCCCTTCCCCTGACTTTATCAAGTTTTTGTTTCTGATATTATTATTATTGTTCATTTTAATAGTTTGTGTTTTGCTGCTCTGAGTTTATTAGCTAAAGAATGGCATACAAATTTTGAAAATAAATACGTAGATATCCACAGTGTCTTTGATTATCTGATAAATTTATTAGTAGTTTCAAATATCTCCCTTTTTCTGAGACTTCAGCCAAGAAAGAAGTCAACTTCCTGCTGCAAGTGGTCTTTGAAGTGTCTTTGAACTGAAATGGTTTCCATTCTAGAGAACTTCTAAGATCACAGCTGGTTGCAGAGCTAATTGCTTTGGGGACTTTCTGGATGTAGAAAAATGAGGTGACCTCTGAGCATGGTAAAGAAACTAGATGTGCTCTTTGTAACCTCTCAGCAGTGGATTGCTTTGCATATAACACTTTTCCTACACAGATATACACTATTATGGGATGTAGGGGAGGCATGTGCTTATGCACCCTGTGTTGTGGTCATGAAAATCTATTTTGCTGTGTTTGTGTATGGAAAGTCAGCAATTTGTTGCTATCCTGCTACCAACTGCTGGCTCTTCAATAGGTGTGCACACAACACAATATTCTTGCATAATTGTCACGTGGCAATCTACATGGGCTGTCTTTTCTTGCACTGTATGGCGCTGCCCCCTTGGTTTAGAGAAAGGCAGACTACACTTCAAGGACATTTCAGAGTGTCCAGCTGCAACTGGTCCCTAAAGCTTTGAGACACTCAGACCCTGGGTAAGGGAGCAAGCAGTCACTTCATCACTTGGCTCCAAGTCCTAACTTGCTGGCACTATCTGAAGACTTGTCAGCCAGTGTCCTGGTAAGGAGAGTGAGCACTTGTTCATGGATGCCTTGGGGGGGAAGCAGTTCAGGTGGGAGAAAGGGGGTGATGTGCTCCATCTTTTCCTAGATACAGTGTGTGCCCTGCGATCCACACTTGTAGCTCTTCCCTACTCTACTTCCCCCATTCTGTCTCTGCTTCTCGTTCAGGACATCTTGTGGAGGTGCTGGATGGTCTGCATCTGTGCACTGCCTCACAACACCAGTTAACCCTCTTGTAGGGCACATGTCATGTCTGAAGTCGCCCATACAAGGTGAGAGGCCTAGCTGAGATGTGAATTTTTCTATGCAGGTGTTCTCCAGGCATGCCCAGGTATCTCTGCGTTAAGAGATGGGATGTATGTTTTTAGTTTTAGAGGGTGTCTTAAAGAGCTTTTTCCCAGCACCTCTGCTAATAAATGCTAGGAATCAAATATGGGATCTCATACATGCAAAGCCACACTCTAGTCTATCATTGATGGAACTTTACCACGTATCCTGTTACCTAGTGTCAGAAATGTGGTTAGCAGACAGCCTTCATGTCTTCATGTGATTGGCTTAATAAATGGTAAACAACACTATGTTGCCCTCTTGTCTTTGAGATGTGTCCAGCTCTTGCATAATCAAACTGCAGTTCTTGAAAATGTTAACAGCTGACCAGTTCTTTTGACATATTTACTGCATATTGGCAGCTTGTCTGCAGATATTTAAACATGCATGGTGTAGTGTCATTCCTGTGATAATCAAACTGGGACCCTGCATTCCTCCTCATGTCAGCATTTGGATTTTGCAAACGTTACAATGTGAGATCATGGTCATGAAACAGGAAAGAAGCTTTATGTCAGAGAGGCAGACTTTTAAACTCTTTTTTACTGACTTTGTGTTGCACATAAATCTGAAATTCATGCAGTGGTACCTAAGAATATGGAGAGGAATAATATTCTTAGGCAGTAAGGTGCCTTGCTGCTTGGCTGAGCTGCTGTTGTTTTTCCTGTATTGAAACCTGAGAGTTACTAAGAATAACTTCACACGTCCATCGAGTCAGATCTGGTACTTCTGCGTCAGTATTTTCAGCATTCATACAGCCTTATTACATACAGCTGTTGGGAAGAACTGAAGTTTATTTTTTGGGGAGGTTAGTGCCAAACAGGCAACAATTGCTTCAGTTTTCTAGGAGGTGTTCCAGTCTTCTGCTGCTTTGGGGTAGCCGCCAACTTCTCTTGACATATCAGGCAACAAATGGGAGTTGCAGTGCTGTGAGTTGGGAATGTAATCGAGAGCTCAGTTCCTAGTTCCTGAGTAAGTTTTAGCATTTTCTAAGGCCAACTTCAAGATGTTTATGAGAGCTAGAAAGCCCTACTTCTGTTAAAATATCATTTGATCAAATGGAAGTTGGTCTGGTTGCATATCTGAATTTGAATTGTGATCAGATGCTGATGCCTTGTAAGCTAGGAGAGATAGCTGTCGTTTATAGGAACATGACCTTTTTCCTTTTTACCATGTAGTGTGGTAGCTCCACTACACTGCATGTGGTGCCTAGCTGTTGAGCATACAGAAAAGCCATGAGAGAGCTCCACTTCAGCTGCTCTGTAATATTTTGGGTCTAATTTACCAGTCACTTTTCTTTTCTCAGCGTTCTGCAATTCCAATGACGGTTCTTCATTTCAGCCCATCAAAACCCAAGTGGCTATTCCTACAGCTCACGTCATGCCTTCCATGCTGGATAGGTCTTGCACAGTGGATGAATCAAGCACACCTCGGACCACCCTGGCTTCCTCCTTGCCGGTCTCTTCAAGTGACGCAGCAGGGCTGAGGTCCAACCATGACCCTGATCCTCTGAGGCACACCCAGGTGTTTGACAGGAACCCTCTTCATCTGTATCGGACTTCAGTGGAAAATGATTGTGATCAATTCTTGTTCCCTGCTTCTGATCAAGCAAGTGTGGAATGTGCTCAGAAACCCATTAGGCTTGCTGCTGAACTCACATTTAACCAGTCAGCATTTATAGATAAGCAGTCTACTGGTCCTTGGTCCCAGCTCCAAATGTGTAATTCAGATACTACCAGTGGTGGCCTAGAAAAAGACCCATGCAAAGTACTGCTAGATGTTAAACCAACAGCAGAAGCAAAGAGAGTCTGTGAAAAGCAGGTACCTTTGGGGCTTAATCCTGCTACAACGTATTCCAGCCCAACAGCTGCTCAGTCTCAGAGGTGGAAGCAGGAACCTTGCACACGACATCAGCATGAGAATTGTGCACTCGGTGCCTGGCATCAGCACTTGGACCGTGTTCGGTTACAACTGGAGCAGATGCAGGTAGAAGATCCTTTTGAAACAGTCTGTTTTAGCTTGAGAGAGTGTGGGGACATAGGTAGGAGTTCAAAGTAGAATAAAACTTTTAGCCATTATTCACAGGTGCATATTAACTGGGTATTCCATTTCTATTTATCTGAAATATATACACATACAGCTACTGCTGTCTATTTAAGTGGTCCCTCTAAATTGTGTTCTCCTCCAATCCCTAGAGCAGTGGCTGGATAGAAATGAAAAGAAACATGCAGCTGTTGGTGACTAATGCTGTTGTATGGATTTGTCTGATGAAAGAGTACAACATAATATGCTGCCTTGACTAATGATTAGTGAGGAGGAATTAATCATCATTAGTATTGTCTGTGTGGTGCTTTAGTTTGCAGGGAGAGATGGCACTCTGTAGGCTTTCAAGGAGTAGAGTGGACTGCCCTGGAGTTTGTTTGGTAAGGGCCTGTGATTGTGGTATCTAGTTTATAAAGAGTTCAGGAATTTCTCCAAAGTGCATATTCATGCCTTGTTTTTTCTAAATACTGCTGCTTTATGTCATTAGTTCCCTTTGACTTATGTGTATGGAAAAAATTGCTGACAAGTAATCACAGTTAGCAAAATGACTGATTGATTTTGCCTTTTCAGTTTGTTTGAAAACTGTCATAAAATCCACAACCTTGTAGTTAGATGAAACCATTTTTGTTTAATGACTTAAAGCAGATGTTTTCCTGTGATCTAAGATTATTCAGTGCAGTCTTTACGGAGCTATTTTTTTCATAATGTTTGGATGTGGGTCTGAAATAGCTGTGTATGCGATGAGGCTTCTGTGTATTGGTATACAGAAGAGAATGCAGAATATCCTCCAATGTTAAAGTTGGGACTGAGAGCTGACCCTCATGTCTTGTTTCTGTCTGAATCTCATGATTTCAGCTGCAAAATAAAGCTACTTGCTACCACCCCATGATGAGCAATGTTTCACTGCACACTCTTGATCCAGCCCAGTGGGTCAGTATTGTGAATTCAAATGAGAACCTGCTCAGGGAGAAAGAAATCCTCATTGACAGGTAGGAAATGGAATACAGAAATAATGTTGTAGCAACTAACAAGCCTGAGACTGTGGCCCAATTAACACATGATGCTAAGCCAGACCATGGCATATCGTGAACGAGCATACATGAGGGTTCCTGCAGCGAAGATGGTTGCAGCAGCATTCTCTCCCTGTCCTACTGCTGCTATGCTACTAGAGCTAAGGCAGGGTTTGCCTTAATGTTACATGTTGTAAATCAGTATACAAATATTTTTATAAATATCTGAGCCTGGGGTCATTGTTTGGCTCACTCCAGACAAACCATGATTGGGAAACCAAGTTACAGTCAGTGAAACCACAAGTCTGGGCTTGTATGTAATGCTAAGCCAAACCATAGCTTACCCCCAAGTAGCAAGGGAGGAGCTGCCCTGCTGTGATCTTGAGAAGTTTGGGAACCCACACATTGACACACAGCCATAGTTTAGCTTAGTGTTATATGTGAACTGGTTCTGTATTTCATACTAGAAGAAATGCTAAAGTTGCAATCCTAAATACAAGGCAGCGTGGCTCATTGAACACAGGCTTACTTCTGAGTAAACACAGAGAAGGTTGTTGTGCAAGTTTTGTTCTAAGAACTTACTGAAATAGTTCCCTGATGACATTACCCAGTTAAGTGAACAAAATTTTTATAGGTAAATACTCAGGAGTATTTGTGTCTGTGCCTGCAATGCCAAAGATATAGAATTTTGGGGGAAAGCAACCTTTCTTTTTGAGAAGCTCCCCTTTCTCTACCATTGATAAAAGTCAAAAAGAGCTTAAATGGGTTTGTATGGCTTCTTCTAGTTGCACTGAGACTTAGGACTTCTTGGCTTGTCTGTTAACTGGGCTAGTGAAGCTTTTGATACAGTGGTGGTTTATCTCCAGTGCACTTAATTGAATGTTATTTGTCAAATTGAGGGATGACAGAGGATAGCCACTTTCTCAGTTAGCTTGTCCCCTTCCTTTATTCTCCCCACCACCACCTTTTATTCCTGTCATTAGGTTATGAACAGGCATCAGTAAACACAATTTAGAACATAGTATAGAGTCCATTTGGCTGAAGCAAACATTCTATCTTCGGAACACCTGACTTTGCAAATGTTAATGTATGTGTTGGGGTTATTCTTCTTTGAAGGCAGAGGCAGCACATTTCCCAGCTGGAGCAGAAAGTACGAGAAAGTGAACTGCAAGTCCACAGTGCCCTCTTGAGCCATCCTGCTGCTTATGGAGACCTGTACTTGCTCAGAATGCAGGTAGGCTCCAGACATCATGGTTGATGTGGCCTGAAGATTTCGTTTCCTTAGCTTTTCTGAAGGAAGATCCATATGAACGATGTTGGAGTGGAGGAGGTTGTTTGGGCAGTGTCATACTATTCTTTTGCCATTTCAGTGTCTTTTGCAACTCTGAATCTGACAGTGTTCAGTATACCATTGATCTGCAGCAACCAAACCAAATTCTATCCCCCTCACTTAAAACAATTGGCTCCTTATCAGGGGATACAATTTTTAGTGTGGGTTTTGGGAAATGCTTGGGAGCTATTGTGATCTTCAGTAGCTGTCTTTTGCAGGAGTTGCAGCGGGAGAACATATTCTTACGGGCCCAGTTTACTGAAAAAACAGAATCGCTCAGTAAAGAAAAGATTGAATTGGAGAGGAAACTGGCTGCTTCAGAAGCAAGTGTAAAACAGATCCAAGAGTCCCACAAGGAGACTGTACAGAAGCATACAGTGGAGCTGAAGAAACAAGATGAAAGGGTTGGTTTTCTGTATTAATGCAAGAGGAATCGCCTGGTTTCTGCTAAAGATCCTTGGTTAGGAAAGGAAACTGTCCTTTCTCTCCCCACTCTGCCCCTCTCACACACTGTATATGTACAGTAATTTGCTTCTGTTTAGTTAACACTGCAGGGAGTAAGGAGAAGCCTATCACAAAGAGCTGAAAAACCAATGTCAGCATATGGAATCGTTTCCCTACCTACATTTTGGGATTGAGTCAAGAGTACAGCTGCTGCTTGCATGTGATTTTATATTGAAGGATTGAACCAGGAGCAGAGAAAAACTAGTTCTTGGCTATTCTAGCATCTAAACTTTACACTTATTATTTTACATCATATAGCATTGCTGTAGGAAATTGTGATCAGTGGGTTGTGTCCAATGCTATTCTTATTCAGAGAAGACCCATTGAATTTAATAGACATGACTAACTTAAATCCATTAATTTCAATGTGTCTATTCTGAGTAGAGCGTAGTTGGATACAACCCTCTGTGCTAAAGAGCAGTGATGTGATGCAGACCTTTCATAAGACCATTAGTAACAATGAATGGATGCCAATTACAAATAAAATATTAGAAATTGAAATTGGCAAGCTTCCCTAACTTTGTTTACTAAGTACAAGTAAAATAAACATGCCCTCTAGGGCATCAGAATCCCCCCCCAAACCCACATCACTGTTGCAGATTTTAAATAGGGAATTGGATTGGGCAGAAAGCTAAGAGCATCAAGATTTTTTCCAAATGTTTGCACTAATATTAGATTGGGTTTCTTTATCCAAATCCTTCAGTTTTTCGGTATAAACCTGAATCTCTACTCTGCATGTAAAATGTGTGCCATTCTTCATCAGCATGTCTCAAGGGGACTAATTTTTACTTGGCTAACACAGCTAATACCCTGGAGTCATGTTGCTGGTTTTGTGCAGCCTGGAGTGGGATTAATCTGCTCTGTATGATAGACTGTTCTGCCTTGAAGGAATGTATATGAATGAAATCTCTAATTTATTTATTTATTTATATCCCACCCTTCCTCCCAATGGGAGGGAGGGAGGGAGAGAGAGAGAGAGAGAGAGAGAGAATATATATATATATATAATGTTATATGTTGTTTGCTCTTTGTAGGTGAGAATAGTTTTGGGAATCTAAGTTAGATGCATGTATTTGCTTGATGGGTGAAAACATGAGAGCCCAAATATGTGCTTTTTCTTTGTGCAGGTAAAGGCAAGAGATAAACACATTGATCATCTGAAAAAGAAGTGCCAAAAAGAATTTGAGCAGAACCGTGAGAAACAGCAAAGAATTGAGACTCTGGAGCGTTATGTTGCTGACCTTCCAATGTTGGAAGATCATCGGAAGCTAAATCAACAGGTATAATGATATCTCTTGGATTCATCTGCACTTGAAGAGTAGGTGGCCAGGTCTTCGTGTATAGCTGTGAGTGTGAATCTGTTTTCAGACAGGGAAATATTCTGACCTAGGACTTCACATTTGCTTGGAGCTGTAAGAAGATGTAGTAAGAGTTGTCTTAGTGTGAAAGAAAATGGCTAATAAAGAATTCTGTTGGTTCTGAAGTGCTGTCTCTTCCCCCCCCCTTTCAAGTTAAAGGAATCTCAGCAGGCAGCTACGGCTTTCCAGAAAACGGTGACTACTCTCGAGAAGGAGCTTGGCGATGTTCGTGTCCGTTGTAGAGAGAAGGAGCTGCAGCTAGAAATGCAGAAACACAAAGAAATGGAGCTGCTTTCTACTGTGCGTAGGTAATGCTCCTGGGATCTAAAGGTGGAGAAGCAGAATGAAATGAGGAAATGAGGTGGTCCAGACAGCTTGTATCGTATAGTGCTTGTAGTGATGAAGCTTCCTATGAAAGATGTGTATCGGGCGGGGGGGAGTGACAACACATGTATCAAGTTGGGATAAGAAAAGTTGTTTGCAGGAGAGAGTAAACTCTTGGGACATTATGGAGGAAGGAAAAGCGATCTTGTTCAATTGTTTTAAAGGCCATCTGTGGCAGATACGCAGCATTCAGTTTTTTAATATCTGTAGAGTTGACTTGGGGAGAAAGTGTGACCTGGGGTGTTTAGAGAAGGGAAATATTGGCTTGGGACTTAATGTAGTGCTTGGGGGAGACAAATGGACAACAGACAGCCAAGGGAATGGAGATCACAGGAGCTGAGTGTATGGATATTAGCCAAATCTGCCCTTGGGTGCCTTGGTGGAAAGGCAGCACATAAACGTAGTAGATAAATAAATAAAATATTTGGCTATAAGCTGGAAGTGAGCTTGCATTTATTTTCTACTTCAGAAACTTTCAGCCATTAAAAATGTGTTGGGTTTGTTTTGCCTTTCAAATCATGGAAAAAGATGAGCATACTGGCTTAGGAACCAAAAGAACCTGACTTGACATTGGGGTTTGGGCTGCTTTTTATAGACTAGTAGCATGTGACAGTGGCAGATCCATTTTGTTTAACCTGCCCAGTTAGAGCAGAGGGGTGTGTGTTGTTTAACAGCAAAAGGGGTTTACTAAGTCATCAGAATTTTTCCCACCAATGCACTTGCTGGCAGATGGCCTTGTATTTGGAGAGGGGACAGTCCAGTCTGGTTGGAGCAGGCTTTGAGGCCTGACACTCTCCTGGGATCCAGTGAAGGCACAGTGAATGAATTCAGGAAACTTGCCATGCTGATTATGTCAGGCTATTGATTTCCTCCTATACTGGAAGGAGGGGTAAGGCAGAGCTAGCAGATACTTTGGCTTTCTGCTTTCTTTCACAGAGAAATGTAGCCTTATAGCTCCTTAATGCACACCTGATCATGACTGAATAATGTCATATAAAGGTGTCTCTCATAATTTAATCATGTATGCTTTGGGAGTAGAGTAGGATTTCTAATTTGTTGGTATGGGATCAGGGGATGGCTGCGGTTTAGATTTACTGTTGTGAAACCCATCTTCAAAAGGTGAACTTGTTGAGGTCATTCCATTTAGTGGTGGCATCCTGTTTCTTAAGTTTACAAGATAAAATGCAGCGTGGGAAGAATTCAGCAGCAGAAAACCATGACCAGGAGGTGGAGAGACAGAAACGAGAAAAGGATTCTCTGCAAAAAGAGCGTGATCTCCTCAGGAAGGTAACCTATTACAAGTGGAGAATTTGTGGGTATATTGTGGGTATGCTCTGCTAATTGGAGCATCTGTCCTGCTAGATCGATCTTACTTCAAGCATCCCACTATGTTGCTTCTTCATGGTCTCTGTGCAGTATGGGTTTTGCACCTGCTAGGGTAGACACCTCTTTTGGATGGACTGTGTTATGCTCAGTGATTAGCACCACCTGCCCTGCCTCTAGATAAGTTAGCTTGCTGTTCTGCCACTTATGGAAATGTATAGAGACCACAAAGGGGGAAAAACAAAACAGGTTGGATTGTGGTTCTCTGAGTGCTCATCTATGCACTTGCACAACCCACCCACAATCCCTGATCTCACTGGAGTTCTTCCTTGTATAGCCCTAAGAATAACAACAAATAATATAAATAAATTTATACGCCACCTTTCCTCCAAGGGCTGAAGTTGGCGTACAAACATTCTCCCTGTCTTGATTGTATCCTCACAACAACCCTGTAAGGTAGGTTAGGCTAAGTTTGTTAGGAACTGAGTAGAAAATTAGGAGCCATGCCCCTTGAGCATGCAGTGTTAGGACTGGGGGCAGGCTTCCCACCAAAGTTGTTATCACCTACCTCTAGAAAGCTCCAAAATGTGCTGTGTGCAGGCACTGATGTCTCTGTAAGAACCACAGTTTCAGATGAGCATCCTGTGGAGTACATGTGTGTTTAAATCATAAACATCACAAGCTTGGCAATCTAGTACTTCCTGCAAGTGTTGTGCATTAATGCTGCATGGCTGTGAACCGTTAAATTTCAGAGCAAAGAACTGAAGAATCCATAAGGAATGCTGATTGGTATTTTGGGGTAATCCAAAAAAATGTAATCTCTAGTTTCTGATATTTGATCATACGCAATAGTACAATGTTCATACATGCATTTATTCAAGCTATGAATTTTCAAGCTTTTTTGGCCAAGAGTACATCTGGAGGGTACTAATAAATGCATGGAATGTTTGAATAACTTTCTTCTTTTTCAGATTGTGGATAATCAGAAGAAGAAGTTGGATCAGTTATCTTCAGAAGTAAAGGTGAGAGATTCTTGTTGAAGGACTGGATATATTGTCATGTGTGTACGTCATCAACAGAATAATTGGAACCTATTTCGTTTTTGTTCCAGAATCTAGAGGATCAGATTGTTCAGGAGGACGACACAGCTCAAGCTCTCAAAGCAGAAGCAATGAGGCAGGAGAGTGCACTGCAGCAGCTGCGCATAGCTGTGAAAGAGGTAATCTTCCTTCTAAATGTTGGCATCTGTTAAAGAGATTAATTATCCATTATGCAGTAGGACCCTCAGTCCTAATTTCTTTTTTATTTTTTTGCATTGAACTTCCTGATTACCTAATGTGCATTTTACAACTCCATTTGTAGCCTTATTTGAAAACTTCTTCTCTCTGGTTCATAACAGAAATTGTGTTTGGCATTCTTGGTACTCCTGGGGCCATACCTGATCCTTGTATGCCAGGCTATGATTTGCTGTGCTTCTCTTGAGCATTGTTTTGTTATATGCCTTCAAGTCAATTCTGACTTATGGCAACCCTATAAATCCTCTTGTTGTTGTATTCGTAGTATCTGCTTCAAATTACTTGTCTGGTCTCCTTCATTGTGAGACAGAAACCATACTGTTACAAAGTGGAGATGCATTTGATGTGCTTGTGGCAATGCAGTGGGCTGACTACTTTGGCACAGCTCAGATGGCTGTGGTGAGCATGATGCCCACATCCTAATTTGTCCTTCTGCTCTGAGCAGATTCTGGTTTTCTTTTAAATTCCTAAAATGTATTAAGTGCTGAAAGGCTTCTGGATAAATAACAAATAATAAAAGATACCCAAGAGAACTGCAGAAACCTCTGCATCAGGCAGCCTTACAAGGGTTGATCTTTCTTTCAAAGAACAAATTAGAATCCCTGAAAGCTAAGGTAGGCAAGGACTAGCAAAGATGTGTCAGACTACAGCTCCTACCAGTCTACCATGGCTAACGGTTGGGGATTAGTTGTAGTCCAGAACATCTGGAGGGCACCACCTTGGCCACCCCTTGTACAGCATCCTTTTCTCTGGTGCCCTAAAGATGGCATCTGAGGATTATTAAGAGTATTCCAAGTGATCTTGTTCTCCCTCAATAGAAATTGGATTTGTCAATAGCTTTAGACCTGGCTATTCTTAAACATGTTATAATTTAACCCCAGAGTCATACTATATTATCTACATCTTGTTGAAGACAAAATTTTAGATGCTGTGGCGGAAATCTCTAAACTGAAACTTCCATACTGTCCGGCAAGCCATGCATAGACTGGTGTGACTCCTAAGAAATTACTATAGGCTTCTAACTTCCTGTGCTTTACCCATGTAATCTGCAGAAATAATCATCTGAACCTTTTTGTTCACCTTTTGTTACAAAAGCATAGAATTCAAGTAGCCCGGGATCTAATATTTCTCTTCTCTTCCCATCTCCCCAGTAATTTATTGTGGTTAGAATTGAGATCTCATTGACCTCTGATAAGGGCATTAGAAAGTGGGTGCTCCTTCCAGTCTGTAGATTCCCAAATGTTGATACAAAACTGATACTGTAGAACTGCAGCCTCACACTAGGTGGGGATAGAGATCTTCTTCAATGCTCCAGCTTCTTTTTTTTATCCTTTCAGCTGTCTGTTCAAAACCAGGAACTAATGGAAAAGAACCTGACTCTTCATGAGCAGCTCCGGCAGACAGAGCCGGGTCAGCTACTGTCTGATGAAACAGCCCACCTTACTCAAGACCTGCATAGAGAGCTAACTAGCTGCCTGCAGGACTTACAATCTGTCTATAGTGTTGTCACACAAAGGGCACAAGGAAAGGATCCCAACTTGTCCTTACTGTTAGGGATTTGCAGTAAGTAAAACAGTTTTGTTTTTTTCAGCAGCTAGTGGAAGATGAAGAGTCTTTCTCTGGGGCTCTGAAGACATAACTCCTCTGCTTTCTTAGCTGGCTATTCCAAATATTTGGGGATATTTGGAGATTTTAGAGTGTGCTGTGGGTACCGCCCCCTAGTTAATGCTCCCCCCCCCCTTCCCCAGGTCATGCTCCTCCCCGCAACAGAGAATGCACACACACAATCCTTGCTTTTTCTTGGAGACTAGGTAAAAGTTGGATCCAGTAGAATAACTGATTTGCATGATTTTACACAGGTCTCTAAAAAAATGCATAATCAAATTGAAGCTATGTTGGTAGAATGTACAGTAAAAATTCCATATCCAGTGCTTGCCCACACTACAAAAACACTGATACAAATCACAGATCCTCAT
The DNA here is from genome assembly GCF_030035675.1 of Rhineura floridana. Lineage (NCBI taxonomy): Eukaryota > Metazoa > Chordata > Lepidosauria > Squamata > Rhineuridae > Rhineura > Rhineura floridana. Next base: position 15,595,266 of record NC_084494.1, read on the forward strand.
GAATCTAAATGATTTTTGCATAGGATGATGGCAAAACCACCAACAAATGACAAAACACATCTATGAACACAGAGGTGATCTATGGTGGTTTAAGCTGTGGTCTGAAGGCACATAAGGCCAGCTCCCTGCTAAAGCTAAGTCGGGTCTGGTTGGGTCAGTACCTGGATGGGAGACCGCTTGGGAACCATATGTAAGGTGCCTTGGGTTTCTATCATGAAAACAAAGGCAGGATATAAATGTAATAAATAAATAAGGCGATATCTTGAAAAATTTGAAGATCCATGCCTTGGATCATAGAATAGTAGAGTTGGAAGGGGCCTACAAGGCCGTTGAGTCCAAGCCCCTGCTCAATGCAGGAATCCAGATCAAAGCATGTGGATCAAAGGATCTATGTTTTTCCACCATGGCAGTCCTGGAAAACACTGGATCCATGCTTTCTATGGTTCAGTCAATAGAGATAGATGTGATCTGTGAGGAACTGAGAAAATTAAGCAATTTCAAGAGGATCCACTTTACTGGAGTGTGTATACACACACACACACACACACATACATGTGTGCCCTCTTCCCCTCCTAACTCCTTCAGCACCCCACTTTCTCCCCATCTCCCAGATCGTTCCCCTTTTCCTCATACCCACTCGGATCATCACAGATGCTTGGGTGCTGATCTGAGCCTTGAAAAGCACATAGAGCTGAAAAAAGAAATGGAAAAGAGTGTTGCTCTTCCAACTTCCTCTACCCTTACCACCTCATGATAGAGGTGACAGTGAGTGTTTTGCAGGGGCATAGAGGATTCACAGGCACTTGGAGAAATCTTTAAGAATGTCATGGCACCCACAGGCACCATGTTGGCAACTCCAGAGTGAGCAGGTTGGTGGCAACCAGAGGAACTTGGAATCTTGTGCTGAGGATATCATGCAAATTGTTTTGCTCTCTAATTTATTCAGTTATGTTTGCTTCACTTCTATACTTGTACATTTGTCTTTTGCAGGAGTTAGAAATTATGTGATAGAAATCGCTAAACTCTTGACATTCAACACTTCTCAGTATGGTTTCTGAACTGTTTGGAGATCATGCCCAAATGTATTCCTAATAGTGAGAGTTAGAAATTTGCTTAAAAACAACAAGAAGTCTGTTTCTAACTCTAGCCTTAAATGGGATATTTGCGATCTTGGAAAACCTAACTTTATTTCATTGTAAAGTGGCTAAACTGTAACTTTGTTCTCTGATTTCACAGCTGTGCACTGCTCAGTTAAAGAAAAGGATGACTTACTGCAACCAGGAATGATAGCAAAGAAGTTGGAGGATGTTAAACATTTGCGCAAAGAGATTGAGGATTTGCGGACTGCTATTTCTGACAGATATGCACAGGATATGGGGGATAACTGTATCACGCAATGAAGGCAAAAGATGGGACTTGAGGACTAAGATTTCAGATCAACAAAAGCTGCTATAGGGTGTGGGATTTTCCAAAGCTCCTTTAAGATATTAATTCTATTGTGATGCCAAGTGGAGCATGTTTCCCACACTAAGGAATCAAAGTATTTCTTTTGCCAGGAAGGAACTTTGAGGGAAATCTATATAGCCTTCTGTTTGTGATTGCTTTATCAGTTAAGACTCCAGGCAAGCTACCAAATAGTTGGGCCTTCTGGGTACAGCACTTAATATAATTGCTATTCTAGGGCTAGTTCACACTGGTAGCTATGAGATTTCAGACTCACTGGAGTCTGCAATCTCATCGGGAAGCACGTGGGCCAAGTGGTACAGGGTTACAGGCAACAGCCATTTCTTGTGATTTTTGTAACAGCACATTTTCTAGATTCCACAAGCATGGGAATTGCTGTGACTGTACCTGTGTACTGCATAGTTCATGCAAGGAAATATTAGTACAGTTGTGGATATGTACCTGGCTGATAGGGACTCCATCAGCATGTATGTAGAAAAACCTTAATTGGCTTGGATAAAGATGTTCTGAAAGAAGTTTGAAAAATGAAGAAATACCTGTATTGGCAGTGCTCCATTACTGGGTAGTTTTGTCTAAAATTCTTCAGTATTCTGAATTGTTCTGGTTTAGAAAGGAACCAAAAGTAATCGTGAATACAATGTTGGAGTTCTAAAATGCGTTAATGCATTTACCCTCAAAAGCCTTCTAAGTACAGCGTCTTCCAAGAAGTCTAGTCTTAGAAGCCTATGCTTGTTCTTCAGGTGACTTGACTTTAGGTGGTGGAACCTGCCTCAGTAAAATGGACTTTGACAGTGCCCACATTAACAGGGGTTAAAATTTTCCCATGCAAGCACACCTTTTAAACTACATTTTTTATATGTCCTTTATGCAAATACTTCATGTTCTGGCATGTGGATTTTCACACTTAGTGCCTTTATTCCTTCTTGAAATAAACTGTCTGAGAAGGGATCAGCTGCATTCTCAAAGATGTGTGCCTTGTATTGCAGCACTTGGTTGATACCTCAGCTCCCCTACCCCTTCGAGTGGCTCATGGGACTCTTTCATCCATTACATGGCTCTGACTTGGACTAAAATATTGAATTCCATGAGATAGTAATGTAAAAAGAGTTCACTGGTCAGTCATTATGACTAAGCTGATCTATTTATCTTTTTTCTCAAGTTACAGAATGTAAGTGGGGGAAGTTTTATGAATGTCCCTTATGTTAAAAAAAACACACACCATACCTCCTGATCAGAATATTAACATATTGGCAAGAAAACTTAGGGACCTTTCTTTACCCAGATTTGGAACATTCCAATACGGGAGAATTTAATCATGCATGTACTTGCTCTAAGGTTCATGAAGACACATGCAATTACCAAATACGGCAAGCAGTTGGCTGCAAGCTTGACAAAGAGCATTTGTTGCCTGTATCACTCCGTCTTGCCACTTTTCTCTGGATAAAGTTGCAAAGCTACTTTTTAAAAAAAGAATGTCTCAACATGCAATTTTGTGAGTAACAGCCCACTGAAGTTCCTTGCTATGCATGTTTCCTTAAAGCACTTCCCACCTGAGCTAAAGTGGTGGGTTATGTATCTGAATCTATTTGAAGTGTATTGAATTAGTCATGAAGAACTCCTGAATAAATGAGTAATAAAGATGCATGAGAGAGAAAGCATTATGAAGTGAAAATGGAGAGCCTGATAACTCCTTTCAATATTAAAATGCAATGTGCTGGTCTTCCAGGCATCAGTATCTAAAACGGTACATGGTCATGAACTGAATCTGCAGAAAGGAACACATGATGGCCCTCAAAGGCTAAGATCTGTTTGCTTTTGAGAACAGACAACATAGAACTTGAACATTTTGCTAGTAGATTATTGTATCTGTAACTAAGTGGAATCATTTTAAGCCTGCTGAAAAGTGAATTTAAAATATACTTGTAGGTTCAGCATGGAGCTTAGTGCAGCTTAGTGATGGATGTGATGTGATAAAGTACCTGGTTCAGAATTTGTCATCAGCATGAAAGGATGAAATATCCAAAGCTGCATATTGGCTCAAGAATAGCATTTTGTTTTTCAGAAGGACCTTATCTAAGATAAAAGCATCAAAGTGCTGAATTTCTGAAAGTTCATGGAATTGTGGCATTTGTATGACATTTTGCCCTTTGACAACTGCTACCCACGCCAAAGATATTTTCTAAAGAATTAGGGGGAGGTTTTGTAAAGTCTGAGCTGTGTGAAGGGATCATTGCTCTGTTGTCATGGCATTTGGCAGGATGAGTTTGCCAAAGGAAGACATGCATGTGTCTGTACTGCAAGAAAAATCTCAGGGCTATAAATTTAAAATAATCTGACATACATTTTATCTCTGTAACCAAAGAGAGTTTGTTTTGCCTGCCTATATGGTACTTAGTATTTTGGTTACAAAATAAAGTGAGTTTTCTGCTTTAAAAAAAAGTGCAATTTATCCTGAAGGACTTTATACTCTACCCCACTTTGCTGTGCCTTGCCATCCTCCCATTTCATCAGCAAGAATTTATTTCCCTAAGTCAGCACTCTTTTCTGCTTAGGTATGCTCAACAGTTTACAATTTAAAATATGAAAACAGTATAGTTTTTAAATCGAGTGAACATGTATGGAGTGTTTTCAAATTTCCAGAGCCATTTCCTAGATTCTGAATAATCAAAATCTGTATTTAGAAAACCAAAATTATATAGAATCATAGAATAGTAGAGTTGGAAGGGGCCTATAAGGCCATCAAGTCCAACCCTCTGCTCAATGCAGGAATCTAAATCAAGCATTCCCGCCAGATGGCTGTCCAGCTGCCTCTTGAATGCCTTCAGTGTCGGAGAGCCCACTACCTCTCTAGGTAATTGGTTCCATTGTCATATGGCTCTAACAGGAAGTTTTTCCTAACTTCAATAACATGTAAAGCATACAAACTAGCCAACTCTGTTAATATTTATGTAAGAAGTTTGGGTTCTTTTTTGCAAGAAGGCAGTTTCTGCTGTTCCATAGAATGTGTTAGAGCTATTGTCTGCATCTTTGCTAACAAAGGAGTAGAAACTAGGATTGTCTGCTGTAGCCAATGCTAACACTATGAAGTATTTCAGGTGTTGTTTGTATTTTAAAATTTTGTTGTTAAAGCAAATGCCTTGTGTGTTTGTGTACATGCTGGGTGGAACAGAAATGTACATGTTGACAGTGCCGGGGTTGTTAGGTGTGCAGGGATAGTAAGTAGGGCTTACAATTTAGTCTTGGTTGCATTGACAAAGGTCATTATTAACTGAGTAATTAAATACACATGAGTAAAACTACTTCTGAACCAAACTGTAGATGTCTTATGCATTCTAAAAGGCGTTCACTCTCTTTCAAAGCAGGGAGTGTCTCCACGATGGTACTTGCCCGCTTGAATATATTATTATTATAAGCACTTTTATCAGTGCTTGTATGTTTCAATCTTCGTTGATTAATTGGGGCACCAAAAGTCGAGTTTTTAAACCAGTTGCCCGTTGCGTCTTTAGTAATAAGGGGGCAATACAAGAATATAGTTAATCAAACATAACTATTTTTGGTGGAAGCTCTTGGTCGGTATTTTCAACTGCATCCCTTTCGCCGCTCAGACAATGTCGATTATCGTAAACCTCCAGGTGCGCTCCTACGCGTGCTTCCTTAGCAGCAAGCCTCTCTGAATGTAGTGGGACACTCCCAAATAAATGCAGCCAGGAGCTACAGAGGCACAGTCGTCTGCAAAGAGCCGCTGGGCTTTCCCGGCTCGTGAAGAAAACGGTCCGATACCAGCGAGGGTGAACGGAGCAGTCATCGCCTGGCGGCCGGATCGAATACTATCTGCTCCGCATGCCCGCGGCTGTAGACCCCATTGGTCTCTGCGATCACATGGTGGGCGGGGCTGGGAAGGAAGCAGATTCCCTCCCTACCCCGTTCCTTCGTTTCCTTCCAGCCATCCATCCAGCAGCCAAAGGAAAGAGGGAGCGTCTCCGAGATCCAGCATTATGGCCAGCCTTACGGTGTACAGTACCTCGGTAACGGGCTCCAGGGAGGTAAGTGCCGCATGGGGGAGGGCTGCCTAGCGGGGCATGTGTCTTTCCGCACCGCGCAAACCTCCTAGCACTCCGAGGTGGACCTTTTCGGCGTCACTGCAGCGTGCGGTCCCCTTTCTTGGTATCTTCCGCGCCGCCCTGCGGAGCTGGCTGCCTTTCAACCCTCGCCTCCCGCTCCAGTTGCGCTCTCCATCTCTCGCTCCCTCCTACAAAATCCCCTTGGTTCTAGGTGTGTTTCTCTTCCCTCTCCGGTTTGCTACCCAGGGGGGAATCCTTCTATCTCCAGTTGCTGCTGTGTGATCGTCTCTTGTTTTCTCCCAAAGCCCGTGGATGATGCATGGGAAATGGGAGGAGGATTTGAACTAGGGAGTATGCAGTCCTGCGACGGGAGAGAGAGAGAGGCCCAGGCTTCCCTTTCCATTGACAAGCGGATTCCTCCCCGCCCCTTTGTAGCGCAGCCTTCCCCCAACCTGGTGTCCTCCAGATGTCTTGCACAACAACGCCCAGCAGCCTCAGACAGCACTGCGTGAGACTGGTGGGAGTTGTAGTCCAAAACATCTGGAGGGCACCAATTTGGTGATGGCTGTTGGATCCTCCCTTCCAGATGCCATCTGAGGCAGTGGCTTTTTCTGCCTCTCATGGATGCATAAAATTCTGCTAGGGTATTTGTATATATTAAGCTCTGTCTGTATTTGGAGAGAACTTGATCCTCCTCCCCCGCAAGGTGTGGCAGTCTTTGCAATTACTGCTTCTGGCACTTTGTTTTGCAATGAGCAACACAAACAGACTGTGTTCACACGTGTTATCGAATCCCAGAACAGCGTGAATAATCTCCCACTTGCCCCACCCCCACTTTGTGTATTCCACAGATCAAATCTCAGCAGAGCGAAGTGACCAGGATATTGGATGGCAAGAACATCAAATACAACCTGGTGGACATCTCTCAGGATAACACCCTGCGGGAAGAAATGAGGACCAAAACGGGCAATCCAAAAGCCATCCCTCCCCAGATTTTCAATGGGGACCAATATTGTGGGGTGAGTGGTTGGCTTAAGGAGAACTTAGGGTTGTCTGTACACAAGAATTGTGACAGATTTGGTCTCCTAGGAGAGCTGGATGCTTTCTAATACTTGCTGTAGATCTGAGCCTTGCTGAAGGCTTGTAAACCATAGGAAGATTCACAGGTGTAGTGGCCTTCCAGAGCAAGCCTTGATTTTGAACATGAAGCCTTGAATGCGAGCCAGGCCTAAGTTTTTGTATACGTAGGTGAGTAGTAGGCAAGTGTGCCTCAAAAGTGTACACATCTTTCTACTAGCTTAAGGGACACCTGTTCTGTTTCACATTCAAGGTTCTTTGTAGCACCGTGAATGTGTTACTTGTATGTACTTTTGGCCCCGCCCTGATGTCAGGTTTTCTTTAATAACCATGTGTTGTGCATGGTTGTCTGTGTAGAAAGCCCACCGTGTAGCAGTTCTACACTATTGAGATGCCCACACAACCAAGGTGTACCAATTGTGTGGAGCCCCCGTGCAAGGAGTTCACGCGTTGGGAATTCTGTTCGGCAACCACATGTTCTGTTCGGTAGTACAGTTTTAAAAGACCTGATTTGTCATTTTAGCCCCGCTCCAGTCTGTGCTGTGTTATGCCCTCCCTGCAGTGATGGTTGGCCACCGTTGGGACTGATGGGGCAGAAAGCAGGGAGGCCAACAGCAGGTGGAGCCAAAGCCAATGACAGGTAGAGCTACCCCAACTGGTTGTAAGTAAGAAGAGAAGCAAGTGGGGGCTGGCTCAGGTTGGTGGGGCAGCCTCCCATTTGCCCTAATAGACCAGCCTCTCCTCCCTCCTTGTGGGTAACACGTGTAAAGTGCTCAAGTGGCAACTGGGTTGTATGAGAGCCTAATGCTTGTTCTCAGCTCACCCCACTTATAGCTCACACATCAGGGCTGTGTGTGTACCAGCTCATCATGGCAAATGCAGTCCTCCAAATTTAAGATTGTCGTATGTGCACAGTGACACTTTGTATTATATCAAAGATTAGACAGTAGAGCAAAATTTTAAGCATTAGGGCTCCTTCCCCCAAATGGGCTTTATTTGAATGTTCCTTTTTGATAAATTTGGGTGAAAAGGTTACCCTGGATGTTATGGTCGTTGGGTTGTATCCAACTGAGTTCTACTCTGAGTAGACCTATTGAAGTGAGTGGACCTGAGTTAGTCATGTCCATTATTTTTAGGTCTGTTCTGAGCATGACTAATGCTGGATACAAGCTGTTATGTTTAAAGGGCATTTGCTCTTACTGCCTTGGAGGGCTGTTCTGGAGAAGGTGAAATGGGTCTGTCTTGGCCAGACTTCTGAGGAGCCGCTATAGGTCAAGGAGGGGGGATTCCCACGTTCCCCAGTACTTTTCTTGCCCTATTTTTCTTAAGCTGCTGTTTGTTGCAAAATGCTCCAGAATGCATGGTGACGCAATGGATTAGGTCAGGAGAGAGAAGTGAATCAGTGGCAGCGTGCCTCTGAATACCAGTTGGTGGGAATTACAACTGGGGAGCGTTGCTGTTGTGAGTGTCCCACGGGTATCTGGTTGGCTGCTGTGAGAATGGATGCTGGGTCAGGCCAAAGGTCCATCCAGTCCAGCAGGGCTCTTCTAGAGTCAGGACAAAGCGGAGTGGTGCATTTGAGCCTCTTTTAGGTAGGTATAGTGGAGGCCTAGAAACTGTGCCCCCCCCACTGGACTACTTCTTGGGATCATGAGGATTCTCTCTCTCTCCTCCCCAGCTTGAAGATTCCCCAAAAAGGAATGAGAGGGATGGGAAACCTGTGGCCCTCCAGGGTCCAGTAGGCCCAGCCATCATAGTCAGTGGTGATGATAGTTGTAGTCCAACAACCACAGGTTCCCCTTTCCTGAGTTATGGAGAGCCTCTAGAATGGGAAGCAGACTGTCTCAGACAATGGTGGGCTCCCCTTTGCTGGAGGCATTTAGGCAGATGCTGGATGGCCATCTGTCAAGGATACTGTAGTTGCATCTTGCATTTGGTAGGGAGTTGGAATAGATGACCGTTCCAGTGCTAGAAATATTCTACGCCACATTAATAACATCCGAAAGTGACATGTTGCGGATCAAAAGGCATATCCTGTGTCACTTGTGAAAGCTCCCTTTGTAACACCCAGCTGAGGGGAAGCCTGGTTTGGTGAAATGGAGACCCACCCTTAAGGACTGTGTCATTCACAGATAAAAAAGCTTCAGTCCTATGCCTCGTGACAGATTTCCAGTGTGGTACCTGGGCCAAGACCGGAACAATTGTTATGCCTGAGAATTGAGGGGTGGGGCAGGGCGGTAAGAGAGACTGAAAAAGAGAGAGTTGTTTTATATTGGATGCTTTTTTGAAAACTCAGCTGAAACCAAGGTGCTTGATTCAGAAGCTTTATCCTTGCTCTACAGCCCTTGTTTGTGACCACACACAACGGCTTGCTCACTCTTTGGGTTGCTGTATCTTTTTCTAAGCTCTGCTTATTTCTGCAGGAAGGTCGTGGCCATTGTTTGCACAACCACTTTTCCTGAAATGAAATGGCAATTAAAAGCTCTTGGTTAACCAGGGCCCTTACTCGTTCAGCTTCTGATGAACCCTTTGATTGCGTGAGCAGATCTCAGCCTGGAACAAAGTAAATGGGTTGTTATAGGAGTATGGATTGTAACGCCCTTGACTGTGGTATGAGAACTCTATATCCAAGGCTGCCCTTGTTACAATGTTATGCCTTGACCTAGAAAATGGTTGTGTTGGGCTTCTTGTCCTAGAAGTAATTCTTATGAGAGAAAGAGGCTCCCAAGGCTTTTATTGCATTTTGCCTTATGCTTGACTCTGTATTTGAGTTGTCTCTTGCTTCCTCTTGGCAGGACTACGAACTGTTTGTGGAAGCAGTGGAACAGAACACCCTGCAGGAGTTCCTCAAGTTAGCCTGAGCATGTTTCTTCTTCTCCCTCCCTTTCTCTTCTTCCCCCCATTGTCCCCCCAAATTCCAAATGGATCATCTCCTAAACTCTTAAGTCCTTGTCATCCTTCTCCTGGCCCTGGGCAACCAGACTCCTCTCCAGCTCCTGTCGAATTTTGTTGCCTGTTTCACTCTCAGCATGGCCTCAAAAAGAAAACCCCACTTTGCACATTCCTTCTCATGCTGCTGGGCCTTCCTCCTCGTGCCTCTGTGGATAGAGAAACCTACCGGTCAAGGACATTGGAAAGCACAGCTTTCCCCATACCTCCTTTTTCCCTCCGCCTTGCGCTGAGCCTGCCCTTGGGGAGAAAAAAGGGTAGGGGTGTTGCCTCCTGTCTTATAACCAGTTGCAAATGCTGGCTTCCATACTTCCTATTTCATTCCTATGGAGGAAATGAGAGCAGTGGCTGTCTGCTACTACTGTTATTATTTGTTACATCCCAATGCAAAAGTACTGCACAAGGTTGTGTGCTGAAATTTCCTTCTGTGCCAGAGAAAGGGTGGGGTTGTGTGCGTGTCTTCAAAATTACTTCAGTGCAGCTCACACCCTCTTTGGAAAAGCAGTTTTCAAGAGGACGATGAGAGCAGAGCTTGTGGTCCATTAGTGCATTCCTACCCCAAATCATATGGGAAGTAACTAGGATTCTAGGTCTGTTCGTGCACCAGTTATTTCACCCTTTCCTTTTTTTTTGGAACTGGCTTTTTACAAACAAGGACCAAGTGCATTCCCAGGTTTTTTCCTTGCTAAAAGCAAAAGTTGTGAAATGGCTGTCTCATCTGAGATGCTATTAAATGTTGCTAAAAACCTCAACTGTGGCTCTGTGTGTTTAATTGGAAGATAAAAGTTGAGTGCCATCCTGACTGTCTATTCAGGAATCCATTTTCCAGTTTTCCTAATAGCCAGGCTGATCATGTTTGTTATTCCTCAGTTGCCGTTGCCCAAGTTTTGGACGAGTGTCAGGGCCCGATAGGCTGTGTAGGAAGAGTTTGGGCGCAGTTGTCTCAAACCTCCAATGGATTTCTAAAACGGCACCCTCACAGCCTTCCCGAATAACTGAAGTGGCTGTGTTGTAAAAGTGTAAGCTGGGAAGACATGAGCACTAAACCCAGGATTTTTTTGCTATAGCTGTGTGAAGGACTGAGGCATGACTGGATTTTTTCCTAGAGTTACATGGACATAATTGTCTCTGGGAAGGAGGCTTGGTTGCTATTTGTCACTTCATTGGTGAGATTAATTCGTTCACTGTGTGGGGTTATCTGTGGCAAAAATGATACCATGCAAAAGGGGTGAGTAGATAAACATTTGATAGCAATCACCAGGAGAGGCCCTTAACTCATTGTGCACTTTTTCCTTTAAGAACCTGCCAGTGGATTTTCCCTTGCTTTCCAAAGAGGAAGGCAGTAAGTTGGTATAAAATGTCAGCTGTGAACAAAGGAGAAGGATATTAATTTTAAGTTTCCAGTTGGAACAGCAACAAAATGTTGCAGTATGAGTGAGCTTGTGTTCAAGGTGGGGCAGCCATGTTCTCTTCCAGGATATGCTGTTACATTCCCATTCCCCCTGGCTTTCTCTTTGCTTGGTTTTTCCCCCATCAGTCATTCAGCATTCCATGCTCAGTAGTCATTGGGCTAGGTTTGGGGGACAGGGGAGTGTGTTCCTCCCGTCTGATTTTTTTCCTAAAAACAAATTCTGTACTTTTGTAAACATTGGAGTTAATCCAAGCCTGCTGCTGCCTCCCCTATTGGGTATGGATGGTGGAAGTGTGGCCACATTAAGAACCAATACTTAGAATTAGTTTGCTGTTAGTATATACAGGAGGGAACGGGACATCTTGCTGCTTTCTGTGGCTTGGTGTGGCAAGAAGCAAGCCCCCAGTTTGGCACCAAGGAGGAGGATGGGGACTCAAGCCTGTATTTATGCTAGGCTTTGGAGACTTGGGATAAGGGCTCAAATCAGAAGAAGCAGGGTTGATGGTGAGCACCAGTTTTGGCCATTTGTGAACGTCTGGACATGGGTAATTTTAGTGGCTAGATGTTCTGTGCCACATTAGAGCTCAGATGTGGCTGGATATTGCAGTAACAGGAGCTCCACAGTCCAGCCACATGGGTGCTCCTGTTGCAAGGATGTACCCATCACCTGAACATCTTTCCTTGTGGCATGCGACCAGTGAGAAGTAAGTAGATGAGGCAGGCATGGATTAGTAAGCACTAAGAACCAATTTAAAAGTTCAGAAGAAGCATCTGGTGTAACCTCCACAGAACAGTACAACTTCAAATTTCTGTGCAATTAGGAAGGAGTGGGGAAGAAGAAGGATTGCATATGTTTGAGTCTTTTCTGCATGTCAAAAAGTCCCTGCACATGGAAAGATAGCTTATTGGGAAAGGCTAAGCCAGTTCAGGACACAACTCTAGGCCTGTTGTTAGAATGATGGTTTATTATTTTTAAAAACCCTTCTCCCTGGCCAGATAGCTATCAGCATGAAGTGCACTTTTGACATGGAGTGAGCATTCAAATATGCAAGTCCACCTAAGAAGGAAGTAGGTCAAAACCTGAAGCATGGATGTCAAGGAACTTTGGCCTGCCCCCTTTTCTTAAACCACTACAAAGATCCAGGGGAAAAACTCTCCACTTTGTGCTGCAAACTTTGGCCAAACACAGAGATAATTGCAAGGACCATCTAACTGAACCAGATAGATCTCCTTTAAGAGAGCCAAGTTTGCAATAAAGTAGCCATGAGAAAGAGAAATGAGCTGTGGTCCTAAAAGAAGCCTGGCAAAGAGCATTGGTCCCATGAACTGGTAGGCTAGTTTTTAACTGAACGCGATCCACATTTGGCCCAAGCCAGGCACTTTTGGCCCTCCAGATGTTGCTGAACAACAACTCTCATTATCCTTGGGCTCTAGGTTACCTTGCTGAGGCTGATGGGAATTGTAGTTCAGCAGCATCTGACAGTTCAAAGGTTCCCCACACCTACCAAAGAGAAATGGGATGGGATGCTCTAGCATTGCATCCATGTGGTGGAGACACTTGTGGCTAAGCAGTGAGGCACTGCACAAAGTAGATAGATTGGCTGGTGCTGAGTCCATTCTTTAGTCTTGCAAAGACAAAGAAGAGCTTATGCACGCTTGAGTTGTCCTTGTGGCCACCTCTCTACCAGAAAGAACAGTTGGGAGGTTGGACACGGAGTCTTCTTATGCTTCAGGAAAAGCAAAGAAGTTCAGTTACCTTCTCTATTAGATGGATTAACAGGCTTGTGTCGCAGGTGCACATAACCCCACCAAGAATTTGGTAAATCCCATTTTTGGAGGTCCTTCTAGGCAACAGAAACCAGGGTGGGGGTATCAAGCACATAGCGAACAATGATCTGGTACTTGCACATTGTGCAGGCCCTCATTTCCTAAGCCTCTGCATCACCAGTTCTGGGGAAACCACATTTTACTGGCAGTACTCCAGCTGTGCGCTCTTTCATTGGAGTGATGATCTAGTATTGCTAAAGAGAGTTTTACAAGGGCCAGCTTCTCTCCATCTGTTTTGGGCTATGATAAACTACACCTGGAGCTAAACTTTACCTACTCTGCCTAGGTAACAAAGGGAGGCTCTACACTCAGCACATCAACTGCACTTTCTTCCTTTGCCTAGGGTGATGAAAATTGCTGCAAAGGCGGGTTGGAGCTGTGTATGTAGAAAAGCCAGTCAGTCTTCCTCTGTCTGACCATAGGGGATCTACTGTTCACAGCATAGGCTATCTTGAGGAAAGAGAAGAAGGCACACTACTTCTTAGCTGAGTGGCAGCCAAGCCTGATGAATCATCCACTGTAAACCTTTACACTTGTTGCCCTTGTGATTTTGTCGAAGAGGCCTTTTTCTGCAGCCGAAGAGAGGCATTAGGGACCAGTCCACATTCCTCCAGCGTCATGGAGTTATTGTTATACACCCGATAGGGAAAAGTGCTGATGATCTCATAAGGTTCCACTTCTCCCCTAGGAAAAGAGCAGAATAGTGCTTGTAAGTGAGCTGACTTGAAATTTGCTATTCAAATGTACATTTGTTAAATGCAACTTCAATTTACATTTTGAATGAGACATTTTATTTTAAAATTAAAATGTTTTAGACTTCTTAGCATCTTGTTTGCTTGGATTTCGGGAGGTATCAAATACAAAATGTAATTAAGCTGTCCAAGTCAACAAAAATCCCAAACCATCTATCAAAAATGATACCATTACATATCAGATATCAAATAATGAAATAAAAGCATCATTGCCTAGCAACTATTTAGTGACTAGGTGTCAAATACTCCAGTTTCAGTTTGCAGAGGAGAGTCTGTAGAAGCAAATTAATTTTGACTGGGGCAAACCAAGAGCCTGCATTTCAGAAACAATGACGTGCCATTCCAGGAGTCTGTAAGGGAAAGAGGGCAGAACGCCACACCACAGACAGGTTCAACAGACTGGCTGGCATTATACCATGAATAAATATTCTTTCCATGACTCCTAGTATTTCTACCTTTGACCTGTACAGGTTACCTTTCAGGGATGTACTTTGGGGTCCAGAGCAGGCATAACAATTTGTGCTGGTTCAGCCACACTTATTGGGTGTGGAATGAACTGTCCTATTGGAGATTTTCAAGGATCCTGACTACTTCCAACCCTTGTCGATAGCCCTGCCCCTTTTGATGATGTCATGGCTCCAACAAAAAAAATCAGCAATGTCAAAGTGGAAAGGAATGACATGCCACATGATAGTACAGTCACCCTTACTCATTCTCTGTACAAAGCTGCACTACGGAGCTGTGGCAAGAATCTGTGGAACTCATAACTGGAGGAAAATTAAGGCAGGTAGAAAATGAGGAGCAGGAAACGGTTTAGTGAAAAGTTAACTGGAAAATTGAGCAAGAGCCCAGATGGCTGTATGCGATAGATCAACTCCCCAAAAGCCATGGGATCTCACAGCACAGCACAGCACAGCCTACCTTATCCCTCCCCATAACCTAAAAGTCAGCCACAATTCCAAAGGCCTTCATTAACAGCTTCTCATCCCCAAAGGTTTACTCCCCATACTGCATCACAGAGGCCTGGTCCTCTCCAATTCGTGGGGTGGGGTGGGGTGGGGGAATGCACTTTCTTTCCTATTTGCTTAATAGTGAGCATAGAGCTTGCAATTTTAGTTGCAGACTCTGGAGCTGAAGGTGCAGAAATTGCTACAAAAAATTCTCATCTGCTGGAATGATCCGTTACTACCTGCTCCGGGCAAGGTGCTTGCGCAGGTCTCCAATGGTCTCTGTGAATGGCATTTTGATTATATACGTCTTCTCCCCATTCTCTGACTTAATCCGAAGAGTTGAGACATTGGGGTCAGATGCCTTTTTTCTGTCCCCTTCCAACCTAAAGATGAGAAAAGCAAATTAGAAAAGAAACAATGGCTTTTTGAAGGGGGCAGAAAAACTTGATCTGCCCCTTTGGAAAAACATTTGGGTGGGGATCAAGCAGTGAGATCTCAACTCTGAGGAACCAGGGTGGAACCTCTGTATGTATCTTGTTCATACAGATGAAAATCTAGTGGCTGTTCTGAGACAGTCAGGGGGTTCATTTTAAGCGATGATGGGGGTTTTCTGGAGAATTTTGAACTGAAAAATTTCCCTATGCAAATTATGCTAATTTGCATCAGACGTTTTCCCCCTAGGGATTTAATTTAGTATGTTTATTTTATTTTTATTTAGCTCACAAAGCTAAAACCACCGAAACTGCCAGGTTCGCCCAATATTTATTTGCAATTGGCACCCATTCATTTTTACTAATGAACCTATGATATGGAAATGTTTCCAAGGAAAAATAAAGCACTGGAAAAAATTCTGGAATATTATTCACTCCACAACAATACTCAGAAGCTCAACAGGGGCTCCCCAATGTAAAGATCAGTAATGGCACAAAGGTGCCCTGAAAGAAGCTTGCCCACTACAACCAATCTGCCCTTGCAATGTGCAGCCATCCCAGAGCATATGGGGTATGCTCCAGGTCACAGACTTGGTTCACATGAACAAGGGTGAGGCCTAGCAGGCCCATCCGCTACCCTACAGGAACTGAGCGCCCCAAATCCTACTCTGAATCCTCTGCACATGCACTGGTCAGACAATTAATGTGAAAAAAGCTCCCTGAACAGACAGATTACTTCCTGGGAGGACAAGTGTGGTAGCTCAGAATTCATTAGCCACATGCCTTTGCTTGGGTTGTCCTTTGGCTCCTGGTATCATTCCTGAAACAATCTCTCAGGAGTGATCCACCCCAGTATATACATGGAGAGCAGAGAGAAGAGGGATCCCAGATATTCTACAGTGACTTGCAAAAGTAATCAGACCCGACCAATGCTCTCATATTACTGAATTACAAATGGTACATTGTAATTTCATTGTATGATTTTTTATTTTGAAACACTGAAACTCAAAATCAATTACTGTAAGGACACAATTATCTCACCATTAGCCTCCACCTGTGAACCATTAAAGTTGCTGTCACATTGTCAGGATAAAACCCCCACTGTTGAAGGATCATTGGTCGGGCTGTGGATCTGAAGGAAAATGAAGACCAAAGAGCATTCTACAGAAGTGAGAATATGTAATGGAATACAAATGCATAGAGTAGGAAAAGGGTACAAAATACTATCGCAGTATTTGGATATCCCAGTGAGCACAGTTGGACCAGTAACCAGGAAGTGGAAGCTGCATCACACCACCCAGGCACTGCCAAGAAAAGGCCATCCCTCAAAACTCAGCGCTTGAACAAGGAGGAGACTTGTGAGAGAAGCTACAGAGAGGCCAACAATCACTTTGAAGGAGCTACAGAGTTCAGTGGCTGGGAGTGGAGCAATGGTGCACCAGTCAACCATATCAAGAGCTCTGCATAACACTGCCCTGTATAGGAGGGTGGCAAGAAAGAAGCCATTACTCAAAATGTGCCATCTGAAAGCACATCTGGAGTTTGCTGGAAAGCATGAGAGTGCCGCAGCTGCGATGTAGGAAAAGGTTTTGTGGTCAGATGAGATCAAGATAGAGCTTTCTGGCCAAAACTCAAAGCGCTATGTGTGGTACAAAGCTAACACTGCCCATGCCTCAAGACACAGCATCCCTACAGCGAAGTATGGTGGTGGCAGCATCATGCTGTGGGGATGCTTCTCATCAGCAGGGACTGGGCATCTTGTTAAAACTGAAGGAAGAATGGATGGAGCAAAATACAGGGAAATACTGCAAGACAACCTGCTTCAGTCCACTAAAAAAACTGAAGCTTGGGAGGAAATTCACTTTTCAGCAAGACAATGATCCCAAGCACAAGGCCAAAGCCACATTGGAGTGGCTCAAGAACAAAAAGGTGAATGTCCTGCAGTGGCCCAGTCAAAGTCCTGATCTCAATCCCATTGAGAATTTATGGCGTTCTTTGAAAATTACAGTCCACAAGCAACGTCCAACCAACCTGAATGACCTGGAGCGAATCTGCCAAGAAGAATGGCCAAAATCCCTCCAACACTGTGTGCAAAGCTGGTACATACCTACCCCAAAAGACTTAAAGCTGTTATTGCAGCGAAAGGTGGCTCTACCAAATATTAATGTGTTGGGGGTTCAGTTTGGTCTATGACCGTAAATAAAAATCAATCAATCAATAATGTGTGGGGGTTGAATACTTATGCAAGCAACATGTTTCAGTTTTTTATGTTTCTTACAAACATTTCCCAACATAAAACCAATGTCACCTTACAATAATTGATTTTGAGTTTCAGTGTTTCAGAATAAAATATACAGAACAGAATTACAATGTACCAGTTGTAATTCAGTAATATGAGAGCACTGGGCAGCGGTCTGATTACTTTTGCAAGGCACTGTATATACTCCTGTTTCCTTGTCGGCCTTAGGCTGGATATACTATTACTGTTCCTGGTAAGTAAAGGCCCTTCCACACGTCTGGCACGTTGCCTTCCCAAAATCCCCCAGGGTGCAGAAGTGGTGGCATGCACAGGCCTTGGCAGCAGTGGGCCAGTGACTCCACATCAGTGAGACGTGGGAGGGACTCTACTCACCAGGAATGGTCAGGCACATTGTGAGGCCAGCATGGGAGAGGGGAGGGTTACAACACATTTCTACTCTGCTTTTTCTCAGGATGCGGAACAGAGTGGATCACAAACCCTGCTCTTGTCTGCATGCTCACTCCCCACAAGCAGAAAGAAAAATAGCCAAGAATTCCTGATGGAAGAAACCACCTGATACGGAGGCAAGCCCTTGGTCTGTTTAGCCCAGCATTGTTCTCTGATTGGCGGCAGCTCTCCAGAAGCTCAGCCAGAGAGGGGCCAGTCCCATCATCTGCTTTTAAAACTAGATGCTACAGACTGAGCCTGGGAGCCTTCTGCATGCCAAACATATGCTTCCGTCCACATGCTGATGCTGAAAGGCCTTGCTAACCCCATTTCAAATTTGGATCATGTAAGCCAGGGATGGGGAACCTGTGGCCCTGCAGATGTCGTTGGACTCAAACTCCCATCAGCCCCAGCTCGCATGGCCGATAGTCAGAGATGATGGGAGTTGTAGTCCCCTGCACTACAACTTGAGGAGCTGGCATGACACCACAGCTGTTCATGAGAAGAGGAAAAGTTGCTTTTTTTTTTTTTTACCTCTTCTTCATCACTGTAATGCTGGGTGTCTCCACCAGAACCACCTCATGGCTTTTCCCACCTGAACCCTGGAACCAAAGAAGGAAATCAGTGGCAAGCTCTGACTGTTCTGAGCATAGTAAACACGTGGAATATGCTGTCCTGCTCATCCTGCAACATCCAAATCTAGTGAAAAAGAAACCTGTCTTTGGTAGTACCATTGAGAACTGAAGGGCTTGGTACTGGGTCCTTGGGTATTAATTACAACTTCCAAACACAGTCCCTAGATCAGCAAACCTTTTTAAAAAGCGATTAAAAACAAAGAAAAAAACCTCCTTTCAATGAATTTCCAGCTTCCATGTCAGTCAATCAATTTATGTTCAACCACAGGCAGGGATGCTGACTGCAGGAATCACAACATGCTTTCAGAGGTCCCAGGTTACCTGGGAGTCAGAAATCTTTGTTTCCCCATCCCATCCATGGAGCTAAGCCACACAAAGGCAGGCGCTGCTATATTCTGCTAGCAGTGCCTATTCTGCTGGCTGTGAAGCACAAGAAATGAAGTCCTGTTTGATACAGCCTCCTTACAGCCATCCTTGAAAGCCACCTGTTATGCCTTCAGTTGGACCCTCCCCCCCCAAAACCCCCAAAGCATTTGCATCCATTCATCCTCTATCGTCACCCTTGCTTCTCATATCAGCAAATGTACAAAGCTGCCTTAGAGTGAGTCAGACCATCGGTCCGTCCAGCCTAGAGCCGTCTATACTCTGACAGTGGCTGTTTCTCCTTTCCAGGCCCTTCTACTTGATACCCGTTCAACTGAGGAGTCCAGGAATGAACCTAGGACTTTCTGCAGGCATGCCATTCAGCCACAGTCCCGCTCCCTTTCCTCCATCAGTGGTAGCCTGTTGTCTAAATTTAGATGATGTGCTCCTCAGGGCAGAGACCTGTCTGGCTGCTTTTGTTTTGTTTTGCCTGTTACTCTGTGAAGCACTATGCATATTGATGGCACTGTATTAATACCCGTAATAATATAACCAGTGAGAAAAGTGAGCAGGTGTTCATACAAACCACAATATATCTTTGTTACTCGTGGGCAAAGGTGAGCTTTTTTCAACCCTTGGCTACCGTGTCAGCAGTGGTTCTCAAAATAAAGGCTGAAGGAGAAAGGAGGTCATAATTGCATATCATTCCCTGAGCTAGTGAAAGACTTTAGCCAAACTTGGAAGAAATAATGATGGATCCTAAAAGGGATTCTGCATGTGCATCTTGTATTTTGGGGACACAAGCTGGTCAGGAGAGAAACTTCTGGTGAGGAAAAGGATTGTAGGAAGGAGTATAGTACCTAAGGGCCCACACTATCGTAAAGGATCAGGTATTAATAGACCTGCTAACCAGCAGAAGTAACTGCATTTCATGCAGGCTGGAGAGGTTCCGTCCTACCTGCAGGGTTTTTTTAATTTCTCCTCGGATATCGATCACTTGCCCATCTCGGATCAGTGACTTTGGAAGCTTGTTCAAAAACTGCTCCACGGTGAGCTTAGGACCTGCCAAAACAGAGGATTGCAGGAGTAAATGCAAACAAAAAGCCACGGACATGATGCTGGGACTTTGCACTACGATCGTGTGACTGCAGAAGTGAGGGATAAGGACTCTCTGGCCTCTGCTGCCAGCTAGAGGAAGAAAGACCATTGGAGGTTGCTCCCAGGAAGAACACCATGGCAAGGGTGCACCCCATTCATCCTGGCCCCAGACACTGTTCAGAGAGTGAACAGCTGTGGAGACTTACGTCAGCCTTCCCTAAGAGAAAGAACTCCAAGCCAGTCGCCCTGAGACTGCTGAAGGGCAGCCTGGCTTCTGCCACCAGCCAAAGAGCCACAAGGCAGTTATACCAATTCTATCCAGGCAAGAAAGGCAGCAATGGGAGATCAGCCTGGCCTCAAGTAGATATAAAAGCCTGTTTCACAACTCAGCCCTCCATTTTGGCAATGGCAGAAGGATCTCCCTCCTCTACCTTTGCCCTTCATTCCACTCTCCTTCCTCGTCTTTTTAGTTTGCCAGCCTGAGAGAGCCTGCGTCTCATTTTGAGTTATGTACAGTGCTTGCCATCAGCGCTGCATTAAATCTTTTACTAATGTGAGCCACTTTGGAAGCCACTTTTTGTCCCCAAAAGGAGAATGCATTATAGTATGATTAGCAGTAGTAAAAATTAGGGCATTTTTCAATGAATTGTTACTGGGTGCCTTCCCCCCCCCCCGCATTCAAATGGCTTGCATATGAAAGCCTCTCTATCATGTACAGGCCCTGACATCCGGTTTGAGGCAAGAGTGGTTCAACCTAAAAAATAAAACAGGAAGAGAATACAGCTTTGCAAATGCAATTACACAAGTTACTAGCCCAACAAAATTCTTACTAGCCTCTCATTACAATCAAATAAAGTCTTCTCACACTGTATGTCCTTGGTAGAAAAATCTATGAATCTATGACTGTTTGTTTCACTGAATGGCATAGGAACTGCTGCTTATGACACAGCCCAGCTGTAGTAGAATTCTTATGAAAAAAATAACAAAGGTACAGAGAACCAGATGTCCCAGTGTGCAGGGACAGAAATTTTCTTTAGAAGTTTTTCAGAAAGACCGGTGGTTCGTAAGAATTATTGTGTAATATGTGGCTCTATGTTCTCCTGTTTCTATTCAATTTCACTAAAATTTCATCCCTCTAGTCAGTGTTTCAGTGGACTCCAATCTGAATTTGTGTTCTTGGTTCATTGATTAAATATTATGTATCCATTTGTGTCCCCTGGGAGTCCAAAAGCTAGGACTGAGTGTCCATTTGGACACATAACTATTACTTTTTAAAAGCCTTGGTAAAAACTGTTGTTGTCGTCGTCATCGTAGCGTACACTTATTTTTCATTCATTCATTCTTAGTAATCTGCTCCTACCCAATGAGCTTGCTCAAGAACTCAGCTCAATTTCTGAAGCCCTTCTCACTGAAACGTTTGGTTGGTGAGGAGAAGGTAAAAGCCCTTTTCCATCACAAGCTACTCATAACATTGATAACACACAACTTCATTCAAGATTATCTTTTAAAAAATGCCATTAAAAATGGACCCACAAAAGAAAATAAAGGAACAGGCTGAACATCAGAATTTTAAAGCACTGAACTAAAAACAAAACAAAATGTTTGGGTTTAACTAGGGCCTGAAAGCAACCCCAACAAATAAGAACAACAAGAATAAGAATAGCCATCATTGTCATCATTAAGCTCCACCTCACCTGGGATCTCATTTGTCTCCTTCACTCCACTTGACTGTGCATGGCCAATGACTTGGCCCTGGCCAGGAAAACTCTTGGGTAGCTGTCTCTCCTGAAAGAAGACATCTCTCTTGTCGGTGACCTGTTGAATAAATCCAAATTGCCATTCAATGCCCTGCTTAACCCCAGACTCCAGAGGTCAGTGTTAGGCTAGGTAACTATGAGAAAATGTTGGCAGCAGTGACTAATGGAACATAAAAGAGACGTCCCCACTTCCTTTGCAGAAACCTCAAAGGAAATTGCTAGTCAGCAGGGATGCCTCAACCCAGGACAGATGCTGAAGTGGCACTAGCCCTATCAAGATACAGATACTTGATTAACTGGGGAAAAAACCCACTTGGGAAGAGGTAGCTCACTCAAAGAAAAAAAACCCAATTTGATCCATTTCTGGCTGCTTTTCACAGTCTCCTACAAGACAAAGGATGGATAAAATTGACTACACCAGATCACAGTTTCTGGTCTAGTCAATAACACACTTAAAGGAAACTTTCCACCTTTCTTTCCAATAGCACATATGTAGATGTGCACCCATCTTTTTGTTATTTGTCAAATGCAATGTCCAACAGGTGCTCACAACAATTGCACCAAAATCTGCTCTTGTATTGCAGCAGTGCTGGACACACGCTGGAGTTTCTTTTGGCTTTTTCTGGGCATGGCCAAATGGAAGACAAAACTCAGAAAATGGGGTTGACCCAATCCACAGCAGCACAGAAACACTGGGAAAAACAACAGGATTTATTCTTAGAGAAAGGCTCAATGTGTTTCGAGCATACATTTTTGTCTCAATGATACCATAATACAAGAATATGCACATTAAGATGAAGGAATTACTCCCATTGTCATTTTATCCAAAGCACTCATTACTATATACTATATACACACACAATGCAATTACACCAGTCCCTGCTATCTAAAAGCCTTAATTCAGGGGTAGGGAACCTGTGGCCCTGCAGATCTTGCTGGCTACAATACCAATAATCTCTAATCATGGGTCATGCTGGCTGGGGCTGATGGGACCTAGAGAGCTGCAACATCTTGAGGCCTACAGGTTCCCCACCCCTGTTTTAGTTGGAAGCACCAGAAATTGAACATCGGACCTTCTGCAGCAAAACATGTTCTCTACCACTGAGCGGTGAATTCTCCCTACAATTCCATCCAAAACCATGTACATAGGAGTTACTGAAACCTATTGCTTTATGAAGGGATACATTTAATTAGCAGCACCTTTATTTTTCCATCTGACAACAGGAAATATACCTCACTCACATTTCCTTTTGCAACACTTTCTAATAAGAGAACAGGTGCTTGCTCTTCACTTACTCTCAAACTTACTTCTCTCTGACAACCTAATTCAAAACTATATCTCACAAGAACTCAGACTCAAAAAGCTTTAAGTGACAGATGCATAATTTCCATTCTAGGAACGAAAAGATTATAATTAAAATAAGTACTAGTGAACCTAACTATAGGGAGTATAGATTTTGCCAGTCTTTCCAATGAGATCATATTCACTTACTTTCTATCTCTATGAACAACAGTTCAAGTGCTAAGAAACACCTGCACGACAGAGGGGAGAGATCTAAAGCTTAATTTAATCTTTCATTTAATTCAGTAAAGAGTTTTAGAAACCAGAAAGCTTTTGTTCTTAATATATCCATTTCATCTAAGTACTAGACCTTGGAGGTACCTATATGTAGTTCTGAGGTTGTTTTATTCAAAATGTTTCACTAGCAGTTGCCTAGTATGCTACAAAAAATGAACAAATGTTCTATAGGGAATGAGTCACACAATCACTTTGATGAGATGGATATGCAACAATGGGCTAGTTTGCAATGCTAAACCATAATGTAATGCTAAACCATAGTTTAGTGTTATGAGACCAAGTCTAGGTGTACTTGGGTTCCTCCATCCCTTGCTTCCATCTCACAGCCTCAAGGATCACAGCTTTCAATGAAATCCAGACACGACAATCAGTGGTTGCTTTTAACTAGGTTTGTTCTTTTCCTGCAAGATCTGGTCCATAGGATGCTTCACTGCATGCTGAGATCACAGATCACAATTTTCTGACTCAGCCCACATTTTGAAGAGTTTCACAGAAGTCAACCCATGACTATCCTCTTTATTACATTTGTATCCCATCTTCCTCCAAGAAGCTCAAGGCATTGTACATAATTCTCTTTCCTCCCATTTTATCATCTCAATCTTATGAATTCAGCTAGGCTAAGAGAGAGTGACTGGCTCAGGATTAACCAATGAGCTTCTTGGGTGAAGGGAAGTACACTGCACTGACTCTTCAGTAGCTCCAGGGGAAGCCTTCTGTGTTGCCTCTCAAATGGGTAGTCAGAGCTGTGCTGCCAAATGCAGAGCTCAGCCCAGATTTAGCTTTTGGCATGCCACTGCAAAATACTCAGCTGGAAGCCACCACAAGCAAGGCCTTGTATGCAGCCATCAGAAACCAATGTGTTTGTGTGAGGAGGTCTATTGTTTCAAGACGTGTTGGAGCATTCTACCAGTTGCTGTATCAAAAAGAAAAGAAAAAAAGGGGATCCTTTACTGTTTGCTTCATTCCATCAATGAAGATTTGGGAATCTACACCCAAATTCATCTCTTGTAGTCTGGAAGCAATCTCAGGGCCAATTTATGCAATCCACAGAATCCAGTTGTAGCACATTTTCAGACTGTCCCACTTTGGGCTATGGGAGGAAAGGGTTTGCATACTTGAATCCTCATCCAGCAAGAAACACACACACACAACCATGGCAGGAGAAAGGCATCTGTTTAGCCTACTGCTTAACACATTATTTTCCTATGTGCTGTGAACTTTATCCCACAGAATGCAGATCTTCCCTCTAAGTAACCCAGAGTGGAGCGGTCCAAAAAGACAGTCCTACTTGAGACTGCTGATCATATAAACTGGTTCTTGGAACTCAGAAAGTGAGAGCAATTGGTCAACCAGAAAGGCCTCTGAAGCCAAGGAGGCCCAAGCGTCATGTGGTCTGAACCTCTAACTGTACGCTTCTCTAGTGGGAACTTCCCTCCCCAGCTATCTTTCAGACCCTTTCGCTCGTGCTCTCGTCTTCCCTGTTTGACTCCCCCCACCAACGCTAACTGACTGTTCAGTTTTGGAGGCCCCCACACCCCATCCCCGTCAAAGCAAAGGGAACAGGGGGTTTCCTTTAGCTGCCTCACACAGGCTGCTTTTAGCAACTCCAGACTACATTTCCTTCCCCCACCCCCAGTTTTTTTCTTTTTTATGTAAAACATGTTCCACTGGTCTATGAATAATGGCAATAAAGAAATATCACTTCTTCCTCCCTGTTTGGAGTTTTCACCAAACCAAGTGAACACACAGTCTTAATCAGGGACATCCCCTGACAAGGGTCAGTGCATCAATGTATCAGTAGTTTCGTTCTACCTGAATAATTTGTTCTAGAAAGTTAAAAATAGTTTATCAATAAATTGTTTTCTCATTGCTTTCCCTTCTCTAAAACAGATGGTCAGAATAATCCTAGTGTGTGTATGGGGGGGGGGAGAGAAGAGACTGTGGCACCACTTGCTTAGGCAGCACCGCTGGGCTCGCACTGTCGTGGGCAAAAGATGGGTGGTAGCCCCCCCTCATTTTGCCTGTTTTCTCCCTCCCTCCCACCCCCAAAAATTGATTTCAATGGGAAGGAAAATACTACATCAGCTCCTGGAGTGATGTAGTTTTTCTTCCTATTTGGGGGTATGTCAGGGGAACAGGACAGCTTTGTATCCTGTGGATCCAGGTTCTGCCCTGATCTGCCTCTGACACCCCTTTTCTTCAACCACCTTCAGAGCACTAACAGCAGAAGAGGAATGGTGGTGGACCACCTTTCCACTGCTCCACCAAGGAGGTCTCAAAGGTCAGACCTCCTTCTCTACCTGCAGATCTCCCTCTCCACAGTCGGAGGGGAGGTCCACAACATCCAATGGCCCCTTCGCTTCCTAGGGAGCTTAGGATGGCTCCCTAATCAATTACATTTTACCATGAGCAACATTTTTCATCCTCTTAACTATTTCTCAACAGATGAAGCATCAGAATTCCATTCACGTGCTCTTTCGAGCCTGGCTGTTAACAGCAAGTTCATAACTAATTCTTTACTTTCTTGCCTTGAATAGTATATGCCATAACCTAAAAGAAACCTATAGTAGAACAGGGGCTCTGTTAGTATGACAGTTTCAACTTTCCAAAAAGCAAACACTTGGGGACCAGGCCTACCCTGTCATTCTGTATAAGATAATATATTTCTTCATTTAAGTGGTATCTTGTACCACCTGTACAACATTCTGAGTAGCTTTTCTCCTAAATAAGTTACTATTGCAATAAAGCAGGTCTAACTCCACACATTTAGTACACAAATCACCATGATCCAGCAAGTGAAAGGCCATATTTCAAGAGGCTGATAAATCTATCCAACATTTACTCCAGGCATGGATAATCTGTGGCCCTGCAGAAGTTGTTGGACTCCAACTTCCATCAGCCCCAGCCAGCATGACCAATAGTCAGGGATGATGGGAGTTACAGTCCAGCAACATCACCTCTGATCTAACTTTTTCTCCTTTTGGCGTTCTGGTTTGCCCTTTTCTCAGGAAATTTTATGTGAAATGTATTGTTGTTCTTTTACTGTATGTTGTTGAACTGTGTTTTGTTGAAATATGACTTGTATTTTAATATGTATTTTATATTTTCCTTTTACATGTGTTTAATTGTGGTAGCTTATGGCTCTGAGCAATAAAGATTCATTTCATTTCATACTTCTTGGAGATAACTGTCCCAATATTCTTCAGATAAATAAATGCCCAAAATCCCTCTTTTTAATTTTCCTGGTGTTCCTCCCCCCCTCACTTTATGTTTTGGGTCTCAAAATGAAACATGAACTCATTTTCCCAAGATAATGTTTATCCATACAGCCAGTGAGATACTGAAAAATATTATGGCCCACAAAATACATCTCTCCATAATTGTTAGTGGCAATCAAATGAAGATCACAGAAGATTCAAACATTTCTTAAAGCAAAAGTGGGGGGGGGGAAGCAGGAAGTCTCCACAGTTTAGAAAGGGAAAGTGCTCCAGTTCAGTAACCAAAAACAGTCTCAGTTCCTCAACACAGAACAATTGGTTCCTGAAGGAGAAAAACAATTATAACTGCTTAGAGTAAACAGAAGTTCTCAGTTCTGCTTAAACAAGTGAGCTGCCCCACCTTCAGACCACATTTTTGATAAGCAAATGAAACGTCTACAAACCAAGAACTCAATAAACAGGAAGCTGTAGGAGAGCAGAGGTGGCATACCTGAAAGGGGACACCATCTGGGTAGCGCCTCTGCAGCTCAGAAGGGAAGTAGCCATCCATGATATCTCGCAAGAGTTGCTGAAACCACAAGCAGGGCCCACATGTCAGATTTCCCTCTATACCTTTTTGGGCCTGAGGACACCGATCTAAGAAGCTGCTGTGAGCACCACAAATCCTCATTTCACAGATGAAAAACTGGCAATATTCAGAATACCTACCCTGAAAACACACAGAACACCCACAGCCCCTCAAACAACAAATGAAACTCAGGAAAAAACCTCAGTGGCTACAAGTGCGTTTCACCAGCTTCAGATGGTAAGACAGCCGCAGCTGTTTCTGAACAAGGATAGCCTGAGCACTGTTGCCTATGTGCTGGTAACCTTCAGGTTGGATTACTGTAATGGGCTCTATGTTGGGCTACCCTTGAGGTTGGTCCGGAAACTGCAGCCGGAGCAAAATGTGGCAGCCAGACTGCTCACCGGAGCAAGTTATTGCCAACATGTCACCCCGCTACTGAAACAATTGCACTGGTTCCCTATTAGCTACTGGGCTCAGTTCAAGGCTCTAGTTTTGGTGTACAAAGTCCTATACAGCTTGGGACCAGGATACCTGAAAGACCATCTTATCCCTTATATATCCAATCACTGCACTCTGCAGGTGAGGGCCTTCTGCAGATACCATCTTATCAGGAGGTCAGTTCCACGCAACTTAGGAAACAGACCTTTGGTGTAGTGGCACCTACTCTGTGGAATTCCCTCCCCTTAAATATTAGACAAGCACCATCTCTGTTATCTTTTTGGCGCCTACTGAAGATCTTCCTCTTTCAACAAGCCTTTAAGTAGAGACCTTATCACAGTCTGCATTTGTGCTGGAATTGCTTTTTAATATATTTTTAAATCTTCTTTTAATGTTTTTAAAGTTTTTAAAAAAATGTTTTTAAAGATGTTTTGTTTTAATGTTTTTAATGGTTGTTGTGTTTTAATATATTTTAAAGTCTGTTTTTATGATGTTTTAAAGGGTTTTTAGTGCTTTTGTTTGCCGCCCTGGGCTCCTGCTGAGAGGAAGGGTGGGATATAAATCAAATAAATAAATAAAAACAAACAAAGGCAACATCCCCCAACAAAATGGCCAAAAAGAAAAAAGAAAAGGCCCAAAGCTAACGTTTAAAAGAAAGATAAAGAAGCAGGAGGCCTTGGCAGGTGTCGAGGGGAGGGGGCAGGTTTGAGGGCACCTGGGGACCCACAGGAGCCACAATGATGACCACAGGACTCTATTATGACTGAACAACTCAGTCCTATAGGTGACTGGGGCAAAATTACTGCATCATCAGCATATAATAGCACCGATAGATGCCTGTGGGCTAGCTTTGGAGGATGTGTATTAAAGTAGTAGAGGGCTATGGGTGGAGAGTTTATATAAACAAAAATGGGGCTCACAGGGCCGGCCCCAGGCATGCCGGGGCCCTTGGGCACCAGCCTGCCCTGGGCCTCTCCACTCCCCTTCCATGATCTGTGGCAGGAGCCGTGGATCGCAGGACAGGAGCTTCCAAGCCACCCGCCATCCCCCTGCTTCACCTACCTTTCTCTCTGCTGTTTTTTGCAGCTGGGTTGCCATCAATCAAGATGGTGCCCGAGGTTTCCCTAAGGGGCTGAAGCCTTTGCCGCCATCTTGGTTGATGGCATGCATGCGTGCTACACACGTGCATTGCTGCCATCAACCAAGATGGCGGCAGAGGCTTCAGCCCCTTAGGGAAACCTCGGCTGCCATCTTGATTGGTGGCAACCCCGTGCTCGCAGCCGCAAAAATCAGCAGAGAGAAAGGTAGGTGAAGCGGGGGGATGGCAGGCAGCTCGGAAGCTCCTGTCCTGCAATCCACGGCTCCTGCCGCAGATCGCGGAAGGGAAGCAGAGGGGTCCCTGTTGCTCCAGAGGCCCTT
Organism: Rhineura floridana; assembly: GCF_030035675.1. Classification (NCBI taxonomy): domain Eukaryota; kingdom Metazoa; phylum Chordata; class Lepidosauria; order Squamata; family Rhineuridae; genus Rhineura; species Rhineura floridana. The sequence goes on from NC_084494.1 coordinate 15,623,949, forward strand.
AGGCCAGTGCCCCTCCTGGCTGCCTTTTAGAACCGGCCCTGGGGGCTAGTATACATCCTTGCTTTTACTCCTTTAGAAGTTGGAAAAGGGCCTAAAAGAAGATCCTCTGAATTGCACCTAATTTTTAAAAAGGTTTGGATAATTGGTCAATTGCCTGCTTTGGATGGGGTGGTAACCCCGCCCAAGGAGCAGGTTCATAGTCTGGGGGTGCTTGTGGACCCTGTCATGACCTCCCCAATGTTGCAATTTTATGACAGACCCATCTCTGTTGTGAGAAGCCCAGGTGACCTCAGTGGCTAGGAGTGCCTTTTACCAGCTTCGGTTAATATGACAAGTATGGCTGTTTCTTGATTGAGATAACCACTGTTATCCATGTGCTGGTAACCTCCAGATTGGATTACTACAAGGCACTCTATGTGGGGTTGCCCTTTAGGCTTACCCAGAAGCTGTAGCTAGTGCAAAATGTAATGGCTCAACTGCTCACCAGGGTGGAATTTCACCATCATATTATGCCACCCCTGAAAGAACTGCACTGGCTGCCAGTTAGTTACCAGGCTAAGTTTGAAGTGCTAGTATTAGTGTACAAAGCCCTCTGCGGCCTGAGATCAGGATACCTAAAAGATCACTTCATCCCCTACAAACCCAACCAATCACTGTGTTCTGCAGGAGAGGGCATCTTGCAGATACCATCCTATCTGGAGGTCCACTCTGCCCAATGTCAGAATTGGACCACTGCATATCAAACAGGTGCCTTCTCTATTGTCTTTCCAGTCCCTGCTAAAGACATTCCTTTTTCAACAAGCCTTCTAAAATCTTTATCCCAGTTGTTATTTGTATGTAACTGTTTTACACAAGTTATTATATTGTAAATCACTTTGGGATGCCTCATGAGAAGCAATTCATAAATAACATTTTATATTATATTATATTATATTATATTATATTATATTATATTATATTATATTATATTATATTATATTATATTATATTATATTATATTATATTATATTATATTATATTGGAAGAGGGTAGCTTCCTATTTTGTATGAAGTGCAAATCAGTCGTTAGACCTGGCGGCATCTCCATATTGTTTTGCCTTCTGGCAGGTGCTAAATACAGAATCTAAATCTTATAAACTGTCAGCTTTCAAACATAACTAAATGCTACCTATCACTGCATATCCAATATATCGATATTGATATGATCCAATATCACTCCGATATCAAATATCCAGAGAATAGCCAGAGAACATTTCACATCAAAATGTTCAGAATTTTTTTAAAAGAGTTGGGGAAACAATGTAATTTTAGGTCTCATCATCTATTCTTCATTAACTCATTCATCGCCACTGCCACAACCAAGGTAGGTTATCGCAACATTTATGGATAGAGAATGGAAGCAACTGTGATTTGCACAAGGCCACACAGTAATCCTGTCATTAAAATGAGATTTGAATCCAGATCCACATTCAGCACCTGTTTAAAGACCTCACTGACTTCCACATAGCTTAACTACACCACTCAAATCTTTATACAGTGAAGGTACTTGCAGACAGACCAAACTAGATGCCACTATGACCCAGGATATGGTCTGAAATTATCCAGCACCCTTGCTGAAGTTAAGCAGGTCTGAGTCTAGTCAGTGTGTGGATAGAAGATTGTCTGACAACCCTACAATGAATGTGCAAATTTGAAAGCTGTGTGAATTGAACATGGAGTATACCCAGAAGGTCCCTGAAAGCAAAGTCCATTCTCCCATAAGCAGGGGTGGGTGGGTGGGTGTTAGCCACCAGACTCAGTGCTTTCCCCTCATGGAGGCTGAGACATAAGCCTATACCATCTTTTCAAACATAAGGACAATCAACTTTAAAAATATATTAAAATCAAGCTTTGATCAGGCATCTAACTAGGAAAGATCACCAAAGATGCTTTGAATAAGTTTTCCCTGTTTAACAATTGTAGAAGCTGAGCAACTACAAAGCTGAGCGTTCAAGAATACACAGGACTGCTTTTTTATTTTCAGCCAATAGTTGTCTGACTCATTTACTGGGAGGAGAGCCTGGCATCACGCATGTCGCTGCAAACTTTCTGTGGGGGCTGAATAAGGGCGTGCAATTTGCATGTGGCAAAGTATCCAGACAACTTTTGTGCACAGGGAGTTGCAACAGGCACAAACAGAAAGGCCCCACACATGATAGCTGTGTGAAATGGCATGCAAACAGTTGCAAAGGCAACAGGTGGGACTTTGTGCTCGTTTGAGGGCTGAAGCTGGAGCGGTTTCACAATCGGAAGCAAAGCAGTCCTGTGCTCATTCTTGCTTTCCATGACTTCCTCCTTAATGTGTAAATCATTTCTAGAATGACAGACACGCTACACATGATGGTGGCACTTCTGTCATGTTGAAATATGGAACTGTCCCAATTCCATACACAGAGAGGGATGGGAGATACTATTTTTAAGTTAAAAAGGAGTGCTAAACCCTCACCCCTCTTCGCTTACTTCTTGAAATCAAGGAGGAAGGCCCTCTGGGTAGTTCCAAGCTCAGGGCATGGTGTTGTAGCTTATTTTAAACTGCTTTAATGCTGTATTTAAATGTATGTTAAATACATAATGCTGTATGTTGTAACGTGCCCTGGGAACTTATAGCGAAGTGCGAGGAATAAATCAAAATAATAACCTGTCATCCATCTCAAGAGAGGTAAGGGGGGCTTTTCTCCCAGTCCAAGCTCACTTTCAAAATCACAGCCCAGAGAAAAGTGCCTGGGGAGAGGAGTTGTGGGGTGGAAGGGTGCTGCACTACTGCCCCACATTCTCCTTTGCTTTTAAGGTCAGACCCCAACCCTCTGTCCCATCTTTCTGTGCAATTTTTGTTGTATTTAAACAACACATAGAAATGGTGCTATTACATCTGCTTTCAGCCTGAGGGCCTTAGTAGCTTTCAAAGAGGCACCTCTTGTGTTCCTAAAGGAGCTCCTTACATCAGGGCAAGATGACTCCAGCCTCATGTGGGCTATATTCTTCTTTTTTAAAAAAAGTTGGATGCCTCAAGATCTAGTGAGGTATTTTACATTTATAAAGCAAAATGCATGCTTGGGATCTATGTTCAGTGATTCTGACTATGCCCTCCCAGTTGAGCAAAAAGATGCTGTGCAGGAATTGAGCCAAGGGTCACCTAGTTTAACATTCTTCTCAAGAATCTCAGAAGCCAGCTGGCACTAGGTGACCCACTAGAAACTAGCTACTTGTCCACAGTCTACTTGCTGCCTACTCCTGTTTTAGACATAGCTCAATAGCACAAACCACTTGGGACTGAATTCCCATCTCTTGTCTCTGTGAACAGAGGCTAATTAGTTCCTCTCATCTCTTGTTAAATATGAAATACTTTTCCTGGCAATCATTTCCTCTGCCCTCAGCAATGGAAAGGGAACCAGATTATCCTGCAGCTCTAAATCTTTATTTGCTTCCTTCACCACTGAGCCCAGAAACTGGACCTTGAGAGAAAGCAAACTTCAATATTCTACCACTGCATATTCCACCTGAGCTCTTGAACTTTCAGATGCATACAGATGTATGTGCAAAAATTAGTCAGGACCTTTTTTTCCCCAATTGCAAGATGAGCCTGGCTGCCATTTTCTTCTGCCCCCTCTCCACCTAACATTACATAGGTTTTGTCTCTGAATCCAGTTATGATTTCCTCTTGTTTTGTCCCTCCCCCATGCTTCAAGCAGCCTGTCTTTTATTTTAAAAAATAAGGCATTTTTTTAAACATAAGAACCGCTGCAAAGAATGGGATGCAACAATGGCCAGTCAATCAGCACTGTGCACAGCCAGCTTCTGCTGGAAACTAGCAGAACCAGTCAAACTTCCGAGCATTATCCTTCAGAGAAGTCAGTACCTCTATCCAAAACAAGTGAGTGCAATTCCATGGAAGCTTGACCGCTCTAATTGTGTGTGACCGTACACACTCTTGGTCTTTTGTCTGGCTTCTTACAAGAAACTGACAAGATGCCAAATGATCCCTTGTGAGTCAGGAATCCTACAAAATCTTTCTGGGCAGCAACTGGGGATTTTGTGTTATCAGAAAATACCCCACAAAAAAGGCCTCCTTTGTAACCTTATAGCAATTGTGGGGACACATGCCAATCACTAGGGATGGAGGAAATTTTTTGATTCAGTTTGCATGTAAAGCTGAATCTATCAAATATGTGCTTTCTGATACAATATGAAAATCAAAACACAGCCATCCTTCAAAATTCACACTTATCCGAATTTTGCAATGCAGTTCTCTAATCAAACGATGTTTACAGAAATGCATATATTAGGGGAAGTGTGCATAAAAATGTATGTATTAGTGAAAATAACACACCAACATTATATTAGAAATTGTTTTCAAAATGTGTACATTAGTCAAAACTGCATACAAAAATGTGTTTATTAAGAGAAATTAGCACTAAAATGCTAAAGAATTTTCATGATGATTTTTTTTAAAAAAAAACACATATTGCTGAAGACATATGGAAAATTGAATTTAAGATTGGAAAAATTATAAACTGAGAAAACTGAAACCAACAGATTCTTCCATCCCTACCAGTAACTGAATCCATTTATTTAAAAACTGGTTCATACCTGCGTGGAAGGCTCTTCATATGATCGGAAAGGTCCATTGAACATGACAAACCCATTGTGATAGAAGGTGAGGGGGATTGAGTCCAGCTGCTTCAGCCTAGCACCCCCTGCTATGTGCTCGATGTGGGACATGCCTTCCCCAGCCAAAGCATTTAAATCTTTCAGCCTTTCAAAAATTACATCAAAATTTATTGTTTGTGAAATGATGGAGTCACCTATGACAAAGGAAGGAGAAATTACTAAGGGAAAGGCAATGGCTAGAGAACTCTCAACCCTGTACTTTAACTGCAAAATCTTCTCCAGTATGAGTGCTGGAAAAGCAATTTCTATGACAAATTAATGGAACAATACTTTCAATAGGGCGACATTTCTACAATTAAAGTATTGGATTATATATAGCGTTATCCAATGCACTCATTCCAGTAGTATAACCATTTAGACTTATGCAATGGATCTTTCACCCCATCTCTTCCCTTGGCTCTGCCAAACCCCCAGAACAGATATGAGGGTGCAGGTTACTTAGTGTTGCATTGGACAGAAGATATACTGACAAGTTTGCACCTTGTGCTCTAGATATGGAGCTGTTGCACAGCACAGTAAATAATATATCAAGTTTAGAATTTTTCCTCATTTATACTCTGCTTTTCAAGCCAAACGCCTTCACAAAGTGGCTTACAGTATGACTGAAACAGTTTAATTAAAATTAATCAATTGAAAACTTTTTTTCCAAAACCATTTGAGCCTGATAAACTTGTATTATTTGCTACTAGATCCTTGGTAATGCTGATTTGCAAGATTATTTAATGAATGACGATGGTGATGGTTTACTATGTATTCAGGGCTATCAATGTACATGGCATTTTGTAAACAAAAAGACTGGTCTCTGCCTCAAGGATTTTATAATCTAAACTGAAATAAAGGACATTGTGTAATCTTAATGCATCTAAAACGGGGCAATCTTTTGTCCCAGCAAACCTGGTTTCCAGAAACGCCTTGACAGCTGACTCCCTTCTTCACTCAGTGAATCCACCTCTCCCAGACTGTCTGTCCCTTCTCCAACCCAGATCAATCCATAATCATCCAGAAACCGCTGCATGGGAGGGAAATGGAGGCAATTTAGAGGGTGCAGGGAAGAGGAACATCCCAACCCATTGTGAGAATAGAAAGAGGGGTACCTAGGATTCTGAGACAAGGGAAGATAAAATTGCTACTTTGGGAACTTTTATTTTAGGGCTACAATCCAATTAAGTCAATTTTATATGAGATTATGTGAGATTTCATCTGAGCCTAACTCAAATGTGAACCCAGGCAATTAAGAACACCCAAGGCCAAACATAACAAAAACCTTCCAAACCCTGAAGGTCAAAATCTCAGGTTAGGAAGTCCTGTGTCCCCTGCCACCACTCCCCATGGCCAAATGCAGTCCCTCCCATCCCATTTTTTAAACATGAGTGGCATCAAAGGGCAAAAGGGGGGCTCGCCTCCCTGTGCCCCCCTCCCTTCCCCTCCCTTCTGTTGATGTCTAGTATCAGTGGCCTCTGGGAGATTAGCTTGTTCAAAAGCTCTTGTTCAACAACTATTAGCCATGAAAAGCCATGAATGAAAAGGATGCTCAAATTCCTGGAGAAAAAAACATCTCTGGTCTCTTCCATTAATCTTACCTCCATTTCCCAGACCTGATGCTGCAATTTAAGGCATATCACTTCCAGTTCCTCAGCTCTGCTGACCCATGAAGATTCCTCTAGTGGAGAAAAAAAATGAAAAGTGATTTGGAGAGTCCTCATTTGCTTAATATTAATGTGCACAAAAAGCAGCAATAGTCCAGGGTGCGGCTATCAATTTGTACTCTGACTCAGAATGGAAAAGAACAAGGGTGCATTTTACCTATGGACACACATTATTCAGATGGACAATCCCATGTGGTTGTGGCCAGTAGAGGACTTAGTTGGGCCTTAGAATCAAACAGGACCATCTCATCACTAATGGTAAAGTCCCAAAAGTTGCTCTCTTCACATGCTCATACGCTCAATGCTGTGGCCTCGAGGATGGCCTTCAGTTACACATCCCTCAAGCCTAGGAAAACCTGGGGCCCACCTACTGTTGAGGGCAGAAAGAAGGAGCAACGAGAAGTGTGGTGCAATGCTACCTTTTCCTTTCTTAAGGATTTTTATCTGCTCCTCAAGCTCCTTGATCTTCTTATCCTGCAGATCCAAAAGCAAAAGAGAAAATGATGGTCACCTTTAGGATAAACGTCATAACAGAATCTCTCCCTCCCTCTCTCTTACACACACACACAGTCCAATAATCAAGGGAGACCACTGACTGCTTGGGAAAATGCATGATCATGATCCAGCTGTTAATTTTCATGTGACCACTGCTGGTTCTGATTTGTTTTGTCCAGCTTCCAGAGACCAGACACATGCTATGCTACAGAAGCAATCTGGGTATCAGTTTTCCGTATGTGTTCAACTCTAAATATGTAGGCAAAAAATATAGAACTTGGATTGTGTGGTTGGCAAACTTGCTGTTTGTTGTATCCAATTCCAAAGGGGTTGGAATAAAGACAACAAAGATTCATCTGGGACCTGAGGGACTAACCATAGGCCAGTGGAGGCTGGTGGCTCCAGTGTCAGTGGGACAATGAATCTGCTCTAGGTTTTAGTCCAAACTTTCAAGGAGCTTTCAAGGACAGCTCCTTGAAAGTTCCGACTAAAACCCAGAGCAGATTCACTGCCCCACTGACATTGGAGCCACCAGTCTCCACTGCCATAGGCTCGTGTGGCCCAGATCCCTCTTAGGTGAGTGGATCTCCTATTCTGTGGAATGACTGAACTATGTTTTGCTCCAATCTTATTTCTTTGAAACAGAGTGAAAACCTACATTTTTTATGGGAGTTTTAGAAGCTGATTTTTATGATGAGAGCCATTTTATGATGCTGTTTATTATATAATTTATGAGCATTGTTTTAAAGTTTCTGTTTATTATGTATTTTTTTATATATTACCTTGGTTTGGTAAACCGCCCTGTGACCATTTTTGGTGAAGGGTGGTATAGACATCTCTAAATAAACAAATATTTGTGCAGTGGAAAATGCTGTGCAGTTTGTATGACTGATGAAGTGGGTTCTGATCAAGAAATCAAAAACATTTTACATAAACAAATGAATAAATAATAAATTTGTTCTTCTTTGAGATGCTACAAAACTCTTTCTTGTATTTCTAGAACATAACTGTAATGCCTTTGTCTGTAATGTAGGTGGGGGGAGGTGGAAATCCCTCTCTGAATAACAACTCAGCCTTTCTCTGCACTTGCTCATCTTTTCAGCTACAAATAGGCTGCCTTTAGTGATCAATGCCGTGGTAACCTCCCATTTAGATAACTGCAATGTGTTGTATGTTAGACTTCCTTGGAAAATAGTCCAGACATTTCAATTGGTTCAGAATATGGCTGCACGGGAGCTAACTGGGACTGGGCACTACAAACATACCATGCCCAAACTTTGTTATCTTCACTGACTACTTCTGAGCCCAGTTTGCTTTGACCTTTAAAACCCTTCACAGTTTAGGACCTCAGTATCCGAAGGATCGCCAAGTAAACTACTGGGGCTCCGAGTTCATCATTTGAGTTTTTTCTTCAAATACTCCCACCTAGGGATGGAGGAGAATTTTGTTTGGTCCACAGTTATAAGCAACCTGATCTAATTCATATTTCCCAAACTACTACACCGATCAGGAAGCAATTATCCTTCAGGTTTCACATTTTTGAAATTTTGCGATATAGTTCTTGGCTCAAAAAATGTATCAGGGTGCATTAAAATTTTGTGTATTTTAGGATAAAAATATGTTCAGAAATTGTTACACGGATAAAATATGACTTGCATCCAATCTAACTCTACACAACTTGTTCTGTTAGTGTAAGGGTTTATGCTTGCCCAATGGAACTTCCCCCCTCTCCTCTGCCTGTGCACCCTCTAAATCTGTTCTGGGGGTACCCTCAACCTCCCAGAGCAGATTTGGGGAGGGCACAGGGTGTGCTAAGAAAACAAGTACATTGGACACTACCTCATGTATTTAAATACATGTTTTGTGATCAAATATGTATTCAACTATGTATGAAAACACCAATTTATGTACAAATGTTCATACAGACTTAAAAAACAAACAATATTGAGGTAACAGGACAGACAGGAATAGACACACATGAAATTGACACAGTTCAGAAACAGACTCATCCGTACCCCCACAGTGAATTTATGAAAGGGGGCTACGGGTGAATGGCCTTCTCAGTGGTGGCTCCCCAGTTGTTGAATGTTCTTTCCAGAGAGGCTATACTTTAGGGAGCAATGCTAATTCCCATCTGGGAGCATCGGGGTTGAACAGAGCAGCAGAGCCACCAACACATCTGAAGCCCTGCAGCTAATGCTGGCCAGGGCAGGAGGTGGGGGGTAGTTTCATCCGATGTTTTGCTGCAACAGCTCCAGGCAGGCTGGTGCTCCAGAGAGGTATAGATAGGACCCATTGTTGGTAGCTGGACCAGCTTAGGATCCAGCCAAGGATGAACTGGATCTTAAGCTGGTGCAGCTCCATCCTTTTCCCCTCCTCTCCCCAGATATGCTCTGGGAAATTCCCAGTAGTAGTTTCTGCCTGCCCACTCATTCAGCAGGTGCAGCAGGGACTGCCATCCAAACTTCATCCAAGCCCCTTCTGGGCACGGCAGATCAGAGGTGTTGAGTTGCTCTGCTACTGCCTTTCTGATACCAAGTAAGGCTTTTTTAAAATTTCCCTAGGCTTTTTAATCATCCTGTGGTTCTCTCAATACTGTTTCTGCTCTTTAGTTTTTTATCCTTCTGCTCTCAATTTTTTAGCTGATCATTTTTATCTTATTTGGTGGCTTTTTCTGCCTTATATTTTTATTGGTGTGTGAGTCTTTTTGTGGTTTTATTCTTCAAGCCAACCAGAGAGGATTCTGACACAAGGGAGCCTACAAACAGCGTAAATAATTGTAATTTCATTGAGTGGTTTCATCTTTTTTGTATATTGCATTGTGACCCACGCAGTGACTTGATTTATATCATTTAATAAAAATAATAAACACATTAATAAATAAAATCTTAATGTGAATCTGAGATCCCCTGTCACCAATGTGAACTGTTACCCTGCTAATACAGTCCCTCAAAGCTTGGTGTCTTCACCTTGTGAAGGATTGCGCGCGCTTGACTCTTGACATCTTGTTCCAAGGAAGCAATCTTCTGCATCATGGAGGTCATCAGCTCCATGTCGGTGGGAGCAGATCCTAAAGGTATGAAGTCAACACAGATCACGAGCAATTCAGTATCAAATGTGCTTTTGAGCCACTAACCCCACAATGATACATTGTGCTCCTTGGAAATGAAGCACAAGGCCAGAATGCTTGGTATGTTCTCTGTGTCGGCTCTCTGTCTAAATCCTTGGCAGAAACAACAGAGGACTAGTTTGTGGGTCATTGATGGAGGAAGGCTGCGGAGGTGCTGCTGGAAAATAATTCCCTTGTAATCATATAATTTACGAGGGTTACAACTGAGATTTCAGATATCTTGGATCCCAGACATGGGATGACGTTTCAGTGGTAGGTGTTAAAACTCTATTCTCCACAGCATGCCAGCACACACACATATGCAGATGAACTCTCTCCCTAGAACAGGAATACTTCTGTTGCCTGTCGCTCTAGATATTCTATGTTCTACATATGTGGAAGAAAAAACAGCAGCAGGATCAAGACATAGAGGCCTGGGAACAATATTTCTCACACGACATGAACTTAACGTGTCACTCCTTTCCCCCTCCTAGTTGACCAAAAAAGTTATCTAAGCAGGAAAGAGAAGAAAGGGAAGCGCCGTATGCATGCTGTGATTATACAGGAATGAAGGTAAAGTACAGAATGCACAGATATTTCATCCAGCTTCCTGAGAGTCTCAGCTTCCATTTTAAAATAAAGCTTCTAGACTTTATAGTTGCAAATATATGGATGAAAGTGTATAGGTGAACAAGGCACACTGAAATCAGAAAGATGGCTGGATTCAGAGTTCTGGCAGCTGGAGGTGGGGACCCAGCAAAGCTCTTTGCCACTCCCTGTGACAAGGAAAACCAGAATAAAAGCATGCAAAATGTTTTTTTAAATGAAGAAAAGAATAAATTATGCAAACGTTCTGTTTTCAGAACTTGTGTAGGTTATAAAATTTAGCTTGTCTTGATACAGAATCTGGATTGCCTGGCTGTACAGTCTGAATTATTTTGAGCCTCTCTAGTTTTTCTTTTAGCCTCCAACTGCTGAGTGAATCTGGCTTACTCCTGGCTTTTCAGCTGAAGTAAGACACATGTAGGCTGGCTGTTTCATTTCTGACTCAGCCGTCAGTTTCGCCCCCTTCCCCTGTGCTTCTGATGGGCTGTTCCCTTTTTTATTTCTAAAAGTTCTGCATGAACATTCGTGTGTTAATCTGTTCCTTAATCACCTGATTAACTAAAAGTAACAGGAAACTTTTTTTAGGGCCTGCCCAATAAAAGAAGCAGAACACTGTGCGGAACGTGTTAAGGACAGAAAAAGCAAGAGGGTGAACTCGGGAAAGGCTGTATTGTGGCTTCATTGGCATGTGGCAAGGTGTGTGAATGCAGTCAAAGGAGAGTGTGTGGTTTATGGGGCAGGTATGTGTAAGTCCCCAAAATTTGGTTCGGCATAGAGGACCGGAGTCCTTCCATCCCAGAGATAAAGCTAGAGTGGTCCACTTGGTCCAGCTCAGCAGCATAACCAACTGCATAACCAACTGCAGAGCGAAAAGAGGGTAAGTAGCTCCCATTTATTCCATTATTTAATTGAAGTAAAACAGCTCAGATCAATAACTAATAAGGGCAGCCCAAGGTCACCCTGAGCTAGGAGCCAAATCCTGAAAGAACCTATATCTTAGGAGACAGATCCTAGGAGAAGGAAGCGTATAGAAAGCTAGTTTTCAACACCACCCTAGCAGGAAAGCTTCAGGGGACACTGTAAACAAGGCTAAATTCCAGTCGGAGAGAAGGGGGAAAAGGAAACTCCACCGATACATACAGGGAGAGAGTCAGCTCAGTCCTTGCTACAAAGGGCAGCTTCAGCCTTCCTGAAACACAACCACAAGCTCTGTTTCCCTAGGTTAAAGAAAGGTCAGGCTGTTCTAGGTGGGAAAACAACAAACACACAAGACTTGCCTGGAAGGCGCAGCCCCTTGCTGAGATTAAAAGCAGCCAAAAGCTTAAACAGCCCCGCCCCTCGCTCAGGAAGGAAGCCTGAGAGAATACTAAAGAGTTAAGCCCCAGCTGATAGCCATCAGCCTCAAGTAACACATCATTGGCTGGCAGCAGTAGCTGGGAGGAACCAGCCACACATATACAGTCAGAGCACCCTAGCGAGGGAGCCTGCTCCACGAGCTAGAGGGAGCCCCAGCTGATGAAGCATCAAGGCCCCAGCTGACAAAGCGTCAAGGCGAGTTAAGCAGCAGAGCGAGTTTGGCAGCAGGGCGAGAAGGCCAGGGCCCCCCACTCTGCCCGTCTGTTCCCTGACCTCAACTAAACCGCAGTCTCTAACCCATTGACGTAATAAACCTTAAACAAAACTATGCAGGTAAGAAGCCAGCAGGGGTGTGGGGGCTTTCCAGTGTTTTGCACCGCCTGCAGCATGTACGACTATCTGCCTGTTGGACAGAAGTCGTGGGTATGCTCTCGGTGCAATGAGCTCCTGGCTCTTCGGGAACGATTTCATTTCCTTGAGGCCAAGGTGGCGGACCTGGAAAAGCTGAGAGAGGCAGAGAGGTGTGTGGAGGAGGCCTTCAGGGACGTTATAGCTGTGTCCCACTCCAGCGATGATAGCTCTCCTGCTATCATGGACAACAATGGTCTCGGGGAAGGAGAGCATCCAGCTGAGGAAGAGGGAAACGATCCCTTAGAAGGGACCCATTCCTTGGGGGATGAGCAGCTATCCTCTTGTGCCGAGGATATATCTCCAGGGGGTGGAGGGATCCTTGTAGTGAGTGATTCGATCATTAGGAACATAGACAGTGGGGTGTGTGATGGGCGTGTAGACCGCAAGGTGTTTTGCCTGCCTGGTGCGAAGGTTGCGGATATCGCCCGTCGTTTAGATAGTTTGGTAGACAGTGCTGGGGAGGAGTCAGTGGTTGTGGTGCACGTTGGCACCAACGACATGGGGAAATGCAGCCGTGAGGTCCTGGAAGCAAAATTTAGGTTGCTAGGTAGGATGCTGAAAGCCAGGACCTCCAAGGTGGCTTTCTCTGAAATGCTACCGGTTCCACGCGCAGGACCAGCCAGACAGGCCCAGCTTCGCAGTCTCAATGCGTGGATGAGACGATGGTGTTGGGTGGAAGGGTTTGGATTTGTTAGGCACTGGGGAACATTTTGGGACAAGCCGGGCCTGTACAAAAGGGACGGGCTCCACTTGAACCAGAATGGAACCAGGCTGCTGGCACTTAAAATTAAAAAGGTAGCAGAGCAGCTTTTAAACTGACTGAGGGGGGAAACCCGACAGGAGCTGAGAAAGGTCCGGTTCGGAATAAACCTCCCCCCTGGGATAAAAACCAAAGAAATGATGAAATTTTAAAAGGGGTAGGCCTAGAAGTAGGCATTGTGAGAGCAGGGGCACAGCATATAAATTCAGAAGAGCAAAATTACCACAGGCCTAACCACAAGTGCCAAAGACACTTGAAGAGAGACACTGCTTACAAGTGCCTGTACGCTAATGCTAGGAGCCTCCGAACCAAGATGGGAGAACTGGAGTGCTTGGGCTTAGAGGAGAGCATTGATATAGTGAGCATAACGGAGACCTGGTGGAATGGAGAAAACCAGTGTGATACGGTTATCCCTGGATATAAACTATATCGGAAGGACAGGGAAGGACGTATTGGTGGCGGAGTTGCTCTATACGTGAAAGAAGGCATTGAATCCAGCAAGCTCGAAACCCCAAAAGAGGCAGACTCCTCCACAGAATCGTTGTGGGTGGTGATACCATGCCCCAGGAGGGACTTAATACTGGGAACGATCTATCGTCCCCCTGATCAAAATGCTCAGGGAGACCTTGAGATGAGATATGAAATTGAGGAAGCATCCAAACTAGGAAATGTGGTAGTAATGGGTGACTTCAACTACCCGGACATAGACTGGCTGCATATGTGTTCCAGTCATGACAAAGAAGCAAAGTTTCTAGATATTCTAAATGACTATTCCCTAGACCAGTTGGTCATGGAACCGACCAGAGGGACGGCAACCCTGGACTTAATCCTCAGTGGGGACCGGGACCTGGTGCGAGATGTAAGTGTTGTTGAACCGATTGGGAGCAGTGACCACAGTGCTATTAAATTAAACATACATGTAACTGGCCAATTGCCAAGAAAATCCAACACGGTCACATTTGACTTCAAAAGAGGAAACTTCACAAAAATGAGGGGATTGGTAAAAAGAAAGCTGAAAAACAAAGTCCAGAGGGTCACATCACTCGAAAATGCTTGGAAGTTGTTTAAAAACACTATATTAGAAGCTCAACTGGAGTGCATACCGCAGATCAGAAAAGGTACCGCCAGGGCCAAGAAGATGCCAGCATGGTTAACGAGCAAAGTCAAGGAAGCTCTTAGAGGCAAAAAGTCTTCCTTCAGAAAATGGAAGTCTTGTCCAAATGAAGAAAATAAAAAAGAACATAAACTCTGGCAAAAGAAATGCAAGAAGACAATAAGGGATGCTAAAAAAGAATTTGAGGAGCACATTGCTAAGAACATAAAAACCAACAACAAAAAATTCTATAAATACATTCAAAGCAGGAGACCATCTAGGGAGACACTTGGACCCTTGGGTGATAAGGGAGTCAAAGGTGTACTAAAGAACGATAAGGAGATTGCAGAGAAGCTAAATGAATTCTTTGCATCTGTCTTCACAGTGGAAGATATAGGGCAGATCCCTGAACCTGAACTAACATTTGCAGGAAGGGATTCTGAGGAACTGAGACAAATAGTGGTAACGAGAGAGGAAGTTCTAAGCTTAATGGACAATATAAAAACTGACAAATCACCGGGCCCGGATGGCATCCACCCGAGAGTTCTCAAAGAACTCAAAGGTGAAATTGCTGATCTGCTAACAAAAATATGTAACTTGTCCCTCGGGTCCTCCTCTGTGCCTGAGGACTGGAAAGTGGCAAATGTAACGCCAATCTTCAAAAAGGGATCCAGAGGGGATCCCGGAAATTACAAGCCAGTTAGCTTAACTTCTATCCCTGGAAAACTGGTAGAAAGTATGATTAAAGCTAGATTAACTAAGCACATAGAAGAACAAGCCTTGCTGAAGCAGAGCCAGCATGGCTTCTGCAAGGGAAAGTCCTGTCTCAGTAACCTGTTAGAATTCTTTGAGAGTGTCAACAAGCATATAGATAGAGGGGATCCAGTGGACATAGTGTACTTAGACTTTCAAAAAGCGTTTGACAAGGTACCTCACCAAAGGCTTCTGAGGAAGCTTAGCAGTCATGGAATAAGAGGAGAGGTCCTCTTGTGGATAAGAAATTGGTTAAGAAGCAGAAAGCAGAGAGTAGGAATAAATGGACAGTTCTCCCAATGGAGGGCTGTAGAAAGTGGAGTCCCTCAAGGATCGGTATTGGGACCTGTACTTTTCAACTTGTTCATTAATGACCTAGAATTAGGAGTGAGCAGTGAAGTGGCCAAGTTTGCTGACGACACTAAATTGTTCAGGGTTGTTAAAACAAAAAGGGATTGTGAAGAGCTCCAAAAAGACCTCTCCAAACTGAGTGAATGGGCAGAAAAATGGCAAATGCAATTCAATATAAACAAGTGTAAAATTATGCATATTGGAGCAAAAAATCTGAATTTCACATATACGCTCATGGGGTCTGAACTGGCGGTGACCGACCAGGAGAGAGACCTCGGGGTTGTAGTGGACAGCACGATGAAAATGTCGACCCAGTGTGCGGCAGCTGTGAAAAAGGCAAATTCCATGCTAGCGATAATTAGGAAAGGTATTGAAAATAAAACAGCCGATATCATAATGCCGTTGTATAAATCTATGGTGCGGCCGCATTTGGAATACTGTGTACAGTTCTGGTCGCCTCATCTCAAAAAGGATATTATAGAGTTGGAAAAGGTTCAGAAGAGGGCAACCAGAATGATCAAGGGGATGGAGCGACTCCCTTACGACGAAAGGTTGCAGCATTTGGGGCTTTTTAGTTGAGAGAAAAGGCGGGTCAGAGGAGACATGATAGAAGTGTATAAAATTATGCATGGCATTGAGAAAGTGGATAGAGAAAAGTTCTTCTCCCTCTCTCATAATACTAGAACTCGTGGACGTTCAAAGAAACTGAATGTTGGAAGATTCAGGACAGACAAAAGGAAGTACTTCTTTACTCAGCGCATAGTTAAACGATGGAATTTGCTCCCACAAGACACAGTAATGGCCACCAGCTTGGACGGCTTTAAAAGAAGATTAGACAAATTCATGGAGGACAGGGCTATCAATGGCTACTAGCCATGATGGCTGTGCTCTGCCACCCTAGTCAGAGGCACCATGTTTCTGAAAACCAGTTGCCGGAAGCCTCAGGAGGGGAGAGTGTTCTTGCACTCGGGTCCTGCTTGCGGGCTTCCCCCAGGCACCTGGTTGGCCACTGTGAAAACAGGATGCTGGACTAGATGGGCCACTGGCCTGATCCAGCAGGCTCTTCTTATGTTCTTATGCATAAGCAATGGTTGTTCATACATCGTGCCAATCAGCTCCACATTCTACCCCAGGGCGCAGAACCTCAGGTCCAGGGGACAAATGTAGCCCTCCAGGTCTCTCCATCTGGTCCTTCAGACTCTCCCCAGATCATACGCCCTCCTTGGTCACACATCCTCTCCCCAGCCCACACCACACACTATCCCTACTGCACACTCTCCTTGAGTGGTTTTGCCTGACTGGAATGTGTCCTTGAATGTGGATCATGCCTCAGGTCCCTGAATGGAAGATACAGTTGGGTACATGTAGAAACTAGCCTGGTGTACAAAGGTAAATTTTACATTTATTTGCTCTGCCCATTTTCGCCTCTGGTTCCAGCAACCACTAGCATGTGGCCCCCAGAAGACTGGCCAGATAGGAAAGTGACCCTTGGGCTGAAAAGGCTTCCCCATCCCTGTTCTATATAAAGGAAATCCACTTGCTGCATTCAAAATACATCACAAACCCCACAAAACTATTTGTGTTAAGATTTTGCATACACCTTCTCACTATGTATGGCTCTTTCTAAACTTAGGCTTTGGGCAGCCAATGTATTTTAAGAGAGCTGAGAGTGGGTTTTACACATCTCATTTTCCCAGGCATGCGCATATCTTTCTTTTGTCCCACTACCACCTCTGCAGATTTTTTTAAAAATGAAACAAAACCCCTGCAGGACCTGTGTGAGTTCACAGAATAAGCAACAATGCCTCTTTCCAATTGCCTTCAACTCTGAAACAGAGAAACAAATATTGGGTCTTTTTGGATATAATGCTTTTAATTTTAAACTAATCAGAGTCCCCCATTATCTCCAAATTCAGGAAACTATTATTAGCTTGGATGGGGTACCTGGCCTATCAAATGCTTTTGGACTCCAACTCCCATCCGTCCCAGCCAGCATGGCTAAGGATCAGGGATGATGGGAGATGTGGTCCAGCAAATATTTGGAGGGCCACAGGTTCTCCATCCCTGGTTTAAACTATTGTAAATTTAAAGAAGCCAGGATTAAATCATAGTTTACAATCCCAGCTTGTTCACTAACATTGTTTAAACTAACCAGAGTTCCTTAGAAGTTTTCAAATGTATCTCCACTATCATGAGTGCAAAAAAAACTAGCAAGCTAAGGTTGCTATGAATTCAAATTCTGTGCCAGATACCCGACTGCTCTATACATGAGGAATCACAAAAGACAAACAGCTCTCCTAGTGAGAACAGAGTGTCTGAGTTAGCTAGGAAAAGAAAATAAGCAGCAAGTAGTGGAAAGTGTGTTGCCCTTGACTGTCCCATACCCTGAATCTACATATCTGATGCAGGCATTTGATAGTACCCAAAAATATATTCCTTTCTCCAGCCCTTCCACTCATACCATGTGTTGCTGGTTTTGCCGTAGTTCCATTTGAGCAGGAAGGCACACTGATTGGAATTTGAGCTCCAGGCCCCAGGATTTCATCCATCATAGCAACTTCATCCTCTGTGAATTAAAGAGAAAAATCATTATGAAGAGCACAACAAGGATTTCCTCTGCGCCCTCTCTCTCTCTGTGGAAGGGGAGATGTCTGTTGTCTTGGGGAGGCAAAGCAGCCAGGTTTGCCAAATGTATCATTTTCCAGAGAAAACTGATTTACAAGAAGTGGGAGATGCAATCAGTAAAGACAGGTGAGCCAGTCTCCGGATCAATATAAGGTGGTCCAGATCCACCTTTAGATCCAGTACATTTTACTAATTGCGTATTTTACTTCTTCCATGGAACCTATCTATAGCTCTCTTAACAATACCCTCTTTGAGGAGATCATTCACGGCCCTTCGATTACAAACAATGGCCACTTCCTTCCTCGAAGGACGTTACGCCAATACCCCCTATCACGCACAAGTTTGTATATGTCAGATGGGGGAGGTCGAAGACCTGGCCCACTATCTCTTGAGATGTCCCCTTTATGCGGACTTGAGATCGAAAACTACATCACCTATAATTTCCCCCATGGTGGATAGGGCCATTCCAGAACAGATTGCCATCCTCTTGGCTGGCACGGATATTTATATAACTTCCAGGGTCGCCAACTTTGCACTGGCCGTGGACAAGATACGGGCCAAATGTGCTAAACTGCACAAACCAGCATAACTCTGTTTAATTTGTCCCTACCTGAAGTCTTCCGGACAAAGATGCAACCTCCCAGTTCACTCCTCATACTTTCCATTATGACCCTTTCGCAACGGTGGTCAATAATACTTCCTTGAAGTGTCCAACAGTTTTTTAAAAATGTTAGTTAGTTTTAAAGGACAAGATTATGAGGCACATCCGGACACCTCGTTATTAAACAGTTGGCAGGGATTTGTTTTAGGGCTAGGTTCACCCCATGCACTGGAGTAACGGGTAGTGTGAATTTTATGTATAATTTTTGCGTCTTTGTTATATGTTCTCGGATTGTGATGGCCTATGGCTGTAAACAATAAAGTATTCTATTCTAAAGATATTCCATTTTAATTAATGGTACCCAGAAGCTGCAGGTTACTAGTTTTTTTTTATTAGTCAAAATGCTCATATATCACTATTGATGTGGCATTTAAAACACAGGCAATTTTTATGAGTGAGTAACTGGGATGGGGAAATGTTTTTGCGGGGAGGCTGTGAGCCTTTTTAGTTACCACAGGTGAATGAGACAAAGATTTTAAAGAAAACAAGCATCTCCATCTCACAAGCAGCTGACTGGAGCAGAGTTAAATACCCAACTCTGCCACTGACTCTTGGGTAGCCTTAGGTACATCATACACCCTCAGCCTCATTCTTTGACTCTAAAAGGGAAACAGTAATTCACAGATTTATTGTAGAAAATAATGAGATATTATTAAGAGGACCTTACAGTGGTATATAAACAATTATTTGGAATAAGATATACAAAGCAATGGCAAAGATTTCACCACTTACCATTCTGGATACTCTCTTTGAATGGTGCTGCCCTTTTCCTGAAATCCAGAAGAATTCAAGTGATATAACTTATAAAACAAACAGGAAATCAGTGATAATGCAGATAAATGTATATCTCAAATGTAACTGACAAGAAACATGCTTGCAATTTTACATTACAGTTGGGAAGCCACACCACATACATACACCAATCAAGCTCCTTTGTTTTTTGATATGAGCACACATAATGAAAATAGCCAAAATGGAATGAAGAATGTGATAGCAACAGCCCAGGTTAGTGACTTCCAACTACAGTTTGAATAAAAGCCACAAGGCCTCTAGTTAACTACACTGTAAACATACAGAACCATTCCTAGTTTCAACTGGGATGCAACTTCTGGGATGCTGTACATACAATGCTAGAATAGACTTGAAAACCAAATCTTCCATCAGAAAGCCAACAGGCGAAAGCTTTCCTGGGGGCTACCACAGGCCCAGGTGATTGTGTGAACAAGCCCTCACTTACCCTGGTGTCTGCATCTGAAGTGGCATTCTACGAATCTTCCCCAGAGAGGAAAGAGGAGAAGTCATGGTTTACCATGAATTTACAGTTTTAAATTCTATGGGGGGGAAAGAGATAGACATGTATTACAATTTGTGGCAGGGATGTGAACCTCGGAATTGCATCTGAGACTTAGCTGCATAATAGGCACATCTCTGCACATTGCTAATTTTTGAAGATGTGATAGACTCTTATAGCACATCTGAGCAATCTCAAATCCAAATACATTGGATGGGGTGAGAGGTCAACCTAGGCTGGTGCTCTGTCCATCCACATGACTGACCATGACACTTACAGACCAGTTCAGGATTGTCTAAAAGTTACCATTCCTTCTCCAGAGAAACTTCTTGCACTCTTGATTGCAAGATACAGTATCAAACTGGGATACCATCTAGATAGCTACCATCTAGATCTGCCTGTAGCCAACCGCATGTACTTGGCAGAGTGCTCAAGTTGGCTATGAAGATGACTGGGTTGGTCGCTACCTCCTAGTGTTTTTGTGAGCATGAGGTAAAATTCACATTTACTCCAGCCTGAGCTCCTTGAAGAAAATGTCATATACATATGTCCCAAAATAATAAAGCAAGGGCAGCATTGTAAAAACATATTCCTTCTTTTACACAGCTACCAGTAAACTTGGGGGCCCTCCGGATGTCCTTTTTTGTTGTGCATACAGGGTGATTTCTGCTCATGTTGGTATTTGAGATATCTCTACACATTCCTGCATTCATTAGTGTTGGTGCCTGCAAAACTTTCAACACTGCAACTTCCTGATGAAATGCTGTAACTTTCAGAAGGGTGAGGCTATTAATGGCTACTAATCATGATGGCTTTATACCTGCATTTAAAGCACTATGATGCCATTTTAACAGTCATGGCTTCCCCCAAAACATCCTGGGAACTATCGCTTGTTAAGGCTGCTGAGAGTTGTTAGGAGACCCCTATGCCTCTCACAGAGCTACAGTTCTCAGATTTCCCTGGGAACAGGGATTGATTGTTAATCCACTCTGAGAATTCTAGCTCTGTGAGGGGAACAGGGATCTCCTAACCACTCTCGGTACCTTTAACAAACTACAGTTCCCAGGATTCTTTGGGGGAAGCCATGACTGTTAAAATGTGGTATCACAGTGCTTTAAAAGCATGATGTAGTTGTGGTGCCAGTTGCTGGAATCAAATGTGCAAGTGCTATTGTACTTATGTCCTGCTTGCATGCTTCCCATAGGCATCTAGTTGCCTACTGTCTGGAGAATGCTAGACTAGGTGGGCCTTTGGTTTGATCTTATGTTTTGTCATAGATCTCCAAAGTGCAAATGTATACAAGATAAGAACAGTGTCATCCCATTCATATCCACCCACTGAGAATGCTTACATCTAACGAAGAAGTCTCTAGTGGGCCCATGAAAAATTCTGACGTATAAATCTACTACAGCACAATCCTGTGCATGTGTATCCTCAGAAAAGTAATCCCCACAGATTTCAACAAGACTTGCGTCCTAAGACTGGGATAGGGAACCTGCAGCTCTCCAGATGTTGTCAGACTACAGCTCCCATCATCCCCACCTATTGACTAAGTGAGCTGGGTATGATACAAGTTGGAGTCCAACTGTATCTGCAGGGCCACAGGTTCCCCATCCCTGTCGTGAGCATGGGATGACAGCCTCATGGCATAATCCTATACATGTTTTCTCAGCAGTAAGTCCTACTGTTTCCCATGAGGCTTACTTCCTGGTAAGAGAGTTTGGGACTGCAGCCAAAGGATTGCACACTTACCAGGGCATGACAAACCCCATTAAACTCTAGGGGGAAAGCATGTTGAGCAAGCATGCATAGGATTGTGGGGACTGCAATCCTATACCCACTAGGAGAAAGTCCCACTGAATACAATGGAGCTTACATCTGAGGAAACACGCAAAGGCTGGCACCATTAGTCTTTAAAGTGCCACAACGCTCTGTATTGATTGTGCTGCAACGGACTTAACAGGGACTACCCCTGCAGGGAAAGAGTGGCTTCGTGAACGAAAGTGAGTTAGGAACAGTGCCTGTGAGGGTGAAAAACGGTGTCCTGCCACCTCTTAGTAGCTTGGACCTGATTTGTACAGTTATAAAGGGACTCACCTGCCCATCTTGAGGCTTCAGGCCGGCGTCGCCATCTTGTTTACATTCGGTTGCCTAGGAGATGACTGCCAGGCCCGAGCCTGAAAAGAGTCAGGTGACTCTCCAAAGACTACAATTCCCAGCAATCAGCGTTCCAGGGCGAGTGTTCTTTCTTTGTTTTTGTTTTGTTTTTTAATCTTGTCTTTTGTGGAGCCAGGGCAGAGCAGGGAGAAATGAGACACAGCGGAGCTCGCTTGCGCCTCTCACTTCGAAGTCTCGCACTGATCGGAGCAGGATTTGGGAGGAACCTTTCTACCTCTCTTTTATTGCGAGGATAGGAAGGCTTGAGGGGAACCGTAAAATCCTAACTCGGGCAGGGCAGACTCCACGGCATTAGCCCGTCAGATTGGCAGCGGAATGCTATATGGATCTTTACTCAGAAGTGAGCCCCACCGTAAGCGAGCATAGGATTTCAGGTTGTCAACAGTGGGATAGGCAGCAAAATGTCCAGGATGCCAGCCAGCCATGACCTATTTCAGCATGCTCCATTCCACTTTTCCCCACCTCGTTTTTCCGATTTGTTTCCAAAGGCACGCACACACTTTTAAAAGTTTTTTCCCCATTAATTTTTTTTTTTTTACTAATGCACACCTTGGGTTTCCCCCAAGCCCACTGATAGTGTATGTAGATATGTTTTGGCAATATAAGCAATGGCACTCACAGCCTGAACACTGGAAACAGAGTGACTTCTATGCACGCTTCCATGAGAAGAGCAGGCATTCCCCCCAGTGTTTGCACATTTAGCTGCAATCCTAATCCTACTTCCCTGGAAATAAGGCCCATTGATTTCAACTGGATTTACTACTCTATAGGGTTTCCAGGATTTCAGGCTGAGGGCTTCCCTCTCAATTATTGCTGGGGATACCAGGGACTGAGCCTGATATCGTCAGGATGCAGAACATAGGTTCTACCTCTCAGCTGTGGTTCCACCCCTACTCAGTGCCTTCATCTTAGATCAAGCCCTGGATGGCCAACCTGACATGTGGCAACAGCATCGTAAGACTAGAAGGCAGGTTGGCAGGGGCAATGAGGGTGCTCATGGCTGGGAACAGCTTTAGCAGGGAATACCCAATCTCAGACAAACCCACCACAGGAAAGATAAATCCTCACTGCAAGGAAAAAAGGAAGGGAAAACTACAGAAATTCTAAGGACTAGAAAATGAGAGAGAACCTGGAAAAGTGCACAAAAGGGGAGGGGAACACAACAGCTCTATAAGACTTCAGAGATTCTTATTGCTTGGTGTCCAAACAACTCACTTACGAGTCACAGCCCTGGCTTCACTCATTGGCCCAAAACACTGACAGGCGGGAATAGCCAGTCTGGCATATTTCACAGAAATCGTTTTAAAGGGTACTTTCACATTTTAAGAACATAAGAACATAAGAAGAGCCTGCTGGATCAGGCCAGTGGCCCATCTAGTCCAGCATCCTGTTCTCACAGTGGCCAACCAGGTGCCTGGGGGAAGCCCGCAAGCAGGACCCGAGTGCAAGAACACTCTCCCCTCCTGAGGCTTCCGGCAACTGGTTTTCAGAAGCATGCTGCCTCTGACTAGGGTGGCAGAGCACAGCCATCATGGCTAGTAGCCATTGATAGCCCTGTCCTCCATGAATTTGTCTAATCTTCTTTTAAAGCCGTCCAAGCTGGTGGCCATTACTGCATCTTGTGGGAGCAAATTCCATAGTTTAACTATGCGCTGAGTAAAGAAGTACTTCCTTTTGTCTGTCCTGAATCTTCCAACATTCAGCTTCTTTGAATTTTGCTTCATAACATTCATTCTAGGAGAGCTAGAAACTTACTTTTTTTAAAATGAAAGCTCAGAGTTTGGATCCCCTGCTTGAGGGCACCAATGAAAGCCTTTGCAGGTGCTGTGTTGGCAACCCCTGAGTTCCCCTTGCCCTTCAGCCAGGGGTGGGGAACCTGTGGCGCTCCAGAAGCTGTTGGACTACAACTCCCATCATTCCTGACCATTGCTTATACTGGTTGCGGCTAATGGGAAGTGGACTTCAACACCATCTTGAGCACCTCCAGTTCCTCATCACTTCATTCTTTAAATAGTTCACACAACTCCCAACATCATATCTATTCCTGCCCAAAACAATTGACATTGGGGTGCTCCTTTGCTTTAATATACACAAATCCCTGTATCATACATACTAACAGTAAACCCAGTTATCTGAGTGCTGTTTCATATGTAGCTAAGATGTCACCATCCATGCACAAGAGGGAGATATGAGCAGGTGTGGGGAAACCCAAAGGTTTGCAGAAGTTCAACAATTCTGAAGGGTAACCTGTCAGACCTCCTCTCCCAGTCTGGTCCCAGCACGAATCTCTCCCGATCCCACTACTAGGCGTCACTGCCTGACACACAGTGAGTAAAGCAATGCTGCCCTGAGACTTAGCCTTAGTCTCCTTCTTTAACAGCTTGGTATTAAGTGTCTAAGTTGATTCAGGCCACAACCCCCTGTATCTTTCTGATGTTAAAGACTACAGCCCTGGGTTGCCTTTGGATACCTGCTGCTGATACACTATCCGTTTACCGCTGCCACCATAGATACTGTTTCCAGCTTTGGTTTTTGCTCTGCCCACCCTTCCCTTCTGTATGTAGCCAGCCAAGGATCAGGCATGTTGTCAAACCAAAGGGATGTATTAGTTAACACAGGGAATAAATAAGATTACTTTAGGTTCAGTAGATATGCGTGTGGTTACATTTAAATGGTTTTCAACATGTTATAGTTTCTCTTACATAAATACCTTAGTCCTAAAACCTGTCTCACTACCCGCCTAATACACATCCACCCCTCACCCTCTTCAACTCAAACCCCAGAACTGCACTCCTCTCACACCAACTGTCATTCTCACATATATACCTTCAACCACCCAGATGCTCAGCCAATCACAACACAGCATTCCTCAACATTCCATAACATGTACTCCCCCCTCCCAATCTCTCTACTTACCATATTTACACTATAAAACCCGCACTTACCATAAATACTGTACAAATATAACAGGGACATCACAGAACCATTTAAAAAAGCCCAATGAGGACCATGAACAGTGACCATACAATGCTGACTGACGGGGGGGGGGGAGAATGAAAAACTCAAGGAGCAGAATGGAATGGAGTATTCTGGAAGGTGATGTGGCTGGCTGGCTGGAGCACTCCACACCACAATATTTTGTTGTAGGTCCCACTTGTTATCCAAGTACATACATAACAGCCCTGCAAAATAAATTCAACTCAGGCACCAGAAGATAGAAGAATAGCTGCTGATACATCTGGAAGGGCCCCAAGGTTGTTTTTGCAGGTGTATTCTGCAACATGTCATTGCCACAGTAATAGTGCATTAATGGTGGATTTATATTGGACCATCCACACATATTTCCGCTTATTAGTTTTTCGGTGATGTTTCCCAGTATTATTGTATGATTGCTGTCTGGAGAGGTATTCTAATACTATAGTACAATAAAAGTGGGGGGGGAGGAAAGGAACCGAAACATTTATGGTGTAAAATGTTACAGGATTTCAGCAGAAAGTTATAGGACACACATCGATTGGAAATGAAGCAGTATGTGCACCCCCAAAAATTTACAGGTGCAAACAATTTTGAAAATGGGATTGCATATAATCACTTTGATACTGCTTGTTAAACTTCCAGCATATGACAAAGACTTTCTTGTTCCACCAGGTATTTTAAGGTTTGGTTTTACAACAGTTTTTTTTATTATTTTTTTATTTTCTGTCTGGATTGTTTTCATGTACACCTCTTAGAAATGTGAACGGTTAAGCAGTAAATAAATGTCATTTTAAAAAATCATGAGTGCAAGTCATCATGAATGCTCAATAAAAAGGATGCCTAATGGGGGCCCAACTATGTACGCAATAGCCCTGCTAAATTAAAAACAACTCAGCCACCAGGAGATATAGGGGAAGGGCTATTACTTCAGTGTCTTGGACAACTCCTTGAATGTTCAGACTAAAACCTGGAGCGGATTCCACTTCCCCACTGACATAAGCCACCAGCCGCCACTGGCCATCTCAGTAGTAGAGCGTCTGCTTTGCATGGAGAAAGTCCCAGGTTCTGTCCCCCAGGTAGGGCTGGGAGAGACGCCTGCCTGAAATCCTGGAGAACTGCTGCCAGTCAGTGCAGACAATTTTGAGCTAGATGGACGAATGTTCTGACTCAGTATAAGGCAGTTTCCCATGTTCCTTCCCGTGTTCCTAATTTGTTGTTGTTAAGTGCCTTCAAGTCGATTACGACTTATGGGGATCCTATGAATCAGTGACCTCCAATAGCATCTGTTATAAATCACCCTGTTCAGATCTTGAAAGTTCAGGTCTGTGGCTTCCTTTATGGAATCAATCCATTTCTTGTTTGGTCTTCCTCTTTTTCTACTCCCTTCTGTTTTTCCCAGCATTATTGTCTTTTCTAGTGAATCATGTCTTCTCATGATGTGTCCAAAGTATGATAACCTCAGTTTCATCATTTTAGCTTCTAATGACAGTTCTGGTTTAATTTGTTCTAACACCCAGTTATTTGTCTTTTTCATGGTCCACGATATCTGCAAAGTTCTCCTCCAACACTACATTCCAAATGAGTTGATTTTTCTCTTATCCACATTTTTCACTGTCCAACTTTCGCATCCATTCATAGAGGTGTTCCTAATACCTGATGGTAAAGTGCAATGGTGTTTGTGCAGTTTCTACAAAACAAGGAGCATAATGACCAAGCTTACAGCTCAAGTGCCATCAAGATATAGGATACAAAATGTATTTTTTAAAAAAGAACAAAGCCCATTAGCAGCAGTGCTTACAGCTCTCCAGAGAAAGAAAGCCCTTTTGTTGGTGAATAGCTGGAGCCCTTCCATTAAGACAGGTTGCAATTAAAACTAAAATCTGCAATAAAGGGAGTAACCCCTCTTGTGCATCAGAGGATTTATATCCAGTGGATGGAATTCAAGGCACAGAGTCGCTACTGTTATATTCCATTTAGATTAGTGGAAACCCAGTCTCTTAAATGAAGTTTTTAAGGCCCCACCACTGGCAGTAAAACCGTTCCAAAGAACACACACGCACACACCACCGCACCATCTAATGTGAGAAAGCAGTGCAGGAGAACAGCAAGCAGGGGAGTTTGTGATTGGTGAACTCCTCCTGCCTCTTTGCCATCTGCAGTGTCTTCTGTCAGAGAAGGAAGTCCCCCTTGCAAAAAGTTCCATCCATCAGAGCTCTGATACAGCTTCACCATGAAGGTCCTCCTGCTTGCCACTGTTGTGCTACTGATGAGTCTGACTCTGGCTGCTGACAATGCTGAGGTAAGGACAGGTCTCATTGGATTAAAAGCCAAGATGTGACAATTAGAGATGGGTGAACTGGTCAATTTCTGGTTTCTCTCCGTTTCTCATTTTCCACTTTTAAGTTCAGTTTACCACACTTCTACATTAGTTTGTGACTTTAAAAACAACAACCAAGTCCTTAAGAAAATCCAGCAGTATATTAGTGTGAATTTCTCCTAATATACTCATCTTGGTATGCAATTTTGCCTAAAATAAACATTTTAGCAAAGCAATATCCCCTTAATGTAATGTAATTTTGTATGCTATTTTTGCTTATATGCATTTTTGTACACATTACTTGCCTGGAGAACTGCATGGCAAAATTCTTGTGAATTCTGATGGATGGCTGTGTTTTCGTTTGACATCTGAAGTGAATCAATTTTCTCTCCCATCCCTATTGACAACTGAAATTAGAATCTTCAGTTGCTCTGAAACCCTGGATTCAGGTATTGAAAGCAGTACATGTTTGTGTGCTTGCTGCAGGGTTTTTTGGGGGGGCAGAGGGAGGTGTCCATACATACGATCTGAACATATTTAATACCACCTGTTTCTGAAATTAACAGATTTCCTGTGCATGTTGATTGATTGATTGATTGTATTTGTATACCGCCCCATAGCCGAAGCTCTCTGGGCAGTTTACAATACCTAAAAACACTAAAAACACATATACAAATTTAAAACACATCTTTTAAAAACAATTTAAAGCACAATTTAAACATTTAAAACAATTAAAAAACACATGCTAAAATGCCTGGGAGAAAAGGAAAGTCTTGACCTGGCGCTGAAAAGATAACAGTGATGGTGCCAGGCGCACCTCGTCACGAAGATCATTCCATAATTTGGGGGCCACCACTGAGAAGGCCCTCTCCCTTGTTGCCACCCTCCGAGCTTCCCTTGGAGTAGGCACCCGGAGGAGGGCATTGGATGTTGAGCGTAGTGTACGGGTTGGTTTGTATCGGGAGCGGCGTTCCATCAGGTATTGTGGTCCCAAGCCGTGTAAGGCTTTATAGGTTAAAACCAGCACCTTGAATCGAGCTCGGAAACATACAGGCAGCCAATGCAAGTGGGCCAGAATCGGTTTTATATGTTCGGACTGTCTGGTCCCTGTTACCAATCTGGCTGCTGCATTTTGCACAAGCTGCAGTTTCCGAACCGTCTTCAAAGGCAGCCCCACGTAGAGTGCATTGCAGCAATCTAACATGGAGGTTACCTAACTTTGGATGTCTGCCCCATGGAGTTCAAAGGCATTTACTCCAGGCCGAAATAAATTCATATAAGGGGTACAGGCTGTGTGGACTGGATGTGGAAGGCAATTCCTGTGTCATACCATGGATATGAAGCTCCAAATCCTATTCTGCAAAGGCACAGTCCAGCCAATATTAAGCATCTTTCGGCTCCACTTATTTCAGTAGATAAAGATGGACAAATATATTCTGTTCCCCACATTTCCACATCACTTTGCAATTTTTTATGTCTTCAGGCACATTCTTCAGCATTGTACAGTAGATTTCTCCTAATCTACAAATGTTTGAATGCCATTTAGTCTAACATGCATTTTTGCAAACGCTGTTTCCCCTCATATAATGCATTTTGTATGTCATTTGTAATCATATATGCTTTTTAATGCAAATGTTACCCCCAACACCTGCATTTTTGTGCACATTGCTTGGCTGGAGAACTGCACTGCAAAATTCAGAGAAGTGCCCCCTTTTTAAGGCTGACTATGTTTTAGTTTGTGTATTGTTTTGGAAAATGTGAATTAGGTAGGTTTGCTTTTAGATGTGAACTGAATTGAATTGCTCCTCCATCCCAATTAGTAAATGAGAGCCAAGCAAATGCTTCATTTTTCAATGAAAATGTGGTTCAAAATGTCAAAGTGTGTAATCCATAGGCTTGGGTGCTGTCTTTGGCTGGTTCAGGCCTTAACAGTGCACATACTATTGAGGAAGGGCCGTAGCTCAGTGCTACAGCATCTGCCTTGCATGCAGAAGATCCCAGATTCAATCCCTGGTATCTCCAGGTAGGGCTTGGAGAGACTCCTGCTTGAAACCCTGGAGAGCTGCTGTCAGTCAGTGTAGACATTAAGAACATAAGAACATAAGAACATAAGAAGAGCCTGCTGGATCAGGCCAGTGGCCCATCTAGTCCAGCATCCTGTTCTCACAGTGGCCAACCAGGTGCCTGGGGGAAGCCCGCAAGCAGGACCCGAGTGCAAGAACACTCTCCCCTCCTGAGGCTTCCGGCAACTGGTTTTCAGAAGCATGCTGCCTCTGACTAGGGTGGCAGAGCACAGCCATCATGGCTAGTAGCCATTGATAGCCCTGTCCTCCATGAATTTGTCAAATCTTCTTTTAAAGCCATCCAAGCTGGTGGCCATTACTGCATCTTGTGGGAGCAAATTCCATAGTTTAACTATGCGCTGAGTAAAGAAGTACTTCCTTTTGTCTGTCCTGAATCTTCCAACATTCAGCTTCTTTGAATGTCCACGAGTTCTAGTATTATGAGAGAGGGAGAAGAACTTTTCTCTATCCACTTTCTCAATGCCATGCACAATTTAATACACTTCTATCATGTCTCCTCTGACCCGCCTTTTCTCTAAACTAAAAAGCCCCAAATGCTGTAACCTTTCCTCGTAAGGGAGTCGCTCCATCCCCTTGATCATTCTGGTTGCCCTCTTCTGAACCTTTTCCAACTCTATAATATCCTTTTTGAGATGAGGCGACCAGAACTGTACACAGTATTCCAAATGCGGCCGCACCATAGATTTATACAACGGCATTATGATATCGGCTGTTTTATTTTCAATACCTTTCCTAATTATCGCTAGCATGGAATTTGCCTTTTTCACAGCTGCCGCACACTGGGTCGACATTTTCATCGTGCTGTCCACTACAACCCCGAGGTCTCTCTCCTGGTCGGTCACCGCCAGTTCAGACCCCATGAGCGTATATGTGAAATTAAGATTTTTTGCTCCAATATGCATAATTTTACACTTGTTTATATTGAATTGCATTTGCCATTTTTCTGCCCATTCACTCAGTTTGGAGAGGTCTTTTTGGAGCTCTTCGCAATCCCTTTTTGTTTTAACAACCCTGAACAATTTAGTGTCGTCAGCAAACTTGGCCACTTCACTGCTCACTCCTAATTCTAGGTCATTAATGAACAAGTTGAAAAGTACAGGTCCCAATACCGATCCTTGAGGGACTCCACTTTCTACAGCCCTCCATTGGGAGAACTGTCCGTTTATTCCTACTCTCTGCTTTCTGCTTCTTAACCAATTTCTTATCCACAAGAGGACCTCTCCTCTTATTCCATGACTGCTAAGCTTCCTCAGAAGCCTTTGGTGAGGTACCTTGTCAAACGCTTTTTGAAAGTCTAAGTACACTATGTCCACTGGATCCCCTCTATCTATATGCTTGTTGACACTCTCAAAGAATTCTAATAGGTTACTGAGACAGGACTTTCCCTTGCAGAAGCCATGCTGGCTCTGCTTCAGCAAGGCTTGTTCTTCTATGTGCTTAGTTAATCTAGCTTTAATTATACTTTCTACCAGTTTTCCAGGGACAGAAGTTAAGCTAACTGGCCTGTAATTTCCGGGATCCCCTCTGGATCCCTTTTTGAAGATTGGCGTTACATTTGCCACTTTCCAGTCCTCAGGCACGGAGGAGGACCTGAGGGACAAGTTACATATTTTAGTTAGCAGATCAGCAATTTCACCTTTGAGTTCTTTGAGAACTCTCGGGTGGATGCCATCCGGGCCCGGTGATTTGTCAGTTTTTATATCGTCCATTAAGCTTAGAACGTCCTCTCTCGTTACCACTATTTGTCTCAGTTCCTCAGAATCCCTTCCTGCAAATGTTAGTTCAGGTTCAGGGATCTGCCCTATATCTTCTACTGTGAAGACAGATGCAAAGAATTCATTTAGCTTCTCTGCAATCTCCTTATCGTTCTTTAGTACACCTTTGACTCCCTTATCACCCAAGGGTCCAAGTGTCTCCCTAGATGGTATCACCACCCACAACGATTCTGTGGAGGAGTCTGCCTCTTTTGGGGTTTCGAGCTTGCTGGATTCAATGCCTTCTTTCACGTATAGAGCAACTCCGCCACCAATACGTCCTTCCCTGTCCTTCCAATATAGTTTATATCCAGGGATAACCGTATCCCACTGGTTTTCTCCATTCCACCAGGTCTCGTTTATGCTCACTATATCAATGCTCTTCTCTAAGACCAAGCACTCCAGTTCTCCCATCTTGGTTCAGAGGCTCCTAGCATTAGCGTACAGGCACTTGTAAGCAGTGTCTCTCTTCAAGTGTCTTTGGCACTTGTGGTTAGGCCTGTGGTAATTTTGCTCTTCTGAATTTATATGCTGTGCCCCTGCTCTCACAATGCCTACTTCTAGGCCTACCCCTTTTAAAATTTCATCATTTCTTTGGTCTTTATCCCAGGGGGGAGGTTTATTCCGAACCGGACCTTTCTCAGCTCCTGTCGGGTTTCCCCCCTCAGTCAGTTTAAAAGCTGCTCTGCTACCTTTTTAATTTTAAGTGCCAGCAGTCTGGTTCCATTCTGGTTCAAGTGGAGCCCGTCCCTTTTGTACAGGCCCGGCTTGTCCCAAAATGTTCCCCAGTGCCTAACAAATCCGAACCCTTTCACCCGACACCATCGTCTCATCCACGCATTGAGACTGCGAAGCTGGGCCTGTCTGGCTGGTCCTGCGCGTGGAACTGGTAGCATTTCAGAGAAAGCCACCTTGGAGGTCCTGGCTTTCAGCATCCTACCTAGCAACCTAAATTTTGCTTCCAGGACCTCACGGCTGCATTTCCCCATATCGTTGGTGCCAACGTGCACCACGACCACTGACTCCTTCCCAGCACTGTCTACCAAACTATCTAAACAACGGGCGATATCCGCAACCTTCGCACCAGGCAGGCAAAACACCTTGCGGTCTACACGCCCATCACACACCCCACTGTCTATGTTCCTAATGATCGAATCACCCACTACAAGGATCCCTCCACCCCCTGGAGATATATCCTCGGCACAAGAGGATAGCTGCTCATCCCCCAAGGAATGGGTCCCTTCTAAGGGATCGTTTCCCTCTTCCTCAGCTGGATGCTCTCCTCGAGGGCTAGATGGGCTACTGGGCTAGATGGAGCAAATAGTCTGACTCAGTATATGGCAGGTTCCTATGTATATCTTCTTACAAATAAGCCCAAAGGGATTCAAAGGGGCATACCCTCAAGCAAATATGATTGGGTTTGTCATAGGGATGAAAGATCTACCAGTTTTGGTTCTCTCTGTTTCTCGTTTTTCAGGTAGCAATTTCTCATCATGTAATGCATTTTTATATGTTATTTTAACTCATATATTCATTTTTATGCACATTTCCCCCAACGCATTTGTGTAAACACTATTTGGTCAGCAAACTACATTGCAAAATTTGGATAAGTGTGAAATACGGCTTTGTTTTAGTTCTCATATTGTTTTGGAAAGTGTGAATTTGACAGATTCAGCTGAAAGTGCGAACTGAATCAAATTTCTCACCCCTCCCTAGTTTACAGCTGTAACTGCCAAAAGTTCAAAGCTGATTCCAGCACCCTGACATTTTGCTGACCTCGTTATGTATTCTCTTTAATGTGCTGCACATAATTTCTTACATCATTCTGAATGTAGTTGATTGTTGTCCCCTCGTTCAGTTAAGATTTGATGTTTGAAATAATCTTTACAATGTGGTCAACACGTAAGCTAATTCCTGGTCTGATCACAACCATCCAATTTGGAGCTCCTCTGACATGCCATGTCTGTTAATGTCCTCTATTAATACCATTGGATATCTATTTGACATTTTCAAAAATAAATGTAAAGAAGCCAGCATATCTAGGAGGATTGCTGGCTGACCAATGGGGAACTATCTCCCTCCCCAGCATCCCACCTAGCCTAGCCTAGTTCTGTGTTTTTAATAACAGCAAGCTGATGTGTAATAGTGTGACTGCAAAACCTCTATGTTGCTTGGAGATAAAACGGAGGAGGGGGACTTGTGTCCCTCCAGAAGCTCTCTGACCATTGTATATGCCAGCTGGGGCTGATGGGAGTTGCAAGTCTATTAGCATCTGCTGGACCGCAGCTTTCCCATCATTGAGATAAAGCATGATCAAACTGCTCTTAAAGGCACAACCACAGAGGCCATTTTAAGAGCTGGCGATCCTAACAACTATACATCTTTGTATAATTAAGCCATTATGGTATTTTATTTAAACCGCTTAGGGATTTTGTATATAAATATTATTAATGATGATAATTAATGAACTATCTGCATATATCATTTTGACAAACTCCCAGATATCCAGCTCCATGGCATACTATTCCCCCCCCATACCTCATACTCCTTTTACCCAGAGATGTGACTGATTATCAAAATGTTTGAGATATTGGGGAAGGTCCATTGCTCAGTGGGAGATCATCTGCTTTGCATGCAGAAGGTCCCAGGTTCAATCCCTGGCATCTCCAGGTAGGCCTGGGACAAGACCCCAGTCTGAAATCCTCAGTCCCCCAACAACTTGCCACTGATCCCTCCCCTCCCTCCAGCATCAACCACCTAAGGTGGCCATCTTACTCTGCCTAATGGTACGTCTGGCCCTGCTTAAGCTCAGGCCTCCTCCTCCTTCATTTTTCTTTCTCCCACAACTGCAGCTTTAAGCCACTTCCTCCCAGGGATGGGAAAGGCATTTACGTGGCACACATTTTAATGTCAATGTACCTCAGTCGCACCTCCTGAACCGGCACGAGAATTGAAATGCAGCTGCCCTTCAAAAGTCACACTTCTCTGAATTTGCAAGTTCTCCAACTCTCCTCCCCACCCAAGAGTTCACATTAGGGGAAAGTGCACATAAAATATATATGCTAGTGAAAATAACATACAATACAATACAATATGTTTATTGCGGTCAGCGACCCATACAGAGAGTTAAAATACAGACAAATAAGAGCATACAATACAATGATGCATTAAAACTAATAAAATAAGAGTAAAACATAACATCTGTATAGGGAGTTTAGGGAAAAGATGAAGTCCGTTTAAGTTGAGCTGCATAAATGAATTTAGCAACTGAGATCGTAAGAGATCTATTGGAGCCTGACAAAAGATAGGGTAGCCAGCGCTCAGGAGATTTATTAGAGAACTTATTGGTGAATGGCCATATATAGATATCACGTTCCGACGAATATAACAGGCAAACAAAGAAGACATGAAAGAGCGTTTCTATGTTACCTTCCGTACATGGACAAAAGCGTTGCTCTAAAGGTATGCCCTGAAATCTTCCTTCCAGCAGTGCTGAGACTAGGCAGTTGAAACGAGCCTTGGAAAATACTTGTCGGTATTTAGGGTACGTTAGAACATCTAAATAAGGGGCATGCTTCAGGGGATTAAGGGCCAAATTATGGTGCAGAGGGGAGCAGACTTTAGCTGCTGCTTGAGTTGTAGTTTGGATATCAATGTCCCTAAGACGGGACCAGATAGTCTGTCTAGCCCTTACGAGATCTTGAGAAGAAAGATATTCTAATGACAGGCCTAATCAGGGGAGTTTGTCAAGAAAGGTTTTCATCCAGGTGGATAAGTGAGCATCTTCCCAGAGGAGCACCAAATATCCAGATGGGCAATCATATGCAATTTTAGACCAATAATTGAAGGCAAGAGTCCAAGCCTGACATTCAATCGAGCTTAGGCCAGCTTCTAACCTTAGGGCCGCATTTGAGACACAGTTTGGTACGCCAAAAATTTGGTGTAAAAAGATAGAAAGTACTGATTCTACCGTGGAGTTAAAGGCATTTATCCAAAGAGGGGCACCATATAATAATTGGGAAATGATTTTGGCTCTAAAAACCTGAATAGCTGCCGGAATAAACTGCCCCCCTTTATTATAGTAGTAACGTACAATACTCTTCGCCGTAGTCCGAGCTGTCAAGACAGCTGCATGTATATATGGCGCCCAAGACAGAGTAGTATGGAATGTGATACCTAGATATTTGTAAGACCTAACTTGCTCAATGAGATGACCATTGATTGTTCACCCAGAAACTGATGGGCATTTTGCAAATGCTAAGATTTTAGTTTTGGAGTAATTCATGGTAAGTTGATTGTCGGAGCAGTAGGTCATAAAAACTCTAATCAAACGTTTGAGGCCAACTTTGGAGAAAGATAACAGGACCGCATTATCTGCTTCCTCTTACTTTGGGAGAGTGGAGGTCAGGCGAGAGACATTTAGGGCCCAGATCGTTCAGGAAGAGATTGAAAAGCAGCGGAGCCAGGACGCAGCCTTGCCTAACTCCTTTCGTTGTGGGGATCGAGTTAGAAAGACCCCCATCGCGTCCACAGCGGACACGCAGGGAGGTATTCAGATGGAGATTATGGATAAGGAGCAACAGCCTTTTATCAATTGATGTTTTGGCCAATTTAGCCCATAATATGTCCCTCGGGATAGAGTCGAAGGCAGACTTTAAATCGACAAAAGCAACGTATAAACCGCTCCCCAGTCGATTCCTATATTTTTCTGCCAGATGATTTAGCAGGGATGGGAAAGGCATTTACGTGGCACACATTTTAATGTCAATGTACCTCAGTCGCATCTCCTGAACTGGCATGAGAATTGAAATGCAGCTGCCCTTCAAAAGTCACACGTCGCTGAATTTGCAAGTTCTCCAACTCTCCTCCCCACCCAAGAGTTCACATTAGGGGAAAGTGCACATAAAATATATATGCTAGTGAAAATAACATACAAGAATGGATTACACTCTGGATCATTTGCATGTAAAAATGTATGTATAAGACAAGGTCGTGTACACAAATGTATACAGTAGGAGCAATGCACACACAAGTATGTTTTTGTGCAGACTCGAAAAAAGAAAACACAAACTGATGTGGAAGTTGGGCAAACTGAACTTCATCCTGAAAAAATTGGAGAGAAACTGAAATTGGTAAGAGTGGTCTGTCCCTCATTCCACCTTGGGAAAGTACTTGGGAGCAACAGTACTGCCATGCGCCTCAGTCATTTCTTCCTCTCTCATCTCACATAGAAAAGGCCCAGGCATATCAACTTCCTCCTTGGATTTTAATGGTGTTGCAAGGCCATCAATCATTCATAAAATTTAGTACCTCGCATGAACTTCCAGCACTGGACCCCAGAGATTTTTGCACTGGACCCCAGAGATTTTTGTCCTGAAACCCCATCCACAAAGCCAAATGGGTAATAGCTTCTCCCTCACACTAGATCGCTGTTCTTCATCCTTGGGTCCCTAGATGTTGTTGGACTATAACTCCTTGGCCATGAGCTAAACTGGCTGGGATTGATGGAAGTTGTAGTCCAACAACATCTGGGGACGCAAGGCTGAAGAACACTGCACTAGATCACACCCACAACTTACATGTAAAGCACTCTTATACCACGTTAACAGTCATGGCTTTCCCCCAAATAATCTTGGGAATTATAGTTTGTTAAGGATGCTGAGAAGAGACCTCTTAACAAACTACAGTTCCCAGGATTCTTTGGGAGAACCCATGACTGTTAAAGTGGCATAAGAATGCTTTGAATATATGGTGTGGGTGTGACTCTAGTCTCATTTAATGGGCGATAGCATTCTCCCATCTTCTTTGCCCTGTTACAAAACAAATAAACCCTTGGCCTTTTCTCCTTCAGTTCCCCTATGGCACTGACTGCCTCAGGGACACCATTCACACATGGTAGTCTTGAGCTGCTGCCAGGGACCACCAACCACGTCTGCTCTGGGTCATCATCACATGCACACACACTCTTCAAGCTATTCCCTTCCCGTGTGCTCCAGTGCTCACCAGGCAACTGCCTGGCTCTGGATGGAAGCTGCATTTAAATTTCCCAAATGCCCCCAACGTTTTTCAATTAATTAATTAAGTCTGCATGTAAAAGAAAGAATAGTTCTAAATAAAAGAAAAATATATCTTTAAAACAAAAAAGATATAGACAATGTCCCCAAGGGAGGTCTGTTTGTTCCTTGGCTTGCTTTCAGATAGGTATGAACACTGTTTTATTTCGGCCATTTTTTACACACTACTTCTTTTGCTTCATGCTCTTACTACCCTTTTCATT
Organism: Rhineura floridana; assembly: GCF_030035675.1. Taxonomy (NCBI): domain Eukaryota; kingdom Metazoa; phylum Chordata; class Lepidosauria; order Squamata; family Rhineuridae; genus Rhineura; species Rhineura floridana. Next base: position 15,661,398 of record NC_084494.1, read on the forward strand.
ATTTTTAAAAGACTGCTTATATGTTGGTTTTAGTGATTTTTTTAAAAAAATTAATGTGTATTAAACTTATGCTATAAAACTCCTTGGCAAAGTTATAAAAATATGGGATATAGACACTGAAAATAAATAACAATTTATTTTCTATACATTTTCTATCCAATTTGTTTTCTATACATGTTGACTCAGAAATAAAATAAATCTCACTGAGTTCAGTGGAGCTTATTCCTAGGTAAGGGGTATAACCCTTGCATGCTTGCTGGAGCTGGTGGGAGTTGTAGTCTAAAACATGTGGTGCCAGTGAAGTCTGGCCCATAGGGCAAGTGGGGCAGTGCCCTACCAACCTCAGTCTGCCTTCAGCCAGCCCCCACCTGCCTGCCTTCTTACTTGCAAGTGACAACCAGTCCAGGGGATGGCCCGGCATATCAGCTTCCTCCTCCCTAGCCTTGGAGAACTCAGCAGGGAGGAGGATGGGGGACGAAACTAGAGTTCCTTCCTTCCTTCGTTCTGCTTGCCGTTGGCTGTGGCTCCACCTACTGTCTGGGCTTCCCGCCTTCCGCCCCACCAGCCCCAAAGAGCACCAGCCATTAGAGAGGGAAGAATCTGTCAGTTTAGTTTCTCTCTGTTTCTCATTTTTCCAGTCTTAAATTCTGGTCTCCACATTTCTGCAGCATCTGTGGATTTTTAAAGAAATCCTCATGAAAATTCTCCAGTATTTTAGTGTGAATTTCACCTAATACACATATTTTTGTGTGCAGTTTTGACTAATGTACACATATTTGCAAGCAATTTCTCAAAATACGATGCCTTTTTGTATGTTATTTTCACCCGTATATTCATTTTATGCACACTTTCCCTAATGCATGCATTTTTGTAAACATTGCTTGGTTGGAGAACTGCATCCCAAAATTCAGAACAATGTGAATTTCAGAGGATTTCGATTCCCATACCGCTTCGGAAATTGCAACTTTGATAGATCCGGCTTTCAATTTGAACTGAATGGAATTTCTTCCCCCATCCCTACCAGCCACCACTGCCTGAAGGACACCAGGTTGGAGATGGCCCATTTACAGACTGGATCCAGACAGGACCCCTGAACAAGACGATTTCCCTGGTGTTTGGGGCACGTTCCTCCTCCTCCTCCTGCTACAGCTTTCAGCACCTTGCATCTCTTTCTCTCTGGTTTCCTTCTCTGTGCATACTGAAGGAAGAGCTGCGGCAATAACAGGAAACAGGTTTCAAGCGCTGGCACTGCCTTGCACAGGGTGGTTTTTCTGTGCTGCCTGCCAACCTCAAAAGCCAAAAGCAGCAACAGCAGCTGAGACCGGGTGGGGAGAGGCAGGCCAATGTTGTGAAACCGTCCAGGAAAGAGGGGCCGACAGGTATCAGTGAAAAAAAGGCTTTTCATGAGGCTGGGAACATACAGGCAACAATCTTTTGTAGATCTGTGCTGTTTTGATATCTTTCTTATTGTTCATCTACTGCAGGGGTTGGGTATGTTAGACCCAGGGGCCAAATGTGGCCCTCCAGGCCTCTCTGTCAGGCCCTCAGAACTGTCCCCAGGCTATACCCTTTACTGGCCCTGCTTCGCCGCCCCGAATGCTTTTGCCTGCCTGGAATGCGTCCTGAACTCTCTGGACATGCCTTTTACTTGCCTGGATGGAGGATAGAGAGGAGTGTGCCAGAAACCAGCCTATTGTACATAGGGGGAAATGTGCACTTGTTGCTCCACTTGGTTTTGTCTCTGGCCCCACCCACCATTGGCATGTGGCCCTCAGGATGCCCAAAAGGGAGCGTGGCCCTTAGACTGAGAAAGGTTCTCCCACCACCTTTCCTCCCAGGGAGCTCAAGGTGTCATACATTGTTCTCCCCCCCACCCATCTATTTTATTCTCACAACAACCCTGGGAGGTAGGTTAGGCTGAGACACAGTGACTGGCCCAAGGTGACCCAGTGAGCTTCATGGCTGAGTGGGGATTCAACCCTTGGTCTCTCAGATCTTCTTGGCCAACCATTAAACCACCACTGGCCTCAGGTGGGGATCATATCATAGAGGCAATTGTGCTGTCAGGGTAGGATTTGGGGGCAGAAGCCTCCACTCAGCATCAGGAGCCCCCCCCCCCAATGCAGCAGGGCTGGTTTTCCACATTTGGAAGTAAGTGACAGAATACATTTTACCCTCTAAAGAAATGGTATGGAACCTGTGGCCCTCCAGATGTTGCTGGACGACGGCTCCAGTCACCCCTGGCCATTTGGGCATGCTGGCTGGGGCTGATGCAAGCTGGAGCCCAACAACATCTGACAAGCACAGGGTTCTCCACCTCTGATCTTATGGGTCCTCCCCCAGGAAATACCATTAACTACAGACGCTAAAAACACCAAACCACGCTGTGCTAGCACACAGGTTATTCCCCCCCCCAGGGCTGTCCACCAATTGAAGACTTTGCAGCTTTAACCAAAATGGTAAATGGATTCTGTATATTACCAATATCTCAAGTCAGCTAAGCTCAAGTCTTACCTTTGCCACAAAGTTACTAGATGGCATTTATTTATTTATTGAATAAATTTATACCTCTGCCCTTCAATATAAACAAGCCTTTCAAAGTGGTTCCTGTCCCCCCCAAATTATTTCCAGCTCTTAAATGAGTCACTGTCTCTCAATGTCACCCCCATCCCATCTGCAAATGCGGGGATAATAAGGCTGGCCTTGCTTTGCAGGGATGTTGTACAGATTCCTGAGATAAAACTTATTTTAAATAAAATGAAATTTATTACTAGACAATATCAGTGAACACACCCTAACGCACTGTATTGATGCAAAGTATTAAGGAAGTTCACCGACCTGCCTTGTTGTGTCGGGGATCCTGCCCCCATTCAGCCAGCAACTCCTGAACTGAACATGGCAGTTGTTGTCACACAATGAAATCATCTCCCATCCCTGGGATGGGAAGCCTGTGGTGCTGGAGTTGTTGCTCAACTACAATTCCCATCATCCCTGACTATTAGCTATGCTGACTGGATCTGATGGGACTTGGAGTACAACAATATCTAGAGATCCACTGGTCCCCCATCCCTGTCCTATCGGGTGCCAAGCGCCAACTAGAAGGTTCTCCTTTTAATTCTGCAAGACTGATGGCCATCCTTCCACTCCCAGCAATGGAAAATCAGAGCTCCAAAGAGGTAGATTTCACATCTGCCAACATTTCACATATGGAAATAGGAACATGCTGTTCAGACCTCTATTCTTGGTCCAAAAATGGCTTCCCATGCCCCCTCTTTATCTGTCTGCAAAACTCCATCTATTGTATCCATCCTGCAATAGCTTGCCTTCACATGATCTATAAGCAAAGGTATATTGGAAAAGCATAATGTTCGGACAATATTCTGTGACATTTCACCGCATACCTCAGCAGCAGCTACAGCATCTGTCCGTGCACTCATATTTATATGCATGTGCATTAGAGATGGGGTTGGGGGAGAAATTCATTTCACTTTGCATTTAAAGGCAAGCCTCCCTAATTTACACTTCCTGAAACAATACAAGAACAGAAAAGCTGCCATCCTTCAAAATTTGCACTTCTCTGAATTTTGCAATGTAGTTCTCCAGCCAAATAGTGTGTACATAAATGCATATACTGGGCCAAAGTGTGCTTAAAATGCATATATTAGTGAAAATAACAGACAAAAATGCATTATATCAGGAAATATATGTATATTAGGCAAAAAGCCATGGAAAAATGTGTATATCAGGAGAAATTCACACTAATTGGTGATGAATTTTCATGAGGACTTTAAAAAAACCATGAACTAATGTGGAAACTGAAGGCTAGATAAATGAGAAATGGAGAGAAACCAAAACTGACAGATTCGCCCATCCCTAATTAGAGAGGAAATGCACCCAGTCACAGAGATTTAACAGCTACAGAGTGATGAAAGGATGTGGTGAAAAAGCAAAACTGATAATGCTAGCAACTTACTAACAAACTTTTAAGAAAGCATCCATGAAAGGAGAAATAGGAGCAAAAGGACAGTAATCTGTTATGGACAAAGAACAAACAAACAAACAAAAACAAAGATAGATGAAGGATATAATTTGAACCCTCTCCTGATTTTTGCACCCCCACCCCACTGTATGTTCTCCTTAGACTGCAAGAGTTAATTGGTTTAACTCAGGGGTAGGGAACCTGTGGCCCTCCAAACGTTGCTAGACTACAACTTCCATCATCTCCAATAGCTGGCTATGCAGGCTGGGGCTGGTGCAGAGGTTGGAAAAGTTACTTTTTTAAACTACAACTCTCATCAGCCCCAGCCAGCATGGCCACAGGATTAGGCTGATGGGAGTTGTAGTTCAAAAAAAGTAACTTTTCCAAGCTCTGGGCTGGTGGGAGTTGGAGTCTGTCCACATTTGGTGGTCCAAATTTTGCCTATCCACACTGACTAAAACGTTTTAATTACAATAATTACAGAGGCTTGCAGCCAACATTTGTCCTACTCAGAATAAACCCACTGAAAATAATGGGCATGACTAATTTTGGTCCATTAATTTCAATGCCAGTGTGGCATAGTTGTTAGAGTGTCAAACTATGACGTGGGAGACCAGGATTCGAATCCCCACATAGCCATGAAGTTCACTGGGTGACGTTGGGCCAGTCACTGCCTGTCAGCCTCAGAGGGAGGCAATGGTAAACCCCCTCTGAATACCGCTTACCATGAAAACCCTATTCATAGGGTTGCCATAAGTCTGGATCGACTTGAAGGCAGTCCATTTCCATTTCCATTTTCAATGGGTCTACTCTGAGTAGATGGATACCACCCAATGAACAATATTTTAACTGAGTGCATAAACACATAATTGGGACCTTATGGGAGGGGAGAGGTTCTGAGGACAATATGATACGGGCAAGGAAAGAGTTAAACACCTCCTCATTCTCCTCCTCCTCAAACCACAGCTTTCCACTTTAGATCATTTCCTCCACAACTGTTTTTTCTTTTGTGTTTGCCAGTAAACTTTAATTAGGCCCTAGTCAGGAAAGAATACTGTGATGGGTATTGCCCAAGAGAGGCTTCAGATACTTGCAGGTGCCAGCAAACTGCACTTTGTCTATTTGCATGTTATTATATTAGCATCTAAAGGGCAGATTCCACTCTGGCTCCCATGGGGACCAAAGGGTGTCAAGATGCATGTGAACTCAAGGAGAGGAGCTTCCTCATGAAAGGCAGAAAAGAGCTCTATGTAAAGGGGAAGGGCTGTAGCTCAACAGCAGAGCATCTGTTTCGCATGCAGAAAGTCCTAGTTCAGTACACAGCATCTCCGGGTAGGGCTGGAAATGTCTCGTACCTGAAACCTCGGAAAGCTGCTGCCAGTCAGGGTAGACAATACTGGGCTAGATGGACCAATGGGTCTGACTCAGTATAAGGCAGCTTCTTATCTTCCTAAGGCAGCCTTTCCCAACTACTGGGCCACCAGATGTTGTTGGACCACAATTCCCATCTTTCCTGACCATTGGCAATGCTGGCTGAGGCAGATGGGAGTTGTGGCCCAACAACATCTGGTGGCCCACTAGTTGGGAAAGCCTGTCCTAAGGCATCAGCTGCCAACGTGTCTTGTAGACCCTCCGTTTTGTTGAGGACTCCTCTGACCTCATATCACGTACTCTTCTCATTTACTCTTTTAGAACCCAGCAAAACCTTCCGAAAATACTACGTCTGCACCATCTAGCCAAGCCATGTTCCTTGGTGGTCCAGCTTCCTTTCTGCTACCACTCCTGATGGCTGCAACTCATCTCTTCTGAGTGTACTGAACCTGAAGGTGTCACTCCTCAGAGGGCGAATCCAAGCTGCCCAGTGTGCCTTCAGAGGAACCTTCCCTCCGCTGCTAACAGCCTCACCTCTCCTCTAGCTGCAAACTACCCACAGTGCTGTGCCATGCACAAATATCCACTGTCTAAAGGCTTCTTGGCTTCACCTTCAGCATAATAGTTCCTTTATCTGCGGAATGAGAAGAAAACTAGGAGGACTTGCTGAACCTGATTCAGGTGTGTGGGCTCATGTTCAGATGGTCTGCAATGCAGATGACATTCAGAGAGGGAGCCTGTGCAAACACAGTCGCCAACGCAGAAGGTCTAGTATGCATCTCCACAAAGACATTTTGGTGCTCCAGAGGATTACTCGGGTATCGCCTACCCGTGTGCACTCATTAACAAGAGGCACAAATCCTCCAGGATGTTTGCTTGGGCACACCCTCTAGGAACAAATGGGGCTTGTGCGTTAACAGTGGTGGCTGGCAGTGGAATCTGCTCGGGGTTTTTGTCCAAACCTTCAAGGAGCTGTCCAAAGTGCTTCAGCTCCTTGACAGTTCAGATAAAAACCCAGAGCGGATTCCACTGCCCCAGTAACTTGGAGCCACCAACCACCACTGGTGCATAAGCACAGCAAGGCTCTTGTGCATCTTCCATTCATTTCTGTTAGGAGAATGTCTTCAGCCATCATGGCTCCAATATGCCTCCCAGTCTGCCACCTTCAACAGGTACCCCAAATCTGTCATCCAAGCTCTCATCGTGAGAAGACCGCCTGCCTCTTGTTTTTGTAAGCCTATCAGTTAATGCTGGGCTATGCCATGTGAAGCATCCTCCCAGCTAAAGAAACATTTGGAGAAGCGTGTAGACCAGAGGCTGCTTCCTGGCCTTTGGGAAGTTCCTTCTTGAGCTGCAGCCCATTCAGGTGGAGAATATCAACGCTTTGAACCGGCAGACCTCAAACCTCAAAACATCAGCTGAAGATGATTCAAGAAGGCGCAATGAAAACAATGCAAGATGCAAAAGTGTCTGTAAATGCTCTGCTTTTGTCTCCTGTAATCCCCAAGCAGGTTGGGTCAGTGAATGAAATAAAAGCTTCTTGGCTGGCAAGCTTGTCTTTTCATTGTGCCTGCGACAACACTGCAAGAAAAGCCTAATTTCAGGGGTGGTGTTCAGAGGTGAATTCCAGATCTCTGGCCCTCTATCCCCCCCCTTAAATTTTTTTGTTTTAAACTTGCTTAATTCCACACCATAAATTTAAAGCATTCTTATACCACTTTAACAGTCATGGCTTCCCCGAAAGAATCCTGGGAACTGTATTTTCTTAAGGGCGTTGACCTCACATAGCTACAGTTCCCAGCACCCTTAACAAAATACAGTTCCCAGGATTCTCCATGACTGTTAAAAGTGGTATAAGAACTGCATTAAATATATGGTGTGGCTACAACCTTACTTTGCTTACAGGGAGGCTGGGTGCACAAGAAAGCACACTGCTGGTGAGACCCCCTTCACCCACCCACCACATTACTTAGCCATCGATTATTTATTTAGTTATAAAAATATTTATATACTCCTATTCATAAAAAGATATCAAAGCGATTTACAACATACATAAATACACAATGAAACCATCATAAAATTATTGCTTCCAAACTGTATGCAAATCTGTGTTACGGGCCTGTTGCCCGACTTCTTTAAATAACTAGCAGCACTTTTTCTAGAAGCTTCCTCACAATGTTCTAAAATATTTCTAAACTTCCTAAACAATGAAAACCAAGGGGACCTAAGCGATGGTGGAAAATGAATTCCATTTAATTATCAACTCCTCCCTCTTTCTTTTACCAGCACGGCCTGCTCACAAGAAGAGTACAGTATAAAGAGCCATCTACTCTGGTATCTCCAGGAAGCTACCAAGCAGGGCTTGAAAGCAGAAGTCTCCCTTCCAGCAATTGTCCCCCACCAACTGGTATTCCCTGGCAAACTGCCGCAGAACCCACAAACAGCATGTAGCCGACAAGTAGCCATTAACAAGTGGGACCTGCTACATAAAGCTGTAGTGTGAAGAGCTCCTGTGCAGGGTTCTAGCCAGCCAGCCATGCGCCATTCCAGCACACACCATTCTATTCCCTCTCCATTGTGATTTTCCATTCCCCTTTCTGCAACAGCCAGTCAGTATCCCTTCCTTCCACCACCCACCCCTTTTAAGTCCCCCCCCCCATTTGTGTGTGAAATCTTGCTTCGCCTCTATCCCCTGCCCGAGTATGCTGATTCCTTCCTTTTGTATATGGATTGAACAGTGACAAATGAAGAATCTAGAAAGCTTAGTTTTCGGCTATGACAACCTCTGATGTTTAACAAAGCAGCGACCTCTGTTAAGAGGAGTGGGCCGGGCTGTTTTTATTTTCCTCCCCTGCTGGTTGCCAACCCTCTACAGCAGTGGTTCCTAACCTGGGGGCCATGATCCCCCAGGGGGGCCGCAAAGTAATCCAGAGGGGGCGCAAACAGTAAAGAAACAAATTATTTATTAATCTTTTTTTTTTAAGTCTGACTGCTCCTTACTGCTGCTGCAGATAACATCTCCTCCTTGCTCCAAACAAGAAGGGAGGACTTTGCTGAAGCACCAGAGTGTCGTTCAGGCACACCAAAAGCAGGTATCTGCCTATACTACACATGACAGATGCCAAAGAAGGCTGAGGGAGGTGCTACCAGGAAGAAGAGGGGATTACTATCCTGACTGCCATCTCCTTGCACTGCCGCTGCTGATGGCACCCTTACTCAGAATAAGAGGAGAGGGCTTTTTGTGAAGCAAAAAGAAGCAAGGCTGCAAGCAAAGGCTGCTTTCCCCAGCCTGCCTCTCTTTCTTGACTCCTGCTTCCCTGCCACCTCCTTTTAAAAATTATTCTTATTCGTGAGGCTGCCCAGATCTCACCTTTGGCCCAGACAGAGCCAAGGAACAGTGAGGAAGCTCCGGGCTTTCTCACCCCACATCTCTGAGGCTACGTGTGTGTGCCAGTGTCCCCCCTTTCTTTTACTTACATTCTGTCCCCCACCTCCCTCTCCAAGATACTGGTGGTGGATGTTTACCCTGTTCTAGATGGGGTTACACTCCCCTTGAAGGAACAGGTTCGTAGTCTGGGGGTTCTTTTCGATCCTTCCTTGTCTCTTGAGGCGCAAGTGGCCTCGGTGGCAAGGAACGCGTTCTACCACCTTCGGCTGGTAGCCCAGCTACGCCCCTATCTGGACAGGGATGACCTCGCCTCAGTTGTTCATGCTCTGGTAACTTCTAGGCTGGATTACTGTAATGCGCTCTACGTAGGGCTGCCCTTGAAGACAGTTCGGAAGCTCCATCTAGTGCAAAACGCAGCAGCCAGACTGCTGACGAGGACCAGCCGGTCAGCGCATATAACACCTGTTCTGGCCCGTTTGCACTGGCTACCCATCTGTTTCCGAGCCAGATTCAAGGTGCTGGTTTTGACCTATAAAGCCTTACACGGCGTGGGACCGCAATATCTTGTGGAACGCCTCTCCCGCTATGAACCTACCCGGTCACTTCGCTCAGCATCTAAGGCCCTCCTCCGGGTACCAACCCATCGGGAAGCCCGGAGGACAGTTACTAGATCTAGGGCCTTTTCTGTAGTGGCCCCTGAACTGTGGAACAGCCTCCCCTAAGAAGTACGCCTGGCGCCTACGCTTCTATCTTTCTGGCGCCAGTTTAAGACCTGGCTATGCTCCCAGGCATTTTAAGCGTTTAATGTTATAATTTTAAATTTTCTACTTTCTTTTGCTGCTGCTTGTGTTCATTGTTTGTAGGCTGATTTTATTGTGATATTTTGTATTTTAACTTTTTGTACACCGCCCAGAGAGCTACTCGCTATGGGCGGTTTATAAATGAAACAAATAAATAAAAATAAATAATAAATAAATACTACAACATTGAGGGTTTCCCCCTTCCCATGTGCCCAAATGCATGCATGCCTGCAGATGCTTGCAGGAGGGGCAGGTGTGTTTGTGTGTGCGCTTGCGCTGATCTGTCTTCTGCTCCACTCTCATTCCCCAACTGCATGCTAACCAAGTAGGGTTGCCAGGTCAGAAGCATCCCAAAACCTGAGATTTCAGGGGCGGACTCTAGTGATGTCATGGGGTGGGCCTGAGTGATGTCACAGGGGCAGGCCCAAGTGAAGTCATTAAGCATGATACATTAAGCATCAATCACAGTTGCTTGGAGCATACAATTAAAAAAAAATCTGATTGGAAATTAATATAGAAATCTTAGCTAAAAGATGGAGCCTGGGTAAGGAACATTTAATCTAGCCTACTTGCTTTCAGCAAGAAGGGTGTAAGTGCCTTCAGACCAGACCAGTCACCAGAAGGCCATTGTAGGAAGCAGCCTAGTGTTGTGGAAGGTGGGAGCACTCAAAGAGTAAAGAAGGATGCCCCTAAAGGCTACAATTCTAAACACACTTACTAAGGGACTAAGCCCCATGGAACTCAACAGGATTTACCTGTGAGTAGATATAATTTGGATTATGGTGTTGGTAAAGCTTGACTAGGGATCCTCTGCAAAGACATCCATATCCAAGCAGGGTTGGCAACCCCCTGCCTGGAATGCCCTGCCCCTATCTTTTAACATGGCTGCTCCAAACTTTACAGATTTGACCCTTCACTTCAGAAAGAGGTCTGAGAAATGAGTAAGAGTAAGAAGATTCTCTACCCTTTCTGTCTACCCTGTGGGCTGCTATAAACTCACTTTGACAGCCAACCCAATTCCAGAGAGTAATAATTGACACAGAGAAAACACACATGGTTTGGTCTACCTTCACAGGCAACAGCTTGGGGACAACAATTGCAGCCACAGTTTCAAATATGTGAATTCTCTTTTACCACTATTGGGCAAGAAACAAACTGCCATGCAACCAAGGTGCATCATCAATGGGTTTTAGGGGGTTGAGCTGAGCACATGCAACCACTGCTGTTGCTTGTATGAATGCAAGGGAGTGAGGTTAAATGTAAATGAAACGCAAACAGAAAAAGACAGTGATGCTTTCCTAAATGCTATACCATACCAATCACAACAAGATTCCTATGAGTAAGGCAGACAACTCAGCATCCCACAACCAGTCAGGATAACCGAAAACCAAAACTAAAAAAGTCCTGGCAGCCAGCCAGTTAATGCAGAATGCTGCGGCATGATTGCTGACATGAGTGAGATCCTAGCAGCACATAATATCTCTGCTCTGAAATCTGCATTGGTTGCTTGCTGATTTGCTACCAGACCAAGTTCAAGCTGTGCTTTCCATGTTATGGGTGCCACATAGTACTTGTTCTGCTTTTGTAAGAAATCAGTCCTGTAAAGTGGCAGCATTTTGGATGCTCTGTTCATAGGGTTTTCATGGTAAGAGGTATTCAGAGGTGGTTTACCATTGCCTTGCTCTGACTTTGGACACATATCATACTTTGGACACATAATGAGAAAACATGATTCATTAGAAGAGACAATAACGTTGGGAAAAACAGAAGGGAGTAGAAAAAGAGGAAGACCAAACAAGAGATGGATTGATTCCATAAAGGAAGCCACAGACCTGAACTTGCAAGATCTGAACAGGGTGGTTCATGAGAGATGCTCTTGGAGGTCACCGATTCATAGGGTCGCCATAAGTTGAAATCAGAGCTTGGAAAAGTTACTTTTTTGAACTACAACTCCCGGGAGTTGTAGTTCAAAAAAGTAACTTTTCCAAGCTCTGGTTGAAATTTACTTGAAGGCACATAACAACAACAACAACAAAGTGGCAGCACCTACGCTTTAGAACTCCGCCTATTAACTGTTTTTGCCATAATTTTATTGTTTTAATTCTTTCTGTAAACCACTTTGAGATTTTCTACAATAAAGTGGTATATAACTGTTGTACATAAAATACATAAAGAAATTTTGGAGTCACTGTGGCCCTTACGTCTCTTCCCACTTTTAGGAACAAAGGAATTTGCCTTATACTGACTCAGGCCATTTGGTACCACATAGCTCAGTACTGATGACATGGACTAGCATTGGCTCTCCAGGATTCCAGGCAATGGTCGTTTCCAGAAATTGAATTTTGGATCTTTGCATGCAAAGCATATGCCCTACCAATGAGCTACAACCCTTCCCCTGTTTAAAAAAGTATATTTTAAAATTGTTCTTTTCAATTCACTCTTGAATACACATCATACCTAGATCCACACCATTCATTTAAAGCACATTCAACACCCATTTGAAGCACCTGAATCCCACCACAAAATCATGGGAACTGCAGTTTGTTAAGAGTGGTGAGAACTATAACTGTGAGGGGGAAATGACACTTCCCAGGATTCTTTAGGGGGAAGTCATGCACTTTAAATGCGAGTTGGATGTGCTTTAAATGTATTGTGTGGATCCACTTAATAAATTTAATAATAATAATAAACTTAATAAATTTTGCCTGCATGTAAATTGTTTTAATTAATTTATCAAAATGGAAATCAACTATAAAGTGTAGTGGGTGACCATGGGCTACTCACCATTGGATACTTATTGGGACATAGTATGAAGAAATATTTATATAAGCATGAGTATCAAATATGCTTATTATTTACACAACCTGTAAATATATTTATAGTGCAATCCTATGTTTGTTTACTCAGAAGCAAGTCCTAATGTATTCAACTGCAGCCTCAAGTGATAAGGAACTTGTTCTTTTAACAAGCCTTTTAAGCTGAGACCTTATCCCAGTCTGTGTTGGAACTGGTTTTTAATATGTTTTTAAACCTTTTCTTTTTTAAAAAAGATGTTTTTAAAGATGTTTTGTTTTAATATATTTTAAAGTCTCTTTTTATGATCTTTAAAGTGTTTTTAGTGCTTTTGTTTGCCGCCCTGGGCTCTTGCTGGGAGGAAGGGCGGGATATAAATCAAATAATAAATAAATAAAAATAAATAAATAAACTTCATTCACCCAACCCAAAATTCAGAATCATGCATGCCACTTTAAGCTGTTTTGCAACTATTTATACTTGTTTTATGGTTATTGGTTTTAAAAGGGATTTATTTCTTATTGTGAGCTGCCTTGGTTTCCAATCACCATCCCTACCTCACAGGGTTGTTGGAAAGACATGCACACACTTGCAGGTGTAAAAATACACCCCACATAATAGTTTATTGTCAAATCAGTTGGTCATTGCAGAACATTTTTAAAAAAATCAGTATTAGTTTCCTACATAATAAAAACTGTGATACCTAAGTAAGTCCTGCCTAATTGCTTTAAAAATAGAATTGGAGGGGGAGAGAAAGATTTACAACACAAACACAATTCTTTGCTATGTTTACTCAAAAGTCCCATTAATTTACAGCACAATCCTAACCATGTCTACTCAAAAGTAAGTCCTATTGAATTCAATGGGGTTTACTCCAGGTACATGGGATTAGCATTGCTTTGCTCCCAGAAAATCAAGTATTGGATTAAATACTTTCATATTGTGAAGGTTTTCAAAGCACTGCCCTCTTCAACAGACCAGGGTCTGACTCTTACACATAAGAGGAAAAAAAATTAAGCCATGTTTTTACTTACTCAAACTGAAAATCTCAAAACCACCATTTCCTGATGTTGCAATGAAGTCTAGGTATTGCCTGGGTCAACAAATCACAACCCAGGCTTCACTTATTGGCTACAATTCTGAAAGGGCGGGGTTAAAGCTAGGAGCTGCTATTGGGGGGGCTGATGTCTTGGTGTACTGTATATCTCGGGAACCAGACCACCTAGAAACTTATTTTTTTAAAAAATTGAAGCTGAGAGTATGGAGATTGAGGTGAGTCACCCAGAGACCTCCAAAAACCAGAGAATCCGGCCAAAAACCGGACACCTGGTAATCCTATAACCAAGTTATCAGTTCTGATGATCATCCCAAGGCCTAAAAGCACTAGCCCACCTCCTCAACCTATCCACCCTTTTGTCTTCCCAATCTAGCATCCCCACCACTGCTATATCGCTGCTTTTTGATGATGATGGAGATTTTAAAAAAGCTCAGGAGGTTGGCTGAGGCTGGGGTCCACAGACTACAGCGGAAATGTATTTATTTATTTATTTATTGCATTTATATCCCACCTTTCCTTCAAGTTGCTCAAGGTGGTACACATGGTTCCCCTCTTTCCATTTTATCCTTACACCAACCCTGTGAGATAGGTCAGGCCAAGAGACTGTCTGGCCCAAGGTCACCAAGCGGGTTTCATGGCTGGGTGGGGATTTGAACCTGGATCTTAGACCAACACTGTAAACCACTGGTGTTGGGAGACAGGACTGTACATCTTCAGACTGTCAGGAGGGGGATTATATTATTATTTACTCTCCCTTTCCCAGAGGTCCCAGGGTGAGTTACAACAATTTTAAAATACAGCATTTTAACAAATAAAAACAACCTAAAATCACAAAAAAGGGGTGAGTCCTAAAAATATACATCTCAGGTGTCAAAGGCCAGGGTAATGAGGCCAGAGGGTAGGATTTCTCCTTAAATAAACCACTTCAGCTTCTCCACTCCCATGATATCATGGCTTTGAGCAAAGTACTACAGCAGGAATTTTGCATTCAGCTGGAAAACTGAAAAGGAGGGTTTTTAAAAAAGTTAATAAGTAGAGGTAATAATTGCCTTATTGCACCTGAATTTTATTTTCTGTTGAAAACAGGATGCATACATGCGTCCTTGTTCTGATTTTATATATAGACAAAGACGAATGTTTCCTTTCCCATAATATACACTAAAGCTGCAGCTTGCAGTTTTAGATCACTTAAAGAAAAATGTGGTTTTCCTGTTGTTAACTATGATGAGCTCAATACATTTCACAACAGGATTCAAAGGGAAGGATTGAGAGAAGAGTCCGTCTTTGACTCTTTTGGGCAATGTAATCATTTTCTCCTTGGACACACAAAAAGCACTGGAAGGTATATTGATCCATTTTTTAAAAAGCCAAAATCCATTGGGCAATACCTTTATCAGAAGCAGTCAGAATATCATGAAATGGTGAGAAAGCTTTTGAGTTTGCCAGAACTCTTCATCAAGCTAGAGACTGAACAAAGGGAGAGAAAAGGGCTGGCTTGATGATGTTCTGTTCTTAATAAAGGAGGAACTTTTGTGGTTTCATTTAAGGTTAGAGCAGGTGTAAGGAACCTTTGGCCCTTCCAGTGTTGCTGAACTATAACTCCCATCAGCCCCAGCAAGCATGGCTAATGTCCAGGGAGGATCAGCATTGTAACTCAGCAACACAGAATCATAGAACAGTAGAGTTGGAAGGGCCTATAAGGTCGAGTCCAACCCCCTGCTAAGTGCAGGAATCCAAGCTAAAGCATATCCAAAAAGTGGCTGTCCAGCTGCTTCTTGAATGCCTCCAGTGTTGGAGAACCCACCGCCTCCCTAGGTCATTGGTTCCATCAAATATTGCCGCAGTATTGAAATTTTACCTCTTTGGCGCGTATAGAGTTTTGAGCTACTATAATCCCCTAATGAAAGCCCTTGATGGGCTGAAACGCGTTGGGCATCTCACACTACAAACTATTTCTTCAAAGAATATACAATAAATACTTTGAAATTCCCACCTTTGGTATTCTGGGTTTACACCCTCCTTTTTTTGCTCATTATTGTATGCCTTCCACCTTTTTTCCTATTCCTGTAACTTGAGCCCACTACTTTGTGTCCTGCACTCTGAGATTATCGAGAAGAGATCCTGGCCCTCTTCTGTGTGACAACTTTTCAAGTACTTGAAGAGTGCCAATCAGAACGAAAGGGGAGGCTGCATGTTAGCTCCTGAAAAGAGTCTTCTTAGTGGCTGACACCCTTTCTATAACTTTAATTGGCTCCAGTCAGCACGAAAGCACAAGGATTCTTCTCAGTGGATAACCCGCTCCCCTTTCATGCTGATTGGCTCATACATAGGGACCTGGTTGGGTTCCTGCTCTCAAAGAAGTAAGGGATCTACGACCCTTCGCAACCCCAGACAACTACACCCCTGGATCTAGCCCGATTATCACTTCTGGAGAAGTCAAAAGCTTCCTACCTGTTATTTCCTTTCTGGCATCTTTCTACCAGGGAAAGACTGGTGCTCTCTTAACCTGTTCAACAGGGTCCCAAAGGGAAGGGCCATATAGCTCAGTTTTCTTGTATGCAAAAGGTCCCAGGTTCAATCCCTGGCAACTTTAGATAGGGCTGGGAATGTCACCTCCTTGAAACCCTGGAGAGCTGCTGCCAGTCAGCTAGATAGACCATTGGTCTGACTTTATATAAAACAGCTTCCTGTGTCTAATAGACTCTAGCTTATGGATATTTGCTAATTTCACAGTTTAAGGTGAACTGAAAGAGGATGTAGGTGCTTCTGTTCCACCCACCCTCCTACCTCACCGGCACCTTCATTCACATCAGTGCAGGAATGGGGAACCTTTGGTCTTCCAGACTTTAACTACAACTCCCATCAGCCCCAGCAAGCAGAGCCAATGGCCAGGGATGATGGGAGTTTAGTCAGCAACATCTGGAGGGCCAGCAGTTATCTACACCCGCTCTCTAGGGCCTTTAATATAACAGCTGGGCTTGTTCTCCCTTCATCCTTGCCATTTTATGAACATTTTTAAAAATGACTAACGTAGAGATGAATCTGAGGGATCTTCCAGATGACCTGTTTATTGAACATTCAAACTGATTTGTTTGTACAAAATTTGTGCGGAGGTTATATGATGTCACACATTCATTCTCATTTGCTTAGGTGGGCTATGTGACGATGTAATCTGACATTGCAGTTATCCCACAGTTTCCAGTGCATTTCCCCATCACTTTTCTCACTGCAAAACCCATTTTTTCTGGGACTCAGTTTGTTGCACAAAAGTGCCAAATCCACTTTAATTGTTCAAAGGCTAAATTTGCCAGTATATGACTGAATCATTGCCACAATATAGTGATGGTCTTTGGAGGCTGCCTGAGAGTGCTCAGCAGCTTTTGGAACAGGGGTGAATAACAGGGGACTCCCCTTGAATGCCAGCAAGGCTATAACCTCCCACACAGCAATATCTTGCTCCATTTCTTAAACTTGTTCCATTTTTAAAAACGTATGAGCTGAACACTCTACAACTCCAGTGATGAACTATACACCAATGATGATGCAATACCCTGCAGTAGGTGTAGCCCACATTCTTGCCCTCCAGATGATTTTGAACTACATCTCCCATCATTTTATTTTCATTTATTATTACATTTATATCCCATATTTCCTTCAAGGAGCTCCAGGTGATGTAACAAACATGGTTCTCCCCCTCCTGATTTTATCCTCACAACAATTTTGTGAGGTAAGTTAGGCTGAGAGACAGTGACTGGCCCAAAGTTGCCCAGTGAGCTTCACAGCTGAATTGGGATTCGAACCCTGGTCTGGCAGGTTCCAGTCCAACTCTCTAACCACTACACTGTCTCACATCCCTATCCACTCGCCATCCTGGCTGGAGCTGATGGGAACTGAACAACATCTGGAGATCACCATGTTGGCTACCCCTGCCTTGTAGTCTAAATTCCCCTTTCTAGCGAAGGTATCTTCCACCCATTCTATCCTACAAGGCAGAGATCTATGGGTGTAGATCCAGTACCGTAGTGACAAATTCAGAAGTGCAAGGTCCCTTCATGTTAGTTACAAGGACACCCCTTCCCACTTTTCTTTTGCTGCGGGGTTGAGAATGAGATCTTTGTTAATGCCTTCTCCCACAACAACAGACATCCCTAGGAGCCAATAAGCACAAAAGGAGAGAGTGTTAGCAACTGAGAAGAGTCTTCTCAGTGGCTGATTCACCTCTTTTCACTCTGATTAGCTCTAATCAGCAGGAAAGGAGAAGGAAGCAAGTTGGAAGAGTCTTTTCAGAGCCTAACACACTTCCCTTACACGCTGATTGGCTCATACGAGGCTGGAGACATAGGGAGTCTGCTCCTAAAAAAGTAAGGGATCGAAGACCCCACGAGCCCCCAGATGACTACACCTCTGTGTAGATCTGTGGGCGATTTGCTATAGATTTGCAAGAGTTTCTGACTCCCAACTGTTCAACATTTGAAACAATAAAAAGGTGTGTCTCACCATCAACCCCGCTTATAAATTAAACTGCTGAAATAAAGAAAGCCTGCGGAGAAACCGGGCGTGGTTTTGTGAGTGAAAGGACAATGAGTGAGCTCAGTTCCTGAACATAAATTTCTGCTCTGAGCATGTGCTCAGAGGCTGCCAGTACCTTGATGCTACATGTCTGCTTCCCTTTTGCAGAAAGCCTATCCCCGCCATGTGTCCTATTGTATAGGGGTCCTGTGGTAGCAGCAGAAGATATATATAGAGGATTGTATCCAACTAAGTTCAACTCAGAGAAGACCCACTGAAATGAATGGATCTGAGTTAGTCTCTTTTTGGGAGGAAAGGTAGGGCTAAATAAATAAAGTCCATTAATTCCAATGGATCTACTCTGAGTAGGACTAGCCTACAACCTAGTGCAGTGTTTCTCAACCAGTGTGCCTCCAGATGTTGTTGGACCACAACTCCCATCAGCCTCAGCCAGCATTGCCAATGGTCAGGAAAGATGGGAATTGTGGTCCAACATCTGGAGGCACACTGGTTGAGAAACACTGACCTAGTGTTTGGTCATGGCTATGGGGTGGGAAGCTATCACTAGTACTGTTTCAATGGCCCCCTGAAGTCTGGTGCTTACCGTGCCTTTTGCCCTGCTCACCACTGACATGTGGCTCCTGGGAGATTACCCAGAAGGGAATGTGGCCCTTAGACTGAAAAAGTCTCCCTACCCCAGTTCTAGATAATAACTTTGCATAGTTAATAGCTTCCAGAGGTGTAGTTGTCCAGGGTCTCGGGGGGTCTGAGACCCTTTACTTTTTTCAGAGCAGGGTCCCAGCAGGGTCCCTATGTCTTCAGCATCCTATGAGACAATCAGCATGAAAGGGGAGTGTGTTAGTTACTGAGAAGAGTCTTCTAACATGCTTCCTTGTCCTTTCCTGCTGATTTGAGCCAATCAGAGTGAAAAGTGAGTCAGCCACGGAGAAGACTGTTCTCAGCAGCGAACAGCTTCCCCTTTCATGCTTATTGGCATTAACAAGGATCTCATTCTCAACCCAGCAGCAAAATCAGGGGGGCATGGCTGTGACTAAGATGAAGGGACCCTGCACTTTGAATTTGCCACTATATTTCTCATGGCATCTTAGGACATTTGGTTACATCTTTTGTGAATAATTTGTACCTGGCAGTTTCTTATATAAGGACTTAATGGCAGATCTAGCAGCAATCCATCCTGCACATTATATACCTCTGCATCAACCTCTTGACCCACCATCACCATCCTGGGTGGCTTTCTGCATTTAGAAAAATCTTGCATCTGGGGACGGGGAGGGCGGTCAAGGTCTTGTGGCTTCTGAAAGACTAAGATTTATTGTGGCATAAGCTTTTATGGGCTAGAGAGGCCACATTAGCAGATGCATTAAGGGTTGGTCTCAGTTGGCAAATGATGACTCCCTCTAATAGCGGACTCAGGGGGTGAGTGCCAAAAGAAATGAAGCCAGAATGACTTCACTGAAAAGCTAGGGGGAGGAATAAACATGCTTTGGAGGAGCCCCCAAGTTTGCAGGAGTACAAACAAACAAACCTACCTTTTTAAAAAAATGGGCTCCCTTTGGGAAGAAGGGTGGGATAGACATTTAGTAAATAAAGGGGCAACAACCCCTCTAGCAGTTTAATGAGGACTGAGTATGGCACACCATGTTGTGTCAGAAAATGGGGAAATGGGCGTGAGTGCTTAATGGCCTGCTGAAGCACTGCATGCTGGTTACAATGCTGGACAGGCACACATACATATACATACATAAGCAGGGATATAGTTGTTTGAGGTCTCAAGGGGTTTTAGACTTTTTCCTTTTTTGGGATCAGGGTCCCTACATCTCCAGCATCCTACGAGCCAATCGGCACGAATGGGGAGTAAGCCACTGAGAAGAGTCTTCTAACATTTCCACATCAGTTTGCGAACTTTCCTCATGACAACTCATCAGCATTTTAGTCTTGAGTTCTTCCTAATTTACAGTTTTGCCTAATATGCATTTTTGCAAGCAATGTTTTTCTAATATAATTCATTTTTTTGTATGTTACTGTCACAAATATATGCTTGTTAATGCACAAGTTAGCAGAAACGCATTACTTGGCTGGAGAACTGCATATACCAAATCTGGAGGTGTTTGAATTTTGAAGGATGGGCACGTTTCAGTTTTCATACTGTTTCAGGAAATGCAAATTAGGAACGTTCGCTTTTAAATGTTTACTGAACTGAATTTCTCCCCCACACCTAGTCTTAAAGGGCCATGAAATAACAAAAGGCACAGTCTGTGATATTTCTAGGCAGAGCTTTGCACAGAAACTCGGTGGGAAAATTTTGTGCCACGATTAATCTATTAGTACTTAAGGGGCCATGAGGCTATTTTTCACATTAGCTTTAGCAAAGTGACCTCTGGGCTATTTCATCCATCAAGAAGCATCCTAAGTGTTGGTTAAGTTCCTCTTGGGAGGGGCTATGCTGCACCAGAAAGACAGGCTCTATTCTACATTCCAAAATGCCCCTAATGACATAGGAACAGCAGACTAAAACATTGGTAGGGCCTAGGAGATTGACCTTCACAAGATGCTGACTTAAAATGCATCAATATTTCATATGTTCTGCAGTTAAACCTGATCTGTATAACTGGCTCCAGGCCCAGTTAGCTCAAGAACTCCCGACCTTCTGCCAAAGAGGCCACACCCCATGCGTTGGGTTGTCTTTCCTTGCCTGGGGGTAGTGAGTAGAAAGGGAGTTGCTCCTTTGCTTTCCCTTTTTTCATTCACAGAATAATATGGCATCTCCAGTTAAAAGGATCTGAGAGGAGCTGATGGGGAATCATAGAACAGTAGAGTTGGAAGGGACCTATAAGGTTATTGAGTCCAACCCCCTGCTCAATGCAGGAATCTAAATTAAAGCATACCTGACAGGTGGCTGTCCAGCTGTCTCTTGAAGGCCTCTAGTGTTGAAGAGTAGGTAATTGGTTCCATTGGCCCACTGCTCTAACAGTTAGGAAGTCTTTTCTTGATGTTCAGTCGAAATCTGGCTTTCTGTAACTTGAGACCACTGCTCCATGTCCTGTGCTCTTAATTCTCTGTTGGGAATTAAACTGTGCAAAATGCATGGAGAAGCCACATGTGGAAATAATTTGTTATTGTTATGTGCCTTCAAGTCGATTACGACTTATGGAGACCCTATGAATCAGCGACCTCCAAGAGCATCTGTCATGAACCACCCTGCTCAGATCTTCTAAGTTCAGGTCTGTGGCTTCCTTTATGGAATCAATCCATCTCTTGTTTGGCCTTCCTCTTTTTCTACTCCCTTCTGTTTTTCCCAGCATTATTGTCTTTTCTAGTGAATCATGTCTTCTCATGATGTGTCCAAAGTATGATAACCTTAGTTTCAACATTTTAGCTTCAAGTGATAGTTCTGGTTTAATTTGATCTAACACCCAATTATTTGTCATTTTTGCAGTCCACAAATATTCAAAAGAAAGCTAGAAAAACAAATGGCCCTGTCTGCCATCAGGAAAATGCGCTGCCTTGACCAATAAAAACAGAACTTCCAGGGGCAATTAGTTACACCAGTACACTGCTTTTTTCACTATATCCTCCAGCTGCAGGTTGGCAGTGGGCTAAATCGACCATCCAAGCATTGAACTTGTTAATTCATCATGTATCACTGCATCATACTTTTAAAGATGTAGTATGTACCAGAACTGAACCCCATAAACAAGGGAGGAAGATACATCCCTGCGAGTAGGTGCTACTGGCTCTGGCTCTGCTGAGTTTTGGTGGTGATGTACACATAGGGAAATAAATGTAAGCACCTCTCTCTGATATGTACATACAAAATGGTTTCGTGACAAAGCCGCCAAACCCAACAAAAAAGACAAGAGGAAGAACTCACACACCATGTGCTGTTAGAAGCAAACTGTACCCTCTACTGGTCGAAAAGGTGAAAAGCAATAATTCCTCAGTGCAAGTAGATTCATCCCTTCCAGAACTTCCTAAGACGTAGCTATGAAAGATGAGGCACAGGTCCTGAGAATCAGCATAGGAAAAAAACATATCCTTACAACAATCAATGTAACTGCTGATTTGGACACTAGCAAGTGTTTGTGATGAATAAACAGAGTCAGACTATTGGTTCACTTAGCTCTAGTTCTGAAAGCATATTCCAAAAGACTCAGGCAGGAGCAAACCTCTCTAGTGGCAATGATCCTGTGCAGTCCCCTTCAATTCCTCTCTCCCTCGACATCCATCAGCAGTGCAGAAAAGCTTGGGACTAGCACACGCTGTTATCTGACAGGCTATAGCATGGGTGGTTAATCTGTCCAGATGTTGACTCTAGCTCCCACCATCAGCCCCAGTGAACTTGGCCAATGGTCAGGGATGATGGGAGTTGTAGTCCAACAACATCAGAAAGGCCACAGGTTAGCCACTCCTGCTGCAAGGGCCAGTTCTCTATAATATGGACCTTGCAGCCACACTTGTGATATGCTCTGCCTGCTTCTCTTATTGTTTATGATCACAGCTGGCCAAATGCAGGCATTTATCTCCACCACACAAGCCACTTGTGCGCAAGATCCTGACAAGGTCTGTGGTTGTAGAGCAATCCTTTGGTAGTCAGTGCCCCCATGAGCATGCCCCAGTGGCAAATAACAGAATTAACAAACCAGCCAGAAAGATGGATTTATAAAAGGCATCCTATCATACATAAGTACATAAATAAGAGTTTTCAAGGTAGCTCATCCCCTTAGAAGAGAGACAGGGTCAAGCGTGTTTGTGTGCATATG
Source organism: Rhineura floridana (assembly GCF_030035675.1). NCBI lineage: Eukaryota > Metazoa > Chordata > Lepidosauria > Squamata > Rhineuridae > Rhineura > Rhineura floridana. The sequence continues at coordinate 15,684,076 of NC_084494.1, forward strand.
TGCTCATTTCTGATATTCTTTTAAAAGCCTAAGTCAGCACAGCTTGGGACATCTGCAAGCCTTTGACCACTTGCTTTCTTGTGTTCATGCAGGTGAGCTGCTCAGCCTTGTCCATCCATGGATGATTCACATCTCAGAACTCTTCAGTGATCTCCATCCTGTTGGGCTTAGCTCCAGGAGGCCGGACAAGCGGCAGCTTTTGCCCCTTTCCCATACACAGGCCTGTCCCAGGAATTACAAAGGGGAATGAAAGAACCGATCTCCAGGCGGCACAGAAACACTGTGTCTTCCTGGGCTGCGATCTGTGGGGAAAGGATTGCTTCTGCTATCCAAACCCATATCATTTTCAGTAGCTAAGCCCCAAAGATGCAGCATGGTCACAAAAGGACGTACATCAATGACTTCCAAGGTAAATTCTGGTTCCACACATGGCATGGCCCTTCTGTTTCTGCTTTCTTCAGAGTACCTGGACAGCCCAGATCTGTGTAGGTCTTGCTTCTGACGAATCCCAGAGGATGGCATGGTCCCGGTCGTAGGTTCGACCTCCTACATGGAGAAAAGGAGAAAACAAATGGGCACGGCACAGAGATACATTTTTGCCAATCTCTCTCTCACCCACATCTCTCTTGAGTTTTCCTGTTACAAACAATGATATGGCACATACTGCTAATAGCATCTGAGTAATAATATAGGGAGTTGCTTCATACCAGGTTAGGGTTGTAGTGAACTAAGTTCAACTCAGAGTAAAAATGTAAATGTACTGCCTTCAAGTCGATTCCGACTTATGGCGACCCTATGAATAGGGTTCTCATGAAGCCAAGAGGCAGTGACTGACCCAAGGTCACCCAGTGAGCTTCATGGCTATGTGGGGATTCGAACCCTGGTCTCCCAGGTCATAGTCCAACACCTTAACCACTACACCACACTAGACCCACTTAAATTAACAGACCTAAGTTATTCATGTGCATTAATTTAAATGAGTTTACTCTGAGTATGACTAATACAGCAGGGCCCCGCTTTAAGGCGCTTCGCTACAGCGCTTCGCTAATACAGCGGTCTCAATTAGACGCAATTAGACTAAAGCCCCACTCATATGGCGCTTGTTCTGCTTTTATGGCGGTTTTCAGGCATCGCGCGCCATTCTATTCAATGAGTTCCGCTTTACAGCAGTTTTTGCTTTCCAGTGGGGGGCCGGAACGTAACCCGCCGTATGAGTGGGGCCCTACTGTATTGAATACATCCCATGGTTTATCTACCACAGTATTATCCACTCAGAATCAGCAATGATTCTCCAGGGCCTCAGGCAGATGACAGTCTTCTGATGACTCATCTTGAGTACACCACAATTTACACTGCAGTTTAAGAAGGTTTAGAGGAGGGCAACAAGGATGATCAGGGGACTGGACATAAAGCCCTGTAAGGAGACACCGAGAGAACTGGGCATGTTTTGCTTTGAGAAGAGAAGATTGGGGGGAGATATGGTAGCACTCTTCAAGTACTTGAAAGGTTGCCATGCAGAGGAGGGCCAGGATCTCTTCTCAATTGTCCCAAAGTGCAGGACACAGAATAATGGACAAGTTGGAGAAAGCCAGATTTCTGCTGAACATTAGGAAAAACTTCCTGACTATTGGAGAGTACAACAATGGAACCAATTACCTAGGGAGGTGGTGGGCTCTCCAACACTGGAGGCATTCAAGAGGCAGCTGAACAGCCACCTGTCAGGTATGCTTTAACTTGGGATTCCTGCTTTGAGCAGGGGGCTGGATTTGATGGCCTTATAGGCCCCTTCCAACTCTACTATTCTATGATTCCCCATCAGTTGCTCTCTGATCCTTTTAACTGGAGATGCCAGGACTGGACCTGGGACTTTCTACATGGAAAACATGTGGTCTATTACTGAACCATGGACCCTCCGTGACACCTCAGAGCCAGTTCTGCCTCAGCCCTACTGCCTCCTAGTAAGACTGGTCTCTGGCCGCCTCATTTCTCCTCTTTATAAGAGTCCAGATCTGTCTAGAAGCTCTGCCCCTCTCCCCTTCAGATTGGTCTTTGGGTTCTGAAAGATGACCCCTTCACTGGCTGCATATACACCATATATTTAAAGTACACTTCTCCCCCCCCCTCCGCACCCCGCTCCCAAGGACCATGAGAACTGTAGTTTACCCCTCACAGTGAATATTACCATCTGATCTCCATCTTGATATAAGTCCAGAGAATGGAAACCAAATTCTTCAAGGAATGGTTGAACAAACTGAGAATGAAGGAACGTGACAACTCTTTAGATTTCTGAAGGGCTGTCACATAGAAGAGGGCAAAGACTTGCTCTTTAGTGCTCCCAGGGGCAGGACTAATGAACTTAAGTTGCAGGAGGGATAGATTTTGGTTGAATATCAGGAGAACAAAAGGAAATTTAGGGGTATTAAAGCATGCCTAGCTATATTTTCATTCCTTCTAGAGCTAAATCCCCTGCTTCCTGGCCTCAGAAACTTCCCTCTGACCCTAAATCTGAATCTCCACCACCACCAAAGCCAAGGTCTTACCTTTCACATCTAGGACCTTGTGTTCAAACATCTGACTGCAGATCCTCCCCAAGGAATCGACTCGCCAAGTCTGACAGGGCATTCGGCTCTCAGACCACAACACCACCTTGGACCCCTTCCCAGCTGGACCAATCACTTGCAAGCTCATGTTGGGTGCAACCTGAAACTCAAGAAAGGTCAAGTCAGTCTTGAACGAAAGTACATATGGAAGAGGCCATCATTCCTCACACGACAGGACGTAATTAAACTATGGCATTTGCTGCCACATATATGTGATGATGGCCTCCAACTTAAGATGGCCTTAGCAAAAGAACTAGACAAATTCATGGAAGATAAGCAGGGCCGGTGCCACAGGATGGCCAGGTTGGGCCCTGGCTGAGGGCCCCTCCTTACGGTGGGTGGGTAGGCTCCCAACCCTGCCACGGATCAGAGAGGGCCACAATGCCCACCTGCATGCCCCACTTACCTCTCCCTTGAAGTCAATGATGGCTGCCCTGTGGGGGACAAGCCTGCCATTAACTAAGATGGCGGCTGAGGTTTCCCTAAGGGGCTGATGCTCCTACTGCCATCTTGGTTAATGGCAGGTATGCTCGCGCGTAGCACGCATGAGTGCCGTCATCCAAGATGGCAGTGTAGGCACCAGCCCTGAGGGAAGCCTCAGCCGCCATATTTGTTGATGGCAGGCACAGGCACACAGCATGGGCAGCATTCACTTCAAGGTTAAGGCAGGTAGGTGGGGTGAGCGTGTGTGTGGTGTCCAAGGGCCCTGGCATGCCTGGCGCCGGCCCTGAAGATAAGGCTATCAATCATTATGAATTGTGCTACCTCCAGGATGAGAGGCACCATGGCTCTGAATACCAGTTGTTGGAGAAAAAGAGTGGGAGAGGGCTATCACACTTGCTCTCTGCTTGCGGGATTCCCAAGGCCATCTAGCTGCCCACTGTGGAAATAGGATGCTGGATTAGATGGGACGTTGGTCTAAGCCATACATGTGAAAACCAGTTGTTTGGGAGCACAAGTGAGGAGAGTGCTGCTGTGCTCGTGTCCTGTTCGCAGTGTGGTTGAATTTGCCTTGCATGCAGATAGGGCTGGGAGAGACTGAAACCCTGGTGAGTCGCTGCCAGCCAGTGTAAACAACACTGAGCTAGATGGTCTGACTTGGTAAAAGGCAGTCTCCTGTCTCATTGGCCAGTGTAGAAAACAGGATACTGGATGAGACAGGCCTTTAGTCTTATTTAGCAGGGCTCTTCTTATGTTCTTATGGAAAGCACTCAAAAGACTAAGCAGGTAGATTCTCATAGTGAACATCTAAACCTGAAGTTGCTGTTTATTTAGTCAGACCATTAGTCTATGTAGCCCAATCCTGCCTGCTCTGACTGGCAGTGGCCCTTCAAACTCTTCCCCCGTCACCTGCTACCTACTATCCATTTACCTGGAGATACCTGGCAATTGGGCCTGGAACCTTCTGCATGCAAAGCAATGGTTCCATCACTAAGCCATGGCTGCTATGCACAGATTTTTCTTATATCCCAGCATGCACCTTTGTAGGGAAAATGTTCATATATGAAGCAGCCATAAAGAAGCCTCATCTTAGCTATTTATGGTGTGATTTATTTGGATATTAGTTCTGTCTGGTTTACCCACATGCTATGTGGCCCACAGAGAGAACTAAGCAATAAACCCAAGATTATTGTATGGAATCATCTCGAATGAGACTTCCACACAACAGGAAGAGAGAGAGAGAGAGAGAGAGAGAAGCCCTTACCTGGTTCTTCATAAGCCCCTCTTCATAGTACCAGATGGAGCTGCTCTTGTCGTTGAGCTCTGAGACCAGAACACGCCCAGCTTTCATGTCTTCAGCATCATCTGGGACAGACAGGAAGGACTTCAACTCTTCATTTTTCAAGCGGAAGTAAATCCGTCTCTGCAGAGAAGGAGGGGAGAGGTAGAGGGAAAGGACAGCACAGTGCATTAGTCTGAGCTCCTCTGCAACCCAGCTGGAGTGTCCATTCACAGGGCCGTGCATGTATGCCTCGATTGAGCAGTAGCATAGAATGAGTGTAAGACATGGGCACAGAATTCAGCTTCCAGAAAATCACAGCTTTCTATTTTAAAATAACAAATTTCAGGCTCTTGCGGCTGTGAAGATGTGCTTGAAAGTCTAAAGGCAATGCCTGCTTGAAATCTCAAAAGCAAGAGGGGCAGCTGCTGAATGAGATTTCCATTGGTTGGGATTGGAGCTTTGGTATGTGATTTGCAAAAATTGAATTGTGCAAAACAAGAGAAAGCAGGCAAATTGGCTGAGACTTGCATGATTTGCACAAGAGGTCACAGGATCCAGCTTTTCCATATGATTGCAATTTGGGGATGGTACCTACACATGGAGGCATACGCATGAGGAAGAGCATTTAACCAAATTCATAGGGAAATTCCACAAGTTGACAGGGTGAGCAATCCCAGCATGATGTCTGCCTGCCTCCCTCACACATGCAAGACATTCTGCCGGTTGAGGCAGAGCCAGCTTTGCTGCTTTCCCACATGCCGCTCTCACACACTGACCCCCCCCATCTAGTTTTGCAGCCGCTGATACATAGATGTGCCAAGCCTCTCCTGAGACAACCACCCAACAATGCCTCACGCTGAGGAAAGACTGTAGGGAAAGTAGCGTACTTCCAGAATGAGGCAGTGTAGATGAGGTGGCTCCAAAGAGCATCTATGCCTTTGATGCTTTGCTAGACCACGTACTCTAATGTTTAAGAGTAGTACATTGCTAGACGTTCAGAGAAGTAAACAAACTTTAAATAGCATTTGCTGTGTAAGGATGGATGGGGAGTCCACTGGAGATGATAAAGACCCACTGGAGTGCCCTACAGTTGCAGGCACACAGTAGACTGTTTTGCTGCTGCAGCAAAGTGGCACTAATGCTCTCACCGAGATAAAACTGATGGATGGGTGAACTGGTGAGGGCAGAGAAACCTGCTGCCCCTCCTGTTACACCACCTGAGACAAAGGTCTCAGTGTAGCTCATGGGTGAGCTGGCACTATGCAGCAATAACTCTCACACGGGTAAAAGTTTATAGGAACTGGCCCCAGGCTAGGGCACCCTGTGGATCTGTACATACAACCTAAGTGGGCACCATGTATGATGGAATTACCAGGAATTTGACATCTACCTGCTCTATTTCCCAGAATTTAAAATGGTTCACCTGCACAATTAAGCAGCTTGGAGAGAAATTGAGAGATAAGGCAGATGTAGTTAATTTGCTTCTATTAATTCCCTAACTCCCCCTCTAGGATGCACACCTTAACGTGGTGAGGGGGTTTGAGAGTGTTGAAGAAGCTGAGAGCAATGCCGTCAGGAGTCTAGACCAAGAGGTTAGACTCCTAGCAGGGGCACCCAAGGCAGAATGCTCAAAGCTGAGACACCAGACTAAAATGCATCCAAACTCAGAGGAAGGCAGTGGTAAACCACCTCTGAATACCTCTTACCACGAAAGCCCTATGAACAGACTATCCAAAATGCAACATGAGATAGTGCTGGAAGATGAGACCCCCCAGGTCAGAAGGCACTTAATGAGCTACTGGGGAAGAACAAAGGACAAGTACGAGTAGCGTTGTGACTAATGATGCAGCTGGGTCAAAGCCGAAAGGAAGCCCAGAGGCTGATGCGCACAGATGCGAAAGGAGAGTCCAAAGTTGTACGATGCACACAATAGGAACATGGAATGTGAGAAGCATGAACCAGGGAAAGTTAGAAATTGTCAAGCAAGAAATGAAATGTATCAACATTACAATACTTGGTGTGAATGAATTAAAATGAGCGGGAATGGGACATTTTCAGTCAGGGAACTACAAAATATTTTATGCAGGAAATGAGAAATTAAGAAGTAACTTTAAAGTTGACAACGAGGACATTGAACTTGTCAAGGATTATCAATACCTTGGCACAGTCGTTAACCAAAATGGAGATAATAGTCAAGAAATCAGAAGAAGGCTAGGACTGGGGAGGGCAGCTATGAGAGAACTAGAAAAGGTCCTCAAATGCAAAGATGTATCCCTGAACACTAAAGTCAGGATCATTCAGACCATTGTATTCCCCATCTCTATATATGGATGTGAAAGTTGGACAGTGAAAAAAGCAGATAAGAGAAAAATCAACTCATTTGAAATGTGGTGTTGGAGGAGAGCTTTGCGCATACCATGGACTGTGAAAAAGACAAATTGGGTGTCAGAACAAATTAAACCAGAACTATCACTAGAAGCTAAAGTGATGAAACTGAGGTTATCATACTTTGGACAGAAAATGAGAAGACATGATTCACTAGAAAAGACAATAATGCTGGGGAAAACAGAAGGGAGTAGAAAAAGAGGAAGACCAAACAAGAAATGGATTGATTCCATAAAGGAAGCCACAGACCTGACCTTACAAGATCTGAACATGGTGATTCATGACAGATGCTACTGGAGGTCGCCAATTCACAGGGTAACCGTAACTCGTAATCAACTTAAAGGCACTTAACAACAACAACAACAATTCCCTAACTAGAAAGGTAATGCTTTGCTTCTACCCTACATTCAGTAGACTAGAGAACTAGGTACTCACCTGCCTAATGGGGTAAAGGGAGCCAACGTGCTGAAGCCCGCTGTACGTCAGCCAGTTGGTGATCTCTATACAGTCCAGGAGCCACTGGCGGCCTCGGAAGTCGCTGTGTTCACACAGCACCCAACTGTGTATGGGAATAAGCAGGGAAAGAAACCATGGGAGAAAAAGCATCAGCAGCCCAGATTACTTTGGTCCTTCATCGTTTGGGAAACAGTAATCAAAAAGGAGCACAGGCCATGTTTGTTGTTTACATTAGAGGCATGACTAGTAGCCATAATGGCCACATGCTACCCCCGGGATACCTTCAGCTCTTGCTAGGCATTTCAAAGATTTGGGGCATGGACCCATACACACAGATTTGCATATGGTAACATATGTATAGATGGAAATTTAGAATCTAAATGTCACAGAAGGCAAGCCACCTAATTTCTCATCCCAATCCACCAAAATACATTCTTCAATTCATTTGCACCCCAACCCAAATTGGATCCTCTTCCATTCATTTATCCCGCCTCCTCAAGTTAATATCCTGGGGGGGGGGGAGAGAACCAAGTTTTCCCCATACAATTCCTGTGGAGAGTGACAGAACATCATCGAGTCATGTAGCATGCAGGAGGGCAAGGCGGTCCTACATGCTAACTGCTCCAGACTGTGGGCAGCTGGAAGATTTCTGGAGACTGGAGCTTCTTATAATGAAAAAAAATAAAACAAGGAGAGAGGCAGTGCTGAAACCCTCAGATCACTCCATAAGTACTTTTGATTATTATTATTATTATTATTTTAATTTTTAACATTTGTATTTCTATGTGGATTTTAAATGATTTCCCCTTTAAAATCTGCACAGGAACAGGACGGAGCAGACTTAGTCCTGTCCCCATATAGAACTGGGATGAACCAGACTTGAATTGGTCCATCCATCCTTAGCTAGCCCTTACAATGGCCCACGGCCATGGGTGCAACAGCCTTGCAATAGGAGTTTATCCTTTACTTACATTCCACCCTTTACCCGCACAGAGAGGACATGGTTGTTGAATCCCTCAGCCTGCAGGCTGCGCACTTCACTGTTCAGCTCAATCTCCTTCCCTTCGAAACACTCCAGTCCGTGAAGGAAGATGGAGGGCTCAGAGAAGAACTATGGGGGGGAAAAAGAAGAAGAGCAGGGATGCAGGGCGGGGATGCAATTGGGCAAGAGGAAAGGGAAGGAAGGCAATGGCAAGAGTAAGGAATGTGGCAAATAAAACGCTGGGGAGGTGTATGGCATTGGTCAAACAGCAAAGTACAGGGCAACCTTAAGGCTGGTTGCAAAGGTAGGTCACTGAGCATTCAGGCCCCATAAAACTCACAACATCTGATAGGACATCAAAATTCTGTGAGCTTTTGTTGGTCAAATGAAAGATTTCTGAGACAATGGGTGTGCTCACATATCATGCTAATCTATTTAGCGCAGGGGTTCGCAAACTATGGCCCATAGATCACTAGTCGTCCACAAGCTTCATCCAGGTGGTCCGTGGCACGTCCACGTTAAATAGGGTTTTAATTCAATTTTTATTGCTTCTTTTATTTCTGATTTTGTATTATAGTCTGCATTCCATAGAATTCAATGGTAATACAACATAAGAAATCAAAGGAGCAATTAGAATATAATTAAAAAATCATACAGGACTTAGCATAGCACATTACACGAGAGGCAGAAAAATCATTAAGTGGTTCACCAAGGCTATAAGCAATTTTCAAGTGGTCTATGGGGAAAGGAAGGGTTGGGAACCATTGGTTTAGTGTGATGTGAATGAGCAGGAATGAGCTGCAAGTTGCAGAAGCCAGGAGGAAGATTTCAGAACTTTTTGCTTCTGATTTTGCTTAATTGCAGTTTGTCATTTTGTCTGTACTGACAAACTGTGGTTAACATGAACTATGGATAGTTTCAAACAAGCCAGCTTCAAACTGTGACTTCTCATGCTTGCTTAAACTAACCATAATTAGATTAACTACAGTTCTGGCTCCAGCAGACACAGACAGGTGTGGTTAATCAAAAAAGGAAGTTGAAGTTTCAAAACTTCTCTTCCTAGACATGTGGGAGGAAGAGAAGGGATGGGAAACCCCACAAGATTTGCTGCAGCTTGTTCCTGCTCATTCGTGGGCTGAAATGTGAGACACGCATGGCGTTTGAATACAGCCAATGTGGAGTGCTTTGAACATAACCATCATAATAAACATAATAACATCAGGTCCAATTTCTTTCATGTCCATAATTCCTGCTATATGTTTTGCTTTTTTAAAAAAAAATGTGGAAACTGGCTCTGGGTGAGTGGGTCAGGGAGCGGAGCAGTAACGAATGGGGAAATGTGGCAGTTTTGGGAACAAAGAACTTTGTGCACACGCAAATGGAAAACTCTGTTGCCAAGACATACATTTCCCCTAATGCTGCTATTTTTGCAAGAGATGGGGAAGCCATGTTAAACAATATGAGAGTTCATGGAATATGCATTGGTACTCTGATGGTCATAGTTGTTTTTGTGGGAGTCAAATATGTCAATAAGCTTGCACTTGTCTTTTTATTTATTTATTTATTTACTACACTTATATACCGCCTTTTTGGCATGTGTAATTCTTTCAGTTATTGCCATTTATGCTGGGGTGATTAAAACTGCTTTTGATTTGCCAAACTTTCAGTAAGTAAAAAATAATTTTTTAAAGATCTGTGATTATTGCAGCATGCCTTAAATATTTTGAATCTCATTTATTCAGACCTTGAAGCAAACTTTAAAAAACATGTACAAACATTGCCAGTGATGTTCACACTGGGAAAGACAAATGAAACAGGGAATTATGTGGATATGCTATATCAGGGGGTTGGACTCGATGGCCTTATTGGCCCCCTCCAGCTCTACTCTTCTAGGATTCTAAAAACATGAGAAGATCCCCACAGGATTAGATCAAAGATCCATCTACTCCAGCTTCCTCAGTGACTGACCAGATGCCCCTGGGAAGCTTGACATAAAGGAAACCACCCCTCTCTGTTGTTACTGCTGCACCCCACCACACAATTAATATTCATAAGGACATAAGAATATAAGAAGAGTCTGCTGGATCAGGCCAATGGCCCATCTGGTCCAGCATCCTGTTCTTACAGTGGCCAAACAAATGCCTCTTATGGGAAGCCCACAAGTAGGACCTGAGCGCAAGAGCACTCTCCTCTTCTGCAGTTTCTAGCAAGTGGTATTCGGAAGCATGCTGCCTCTGACAGTGGAGGTAGAACATAGCTATCATGGCTAGTAGCCACTGATAGCCTCATCCTCCATTGTATACCCTGTACCAGTCTGTTATTTTCAGCAAGCAAGTAAAGGCCTATAGCAAGATATTATAGCCTTATGTTAATCATAGATTCAGTATGTATTTGCTAGTGAGCCTGAAGGCTTGTATTCCCCTTTCAGGCCCCTGCCTCCCATAATTATCTGAACACCTAAGCTAGGAAAGGGCATGATGACCTGCCCAGTATAATGCTGGGAATGTACCTTGTTAGTTAGAGAGGCATCAAAGGAGCCCAATTAGGCATATATTCAAGAATATGATATCAGCGGACTTCCGGGAAGGGTGACTTCGCTTGTGCCTGCTTTTGGGACGGGCTCCCGCCTCAAAAGAAGCTTATTCAGATATAAATCAGTCAGAACATTTTTTTTTTGACTGATGAAATTTCTCCCGGGCAGGGAGAAACGTAGAGATCAACCTCAAAAGCCTGTTTTTGTTGGGAGGACTGGATTTCATTAATTTATGAGATAAGGTCCAGCCAACAATGCCGGACGGACTTCCGAACAAGCTCTATCTGCTTAAGCGATACGTTTATCTTTTCTTTAAAGAGGGAACGGACTAACAGGCAAGCACCCTTCTTTCTATTATTTTTTTTACTTGGTTTAAATTGTTGCAGCAAAAGGAGATTTGTCAGATTGATCGGCTTTGGACAACTTCTGGGTGAGATATAGTTCTTCTCTGTTATTCACGAAATTAACAGCTTATCTCTGTTTCTGTCGCAAAAAGCTGTCCTGGAAGTGCATTCTAAAGATAATAAACAGAAGAGGGATTTCTATTCCTGATTTCTATTCCGAGGAATATTATATTGTCTGGGACTATTCTCTTTTTGGTCTATTTTATTTTGACGAATCTGCTTCTTCACGACACCACTAACTGTTTTGATGCTGGGAACTAAATTTGTTTTGCATTCTTGAACATAGAGAGATAAGGCAGGTTGCTCTGTTTATACTGTGATGTCATCAAGCCTGGAATATTAACCCAATTGTTGCTGAAATAAGAAGTGGTTCTTCTTTATTTTTGTTTTGCTTTGTTTTTGTGGTTTTAAAAATGGCAATCAAGAAAGTGGCTGAGAATCTGGAAGTAATTATGTTTCAGAAAATAATGGATGAGATTGAGATAACGAAACAAACCCTGCGACAGGGTAGTAAGGAGCTGAAAATTGAACTGAGCAAAATGACGCAGGAGCTTAAAGAATTAGGGGATCCTGTGAGAGAGGAGAATGAGATCAGAGATGAGAAAAGAAAAAATAAAGGGAAGATACAAGTCCTGGAGATTGGAACAAATGTGGAATTGGAAAAAGATCTGGAGTTTATGGATTTTAGAAATAAAATCTACTGTTTGGAATTTAACGTTATCTCTGAAGAAATTAATGAAGATATTAGAGATAAAGTTATCAATGGCTTGGATAATCTTCTGGACTGGAATGATGTGATGGAGCTTGATATAGAGAAAATCTATGGAATTAACTGCAGCCATGTGACAATGGAAAAACTCTTAAGAGATGAGCCAGTGCATTTTGTAAAAAAGAAGAACACAGATATGACTTTACAACAGTATTTCAGCAACTTATTCAGAATGGATGGCAAGAAAATATTTGGGATAGAGGAAATTCCCATCAGACTCTTATTATATGACTATGGCTACAACAGCAAGATTATTATGGAATACTGATAATGGAAGATTGGACACTGAAATTACTGGACTTAACAGGACTATTGAAGATGGAAGATGGAACTAATAGGGATAATGGAATAATGGCTATTGAAATTATTGGACCTAACAGATTCTGATGAGATGGATTAATCGAAATGTTTATTTGGACTATGGTTATGACAATAAGATTATTATAATTATTAACGAGATGGATTAATTGACATGTTTATTTGGAGAAAAATTGATAGATATATTTCTTAAAGAATTGAAACCTCTCTTTGACTTTTTGTGGAAAGAATAAAGTAATGTTTATGAGATTTGATGATTAATTAAGATAACTACTGGAGGAAAGTGATTTTATAATATGATTTAAGAGACAGGATTGTTATATATTGTAGACCTATAACTGATTTGATATGTGACAAATGGGAAGTCAACATTTTATTTTTTTTTGTTTAATCATTTTTGTTTTGTTTTGTTTTTTGTCTTTGAATGTTTTATGATTTTGTTTTCTATGTTTTATGAAAATTTGAATAAAAATTATTGTAAAAAAAAAAAAAAAGAATATGATATCAGCAAGGTGTTTCATAGTTGGCTTAAGCCTAGATTATATTCCAAAGGTAGGTTAATGAGCAGTTGCTTGTTAGGGCAGCCAGGTGGACGAGTCAAAGGACGGTCAAAAGAAAGATAGTATAGCAACTGCTCGTTAGCAGAGATAGAAATGAAGATATAGTCGGCATATAGTATGTTAAGGATGGGTGCCAGGGTGTTTCCATATAGTTTTCTAACAATTAGTTGGCTTTTGAAGATGTCCTGTGAGAAGGTCAAATAACCAATTATCGGTGTTATGCTGTAATGTTCAATGCATGAAAAATATCATTTGTGTATGTAACCCTGCCAACATTGTATGTAATCATGCCAATGCCACATGCTAGCTTCAATACTATAAAAGTGTTGCGTGTGCCCAATGGGGTGTTCAGTCTGACCCAGCTACTGCAGAGCTGTGGACTGTTCCACTTTTATTGGGCTACTTGGCTGTATGCTTGTAAGTTACTCAATAAATTTTAACTCTTTGTAAGCAAATCTCTTGTCTGCATCTCATCTCTGGTAACCCAAAACAACCTGAAGTGTTACATCCATGAATTTGTCTAATCTTCTTTCAAAGCCATCCAAGTTGGTAGCCATTGACTATAACATTGCCACTGAAACTGGGCTCCTTTTTGGAGGAAGGGTAGGGTACAATTTTATTAATAAACACATAAAATATTTAGCTAACAACCCTTGATAATCCTTTCTAAAAGCCATCTAATCTAGTGGCCAATTCCACGTATTGTGGCAGGGAGTTCCATAGTTAATTAGGTATTGTGTCAGAGAAGCACTTTCTTTTGTCATGAACCTACTGCCAGCCAATCAGTGTTAGAACCTAAGAAGATGCTCCCCTAAATAAATGCTCAGACAGCACCTCCAGCGTGGCAGTGGTAGTAATGATCACAACTTACAATGGGGACTTTCTTCAGTGAGCGGATGGCCGTGGTGAAGAGGCAACCCATGGAGGTCAGTGTTGGATACTCGCCTTCAGAGAGAATGTGCTGGTCTCCATCAAATTGGGGGCAGTCAAACAGAATCCAGCTGAAAGGAGACAGAGAAGTGCTTGATTCTGCCACTCAAGGGGCAGCAACTCATGCTCCAGGCTGCATATCTGGTTCAAAATCTTTCTCTGCTCTGGCATTTCAAAATCCCAAAGTAAGACAGTTGCTCCAGAATGACCATTAAAGCAACACCCAATACTGTTTGTTCAGATAAACAAAGAAAATCTGGGATACTCTCAGTAGCCAAAACATAACCCTCCACATATTGTTGGACTTCAGCTTCTAATAGCTCCAGCCAGCATGGCCAATGGTCAAGAATGGTGGGAGAAATAGTCCTACAACATTTGGAAAAAGCAGCATGTTGGCAATCCCTGCCTTAAATCCTTAGAGCTAATATGATGAGTTTTCCTCATCTTCCCATTTACATTCAGCTGCCCTACTCAGGAAGCATCACTTTACCTGCCTCCATTGACCCTACAGGAGCGTGGGATGAAGTTCTCTGGAAGTGAGGCTTGGTCCTCCTTGAAAGAGACAGAATTCCCCAAAAAGTCTGGATCTGAGAAGAGTTGGATCTGGGGAGCCGAAAACATCACATATGAGCAAACGGGGGATATTGCAAAGATAGAGGAATCAGGCCTAGGACAGACGGAAATATGTATATCCTGCCAATGCAATTGTGTTTAATAATAGTCATTGCCTCTTCCCAAAGGAATCCAAGGAACTGTAGTTCTGCATTATGTGTGTGTGTGTGGGGGGGGAGCACACAGAAATATCTTAACTGAGAATTCTCTAAACTTTCACATTTTCCCAAGATCCCTTGGAAGAAGCCATGACAGACTGGACTATTATTATTATTCAGGTAGAGCCAGATACTGTACAAAAAGAAAATGCACAGAAGGTTCTCCATCTACACTGTACCCACTTCCTCCAGCTTTGCAACTGTTGTTTGCTTTTGCTTTTCCTAAATGATCTTCAACTCACCCACCCAATTATCTGTTCTGTGGGTCAATCACAGAATTTTAGATCTGGAGGAGATATTTAAGCAGAGGCCAGACAGCCATCAGTCAGGGATTCTGTCGTTACAAGATTCCTGCACCGAGTAGGGAATGGTTAGACCTTCACAATCTCTTCCAGATCTAAAATTCTGTGATTCTGCTCCATCTTTCATATCTTCCCATCAGCTAGCAGGGATGACAACTCCATCTGCTGCAGGTTCCTTCATCTGCTGCCACAGAACTTTGCATGCTTCCTACCCCACAAAATGGGATGTTTACGTGTCTAGTGGAGCTTCCAGACTAATTGTTTACTGAGTGTTCATGTTGGTATGGCTTCACAAAACATGCATGAAACTCATACAACGTCGCATGTTTATTAAGCATTCATCGTGACATGTTTGCGCGAGGTCATATGCCATTGTCAAATAGTGGTTGTTATCTCACACTTTCCAGTACAATTTTCCATCATTTTTCTTTTTGGACTTTCTGCAGTTAGAAAAGTAAAGAATAACTGCACTAAAAGGAGAGGGACAACAACCAAATTTTGTGTGAATAAACAGTTCCCCTGTAATAGCAGTGTGATGGGACTAAGGACCGCCCACGTGCTTTGCATCTGAAGTCCAGCTGCTCACCTGTGATACAAAGTGTAGACTGTGTTCACCAACCTAGGAGAGAAAGAAAAGGGATACATGATATAACGTTTAGGCAAGCCTAGAAAAGTAAGCTTTGTGTGGGTGACCAGATGGTCCCTGAGATCATTTCCTAAATCGAAGGATGTTACTTAAGAGAGGTTTGGAACCGGTCCATGGACCAAATTAGGGCTGGCATGGGTCCCTATTTGGTCCTACCCGTCTGTCCAAATGGCCTGTGAGAGAGGAGGACACACCCCTGCTATATATGGTCCTTCCCTCTTTTATCATCACAACCACGTGAGGGAGGGAGAGAGAAAGAAAGAGAGACTCGATGACCTTCACTTGCAAACATCATGGCTGAGAGGGGATTTGAATATGGGCCTCTTGATCAAAGTCTAACTTAGAACCATAACAAACCGATGGCTTTTCTAAGGGCCCCCGCAGAAATACTCACCCTATTTTTATCTATTTCCCAGAACACAGAGCTTGCACAGTCACATCAGAGGGTGAGCAATGCTTCCCACCCTCATTCTGCAGTCTGCTAAGGGGCAGGGGAAGACATCTGCCAGGAACTTCAGGGCTGTGATCACTGCTGCTGCGCCAGGACCACAAAACAGGCAGCAGCAGTAGCAACGAAAATGGTGAGCTGGCACATGGGTGGCTGTTTCATGAAACGTTTCACCCCCTAGACCTCCCCTCCACCCAATTTTGTGCTGAAAAAGTTCTGCACAGAACTTTTAGCTCATCCCTATTTAGGACATTGTTCCTTTGTTGCTGATCCCAGGCTATGGTCTGAAGGCACATGAGGTCAGTACCCTGCCGAAGCTAAGCAGGGTCAGGTCTGATCAGTGCCTAGATGGGAGACCGCCTGGGAACCATATGTAAGCAGCCTTGGGTTTCTATCAAGAAAAGAAAGGCAGGGTATCAATGTAATAAATAAATAATTTCATAAGGTCCAGGCAGACGAGTAGGGAGACAGAGGACTGGCGCTTGCTTGACAGATCTAGATGATGGAATGGCATTCTTACTTAGAACACAGCAGAGAGGGTGAGACACAAAGCTTATTTGGAAATACAAGACTGAAGGATACACAGAGCTCTTTCTTGGGATTGTTGGTTTGGTTTGGAAATAATTGTATGATGCCTCGCTGTTACATGTTCTTGAAAAATATTTTGAATAAAACAGTATGCATTAAAATGCAACCAATAGTGAGAATTAGGACTTGGACCAATACTGTTCTGCATCTCCCACATGCGTTTATTAAACCAAGGATCCCACTTAAATTTTAGTTGGAATTTTTTATTTATAACAATTTTGAAAATGGAAATCTATGGTAAATTAGTTTAAAAAGCATGATTACTGGCTCCAAGACCTTACTCCTTCTGATGTCCATAGAGTTTTCACTTTTTTTTTTTTTTACATTTATCTGTTATAAGTTGTTCCAATTTCTTCTTGGCAGTATGATACAATACTTCATTGTAAACCTGTCTCTTTATAAACTACATAAATTAAATCTACTCTCTCTCTTTCTTTTTTTTAAAGAGCTCTTTCTTGGGGGACAGGTGGATTTGGTAACATGGTTTCTGAACTGGGGATAATTGAATGCAGAGTTGTGGATGCTCACCTGTAGGATAGGTTGTACCGAAGAGATCTGGCAGTTGCTTGCTCCCCAGTCTTCACAGCTGCGGTACACTCCTTTCTCCAGGATATACTGTTCCCCTGAGTAATTCTTGCCTTCATAAGCCACCCACCTGGCCACAGAAACCGAAACAGTTTATCCCAACCACGTTCATATTCCCTGTGCCATGGTCACTTGCCTCATCCAGTTCCCAGGACCCCCACAGCCCTGTTTGCTAACAGATCTAATGTATGAAACTTCTGCCGACAGGTCTTCATGAGCACAAACATTACTCCCCTTCATTGTCCCTCTAGCCCTTGGTGCAACCTGAGATCCTTTTGCAATAAATCACCTAACCTTGTTAAGTCTGTGTAGCACCTCTTCTGTTCCATCTTAAGCTATCACAAACAGCAGCCTCAGGCTTTCCGTCAGAAAAAGAAACCTACTGTTTTTGTTTGTCTGTTTTGTTTAGCATTTTAGTTGGTCCTAATAAAGGAGATTTTATGCTACTGTTCGTTTAGATATATACTTTTTCTAATGGACTAGCATGGTTGTGTGCAATTTCTATAGATACCATTGTTATTTACACAGTATTTAACCACTCGCCTGGTAGCCAAAGACAATCAAGAATTCCATGTAGATAAATGAGTGGACTGGTGGCAGAGGACTCCTCTGCCAGTCCACTTGATTTCCACACTAGCTGTGGAAAAAGGAAAACCCCTTTCTCTTTGAGCAGCCAGATGGCAGAGGCGTTCACAAGTCCTCTTGGTAGAAGGTGTTTTTTTTTTTTTTTTTTAAAGTAGCCAGATTTTTTTTACTAGTAGACTTCATTTTCATTCTGGGCATTAGAGATGGCGGAGAAATGTGATTCAGTTCACATTCAAAGGTAAATGTACATAATTTGCATTTCCTGAAAAAATATGCAAACCGAAACATAGCCGTCCTTAAAAAGTCACACTCCTCCAAATTTTGCCATGCTGCTTTCCAGCCAAGTGATGTATATAAAAAGCATATACCAAGATAAATGTGCATAAAAATGCATGTATCAGTGAAAGGGTCATACAAAATGGATTTTATTTGGGAAAATATACTTTGGAAAAATGTGTACATTAAGCAAAATTGCATTCAGGAATGCGTATATTAGGAGAAATTCACACTAAAATGCTGATGAATGTTCATGATGACTGTTTTAAAAAAATCATTAACAGATTCAGAAATGTGGAGAATTGAACCTAAGATTTTGAAAAACCAGAAACTGAGAGAAACCGAAATTAACAGATTCACCCATCCCTAATGAGAACGTAGATGCTCCCATCTAGTCAGAGATTTCACAGCTAGAGACCAATGGAAAGATGGAGCTGAACCCTATAAAATGGCAATGCTAGCAACTTGCTAACAAAGTTTTAACAAAGCATCCAAAAAAGGGAGAAATAGAAGCAATATTAGGGCAGTAATCTGCTAGGGTCAAATGGCAACACCACCACCTCCAAAAAACCAGGAACAAATGGAGTCTAAAATGTGGTTGTGCAGGTGGGGGTCTTTTCTTCCCCTGCAGCCAGCACAGAACTGTAAGTGATTAGCCTCTTAAGAGGCCAGTAAAGCATTTTTGCTGGCTAGTAACTTTAACGGGGGGCTTATTTACAAGGCTGCAGTTGCCTATACAGTAGGCCCCGCTTTTCGGCGGCCTGCTTCTCAGCGGCCCGCTAATACGGCGGTTTTCAATTAGAGTAAGGCCTCACCCATACGGTGCTTGTTCTGCTTTTACTGCGTTTTTTCGGGCGTCGGGCGCCATTTTATTGATGGAGTTCCACTTTTTGGCAGGTTTCGCTTTTTGGCGGGGGTCTGGAACATAACCCGCCGTATGAGTGGGGCCCTACTGTATCTAGATTTGTTATTGCCTTCCACAATCTGCTTGTTGTGATCACCTTCCCAAAGGTGCGTCCTTATCCTCCCTCATAGTCCATTTGTCTCTGGCTCTGCCTTTCCCCAGGATACTCACACTCCACTCAGGACATGGATGGATTGCGTCGTGGTCCCATAGCAGGCCAACTCAACATCCGGCAGTGCTTCGCTGAGCTCAACGCTGGGGCCCTCTTCAAAGTCCATGGCCTCAAACAGCACAAGGGCTGGGTCCAAGAAGTCCTGCCCAGAGAAGAAAAGGAAAATGTGTCAGCAATCAGCAGCAATCTTTGTCCTTCCTAATGAGTTTCCAAGAAAAAGGAGCCTCCCTTGCGCTGCAATCAATTGCCTCTTCCTCGTCCCTCTAGACCAGCCTTTCCCAACCAGTGTGCCTCCAGATGTTGTTGGACCACAACTCCCATCAGCCTCAGCCAGCATTGCCAATGGTCAGAAAAGATGGGAATTGTGGTCCAACAACGTTTGGAGGCACACTGGTTGGGAAAGGCTGCTCTAGACCTATGTTATAGAAAGGGAGGAAAGGTGGCAAGGATAGACTCAGGGGAGGAATAAGTGGAAGCAGAAGGTTTAGGGATTTTTTTTCCCATTGGTGTGGAAGCATTATTTAATTTTTTTATTAACTGTTTGCTAACAACAATAGAACAAGCAAATGCTAAGGCTGCAAAAAGGGAATGAGTTTGTAAAGAGCCCATCACCAGGGAAATGCTAATTAAAGGGACACTCAGTAATACTGTGGCTTGGAGGAAAATAACTAATTTAAAAACCTGCAAGCAGGATGATTATTAATTGCCACCCTGGGCTCCTGCTGGGAGGAAGGGCAAGATATAAATAAAATAATAAATAAATAATATTAATTATCCAATTTTTCTACAGAAACTATACTCAAGTGGTTCACAATGTAAAAATAAAAGCAATAAAACTACAAATGAACAGTATATCATTATAACAGCATCAGTTACAATGTTCTAAAATAAATAGTTGGATATCCCCCATGCTCCCTTTCTCAGTCCAAAGACATGTGAAATAATCACATGCAATGTACACAGGGAGGGTTCCTTTAGACAAAAACAGTGCATCATCCTCTCTTTTGCAAACTACAGTCCGTATTCTGCTTCCACACTGGCCAACAGGCCCTGGAAATGCATTTTAAGTGGCTTCCACTCCCCTCAAACAATCATCCAGCATTCCACAGAGCACACTCAGTCAGTAACAATCCTTTTTTGGGGGGTGTCCTCAAATTTTTGCCTAAAAATTATTTCGTTTTTCTGCAAACTTTGGAGATGCCCCCGAGCCTGCTGATTCGCCCCTGCTCTCATGTGTGGGTAGTATTATTCTGGCTACATAAGCGATAGAACACTGGAAGTAGAGGGAATGACAAAAAAAATTAAAAAATACATTATGTCTGAACTAGTCGTGTTTCTTCCTGATAACTGTTGAGCTTAGACACTTCTCATTTTAGGTACTTGACACTGGCTATATGGCAAGGAATTTTTCTTACCCCTTGTGAGGATGGAGGAGATTCAGTTTGCATTTAAAGGTGCACTATCCAAAACAGTGCACGGCCTGAAACCCAGCTGCCCTTTGAAATTCTCACTTCCCCAAATTTTGCAGTGCAGTTCTCCGGCCACGTACTGTGTGCAAAATGCATATACCAGGAGAAAATGTCCATAAAAATGCAGCTATTATTAGGGATATGCTAGAATTCCACCCTGAGAGCCAGTGTGGTGTAGTGCTTAAGGTGTTGCACTAAGACCTGGGAGACCAGGGTTCGAATCCCCACACAGCCATGAAGCTCACGGGGTGACCTTGGGCCAGTCATTGCCTCTCAGCCTCAGAGGAAGGCAATGGTAAACCCCCTCTGAATTCTGCTTACCATGAAAACCCTATTCAGAGGGTTGCCACAAGTCGGCATCGACTTGAAGGCAGTCATTTCCATTTCCAGAATCCCACCCAATTCAAATTTCATGTCAAATTTTCCATTATTTTGCTTATTTTTTAACATTGCAGATCCAATTTTTACATAGTGATTTTCTGCAGCTATTTTCAAAACCTGATTTCACCTCTAAAATATTGATATTAATATAGATATTTTCCTTTCAAAAAAATCAATGTTTCCTTTAAAATTATCAGTATTTCCATTAAAAATACCAATATTAATAACAGTACTTTATGTGAGGAAACGGATCGGTAAAAGAGGTGACTAGCGGACAAAGAACAAACTCGAATTGATACCAGCCTGTTAGATCGATAAAATGCTTTCAAATTGGCACTGGCCAGTGGATCCCATCCCTAGCTATTATTGAAAATAATGAAGAAGCATTATTTCAGGGGAAATTGCTTTGCAAAAATGTGTATAAGAAGCAAGACTGCATGCAAACATGTATGTATTTGGAGAAATCCGCACTAAAATTCTGATGAATTTTCATGAGGATATTTTAAAAAGGAATTTGCGGACATATGGAGAAATGCACTTAAGATTAGAAAACTGAGAAACAGAGAAAAACCAAAATCGATAGATTCACCCATCCCTTCCCCCCATGGCAATAAATCTCCAGTCCCTAACACTGCAAGCGGGTAGGTATTCTCACTGTCCGGATCAGCCGAAGTGACACGAGATCTTCATTGTAGCCCCCCCACTGCGTCCAGTCATAGTACTCTCCTTCTTCCAGCAGGTACTGGTGCCCACGGAAACCTTCCTTCTCATAACCAATCCAACTAACAAGGGGAAACAATCAGACAATGAGAGTGCATACAGCATAAAAAACAATTTACTCTCCCTTTTCTTGTAGACATACAACCATCTCTGTTCTCCTCCATCCCCAACACCTTATGAGACAACAAGCAATGTTTTTTATACCGGGGATGGGCAGAAGGTGTTGTCTGCAGTAGACTGACAAAGGTTTCTGACTCCCAATTGTTTAATAATAGCAACGACAACACAACTTTTTCAGTTGCTGAAATGAAGAGAGCTAACCAGGACTGGGTTTTTTTCTAGGTACACTATGATCCCAGTTCAGTTCTGGTACTAAAATCAAATGCCTAGGCTCAAAATGTGCTCCAAGGCACCTTGTTTTTTCCTTCTAACTATATGTCTTTTGTAGGGATAGGGGAGAATTTTGTATGCATTTTAATAAGTGACTACCTAATCTGCACTTCTCAAACCAATACGTGAACTGAAACGCAGCTTTCCTTCAAAATTCACTTTTCTGAATTTTTTTATGCAATTCCCAATGCCTACAAAAATGCATAGATTAGGGGAGTGTGTGCAAAAATGCATGTATTAGTGAAAATAACATGCAAAATGCTTTATATTCGGGAAAATTGCTTGCAAAAATTGTGTATATTAGTCAAAACTGCATAAATGTGTTTATTAAGAAAATCCACACTAAAATGCTAATGAATTTTCATGAGGATTTTTTTTTAAAATTGCTAACTGCTGCAGAAATGTGTAGAACTGAATTTAAGGCTAGAAAAATGGGAAACTGAGAGAAATCAAAATGGACAGATCTGACAAGATTTTGTACTTGGCTCTGGCTGGTAGATATTTGGGTACTGGTTAAAAAAAGAAAGGTATCTGACAAGCCTGAAATCTGCCTAGTTCTGGTATATCCCAGTCTTTTGACTCTTCACACTATTCAACAGTCAACAAAGATATCTCTTCCACTTTTTTTAAAAAAAACCCACAAATCTGGTATTTCAGAAGGAAAGCAGTAGTAGTTTTGCCCTGAAAGGCAAACCATTTCCCACCCTTTTCTTTTTTATATATATCAAAATCAGATTATACAAAACACATTGCACATATACCATGGAACTATACAGATCCAAAAATCATCATATTACATCCTTCAAATTACAAATAACATTCAAAAATATTAAATATTTATGAAAAACATATCCCAAGCAGGCAGGAAAAAAGAAAAACCCATTAAACCATTCTAAAATATGAATATTGAGAGATATCACTCAATTTAAAAAGTAGGGATACCACTCTTGCATCTTGATGTTATGGATATTTATTTCTATCCCACTATACCTTTAAAGCACATTCAGTGCACATTTCCCCCCTCAACGAATTCAGGATCCTGTAGTTGGTACCTCACAGAGTTACAATTCCCAGCAACCCTTGACAAACGACAGTGCCCAGAATTCATTGAGGGGGGAAATGTGCTTTGAATGTGCTTTAAAGTGTATAGTGTATGTGCAGCTTTATAAATTGGAGAAAGGTCCCTGAGCATAGTAGAATCTTCTAACCAAAAGGAATGCAGGAAGCTACCTTATAGAGAGTCAGCTGGTTTGCCCAGTTCATCACTGTGTAGCCCACTGTTCTCCAACCTTGGGTCCCTAGATGTTGTCAGACTACAACTCCCATCTACCCCAGCCAACTTAGTCAATGGCCGAGGATGATGGGAGTTGTAGTCCAACAATACCTGAGAACCCAAGATTGGAGAATAGTGATCTACACTGCCTGGAAGGAGCTTTCTAGAATTTCAGAGGGGTCTTTCTCTTAACACTACTTGGAGATGCCAGGGAATGAACCTGGGACCTTCAGCATGCAAAGCATATGCTCTCCCAGCACCAAGTGGCAGTCTCTCCCCTGCAAATGGAAGTTGATTAGCCTGAAGAAGTTCCCAGGTTCAGTCTCAGCCAGGCCTGAGTAGGAGTCTGCTCTTGACAACCGGGTGTTCAGCAAAGGCGAGAGGAGGGGCAAGCAGGCAGGGTTGAGAATGGAGCAGGGTGCAGGGGCCCAAGACAGCATGTTATCAGGGCTGGGCTGAGGGCCAATTTCCAGAGCAGACAGTGAATGAAGGAAGGTGCCAGAAGTCTGCTGCTGCTACTCCTATTTAGACTGATGGGCCAGCTCTGAGTCAAGGGCTTCATGGGCCTAGGTGGGCCTGTGAGAGACTGCAGACAATTATTGCTGCCCAGGTGGCTCCTTTGCCCTGCAAGATTTGGAAGGGAGGGAGGCAGAGTGTTGATGACGTAGAAGACCAAACCCTGGGCCCTAACCACCAGGTGCCCTCTTTTGAGACATGCACCACCCCCAGCTCTTTAGAACCTCTTGTGCTTCCAGTTAAAATGTAGCAGAGCTAAGTAAGATCCTTCACCCTGAGGTACGGGAGAGCTGCTGCCAGTCTGAATGGGCAGACCAAGGATCTCACTCAGGATAAGGTGACTTCCTGTGCTGAATTAATGGGCACTTCCTGTTATCTGCAGCACATTCTTCCAAACACTCACCAGCCTCCCGCAATTTTCAGAGAGCCTGCAGTAGACATCTTGGAGTCCTGGTTGTTTTCTGGCTTCTTCAAGTTGTAAATGTCTCGACTTACTTCCCAGCTATGGCCCTGGAAATGTGGCTG
This sequence comes from Rhineura floridana, assembly GCF_030035675.1. Lineage (NCBI taxonomy): Eukaryota > Metazoa > Chordata > Lepidosauria > Squamata > Rhineuridae > Rhineura > Rhineura floridana. The sequence goes on from NC_084494.1 coordinate 15,708,286, forward strand.
CTCATAGATTAGAGCCTGCAGAAGCGGGGAGGCAGGGAGAGAAAGACAGAAGGTCACAAAATGTGGAGGACGATAAAAGTAAAATGGCGCGTGTCTACTTCGGCTAGAAATTTTGGGCCTATCTTGCTTTAAGAGAAAAGAGCAACCACAATGATGAGGGGGCTGGTGCAACTTGCCTGTAAGGAAAGGTTACAATTCAGGTCTCTTGAAAGCCTTGGATTTCTTTTTATAACAAAGGAAGTTCTTATCCTTATGGGTAAGGTGGTATGATTGACAATGTGCAGCAGGTGTCTAGAAGAGGCTCCTGCATGAAGAGCTCTTCAGCCCATCAGCACTACCGCTCTCTCCCTTCCCTTCTGCATGTAAATCTACTCGCCTTCATTTACCTGTAGGCCCTGCACTGCTGTTTAAAATCTGTAATCACCCTTCCTGCCCCAACACCATAAAATAAAGGATGCCTGTTAATGGACATGTTTTGGCAAAATCTACACATTGGCATATTTAGTGCTATTTGATTCTACATATAACATTTCAGTTTTCTGAGGTCCAAACTATGGCAAGCCCTGCTGATGCTTCTTGCTACAAGGTATGGTTCTGGAGCAGGTTCCTGGGAACTGTAATTTACCTCTCACGGAGCTACAATTCCCAGCACCCTTAACAAACTAGTTACTAGGACTCTTTGGAAGGAGCCATGTGCTTTCAATATCTTTTAAATGTATGGGGGATGTGATCTAAGTCCTTTACCTCCCTTTTCTGCTGGGATGTATTTCTGTCCTATGATCAAACTCAGCAGCAATTCTTTTCCCCTCTTACCTTAGGCTCTCCAGGCTTTTCTACAACAGGGCAACCCTGAAATGAGAATACACCAGAGTTAGAATTCCAGGAGTGGATTTGCCCACTCTGTCTTCCTTCTCAGTTCATCATTCCATTTGTTCTGTGAACATTTTCTATGACCACCTTCTCCCAAATGAATCTATCAAGTTCTTCTGAAGAGATTCTGCTCCATGAGCCCTGACTATTTGCAGTTGTTCAGGAATCAGAACAGGGTCTTTTTAACTGTGGCACCCATTGATGTAATGGAGGGGGAACACAGGGGAGTGCAGCTCTTTTTTCAGAGCATGAATGATTATGTCATCTGGCAGAACACCAGGGTAACTGACAGGCTCATCTTGCTTTGGCAAGTGAGTGAGGTGACAAGGAGGCAGTCACGTTCATTTGTGGTAGATTAGTCAAGGAGGATTTTTATAAATGGCTGTGAGAACATGGAAACAATTAACCATCTGAAGATGGAATGATTATTTTGGGAAATAGTTACGTAATCTGTTGTCTTGTATACACCCAAACAGATAGTATTTAAGCTTTACCTTGCTGTGTATTTTGCTCTGTACATATGACTATGTTGTATGGCAGGGATCAGGAACGTCTGGCCTCTGAGCCAAACTTTGCCCCCCCCCCTTTTGGCCTATGAGGCTGTTTTGGACAAAACATGCTTCCCTGTCCTACACCTGACATCATATATAACATCAGGTGTCAGCCGGGTATGGGTAGGGCTTAAAGGAACCATCTGGAGCAAGCAGTGCAGGGCTGTTTGCAAAAGAGCTTTCAAACAGGCCGCACTGTGCTTTGGAGTCCCAACAACTGGGGCTTCAAAGCACAGCATCACCTAACATCAGTAATGTGATTGACAGGTGGGCAGCCCAGCAGAGGTGGGGACATAAGGATCTGGCCTGCCAACCAGAAAAGATTATCCACCTCTATGTATGGTATGTTTTTATTTTTGGTCTTATTTCTTATTTGTTGACCATAATAAAATTATGTTTTCAAGTATGGTGTTTTGGGGTTTTGGTTTTCCTTAGAATTGTGTTAACTACCTTGCAGCTTTTTTAATAAAAAAGACTGAAAATGTTTTTAATAAATTAAGTAATCAAGGGTTGAGTAATCAATAAATACCCAAGCAGGTGTGAACTGGGCCTTCCTCATATAAATCAATGGCATACAAGCTTCTCATCCATTTATAGCAAGCAATGCAACGGTAGAATGCATTTTAGGAAAATGCTTGTGGGCTTCCCATGGACATCTGGTTGGCCATTGTGAGAACAGGATGCTGGAGTAGATGGGCTTTTGGTCTGACCCAGCAGGCTCTCCTCAGGTATTTATTTATTTAACAAAAACACTTGGTATGCTGGAATTCCATTTAAAAAATCAAAGCAGTTTTATAACAATGATACATGTTCTTACGTAAAGTGTTATTCTGTTTAATATCTGCTGTTCCTATGCAGTTCAAGCCTGCTTTCTAGAAAGTGTAAACAGCAAGCAAATGCCCCAAACACATATTTTATTTATTTATTATCTAGCTTTGTTGACTGCACTTCATCACTTGTAGTGACCCTAGCTTATGCACAGCTAAGTTTTAAAACAGGGGGAAGACGCTGACAAAGAACACTTACCATCTTAATTGGATGCATAGAGCAGATGGTGGGATCCTTTGCTCCCCAGGCTTGCAAAGTGGGATACCCACCAGGTTCTAAGACATAAGGGTCATCGTCAAAGAATGGTTTTGAGTAAACAAGCCACCTGTGGAACATACAAAGAACCATGAACGACTGACAAACCCTGGTAATAACATGTACCCAGTTAACAGAGTTGAAAGATACATCCTAAAGGCAATCCTATATGGAAACAGAAATGTGCAACCTGTGATTGGCAGACAGTGACCATGTTCATACATCATGGTAAGCCATAAACTGTGGCTTAATGTGCACAAGGAAAACTGTATCTGCTTTGCTCCTTGTCGTTCAGGCTGCAAGGAAACAAACCACAACCCCCGGCTTAGCACTGTATCTGAACCAGGGATTGTGGTTTATTTTGCTCCAACAAACCATAACCAGCAAGCCAAGAACAAGTATTGGCTACAGATCGTGGTTCCTTGGAAGTGAAGCAGATCACAAACACTGCTTTAGATGCAATAATGCTAAGCCAGGGATCATGGTTTGCTTTGTCCCAGCACAAGTGGGAGGGAGCTGGGAGGAGCAATGCAGGTGCAATTTTGTTTGTTTATGGATCCCACCAGGTTTTACAGAAAACAGGGGTGGAATTTGACTTGCATTGTGTGCCCCCATTTTCTGAAAAGAGAGGTGGAAATGCACTGGAACTGGCAGAACAGTAAATGTGTCTCAACCCTAAGAGGGAACTGACCTGTTTGTGCCCCTAACAGTTATCAGTAAGTATCCTTACTGGCTAAGTATCCTAAATAGACCTAAGAATCAACTCATTTGAAATGTGGTGTTGGAGGAGAGCTTTGTGGATACCATGGACCACGAAAAAGATAAATAATTGGGTGTTAGAACAAATTAAACCAGAACTATCACTAGAAGCTAAAATGATGAAACTAAGGTTATCATACTTTGGACACATAATGAGAAGACAGGATTCATTAGAAAAGATAATAATGCTGGGAAAAACAGAAGAGAGTAGAAAAAGCGGAAGGCCAAACAAGAGATGGATTGATTCCATAAAGGAAGCCACAGACCTGAACTTACAAGATCTGAACAGGGTGGTTCACGACAGATGCTATGGAGGTTGCTGATTCATAGGGTTGCCATAAGTCGTAGTCGACTTGGAGGCACGTAACAACAACAAGAAGCCAAAGGTATTTTTCATCTGGATCTGAGCTGAAATCAACTCAGGGTGTGTATAGATGTTATTTAAAAAGAGGACTTAATGCTATTTTTCTCCCACATAACAAGTTTGGCTTCCCCATAGCTTCTAAATGCTTTTGACAAATGCACCTGATCAGCGAATAACATCTGTCTTGCACTTCCAGCTCCATGCTTTAGGGATATTATTGACATTTTTAAAAAGGCAAAATTTATCCAATTTACTGTTTGTTCAGTGCCTTTAAAAGAGATACACAAAATCTATGTTTGAAGAGTTGAAAACCTGCTCCTGGGGAAGTAGGTTCACAATAAGATCATGAGACCTACTGGATCAGACCAAAGGCTCATTTACTTCAACATTCTGTTTTTGCAGTGGCTATCCAGATGCGTATGGGAAGTCCACAAGCAGGACATAAACATAACAGCATTTGCCCACAGTTTTTCCCCAGCGACTGATATTCAGAGATATATTGCCACAAGCCCCACCTATTCATTGCAATATTCAGCCAACTTCTACCCCAAACAATTTTCTCCAAGCTTGTTTTTAGGGAGAAGAATGTACATACAAAGAAAAGATATGAACACAACTGCTTTGATAGGAGTTCCATTACTCAAAATATATCTAGCCACATTTACATGTAACACTAAACCATGGTTTGTTTTAGCCATGGTTTGTTGAACAAACCAGGGTCACTCTTGAGATTAACAAAGTAACCATGACTTGTTTCATCTAATATTGGTTTTGTCTTTTACATGTTGTTGACTTGTGTCTCTATTGCCGAATAAGTATCTGCGCTGCAGTACTGAAACAAACCAGGATTAAAACAGGATTGTGGGTTCAATGTCATGTGAAACCATGGCTAACACAAGCCAAAATTTATAAACCAACCTCAAACCATGGGTTTCATATTCTGGTTTGTTGGCCACAAACAAACCATAGTTAGTTGGCTGGGGTTGGTTTGGACATACAAACCAACCACAGTTAAGCTAAGCAAACTATGCTTTAGCATTACTTGTGAACCAGGCCAAAGTGTGTCCCAATCACAATTTAGCCTTCGCACAATACTTCTGCAGGCCATGATCCAATACGAAAAAGCAGAGTGTTTCTCTGTCTATCTCCCTACACCATCAAATGACTGGGTTGTGTTGGAAAACGAGGGAGCACACACACACACAAAAAATTATGTTCCCCAATATAATGCATTTTTTGTTATTTTCATGAATATATGCATTTTATGCACATTTTCTCCTAAAACACATATCTGTGCACATTATTTGGATGCAGAATTGCATCACAAAATTTGGAGAAGCACAAATGTCGAAGGATGTGTTCCGGTTCGCATATCGTTTTGGAAAGTGTGAATTAGGTAGATTGGTGTTAAAATCCATACCAAACCAAACTTCGCCTAGTTCTAGGTCACTTTTCATACTGTGAATGCTCATAGCATTTAAACATGTCCCTTACAGGCCAGAGTGTACAATGATAGAAGCTGCCTTCAATGGCAGGCTGTGGATCTGTGTGTCCTCCGAGGAATCTGTGAACTTCCATTTTATGCCTTCTCCATTCTCCTCAGTAAACAAACTGATCTCTGGGATCTTGTAATCCTGAAACACAGAGGGTTGGTCTGTTAAGGGGGAGAATAACAACAAGAGAACTCTTGTTTTGGGGCCAAATTAATTCCCAGCAATCAGAAATGTACTGCACACTCCAAATACTATCCCAAGCCCTTTAATAATCATGTTATCTAGACTGTCAGGACAGAGATATCTTACTGGGAAGAGTTCTGAAGACCCGTGCTGACATAACAGCTGCAGAATATGATGGCTGAGGTCCAACTCCCAATTGCAACAATTAAGAACCAATGCAATCAAGACCACTGATGCATGTATAAGTTAATGTAGAATTCCCCCAACCTTGCTGTCACCAAATTGGCCCATTCCCATCCTGACGAGCACAGAGCTGCTACCACTGGGAAGATGCTGCTGCCCCTGTCCCCCGCCCCTGTCCCCCTCCCCCATCATCATGAGCCTCTGCTGGTGCTAACCACAATTGCTAAAAGAGGAAGCAAAAGCTTCCAAGCTCCTCTTTTTGGTAGTGTGGAAGGAACAGAGGATAGGGAGCATGGACACTCAGGGGAGCCTAGCCATTCATGTAGTGCTAAACCATGGTTTAGCGTTGTGTCCAAACATGGTCATTGGCAACTCATAGCAGCCCTTTTCATGCATTCAGTGAAAGCTTAAGGAGTGGGGGGAGAGAATTAGGATTGTGCTTGGTGTCCCAGCTCTCAATGTCCATGTGCTTAGCCAAAGTCTGAATAAAATCTATAACACACACTCTGCATGACTGGGAACTCTCCAACAGGCAGAGTCCCCAATTACCCATACAGAGCTTATGAGTGTACAGCAAACTTACGTCCTCCTTCTTGTACTTACCACCCTTCCTTCTTTCTTTCTTTCCACCTATCACATTGCATAGGGCAGCCTTTCCCAGATGTTGTTGGATCCTCACCACCACCAATTATCCCTAGTCAACATGAACATTGGCCATGAATGGTTGCAGTTGTAGCCCAAGGACATATGGTATTGGGGGGAATAGCTTTCCACGTGTGAGGCCTGCATTTCCAACCAACTGGCTTCTCCAGGAGAAGAAAAACATTATTCTCAAATGGAACTAAGTCTGGCTTACCTGCACGACCCTCTTGAGTGAACCAATATGGAACGGACCATTCTCGACTGCTGCCCCTTCTTTGTGGGATGTTCTCCAAGGGTTGCTGATCTCCACATCCCCTTCTGCCAGAACACACTTCCGCCCCTGGAACCGCGGCTTCTCGTATATCACCCAGCTGGAGAGTACAAGACAATGAAGCTGGGTTAATGCCAAGTCGAGTTATGAGCACGATGTGTAATCTAGGGCTGAGTTAGCTGTATAAGTAGTGTGACAGTTGAGTGGCCTGAGTATACACACACCTTTCTTCAAGGTCTATAAAGGCAAAAAGCTTCTCATCTGTATTAGTCATTGGAAATATCTGACAAAAATGTTTTATTATAACAATGAACATGGAGTTGGGCTGCTTGAGGGATTTCTGTGAATTTTGAAGTGAACGGACCTGATCCGCACCTCCCGGACTAATTTGCAGATCGGAACAAAGGCCACATCCACAACAGACATTTAAACAGTCACGGTGTCCACCAAAGAATAGGTAGTTTATGAAGGGTGCTTAGAGTCATTAAGGGACCATTATTCCCCTCGCAGAGCTCCTCTTCCCAGAAGGAAGAGGGGTTGACTGTTAAATCACATTGGAGCTCTGTCAGGGGAATAGAAGTCTCATAACAGCTCTCAGCACCCTTCAGAGACTAGACTTCCCGGGATTCTTTGGGAGAAGCCATGACTGTTTAAAATGGAATAAATGTCTGCTGTGGATGTGCCCATAGTTACCCTTCAGATTTTGAACTTCTCTATTTTCTTTTATACAGCTATTGCCTCAAAACAATACAACAATGTGTTTAAAATAGATATTTTAGGATAAAGTAAGTTTTTCTTTTTGATTTTTAAAGATGTTTTATATATGTTTTCGGAGCTTTATCATTTGTTTGCCACCCCGGGCTCCTTTTGGAAGGAAGGGCAGGATATAAATGTAATAAATAAATTTAGCAGATAAAATATATTGTATTGATAAAATACACATTTAAATACAAATTAAAATATGAATTTACAAAACTTTTGCAGATTACAGTAGGGCCCCACTTTACGGCGTTCCGCTTTACGGCGTTCCGCTTTATGGCGTTCCGCTTTAAGGCGTTCCGCTGATGCGGCGCCTTTCATTTTCAATTTTAAAGGGTTTTTTTTCCCTTTTGCGACGTTTTGCACCATTTTCGCGTCGTTTTTGCGTGACACGGCCCATTAAAATCAATGGGGTTCCGCTTTACGGCGTTTTCCGCTTTACAGAGGGGGTCCGGAACGGAACCCGCCATATAAGCGGGGCCCTACTGTAATTGTGGAACAAACTTATGAACTTATGAACAAACACATGCAAAATTTCCACACACTGGAAAAGGACTGACCTGTCCGTCCTTAGGCAAATAGCACACAAGCTACCCAAACACCCTGTGGTATTGTCAGTTGACATTTCTTTCTTTTTTTCTCTGATACTTTTTTTAAAGTGGGGGATGGGGAGAGAGAAAAAGAGACAGATAAAGAGACAGAGAGACACTTAAGAACATAGGAAGCTGGCTTTTAATGAGTCAGACCATTGGTCCATCTAGCTCAATACTGTCTACACTGACTGGCAGTAGCTCTCCATGGTTTTGGGCAGGGAGTCTCTCCCAGCTATGCCTGAAGATGCCATTGGGGGATTGAAACTGGGACCTTCTCCATGCAAAGCAGATGTTCCACCACTGACCTACAGCCCTTCCCTTGACTTGACATAGCTGCAGCAAAGAAAAAGGAATGGTTCATCCCATGATGTGTGTGAGCAGTGGACACAATGCTAAGAATAATGGGAGGGAAGATGGGTAGCCCACTGAGTAGGTACCAGTGGTTTAAGGGTAGGAGCCTGGATAGGTATGGTGAGTAAGACTGCCTGCAGGTGTACAGGAAAACAAGATCATCTGCAGGCTTCTCCTCTTACACACACACCTTTTCTGTTTGGCTGGGAATTCGTACTGCCTCATCATACCTTCCATCTAAAAGGACCTGTCACTGAATTAAATATAGATTGTCACCCTTCCCCCTACATGCTTCAGGTCAAGTGGGCTATTTTGTTTTAAGAACATAAGGAGATCCCTGATGGATCAGGCCAGAGGCCCATCGAGTCCAGCATCCTGTTCCCACAATGGCCAATGAGAAGCCCCTGCAAGGAGGGACTGAGCACAACAGCACTCTCTCCTCTCCAGCAGTTTCCAGCAACTGGTATTCAGAAGCATACTGTTTCTGACCATGGACATAGAACATACCCATCAGGGTTAGTAGCCATTGATAGAGTCATCTTCCATGAATTTGTCTAACCCTCTTTTAAAGCTATCCATGTTGGTGGCCAACAATTCGTCTTGTGGGAAAGATAGAGAACTCTGAGAAGGGAGAGCATGAAGAACCTTGAAGTTGCCCATCCACCATTAGCACCTGGACAGCAGACTTTGCAGGCACACAGGTCAGCTGGCCATGGTCTTCCTTACTATGGTGAAATGTACAATGTTTCCATCTAAATTATAGTAGTTGCTTCCAAATGTACAGCTCTGTATAAAAGTTAGCATATGTAAATGTCATGCAAATCTATTTCCTCTTTTGACCTCCTTTTTGGGGGGCGTGATGCAGTATTTGAGTGTAAAAGCCCTCTCCCCACTTGTGATTCCAGCAACTGGTATTCAAAGGCATACTCACTCCAACAGCAGAGGTAGAACGTAGCCATTGTGACTAGTAGCCACTGATAGCCTTATCCACCATGAAGTTGCCTAATTCCTTTTTAAAGCCATCCAAGTTGGTGGCCGTCATACATCCTGTGGGAGTAAATTGTGCCTCAAAGGTGTTTTGTTCAAGTGTATGTTTGGCACTTAATGTGCCTAATGTGCTAATTGGCTATTTTAAAAATAAAACATGTGGTCTAGCCAATTAGCACTGTGCACAGCTTTGCTCCGAGAAGTGGGAAAGTGGTTTTATGGGTGGTAGAAGAGCTTGCCAATTAATACAGTGCACAGCCTTGCTCCAGGAAGAGGAAAGTGGCTTCAGGCTTGACAAAGTTTCTGTTGCATGCACAAAAAGCAAACTCAGCACAGGGGTGAAGACGGCATATGCATCTGAAGTGCCATGTGAATGCATCCGCTGCAGACTCACCAGTAAAACTGTATATGATTCTATATGGCGGATTTCCAAAGCATTCCAATTGCACAGCCATCCTGCCCGTGCCTTTAGATGTTCAGCTGAGGCCTTTCTCTGAGTGCCTTCTTTAGTGGATGTGTGTTATAGACAGCATAGTTAAACTTTGAATTTGCTCCCACAAAATATAGAGATGGCCACCAGCCTGGATGGCTTTAAAAGAGGATTAAGTACATTCATAAAGGATAAGGCTATCAATGACTACAAGCCATGATGGCTGTGTACTACCTCTACTGCTGGAGGCGGTATGCCACTGAATACCAGCTGCTGGGAATCACAAGTGGGGAGAGGGCTGTTGAGCTCAGGTCCTGCTTGTAGGATTCCCGTAGGCTTCTGGTTGGCCACTGTGAGAACAGGGTGCTGGATTAGATGGGCGTTTGGTCTGATCCACCAGGGCTCTTCTTATGCACTGAGAGCCTTTTCTGCAGTGGCACCCTAACTCTGGAATGCCCTCCCCAAAGAAGGGTACGACTGGCATTGTCACTACAAGCTCTTTTTTAGCATCAGAGTAAATAAAACTATATGCTGCCTGTGCCTGTTTTTAGTCTGCTTTTAAATTCTATAGTGTTTTGTTGACTCTTTGTAAATTACTATGAAAGACATTATTGTATTGAACTTGTACTCTGAATAATGTTTATATATCTGTTTCACAGCGGCCTGGAAGCCACTGGCTGAAGAGAAGTTTAGAAAGCTTTAAAATAAAATAAATATATAAATCCCCAGCAAGGTTGTCCCTTCTGTTCTCACCATTTGTTCTCGCCATCACGGCAGCAACAGAGAGGTGTGCAGTTTTGAATAATCTGGAAAGGTTGTGTGTCTCCATTCCCAATTTGTAATGCTTAGATAGCGGTCCAACCTCACAAAATTAGTGGTATGTTTTGTGAGAGTAAAGAGGGGTGGTCTTCAGCGTATGACAAACACTATACAATGAAGGCATCAGACACACCTCTGGGAGGAGGGAATTCCACAGCTCAGGGGCTACTACAGAGAATGCCCTCTCCTAGGTTGTTCACACACTCCCAGATTTCTGATGCTGTGGAACTACCATGAGGGCCTCCTCTGCCAATCTTGAGAAGGTCTGTAGGGAAGCAGGTGGCCTTTCAGATCTAAGTCCTTGACAGCAGTGGTGGCCGGTCACCACTGGACCTGGTGAGGTGGCCAGGCAACTTTGTGGCAGCAGGACCAAGGGGGTCATTGGAGGTGGGGCCAAAGTATCTTTCACCTGGCATATTGGGCTTTTTCAAAATTCCTGTATAGTACTACTGGCACCATGCATTCAAGTGCATTATCACATGCAAACCTATCACAAAAGTGCATACATATTTTATAGGCCACTCTGCATACTGAAAAAAGTACATCGTTTACAGACCATTCTGCACAGAGGAAAAAAAAGATGTGGAAAAATTAGCTTATTCCTCCTTCATACCCTATCAGGGTACACACAAAAATTATCTGACAAGAACTCACAACTTCTTGGTAACTTTCTCAGGTAGGTATAAGACATTATACCAGTGCTGATGCCAAACCTGATGCCTTTGCAAAAGTCTGGTTTCCTTTAATTTCCTTTATTAATCCCTCTTCTGACGGTATTAAGCCCCCAGCATCTCATGCTAATTTATGGTGTGATTTTATCCAATGTAATTTGATTGTTTTATCTTCCTACTTTTGATGTATTGTCTTGTATTTGTGCCATACTTTGTAGGTATGACCCTCTTTCCTCCTTATGACCTGTATTGGTTGTTTATTTTTAAAATAATTTTTTTTTTTTTTAAATTTGATGCCTGTAAGAGAATATATTAATGCCACTGTTTTATTTGATTCTATTTCCTGAGCTTGGGAATAAAATGTTTGCTATGTCAGATTGCTCTTCTTAAATATTCCACATGTGAGGCCTGCATATAAATGTTTTTAAATTGCTTTTTAAAAATGTGTTTTTAAATTTGTATATTTGTTTTTAATGTTTTTAATTGTTGTAAACCGCCCAGAGAACTTTGGCTATGGGGCGGTACACAAATGCAATAAATAAATAAACAAACAAAATATTCTCCATACAATTAAGTGCAGGGGTGCTTTCAGTCAGGATACTGGGGGGTCCTTTGCCCTTCTACTGTGAGCAGATGGGGACTCCAACACCTGCAATTATTAGAACAGCACAGAACCGATGGGTGGAAATTGCAGGGAAGCAGATTTCTACTAAGCATTAGGAGGAACTTCTTAATGGTAAGAACTTGTTGACAGTGGAACAGACAGTGGAAAATGATGGATCCTCCAGATATTGTTGGACTACAACGCCAGCCCTGATCACTGGCCATAAAGGCTGGGGGTGATGGGAGCTGGAGTCCAATAGCACCTGGAGGACCACAGAGGTTTCCCATCCCCGCTGTGGATGGGCAAGAAAGTTGACTCAGTTTGCATTTCAAGTGGAATCTATCAAACTCACACTTTCCAAAGCAATGTGAACAGAAACACAGCCATCCTTTGAAATATACCCTTTTTCGACTTTTGCAATGCAGTTTGCCAATCAAACAACTTACAAACATGCATATGTTAGGAGAAAGTGTGAGTAAAAATGAATATATGAGTGAAAATAACTTCCAAAATTGCATTATATGATGAGAAAACTGTTTGCAAAAATGTGTACTTTAGTCAAAACTGTATACCAAAATGTGTTTATTAAGAGAAATTTGCACTAAAATGCTGGAGAATTTTCATGAGGATATTTTTTTAAAAAAATGCAAATTGATGCAGAAATGTGGAGAACTGAATTTAAGATTGGAAAAATGAGAAACTGAGAGAACCAAAATTGACAGATCTTTCCATCCCTAACGCAGACATGATCCTTCCTTGTAGCTCAATCCAAAGCAGATCAACCAAAGGCTTGCTTACCCTCCACGGACCACTCGGATGGAGATGGTGTGGGAGAGCTCCCAGGATGTGGCATCAATGATATCACCCCAGATTTCTCTCTTCTGGCCCCCAAAGCCTGACTCAAAGTACAGAACAATCTAGAGAGAGAGGCAGAAAGGGAGATTACCAGCAACGCAATAATTTCCCTTCCCTTCTCCCCAAAACCACATTGTTTGCCAGACATTTGGCAACCAGCCTCACTTTTCACCATCCATACCTTCCCGGGTCGCACATTGACCTTCTCTGAAAGCTTCTTTTCCTCTTGCTGCAATTTAAACATAAATGGAAAATTACATGAGGAAACATGGGGGGGGGAATTCAGAAACATCTAGTTCCCCCATTCCTCTTCTGTGTTGAGCCTTCTGTTTGCATTGGGAAAAAGGAAGTCACCTCTTCACTCCATCTTAAAAATTGGGATAAATAATATTTGCCTATCTCACATGAAATACCCTGGCCTTTGACACCTGAGATGCATATTTTATGGACCCACCCTACTTTCTGTGATGGTGTTTTTAACTGTTTGTAATTATGTATTTAAGGTTGTTGTGACCCTTCCTGGAACCTTTGGGTGAAGGGCAGGTAATAAATTCTAATTCTGCTACTACTACTACTACTACTAACTACTGCTGCTACTGCTACTACTGCTGCTGCTGCTACTACTACTACTACTAATGATAATAATAATAAGTGTAAGGATTACTGAGATTACTGTGAAGTGCTTTGAACACTTGAAATATACTATATAAATTCTAAGCATTACCAAGACTTACTTCGGATGTAATGATTAATCCAGGTGTAGAGAATCTTTGGCCCTCCAGATGTTGCTGAACTACAACTCCTGTCAGCCCCACCACTCATGGCCAATGGCCAGGAATGATGGGAGTTGTCGTTCAGCAACATCTGGAGGTCTGAAAGTCCCCCATCCCTGGTTTAATCGATTAAACTTTTAGCTGTCGAAAAATCGACTGATCAGGGGCAGATATATAATCGGATCATTCTGCTGAGCGGGGCCCTGGACTTCTGCCCAAGTCCAACCCTGACAGCACCACTGGCTTTATCAAGTTCCATCTTTCTCTCTCCACCTGCTCCAGTGTTGCCCAGCAGAAGGGCGGAGGGGTAGGGGCTCTCAAGATAAGGAGTCTTTGGTTGATTCCAGACTATCACTATTTTCAGGTGGGATGCAATCCTATACTGGGAAATTCAAGTAATGCAATTAGAGTTGATTAGGAGGTTCTGTGCAACAAGTCTGCTTCCCCCAAAGATCAGACTTTGCAATCAGAAAAGTGATGGAAAAATGCACTGGAATGCATGGGATAACAATTGCTTTGATACAACATCATCTAACCTCCCTGCAAAAAACCCAGAATGAATGCTCATTAAAAAAGCAGTGTTATCTAATCTCCCTGCAAACCAATTGGGATGAATGCTCAATAAACAGGTCACCTGGAAGCACTCAGAGTCACATTCATGAAAGAGTGTAGCTTATGCAGCAATCCAAAAATCTGTGTTTAATCTCCCAACATTTTTTCACAGGAATGCAATTGTGGGTGCAGGGCTGGCCTCAGACATGCCGGGGCCCTTGGGCAAAAGCCTGCCCCAGGCCCCAGTGCTCCCCTTCTGCGACTCATGCACGGCGAGAGCTTCGGGACTCCGCCATTCCCTTCCTTAACTTACCTTGTTCTGTGGTTGCGCACGCAGCGGTGCCCTTAAGAAAGATGGTGGCTGAGGTTTCCCTAAGGAGCTGAAGCCTCTGCTGCCATCTTGGTTCATGGCAGGGATGCGAGTGCACAGCACGCATGCGTGCCCTGCGATCCATGGCAGCGATCCCTCTGTGAATCGCGGAAGGGGAGCAGAGGGCCCCCTCAGGGGCTCCTGTAGCCTCAGGGGCCACTCAGGGTCTCCTCTAGCCTCGGGGGCCCTCGGGCCAGTGCCCCACCTGGCCACCCCTTGGAACCGGCCCTGTGTGGGTGTCTATCAATTGTTTTGAAAACTGATGGGGGTATTTAATCCTATCCACTTGTGTGATTTTCTGGATCAAAATTCCCCTGAAGTTGCTTCTTGTGGCTGCAGAGGGGGGGGGGAAATAGCAATTGTTTTTACCTACAGGGCATACAGCAATTTATGTGTATGAGTTATTTGGGTCAGACTGGGGATGGGTGAATCTTTCGTTCACATTTAAAGGCGAATCTACCTTATTTGCACTTTCCAAAACAATACACAAGCTGAAACACAATCATCCTTTAAAATTGGCGCTTCTCAGAATGAATGAATAATTTATTTCAATCAAAGATCAGTACATCACTTCTCAGAATGTTGCAATGCAGTTCTCCAGCCAAGTAATGTGTACAAAACTGCATATACTACTGAAAAGTATGCATCAAATGCATATATTAGTGAAAATAGCATGTAACATGCATTATATTAGGGGAAATTGCTTTGCAAAAATGTGTACATTAGGCAAAATTGCATAAAAACATGTGTATATTAGGAGAAATTCCCACTAAAATACCAATGAATTTTCATAAGGACTTAAAAAAAGAAGTCAGCAAACTGATGTGGAAGTGTGGAGAAGTGAAGTTAAGGAAAAATGAGAAAGTGAGAAACAGAAATTGGCAGATTCACCCATCCCTTTGGAAGCGACCAAAGTTTGAGGAGGATTGGAAATGGTTTAAACATTTTTGGAAAAATGGACATCATGTGATGATCAGCAATCCTTTCCCTTTGTTGTAAAGTAAGCATGTTCTGCCTTTCTTTATTAAGCATCTAAATATTTTTTTTAAAAAAATTAATAAATTAAGCATTTTAAATGATGAATTATAAAAAGAAAGACAAAGGAAAAAGAGAGGGGAAAAATATTGGGCATATATGGCAATGGATTAACTGTAACCCCCACACTGCAAGTTGCAATTAAAGGTGGGTCCCAGGTCCCTAAAGCTTGAATGTTGTGATCTGTCAGCTGCTCTGCAGCCTTTGTCCCTGTCCCTGTTGTAAATGGACCCTTTGGCTTCCCTTTAATTTCTTTAATGAGTATCACTGACTCTGTAGCAGTTATTAGGCAAGATAATGAAGATTAAGCTCTTGCACCCTCCATTCAGGCATAAACGCCCAGTGACTTCAATGAAAACTGTGCAGTTGAATAAAGACCTTGGTAGTTTGGGCCCTTTAATCACTATCCTTTTGTCAACCCTCTCAGCAGCAACTTGATGTTGTACCACCAGTTCCACTACAGGCTGAAGGTGGAGATTCTAGGACCAGCCTTTCCCTTCTACACACACACAGAGGCTTTAAAGAGCCCACACCCCAGAACAACAAAGTCTCCTTGTGGTGTTCTTATTGCAGCAAAGGAAGGGCAGAAAGAACCCTTTGCTCGGCTTCAGTTGCTTACCTTGCTGCACAGCACAGATTGACTCACCTGAGTTTCTGACTGAGGAAGAGAGTCTGCTTCTCTGGACAGAAGAGGAACCCGGCTGGAGTTACTGTTTGCACCTGGCACCCAGGAGACAGGATCAGCGTGGAGCCCAGACCGCAGCAACTCAGAACTCAGATGCTCAAACGTCTTCATCTCAAGCCCATTTGGAGATGTCTGGCACTCCCTGTTGACTTTTTGGACAGCTGAGAACAGGAGTGTGTGTGAGCATCCCTCTTCTTTCCTTTTCTCTGAGGCTTTGAGTTGAGACTTCTCCGGGGAGATGAACTTGCTGTAGAGGAGGCTGTTGTCTAAACGAGAATAAGGCTTATTTTCCACAGCCTGCTTCTCTGAGAAGCCAGACAGCAGAGACAGCCCTTTGAGAATGTTGGCTCTGATTAAGTTGCTATAATTGGCAATAGCTTCAGGAGCAATGATTTGGGCTGTGGGGACCACAGGGCCTTGCTGCAGCTTTCCCAGGAAAGATCCAATCTCTTCCTCGGTCTTGAACGTCTTGTTTTCCCAAGGGAAAGATTCTCTGGTCTGGCTGTTCTCCTGCAACCTTTCTTCCTTGCTGGGATACGGGTTCTCTATCTCCTCCACTTCTGCTTCTGCAAGCCCTGCGTCCTCCTCCTGGGCGTCTTTTGCTCCCTGTGCAGTCCCCTCTTCGGTGAAAGCAAACAGCTCACCTTGAGCTGCCGGGAGAGGAAGCTTTGACTTGGGAGAAATATGGTCCTCATGAATAGGAGGGAGGGGTGTGTGCTTTGTGAACGTGGACGGAAGCAGAGGCCTCGGGAGGAGTTTCAAGGGCTTACGGAGCTCAGGAGGCTCCATGTTACGGAGGGTATCTACGAAAAGCTCCATGTCCACAACTTCCTCAGGTTCCTCTTCTGCCATCCTGCTGCTGCTTCCTGTTTTCTGGCTCAGAAGTTCAGGGGAGGAGTTCATCTCCGTAAGGGGAATGGTTGATTCCAGTGTCAATACTGGGGCATCCTTTATTGGATTGCTCTGTTTTTCACTAAGCTCAGTGGCTGTCTGGTCACTTGGAGCAGTTTCCGTGGATCCAGTGGAGGTTCCAAACACTCTGGTTTCCCCTGCAGTCTCCTGTTCTGACCTATTTGCTATAGGGCCACCTAGATCAGGTATGCTTTGTTTCCTTTCGGATCTGCTTGCTGTGAACAGGTTGCTGTGCCTCTGGAATAGAGGCACGGTGTGTGGGTTACAGCCTTTCTTGGATGTGCTAAAAGGAGAGACTCTCTCCCACAGCGTGGTAGCATCTCCGTTTGATGTGAGTGCAGGGTTTGGCAAACGCTTGCACCTTTGCCTTTGGGCATCGCTCGCACTGGCATTTCTGGATTGAGTCATGCAGCTTTCCTGCTCTGATCCTGCTGTGGAGCAGTTGCAAGCACCATCAGGCAAGGACGCTGGGCTCCCTTTTGGGGACTCGCCATCAGGGAGATCACTCTGGGATTGACAGTTCTCTTCTGGTGGCAGGTTGCTGCCTGAGTTCAATACGAGGGACCTCCCTTGCTGGGCATTGCTTGGGCCCTCTGCTTCAGAACTGGACATGGAAATTCCTTGCCCTGCTCTGTAGACGGTGGTGGTTCCAGCTTGGGGTATGATGACTTGCCTTCCAGATTTAAAGACAGCCCTGCTGTCACTCTTGGGGACGTACCACTCCGTTTGAGATTTAGCTACAGTGCTGGAGCTAACAGCACGAGGGAAGGGACTTAGCACACAGGGCTCACTAGAAGGGTTGACACTTGTGGCACTGGGAGTGCAATTTCCTTCCGGGGACCCACAGAACAAACTGGGGCTGACAGATTGCGACTGGTAGTTTTCTGTTTGGGATCGAAGTATGATGGCAATAGGCTGATCACTTTCCCTCAGGGATCCAGCAACTGTATCGGAGACAGCACCATTTGACATGTGGCTCTCTCTCTGGGATTCTATTGCCCTGGTGCTGATGGGAACAGGAGGGGGATTGTCCTTCTGGGATCCATCTGGGCTTGAGATGTGGCTTGCTGTCTGAAGTTCAGTGGCCAGAGGAGTGTTAGTGGCATCACTGCAGCTATGTTCTTCCTGGGATCCAGCTACTGCGGTGCTATCAGCATCTGGCATCTGTGTTCCTCCCAGGCTCTTTGACTTTGAAACTGGGGAATATACCTGAGCGAACACAGGCCCGTGAGCTGTAAAGCCTTTCTGTGGGCTGAGGGAATGGGAGCACCTCTCATCTGAAGTGGGAGAGAAGCTTCTAGAATCTGTGGGGGGAGAGGAATGCCTGGTGTCTGCTGGGGAAGAGGAGAGCCTGTTCTCAGGGAAAGGAAATGGGTGCCTGGGTTCTGCTGAGGATGATGGGTGTTTGGTGTCTGCTGGGGAAGATGGACGCCTGGGTTCTGCCGAAGAAATTGGATGCTTGGTGTTTGTCGGGGAAGATGGGCACCCGGTGTCTGCTGAGCAATATAAGCGCCTGATATCTGCCACAGAATATGGGCATTTGTCAACTGGTAAAGAAGATGAGTGTTGTATATTTACTGGGGAAGGTGAACCATGATCATCTGCTGAGAAAGATGAGAGGCAGCTCTCTATGGAAGAAGATGAGTGCTGCGAGCCTGTTGAAAAAGATGAACACTGGGGATCTGCCTGAAAGCAAGGGGGCTTGTTACTTGCCGGGGAATGGGGCCGCCTCATCTCTACTGCAGAGAAGGAGTGCCTGGAATCTGCTGGAGGAGAGTTCTTTGCTAGAGAATGGCACCGCCTGGTCTCTACTGGGGAGAAAGAGTGCCTGATCTCTGCTGTGGAGAAGGAGTGCCAGGTACTTGCTGGTGAAGGAGACCGCTTGATATCTGCTGGAGAACGGGACCGCCTGGTCTCTGCTGGGGAGAAGGAGCGCCTGGTCTCTCCTAGAGAACGGGACCGCCTGGTCTCTGCTGGGGAGAAGGAGTGCCTGGTCTCCGCTGGGGAGAAGGAGCGCCTGGTCTCTGCTGGGGAACGGGACCGCCTGGTCTCTGCTGGGGAGAAGGAGCACCTGGTCTCTGCTGGAGAACGGGACCGCCTGGCCTCTGCTGGGGAGAAGGAGCGCCTGGTCTCCGCTGGGGAGAAGGAGCGCCTGGTCTCTACTGGGGAGAAGGAGCACCTGGTCTCTGCTGGAGAACGGGACCGCCTGGTCTCTGCTGGGGAGAAACAGTGCCTGGTCTCTGCTGGGGAGAAACAGTGCCTGGTCTCTGCTGGTGAAAGAGACCGCTTGGTATGTGCTGGAGAATGGGATTGCCTGGTCTCTGCCAGAAAAACGGACCGCTGCCTGTCTGATGGGGAAAGGGATCGCCTGATACTTGCTGGAGAAAGAGAAAGCCCAGTATTTTCTGGGAAAAGAGGGCGGGGAGCGTCTTTGGATGAAAGGACGCGCCTGGTGGGCAGAGAGGAATGGGAGTGCCTGATGTCTGCTGAGGAAGATGGGCCAGCGGCATCCGTGCCCACAAGGCCCTTCTCCCAGGCCTCAAGCAACATGGACACTCTTGAAGGGCTGTTGCCTCTGGTTCTGGTTCTGGTTCTGGCACCTCCTCTCTCTATCATCTGTGTCATAGCTAAAACTTTGCCCAAGGGAGGTTTGGGCTCTTCCTTCAGCAGATCAGGGGCCGATTTCTTCCATCTGAACGAGGTGCTCACAGCGGATCCTTCTGACCTGCTCTGAGAGGAGCGTGAGTTACTGATGACCTTCTCCATGCTGTGCTGAGCATGAAAGAGGCCTCTTCCAATGTCAAAGGCTCCTATAGGTTGGGATTCCTTGCTGCCAGCTGCCAGAGAGATTCCACTTGATTCAGAAAAGCTAGAGAAGTGGCAGAGAGACAAAGTAAACCGTCAGGCTTAGAGGAGAAAAGGAATCCCCCGAAGTCTTTGCATCATCTAAAAGAACGGTGAGTCCCAGGGTCAAATGCAGCCCTCCAAGCTGATCTGGCCTTCAGGGCTCTCCCAGGTCATAAACCCTCCCACCCCACCGACCCACCCTTTTCTCAGGCCACGCCTCCACCCCTGCTTTGCACCTTCCTTGAGTATTTTGGCCTGCCTGGAATGTGTCCTAGGACTCTGATCATGCCTTTTGCTTTCCTGGATGAGAGGCAGAGAGGGGGGCATGAGTGCATGTAGAAAACAGCTTATTGTACAAAGGTAATGCTTACATTTGTTGGTCCACCACCAATGTTTACCTCTGGCCCCGCCCTCCACTAGCATGTGGTCCCTGGAAGGTTGCCAAGAGGGAATGCAGTCCTCAGGCTGACAATGGTTCCCTATCTGGACCTACATATAAAGCCCTCCACTTCTATTCTGTTATACTCCACACACACACAAACTTGAAATATTTTGATGGACAAACCTCTGTGTTTTTGCTTGGGCCCCAATTATCTACGCTCGTTATTTAAAAAAATGCAGAATCATGTCATTCTCTAGCTGGTCCTGGGAACTCCTTACTGGCTCTGGTTTGTACCCCTGGCTGGAATGCATCCTTGAACTCTGATAATGCCTCTTGCTTGTCTGGATGGAGAATTCAGAAATGTGTGAGGGTGTGTGTGGAAAGTAGCCTACACAGCACAGAGATAAAATTTACATTTGTTGCTCCACTCACTTTTGTCTCTGGACCCGCCCACCACCACCAAGTGGCGCCCAGAAGTTTGCACAGCAGGAAATGCAACCCTCAGGCTGGAAAAGCTTCCCCACCCTTGCAGGGTGGAGTGCAGCAAGCAATCAAAGCAGTCGAGAATGGGAAGATGCTTGTTTTCTTGGCTTTGTTTTTGTTTTAATTTGTAGTTTTTCATCACCTCGCAGTTACAGATATTCATTTTTTAAATCAGTAAATTTATTCATTTATTTATTTATTGCATTTGTATACTGCCCCATAGCTGAAGCTCTCTGGGCGGTTTACAGCAATTAAAAACATTAAAAACAAATGAACAAATTTAAAAACACATTTTTCAAAAGCAATTTAAAAACACATGCTAAAATGCCTGGGAGAAGAGGAAAGTCTTGACCTGGCACCGAAAAGAAAACAGTGTTGGTGCCAGGCACACCTCATCAGGAAGATCATTTCATAATTTGGGGGCCACCACTGAGAAGGCCCTCTCCCTTGTTGCCAGCCTCCCAGTGTCCCTCAGAGTAGGCACCCGGAGGAGGGCCTTTGATGTGGAACATAGTGTACAGGTGGGTTCGTGTCGGGAGAGGCGTTCCATCAGGTATTGTGGTCCCAAGGTGTATAAGGCTTTATAGGTTAAAAACAGCACCTTGAATCGAGCTTGGAAACATACAGGCAGCCAATGCAAGTGGGCCAGAATCGGTTTTATATGTTCAAACCGTCTGGTCCCTGTTACCAATCTGGCCACTGCATTTTGCACAAGCTGCAGCTTCCGAACCATCTTCAAAGGCAGCCCCACGTAGAGCACATTGCAGTAATCTAACATGAAGGTTACCAGAGCATAGACAACTGAAGCCAGGTTATCCCTGTCCAGATAGGGGCATAGCTGGGCCACCAACCGAAGTTGGTAGAAGGCACTCCATGCCACCGAGGCTACCTGAGCCTCAAGTGACAGAGATGGCTCTAGGAGAACCCCCAAGCTATGAACCTGCTCCTTCAAGGGGAGTGCAACCCCATCCAGGACAGGTTGGACATCCACCATCCAGTCAGAAGAACCATCCACTAACAGCATCTCAGTCTTGTCTGGAATGAGCCTCAGTTTATTAGCCCTCATCCAGTTCATTGTCGCAGCCAGACACCAGTTCAGCACATTGACAGCCTCACCTGAAGAAGATGAAAAGGAGAAATAGAGCTCCGTGTCATCAGCATCCTGATGGCAACGCACTCCAAAGCTCCGGATGATCGCACCCAACGGTTTCATGTAGATGTTGAGCAGCATGGGGGACAGAACTGACCCCTGCAGAACCCCATACTGGAGAGTCCAGGGTGCCGAGCAATGTTCCCCAACCACCACCTTCTGGAGCCGACCCACCAAGTAGGAGCAGAACCACCGCCATGCAGTCCCTCCCACTCCCAACTCAGCCAGTCTTCCCAGAAGGACACCATGGTTGATGGTATTGAAAGCTGCTGAGAGATCAAGGAGAATCAACAGAGTCACACTCTCCCTGTCTCTGTCCCGACAGTGGTCATCATACAGGGCAACCAAGGCTGTTTCCATGCCAAAACCAGGCCTGAAACCGGACTGAAATGGATCCAGATAATTGGTCTGATCCAAGAGTGTCCGGAGCTTAAATATCAAGTTGTCCATTTTTTTATTGTTGTTTCTAATCTAACATCTTGTTTTTACTTTCAACTTGATTATTTGCATGGTTTAGGGTTAGCTTAGGGGGAGAGCAGTACTCTTGTGCCATCAATAGCTGTGTAGCAGGCAGAAATTAAACAGGTCAAGCCTTTTCTAGTATAGAAATATAATTATGGGGAAAGCTTTACCTGTTGGCATTCTGTCTGTCACACATTTTATTACTTGTGTGTGTGTGGCCCAATTCACTTTTGGTCCTTTGCCTCCACTGCAACAGAAGACATAAATTTGCATATTTGTGTGTTCTTTTGCGAGTGCAGCAGAGAACCCAATCCTAATGTATACTGGGCCCAGAAAATCCAGGTGGCCCTTCTGACAAATGTATTCATTACGGCATAAGCTTTGTGGACTACAGTCCACTTCATTAGATGCACGAAGTATCATCCTGAGTTGGAGGTATAGAGACACATGCTTGGGGTGGGGAATTGTAAACTGTCAGATCAGAAGACAATTAAATGCAGAAAAGTGCAGATGAAGATGATAATTACATTATTAACAGTGATCATTCATTAAAAAACATTTATTGTTGATAACACAGACATCCTGGCAGCGGTAAGCAAATTAACAAATGTAGTATGTTTTTTTCAAAAATTGTCCCACTATTTACAATTCATTCTCCTCCCCCAATTGTGTATTTACCAGCAGTTCAGGCTAACACTTAAGGTGGCACAGGGAATGGCCATAGCTCAGTGGTAGAGCATCTGCCTTGCATGCAGAAGGCCCATGGTTCAATCCCCGGTGTGTCCAGGTAGGGCTGGGAGAGTCTCCTGTCTGAAACCCTGGAGAGCTGTTTCCAGTCAGTGTAGCCAATACTGAGCTTGATGGGCCAATGGCCCGACTCAGTATAAGGCAACTACCTGTGTTCCATGCAACTGATGAAGTGGCCTGTAATTCACTAAAACTTTTGCCATAATAAATTAATCCATCTTTAAGATGCCACCAGACTCTGTTGTTTGGTCTTTGAATGCAGTTCCTTCTTTTGGCCAGAGTAGGGTAGTAGAGCACAGGCAATGTTCCTCTCTGGTGTTCTCCAGGTCTCATGTGCAGTTAGGATAAAACCTTGCACGTTTGGTAGGGCAGAGATGAACCACCTCTCCTTTTCTCTTACTCCCTCTCCTCTCTTTTTAAAATTATGTGATGATAAGACAACCACCTTTTTGCCTGGAAGGAAATATACCTGTTTGATTTCTGCCTATCTCGCAGCTGCTGAAGGTCCGGGATCCCTGCCAGAAGAAAAACAAAGGTGGCACACCTAAGGGACAAACCAGTCGCTGTAGTCCCAACCTGAATTGCTGACCAATGCTTGTAGATGCTATCTGAGCTATGTCAACACAGCCCTTCATTTATAGAGCAGAGATGCAGACAGGGCTTGTGAAATTTGATGTGTCCTGACCTACTTATTCTGAAACAGCATTACTCTCCAGGATGAGTCAGGTTTGTGTTTTAATCCTGCCAGGCTGACAACAGCATTCCAAACACCCTCCATGGAAACAGGAAGAAAACTTCCTCTGCTCTTCTGTGATATAGATCAGATTTAACGAACAAAACCAAGACATGGTGTGAGGCCTATGTCATCAGATTTTTAGCCCATTGCTCATTTTAGCCGTGTTTTTCCCCCTCACAAGTGGAAAGGTGCAATGGTGCCATCAGCTCAGGGCTTTGGGGCAGGCACCCAAGCCCCCTATTAGCAGAATGATCAGGAAGGCCCCTGAACACATTACCCTACAGGAGGGGCGGGGGGCATAAGGCCATTAAGACCAGAGTCTGAACAGATTTTGCCAACCTTGTGCAGTGGTTAGAGTGTTGGACTAGGACCTGGGAGACCAGGGTTCGAATCCCCACACAGCCATGAAGCTCACGGGGTGACCTTGGGCCAGTCACTGCTTCTCAGCCTCAGAGGAAGACAATGGTCAACCCCCTCTGAATACCGCTTACCCTGAAAACCCTATTCATAGGGTCGCCATAAGTCAGAATCGACTTGAAGGCAGTCCATTTCCATTTGTGCACTCCATATGTTTTGGATCACAAATTTTACCAGTCCGTGCTGGCTGAGGCTGATGGGAGTTGCTGTGGTTGTTATTTATTATATTTGTTAGTCACTTTTCTTCACAGAAGTGACCCAAAGTGACTTACATTAAAATCAGTTAAAACAAACACAATCAATAAAAACCTAAAAACATATTGATACAAAAAGGAGGCCACAAATACCTGAAACCCTTCACATTAAGGGCCAAAAGCCTGGATAAAAAAGGAAAAAACCTTTTTATCCTCCATCCAGGCAAGCAAGAGACATTATCAAAACTCAAGATCACATTCTAGCCATGTAACAATACTCGAGAGGGGTGCAACCGGGGAGGGGGTGTGGCCTAGAGAATCCCAAGGGCCATACAGAGAGGCCTGGAGAGCCACATTCAGTCCCCACCCCTGCTATAAAACATTCACCCCAGAATTAACCACTTTGGACTAAATCAAATGGGATGGCTTCTGTGTGGAGACTGCTGAAAAGCACATATGACTGCAACACACAATTAAGACTAAAGCAAATGTTTATTTATTTATTTATTTAGACCATTTATATACCACTTATTTAAATAAACCTCTAAGCAGTGTACAAGTCAAAACTAGCTGCCGTAGCAGTTTAATTTAATTATTTAATAAATTTGTTAGGCATCTTCCAAATACAATATTTTCCAAAGGCGCTACTCAGTGTTTGACAAAATCCGCTAAAAACATATTCAGTATTACACCATAGAATGGTAATAAGTGGGAAACAATAAAATCACAGTGCCCTATTTAGCAAGCCATCTAACAGAGGGTAAAATAGGCCACTAAGAAGAAAATAACACCTAATCTATCCCCCTCAATCAAAAGCAATCTGAAAGAAAGAAATTAAGGCTCCCTTAAAAGACAGCAAAGAGGGGGCTAACGATAGTTCCCAAGAAAGGCAATTCTACAGTGTTGGGGGCCTATCTCTAGCACCCACCAAACTAACCTCCCTTCTTGCTAGGCAAATGAGCAAGGCCTCTAGAGCTGATCATAATGCACTGGCAGGCTCATATGGGTGCAGGCAGTCTCTACGGAGGGGTTGCATCCACCACACCTGAGGGAAGCAGGCTAGCTTTAAGGAGGCTGTGTGGCACATACAACTCTCACATATGGGAATGGCCAGGAGAGCTGCTGCAGTTTCCCCTCCATACATACACCCCAGCATCTACTGCCTGAGGTACAGTGTCTCCCTCTCTGTGTGTAATGGTAGGGCTGGCAGAGGAGCAGTATGTTCTTACGCTACATGAGTGATGTGGTCATCACTTCCATGAGTTCATGTACAGTACCACACTGCTCTGGGAATGTATTGAAAAGGGAGAGTCCAGGGGAGGGGCAGATGACGTGGTTATTTTCCTGTGCTAGTGGCATCAGTTCCCAGGTAAGGGAGGGACATCACCCACTCCTTGCACACAGTCTCTCAGTTTAACTGTTGCCAGAGCTGTACAGAATACACACCTAGAGATGTGAAGGCTCAGGAAAAAAATATTCACACTAAAAGTACCAACTATTTCCTGAATGTAAAGGCCTGAACAAATACAAGCTCCTAAAGGGGAGAGAGACAGCTGGTATAGCACAGTGTGGAGGAGAGCCTGGCTGGGAGTCCAGAGGCTGTGAGTTCAAATCCCCGCTCGTGTTTCCTGGGTGTAAAGGGCCAGTTAAAGATCACCCCCACAGGGAGTGGCTCAGGGATTATGTGCCCTGCCACCTGTGCAGCCGTGGGCAAGCTGCATAGTCCCAAGGAGCACAGTTGCCCCCCAGCTGGCAGTTGCGGACAAGGAAGGGGCTGGCTTGTGCAGCTGTGGCAAGCTGAGCAGGCCCTAGCTGGCTGGGGAGGACTAGCCTCAGAGGGAGGCAATGGTAACCCCCCTCTGAAAACCCTATTCATAGGGTTGCCATAAGACAGTCCATTTCCATTTCAAAGGGGAGAGAGTTCCACAGCTGGGTGCCACTACTGACATAGCCCATGCTACTTGGTTCACCATCTGTCTAGTCACAGTTGTAGGTGAGGTACACACAGAAAGTTCATAAAAGAGGAATCAGATCTTGTCCTCTTTCTTTCCTTTGCCTATTTACAACAGGGGTGGAGTGTCTTTTTCAGCTTGAGGGCAGTAGTCCCTTCTGGGCAATCTTCTGGGGGCTGCAAGCCAGTAGTGGGCAGTGCCAGAGGCAAGAGCAGGTGCGGCAATGAATGTAAATTTGACCTTTCTACGATAGGCTGGTTTCTACACACACTTCTCTCTAGCCTCCATCCAGGCCAGCATCCATCCAGAGTACATTCCAGCCAGGCAAAAACACTCAAGGAAGGGGTATGAAGCAAGGTCAGTACAGTAAGAGGTGTGGCTGGAAAGGGATTGCGGCCGGCTGCGTAGACTTGAGGGCCAGAAAGGTAAGTTTGAATGGCCTCATTTGTCCCTCTGGCCTGAGGTTCCCCACCCCTGGTTTACAGTTTACAACATCTTTTGAGCCCTTCACTAGCAACAAGGGGGAAAGGGTTGATGTCTGGCTTTGAATCAAATGAATCTCAACTGTCCGTTCTCAAGGTTTCTTGTTACATGACTGAATCTGAAAAGCATTCAGTCATGCCAAATTTGTAGGTAGACAATATGGGCACCTTCCCAAGTTCTAAGTGAGTCTGCCAAAAGGGAACATCTCTTGCTACTCCAGATCAAAAGCTGCCAGCAAGGACTGGAATGTTCCCTGCTCTAGCAGTTTAGAGGAGGGGTGGGCAGAAGGTTGATCAAGAGCTGCTGGCAGATCTCTGGGTGATCAGCAAGGGTTTCTGTCTCCCAGTTGTTTAACAGTAACAGCAAGGCAACTTTCCCCATCTTAATTAGGCTGATGAAATGAAGAGAGCTAATCAGGAGTGAACATTTGTGTGAAAGGACTGCAAGCAGTTCTGGTGCTGCAAAGGAATTCCTAGGCTCAGCATATGCCCTGTTCTTTAACCGTGTGCCTTTTGCAGCTGGCTCTGGATGACACATATTTTGGTTCTAGTAAAAAAACCCAAATAGATCCGACAAGTTTAGTTCTAGTAAAAAAACCCAAATAGGTCCGACACTATCAAGGTTTATTTCATCTTTTAAATGTTCTCAAAAATTGTTGGGATGGGGATCTCCTTGCAACAGACTGAGTGTTGTGTTTTTTTGGACGGTGCCATATTCTGCAACATTCCACTGACACAATAATAGTCCATTAGTAGTGAATTTATACTGGACCATCCACACATCATGCCACTTTTTTTAGCTCTTCTACGATGCTTCTCCAATGTTACTGCACTATTGCCATCTGCATTCTTATGCTATAGCGCAAGAAAAATGGAAGGGGGGGGGAAACCCAGGATATTTGTGATATAAAACCTGTACAGGATTTCAGCAGGAAGTTATGGGGCATGCACTAATTGGAAACAAAACAGTATGTCTGCCCCAAAACAGTATCTTCACAAACAGTATTGAAAGTGGGATTCCATAAAACCCAATACCATCAGGAGCACAAAGCATCATGAATGCACAATGAAAAAGACATCTGGAGGGGGCAGTAGTGCCTCCCCCAGGGTAGGGGGCAGTGCAGGACATTCTAATCCTATGCAATGGGTTGCAACGTAAGGGGAGAAATTATTACAGCACAGAGCTGAAGTAATACATATTCCTCCTGCTGGGAGGGATATAAATCAAATAATAACTAAATAAATAAATACATAAAATATACACAGTGGTTCCTGCACTCCTGATGTTGAGGATCGAGTGCATTTTGGCTCCTCCCCAGCCACACCAACTCACATCTAAGAATCCCTGTGACAGCACTCTACAATAACTTTGGTAAAGGGAAGAGCCTTGTTTATCTATGCCGTGTAATTCCTGCACTGATCTATGGATGCCAGCACAATTTAGGAATAGTGGGACAACGTGCAAAAAACTGCCTGCCCCGCTTCTTTCCGGAATTCTGATGTGCGGGTGTTTAGCACCTTTTTGATCATGCAAGGAAGTGTGTTAAAAGCAGGGTAAAAATGAGGGAGTTTTTCACTCTTCAAAAGCTACTTTAAAAAAAAAAAAGCTAATCTGTAAAAAGTGAATCTGTCCCAGAGTATCTAAACCACATGACATAGATTAATAATAATTTTTTTAACTAGTGGAAATACCCGATTCCGCACCAACACTCCTTGACAATGTATGAACCTTTTAGTGGCCAGACCATATTTGACTGTGTTGTGTGCGTACACTTTCATTGCATCAGATATGCATGGCTACAGTTACATACAGGTTTCTTCCATGATGCTTGGTGAATAATGAATCTTCGGTCCAGCAATTCTAGATCATTTCTGGAAATCAGCCTAGCACTTCACGCGCGCGTGTGTGTGCGCACGAGAGAGAGTGTCACTTATACACTGACAACAAATTGCACACAAATTATATGGTACTAATTAGTGTCATCACAAACATGATCAAATAGGTACTATGCAATTTTGTCTGATGGCTTCCAAATTTGTTGCACATCTTATGAATCAAAGTGTGGTTCACAAAGTTTTAAGTTTGTATTAGCCTTGAGGAAATGGCAGGTCTGAGGGCCAAAGTAGACAGTTACACCATCCACATAAATTAGCAATTGTGTGGTTTTTAAAAGAGTAAAAAGCGGGCATAGAGCCCCTGATCTGGAATGGGACCCTGGTGGGAGGGGACAGGGAAGTGGGCTTTAATATTCCCAGCTCTACATATACAGATTGCAGCTCTGATCTGGATTGAGTGCCTTGCACTTCCTACTTGCATGAAGAGAACAGCTCCTGTTAGCGCCAAGAGGGCTTTCCTCCTGATTCAGATATAAAGTGCTGGGGCTCTGATGCAGATTGGGACTGTAGTAGGGAACAAAGGGTTACAGCCCCTTCCCTTGCAAGGGTTCCCGTAAAGATGCCCCCCCCCCAGCGCCTGCTATTTATCCTTTAAAACAAACGTTCACAAATTGCTACTTGTGTGAATAGTGTAATTTCTAGTTTGGCTTCAAGAATGTTTCCGCCTTGGCTGCCTGGTGGTGGGAGGAAATGAGGAGAGTTTTGTACAATGATCTCTAGATAAACGGTGAGTCACTATGAATTTCTATGAGCAGTTAAGGAAGGAGGAGATGTGGCTGGCTCCTCTGGGAGCAACAGAAGGATTGGTGAGACAGCTATGAGCATTCCCTGGTTGCTGAGCTGGTGTCTGTGGGAGGTGCTGGCTTTTCACCTGAGCTGGAGAGCTGACTGAGCCCTTCTGTCAGAAGACAAGTTCTCCTGTCTGAACTGTGGATAATGAAGTTTGCACCTGCAAGGAGTCAGTTTCTGTCCTAGACACCTCTTTCCCAGCAACTCCTGTAACCAAGCCTGAGCACACATAACTGAAAAAATTGCATGTTGTTTCCCTGGTCACCACTCAATGAACATCCTTCCTGATTTGTTTGTGTGGAGATTGGATGATGTTGCATCAAGCAACTGTTACCAACACTTTCCAGTGCCTTTTCCTGTCACTTTCCTTCGCAAAAAGCCTGATCTTTGGGGAAAGAGGGTTTCTTTTAACAAAAGCTCCAAGTCAGCTTTAATTGCACAACCTGAATTTGGCAGGATGTTACTGAATCCTGCCTCCTGCCTCCCTAAATAATGACAGTCTGGAAATGCTCACCCTTTACCCCTGGTTCCGCGTCCTCTGTTGTTTCCTTTGTGTCGAATTTTAGATTGTAAGCTCCTCAGGGCTGGGACCTGTCCTCATGTACTCTGTAGAAGCACCAGGCACACTGATGACATAGCAGTGGTTACTAGTCATGATGGCAAAATGGAACCTCCAGGATCAGAGGCAGTATATCTATGAATTCCAGTTGCTTGGGGGCGCTAAAGGCAACTGCCTTCACATCCTATGCTATGACTTCCTCCTACCCACCCCCCATGCATGCCTCGGGCCGT
This sequence comes from Rhineura floridana, assembly GCF_030035675.1. Lineage (NCBI taxonomy): Eukaryota > Metazoa > Chordata > Lepidosauria > Squamata > Rhineuridae > Rhineura > Rhineura floridana. The sequence continues at coordinate 15,738,410 of NC_084494.1, forward strand.
CCCCAGATCTGCTCCAGAGGGTTGGGCAAACTCCCAGAAGAAATTTAGGGGATGCGCAGGAGGATGAGGGGAAAGAATGCTCCACTGCACAAGGAGAAATCCTTGCGCTGACAAAAGGTTCTCCTTAGTGCTACACTGAATTAGGGATGGGGAGAAATTTTGATTCAATCTGCATTTCAAGCCAAATCTATAAAATTTGCACTTTCTGAAACAACATGAGAACTGAAACATAGCCATCCTTTGAAATTCGCACTTTTCCGAATTCTGTAATGCAGTTCACCAACCAATGTTTACAAAAATACGTAAGTAAGGGGAAAGTGTGCATAAAAATGAATACATGAGTGAAAATAACATACAAAAATGCATTGCTTGCAAAAATGTGTGCATTAGTTAAAACTGCCTATAAAAATGTGTGTATTAGGAGAAATTCACACTAAAATGCAGGAGTATTTTCATGAGGATTTTTTTTAAAAAAAATCACAAATTGCTGCAGAAGTACGGAGAACTGAATTTAAGATTGGAAAAATGAGCAACTGAGAGAACTGAAATTGACAGATTTTTCCATCCCTACCCTGAATACAAGTGAATATGTGTGTGTCCATGAGTGTGCGCATACACACTGAAGAGACAGTTAGCTGCATTGCTGTGGATGTTTAATTATTTCTATACTGTCAGAGAGATATGCAGGGTCTGCACCAGCCTGTCGCAGGCCCTTGGGTACCAGTCCACCACAGGACCCTGCCTCCTCCCTGTGTGTGCGCGCACACGCACTTATGCACACATTCAGATACTCCTGGTTGTGCCACCTTGCATGTTGATCCCTGTGCCGCCATCTTGGGTTATGGTAGGCATGTGCACTAATGGGTGAGGTGGTGCAACTGGGTGTATTTAAGCATGTGCCAGCTATGTGCATATGCGGAGGTAATGTCACCTTGGAGAGTGGAGCTCTTGCTCTGCAATCTGCGCCACCATCCAGGTGTGGCCTGCAACCTGATCCTGGCAGGGAGTGTAGAGCAGGAGCTCCACCCTCCCAGCCACAGGGACCTTTGGCTAGTCACAGGGGCCTTTGGCCAGCCCAGGGTCCTCAGCCAGTGCCCTGCCTAGTCCCCTGCTGGCACCAGGCCTGGATATATATCCTGTCTCCAGATACAGCAACTGAAAACTCATAAAATCCTATAGTAGTCTAGACTTGAAGACATGATTCATTAGAAAAGATAATAATGCTGGGGAAAAAGGAAGGGAGTAGAAAAAGAGGAAGACCAAGCAAGAGACAGCTTGATTCCATAAAGGAAGCCACAGACCTGAACTTACAAGATCTGAACAGGGTGGTTCATGACAGATGCTCTTGGAGGTCGCTGATTCATAGGGTCTCCATAAGTCATAATCGACTTGAAGGCACATAACAACAAGTCTAGATGTGAAAAGTCACTTTTTCCACAAGAGGCAAGGATGGACACCAACGTGGATGGTTTTAAAAGAGAACAAAACACATTTATGGAGGAAAAGGCTATCAGTGGCTACCAGCTATGATAGCTATGTTCCCCTGCTACCGTCAGAGGCAATGCCTCTCTACAGCAATTGCTAAGAATCACAAACGGGGAGTTGCTCTTGCACTCGCATCCTGCTCCCCATAGGCATCTGGCTGGCCACTGTGAGAACAGGATATTGGACTTTGATCTGATGCAGCAGCCAGGCTCCTCTTATGTTTTCTTGCTACGAGCTACAAATTGCGCACAGGCAACCAAGAAGAGAAGTTTGACAAAGATAAGTTTGACTTGTCTTTGGCCCCACAGGTTGTTTAGACAGGCAAGCAACTTTTAGTAGAAATGTTAGTGCAGGGCCACGGAACTGGTGGTCTTCCAGATATTGTTGGACTCCAGCTCCCATCAGCCCCAGCCAGTGTGGCCAATCGTCAGAGATAATGGGAGTTGTAATCCAGCAACATTTGAAGGGCACCGGATTGGCTAACCCTGTATGGTGTCTACATTACTTTCTTATCTTTAAGTCATCAGTGGTTTTGCTGACAGGCGTCTCACTCCTGGCATGAAGATGAGAAATAAAATGAAAACAATTTATATTAAAATTGTGGCTTTGGCAGAAACTACTAGTATCAGAGAGAACAGCGTTCAGATGGTGAGAATTGGTGGAGCAGCACTCTCCTTGTACAGTTCAACAAAAGCTTGGAAAAATGTCTATGGGAGATGATTCCCACTGCAATTTTGAAAGCACCTAGGGTTGCCACCTTTTTTTACTGGCCATGTTCTTATGTCTTTAACAGCAGACTCAAATGCAGAGATTCAGCAGACAAAGCTTTCCCCAGCACACACACCCCTCTCTCTGTAAGTCAGGAAAAAAGCCTTCATCTGGCAACAAAAACAAAGTTGGGAGATGGGGCACAAAAGGAGCATTTTTGGGTAACAGAGGGTGGGGAATGATTGGGGAGACCTGAGTTCAAACCCCCCACTCAGCCATTGAGCTCACTTAGGCAGCCTTCTCTCAGTCTAACCTACTGACAGTTCTGTTGTGAGGGTAAGGATGGACCACATACAGTGTCCCTGAGCTCCTTGGAAGAAAGGCAGCATATATATGTGTAATCTATAAACAATCCTTTGCAATGAACAGCACGGTCACTGGAAAAAACAAGCATTCCATCCTGTCCATAAACTGTTTGCCTGTTGCCAATACGACCCAAATGTTCAAAAATCAGATACCAAAAATAATCCAACTGGGTTAAAAGTATACAATTAAAAGAAAACAACACTTTGTTCTTTTCATTTGCATTCTTCATTTTAAAGGTACATACTCCAATCATGTTTGCATGTAGCCCTGAGGGCGAGAGAATGGTTTTGCTCTTTTAATTAAAGCTAAAATTCCCACGATTTTATCCGGAATCCCAGGGCTGTAAAAGCCTGCTCTTGGAGCTTTTTTTTTTTAATAACGCAGATGGTCATTTTAAATCCACAATGCGTTCCTCTACCCTTTTTGTAGGAGAAAGGAATGATTTTTCCTTCTCCAAAAGAGCATGGTTCTAACTGGTAATATTCTCTTACCTTGCACCGCTGCAAAGTGTTCTCTTCCAAAGCTGTTTTTCTCTTCAAGAAGTCGCCATTGCAGATTTGTTATACAAGCCTGCATACAACATGTCAGTTAGCCCTGAGACAAGTCAGGACCCTGTGGCCCATTCTGTGCTCATCCTCATCCCATCCTTATGCCAGGAACTGGATATAAAGGAAATCTTATTGCACAGCTGCAGCTAAAGACCAGGTTTTCTATCCAGACCTGCTTCCACACTGGCCTCCACATTGGCCACACTATATTCACTCACTTTTTTAGGGGGCTTCTTCATGAAGTCAGGAACAAAACATCCTGCTCCTGTGCTTTCACTGTGCAGTTTCTGTCTTTTTCTGTTCCCCAGAGCTGAGAAAATCCAACTTTTAAAACACAACTGAACAGTTGCATAATTTCCCCAGGTATAGGCCATCCATTGAGCTACTCTGCAAGTTTGGGTTAGGGAAAGGAACTGGTTATGATGGCTTGTATAGATGGCTGTGTACATTTCCTTCTCTATGATCCACCCTTCTTCTCTAGGAATGCCATCTATCACTTTACCCTTTCCAAGTACCTTTGCATATATATCCATTTCCTTTCTCTCTTCCCTTGCCCCCCTCCATTTGCAGCAGAACAGGTCAATCCTGGTGTGTGTGTGTGTGTGTGTGTGTGTGAGAGAGAGAGAGAGAGAGAGAGAGAGAGAGTATTTAACCCTTTCTCTCCACACCATGGTCCCAATGAAAATTCCCACCCTCCATAACACTTGGGACTGGGGAAAGAAGGACTGCCCATTTAGCTACAGAATATTGTTTTGACTTCAGAAGACTGGAAACAGAGTTGCTATTCTACTTCCAGCTTAAGGCAGAACAGCCATGATTGGGTGCTGCTAAATTGTCAACATCTGGAAGAAACCCAAGGTATAATCTGGCTATGGAGGCTCTTACTTATTTCGACCTTAGTTTCAAAAGCCATGTTTGTAAAGAACCTAACAGCATGATGGCCAAATGCAAAGGAAGAACAAGACTCCTGTGTAAAAGTGGGAATTTCAGCCAGAGGAGATATTTCTGTCCCGACCTTCAAAAAATTCCCTTTACTACACATCTATGGATGGGGAACCTGTTCCCCCTGCAGATGTTGCTGGACTGTGACTCCCATTATCCCATTATGGATGATGCTGGCTGGGGCTGATGGTGAGTTTAATCCAACAACATCTGGAGGGGTTAGGGATGGAAAGATCTGTCAGTGTTGATTCAGTTTCTAATTTATTCAAAACTTAAATTCGGTTCTCCACATTTCGGCAGCAATTTGTGTGTTGTTTTTTAAATCCTGATGAAAATTCTCCAGCATTTTAGTGTGAATTTCTCCTAATAAACCCATGTTTATATCCCAGTCTGCATCTGTGTTGGAATTGCTTTTCAAGATGTTTTTAAAGCTTTTAAAAAAATGTTTTTAAAGCTTTTGTTAAAAAGATGTTTTCTTTTAATATGTTTTTAAGGATGCTTTGTTGTAATATATTTTAAAGTCTGTTTTTATGACATTTTAGAGTGTTTTTAGTCCTTTTGTTTGCCGCCCTAGGCTCCTGCTGGGAGGAAGGGTGGGATATAAATCTAATAAACAAACAAACAAACAAACAGTCAGTTTTGACTAAGGTACACATTTTTGAAAGCAATTTCTTGTCATATAATGCATTTTTGTATGTTATTTTCACTCATATATTCATGTTTATGCACACCTTCCCCTAATATATTTCCTTTTTTTGTAAACACTGTTTGGCTGGCGAAGTGCATTGCAAAATTTGAATAAGTGTGAATTTCGAAGGATGGCTGTGATTTGATTCTCATATTGTTTCGGAAAATGAGGATTTAATAGATTCGGCTTGAAATATGAACTGAATCAAATTTCTTGCCCATCCCTAGGAGGGGTGCAAGTTCCCCATCCTTGTAGTAAAGGAGCAGGAGTGGCCCAAGGCAGGAACCACTTTTCTCTTCCGTGTCCCAACGGGCTCACTGGTTCAACAAGAGAAACGTGGGCAGCTTACATAAAGATACTATCAGTACTTCACAGGAGGAGGGATTCAGTCACATAGCGGAAATACAGGTTTGCACAATTAAAGTGGATGAAAGCTCCCTGGCACAACAAATTCCCTCTTTTTGAAACAACAACTAATTTTGCGGTTAGAAAGGTGATGGAGGAAAGGTGTGGGACAAATAACCACTCTGCAAGCAAATGAGAATGAAATCAAGATGCATGCTCACTGCCATATAACCTCTCCACAAACAAATCAGAACATAACAAGACAGCTGCTGTATCAAGGTAAGGCCCATCTAATCCAGCATCATGTTCCCACAGTGGCCAAGCAGATGTTTATGTGAAGCCTGCAAACAGGACCTGAGTGCAACAGCACTCAAGGTATATACACACCATACATTTACAGTATATGACTACTCCCAAAGAATCCTGGGAACTATAGTTTTATTAAGGATGCTGGGAACTGAAGCTCTGTTTAGGGGTAAACTACAGTTCCCAGGTTTATGTGGGAGAAGTCATGTGCTTTGAATGTAAGAGGTGCATGCAGGCTCCATCTCAACAGTGTTGAGAATGAATGCTCAAAAGATCAGACATCATCTAACCTCCATGTAAGATTTGTGTAAATAACTCAGAATGAATGCTCAATAAACAAGTCATTGGAGTAACAGTGTTACACATGCCCTCCTTTTGCTCCAGGGCCTTCACACCTCTTCAACTTGGGGATGGGGAGCAGATATCCTTTAGCAGTCCTCAGACCAGGCAGCTCCCCCTCCACTGCATCTGGGTGCTGGAGGCCCTGCCCAAACAGACTAGTTTCATCATGTGCTTATTTCCCTTGACTGGGTTGACCTGCTCAGCAGAAGGAGTTGTGCTGAGGGCCTCTGTTTATCCACATAACCAACAGAGTACAGGAAGTGGCCATACAGATTGGCCCTGCCCTCCTTCAGCTGAGCATTCAGCAGAAATTAAATTTCCATTTCCATAATTAAATATGATAATAAGAGTAATAATATCAACAACAAGCTGGCATCAATATGATAACCAACAACAAAAACAGGAAACAACCACTGACTGGGGAAAAAAGAGGAAAAATAAGATTTATAATTAAGCAAAGTCATGGAAGATAAGGCTATCAAGGGCTACTGGCTACACTCTCCCTCCATAGCCAAAGGGAGTATGCTTCTGAAGACCAATTGATGGAAACCTCAGGAGGGGAGAATGCTCCTGCGCTCAGGTCCTGCTTGTGGGCTTCCCATAGGCATCTGGTTGGCCACTGTGAGAACAGGATGTTGGACTAGATGGGCCATTGGTTCTTCCTATGTTCTTATGTTTCAGGTCTGATTTGTTCCAGATGTGTTTCAGAAGAAAACCTTCCTTGAGGGCACTTTTTTTCATCAAATGTCTGGGACACTCACTATCGAGACTCGGATTTGTTCCAAAACACATTGGGCCTGAAATAAATTCATTTCAAGCACCTAGAGTTTGTTTCTCTCCCTTCCCCCCACCCCAGCATCAGCACATGACATCCTCAAGCCCACTGCACTGACACCTACCTGCATTTATTCCCCACCACCCACTCTGAGGCTTAAACTTTGCAGCAGCAATTTGGTTGGTGGCTGCCATCTTGTTTTCCCCACAATTTACTGCATTGGTTATGGGAAAAACTAAATAGCAGCTCCCAGTTAAAAAGGAAAAGGAAAGGGGGAGGAAAAGCCCATCACTGCTCTTCTATAGGGTATCATTCCCCCATGAATCTCAAAGGCAGCAGTGGAATCTCCTTGGTGATTCTCCTCTGCTGAGATCAGAACTGGATTTTGGGTTGTAGGTTGTTTTTGTTGCTGTTTTGCATTGTTTACTTTTTGAATTACTATTATGCACGTCAGTACATTATTTAGAACAAGTTAAACATAACAATTCAGATATATATGAAGAATATACATCATAGATAGACAGATTCCTGTATTCTATCTGTTGTCACATACGACCAGCTCATCAGTTTATAACAATTCTCTCTTATATTCTAAAGAAATTCTCTGTCCTGTTTTCCATAGATATTCCCATGCATTCACTGGAGTATTTTCTCCAATGTTCTATGACAATTTAACCATGACACTAATGTATGTGGCAAGCTTCTTATTTCATCTAGGTCAAAAAAATAAAGCAGGTTTCTAGTCCAATGAGAATGAAATGATTGTCAATTATGTGCAGGCAAAACATGCCAAAGAGCCAACAGACATCCGGTTTGTGTCATCCATTTAATGTGATCTTTAGCACCCAACAAGTTGCCCAACCACATTTTAAAATTATATTGATTACAGGCTTGTGGATACCGAAGGGACAGCACCCTTACTTGCGAGGCTTTAGGAAACTAAATGTTGCAGAGGAATTGTACACTCACTCATTGTGGCCATAGCTTTGCTGATAACAAAAATAACATGGAGGGAAGAGGAAAAAAATGATATAGAAACAGCAGGGGAAAATAATATCATCCATCTCTAGCACAGTGGCTTTCAAACTTTTTACCTTCGGGGATTCACCAGATTCATCAGCTGAAGAACCTCTGAATGCCTGCACGCTACAATGACACTAACCACATACTATCCGAGCCTGTGCACAGTGTCATGATATGGTTTACTTACTAGGGTTGCTTCCATAGGTGCATTAAAGCACTCTTATACCACTTTTAACAGCCAAAGAATTCTGGCACCCTTAACAAATTGCAGTTCCCAGGATTCTTTGGGGAAAGCCATAACTGTCTAAAGTGGTATAAGAGTGCTTTAAGTGTATGGTATGAACTAATACCGGCCTTACTTGTATCTGGGTGATCAGGCATTTCCTGTGTCTGATCTGTTCTCATTAGAGAGAGGCAAGCAAGAGGGGGCAAAGCACCAAAGTCAGTGCAGCAGAAAGGGGAGAAGCTGCTAAAAACTATAAACAAAAGCAATAAAATAATGATAATACTAAAGGACAACATTCAGTATTAATAACAGTGATGCCCTTTGGTATCATCATGATGATAGAATGTTTGTTTACAGCTTCCCATGAAGGAGGCTTATCTTTGAAATGCATCAAACTAAATAAATAGCTTATTAAGAAGTAAGGATGGAGGTTGTCTCCTTTCTGTCTCATTGGAGACAGACAATGAGGTTCCTCACTGCCCTGCATGAACTGAGAGTGTAGGCTGGAATACTCCCAAACCAACACTCCTCCAAGGGAAGGTTAGCAGTGATAGGCAAGGTGTCCTCCGAGGAAGCTTGTCTTCTGCGGAGAGATCCTAATAAGCTTATGAGGAGTCCCCACATTTCACAGAACGAAGTTTGAAAACCACTGCTTCAGCAAATACTTCTATGGCATTTGGAAACCCTGGTGGAAAACATTCCCCATAAATTTCAGCATCCCATTTCTGTGGTCTCTGGTACCTATTTCTGTCCTTGTTTGCGAGCAGCGTTATCACGCCCAACTCAGCCATGCAATAAAGCCCAAGATAATTTGTTTTTACATATGCAAATAGCCAAAGTATACACAAGCACAAGCATTCATATTTAGTGGGGTTGGGTGTGAGCTGTGGCTAGAATGTCAAGGACCTACCGAAAAAGAAGGGCATCAGTTATGATTGGGGACATGGTCAAAAAGTAATTGTATCATGTGTCATCCTAAGTATATCATAGGATCACTGAGTTAAAAGAGGCCATCCAGACTAACCTCCTTTGCAAAGGAAAGCCTGTTGACTCATAAGAACAGAGTCGGGTCATATAGCTCAGTGTTGTCAACAACACTGACTGGCAGTGGATTTCCAGGGTTTAAGGCGGGAGATTTCCCCAGCCCTACGTGGGCATACCAGGGCTGGACCAAGGACCTTCTGCATGCAAAACAGTTGCTCTACCATTCCCCTATCTAGGAACTTGGACTGTCAATCTATGAGCCCATTGTCATTATACCTGATTACACTGATTTGGAGCTAGTTTGACCAAAAAGCAGCTTATAAGTTTTAATACAAACAAAACAAATGAGGTGCTACAAGTATAGAGATAATGGGAGCCATCTTGATATCGTCTACTCTGGAGTTCCCAAACTGTGGTCCATGGACCACCAGTGGTCCACAAGCTTCATTCAAGTGGTCCCTGGCTTGCTGTGGATTTATGGTTGAAGACGGGAGATGGCACACCATCACATTAAGTTACTCATACTGACTTTTAACAGTATGTTTTCTTTTTCATATGACATTTTAAGGTATTACAGTTTGAATTCAATGGCATTCAAATTGTAATGCAATAAAATACAATAGGAGAAAGAAAATAGGCAATAAAAATACAATTAAATGTCACAAGGCACCTAGCACAGAGCATTGCAGTTGCTACTGTAATGAAAAATGGTTAAATAGTCTACCAAGACCAGCAGCAATTTTCTAGTGGTCCATGGGAAAAACATTTGAGAACGTTTGCCTTAAGCAACAACTTAAGAACAGTTCTAGGGCTAGGGGGAGCCGTGGAACTATGTCTAGCTTCACTTCCCCTGGTCCTCCTCCTCTTTGGAGTTGACTAGCTACTGCAAGGCACCTACCATTTTCCTCCCAGCTACAGCAAAACAGCCATGCTTGTACTGGTAAAAGCATGTGACCACAGGAAGGATGCGCTAAAGCCTTTGGCCCATTTGCCCAGTCAATGGGCAAAACTCAGGTGCCTGAAATTGGCACCAACAATGGAGCAGCCATTTTGAATCCTCAGAGCATCCTGGTTCAAATTGAAACATGTACTGTTCGGCTTTACAGGTGATTTGCAGGTGATATCGGAGGGGGGAATAGCAGCTCCTTTGGGGTGGGTAGGGGAGCTGGAGACAGTCTTTTGCAACGAAACTAAGAGGCTTGGTCTCTTTGGGGTAATTTTGCAAGAATGTTTCCTGGCACAGATGCAAGGCTAACTTATATCAAACTTATATCAACTTATTATATCAAATGAAACAGAACACTTCTGCTCTTTTTCACATCATGTGTAGGCTGGCTAACACCACATCTTGATAACTAATTAGGAAGACAAACCTGCTCACCAGAAATAAATCTTCACCACAGGTTTTTCTTCTTCCCCAAACCTGAGAATGAACAGCAGGCCTGATGTCAGCAGCCAGTATGGTGGGGCAAATGCCAAAGCTCAGAGGACCCACTTTGGCTAATGCTGGCCTCTTTAAAAAAGAAAAGCATGTTCCACCAATGTGAAGTGCCAAGTTAGGCAACAGCCACCACCCTTTCCAAGATTTCCAATGCTCCTGCTGATGTATGCTATGATGCTGACAAGTTTACCAGACAGCCCATCCCTTCTTGTTCCAATAAGCACTGAGGAGAGGCTGTAGGTCAGTGGTAGGGCATCTGCTTTGCATGCAGAAGGTCCCAGGTTCAATCCCAGGCATCACCAAGTACAGCAGGGAGAGACCCGTCTGAAACTCTGGACAGCCCATGCCAGTCAGTGTAGACAATACTGAGCTAGATGCACCAATGGTCTGACTCATGTTCCTACAGGAAGGCTGCTAGGGTGCTCTGGATTAGAACATCAAAAGGCACCTTATTCCAGGGCCACCTCAAACTAGGGCTGCATTCAGATGTGGGGTTTAGTGCACACGTTGTCTTGGTTATAATGGTAGCACTTCTGTCCTGGTTTCTAATGTTCCTTTCACTCTGCATTAGCTGTTGCATTATGGAACTGTGGCTTTTTGATCAATATACTGCCATGTCACACACTAAATTTCATTCACACCAGTGGGCATGGTGCGACACAACAGCTGATGTCATCGGACATGTCGCTGCCACCACCCATCTGTTATGCACATGCGTGTTTCTGTTCCCCCATGATTCATCACACAGTATGCCAAAATACTACCCAAAATTTTGTTACATGAGCAATGGGGGCATGATCCATGAAACCGCAGGAAACATCCAATGCAAAACTCCCACAATATTCTGGGTTTCCAGGATAGCAAACAGATTTTTTTTTGAAACAACGCAAAATGAGTACTAAACTTCTGCTAGATTCCACTAGATTTCCAGAAGTGAATTTTACACCGTGTGAAAGATCACATCCAATGCAAAAATTAATAGGTAAGAAAACATCAGGAAAACAGAATAAAGTGATGTCTGAATGCAGCCTTAGTGTTCACACTGATGAATTGACTTCCAATGGAATAAGATGGGGAAATGACCTACTTCACAAACAATTCAGACTGTTGCATCCCAGAGTGAGGAGTCAAATGACCATGATTTTATTGCTGATGTGAAAAAACGACCCCTTATCTCAGGCTATGTCTTGGCCATCTTTCCTTAAAAACAATGGCCCAAGGCAAGCCTTTAGTCTCATGGTGACCCATAGTTTGGAATGTTTGAGCTGGAGTACACATAAGGAACCATTCAGTTTTAACTGACTTTAGTATAGTATTTTTATATTGTTGAAACCTGTCCTTATGGTGAAGGGTGGGTAAGAAACTCAATTACTACTATTACTACTGCTTTTACCTGTGTTCCAATTAAACTGTTCACATTTCCTGCAGGATGTATGGCAAATGCTTGCTAATGGTAAGACTGTTTTAAAAAGCAGAAGCATCTTTTCTTGAAAAAGGAGGATATATTCACACGGCTTTACTTTCCAATTAGTTTGTGGATAGAAACAGAGATAAAAGGCTATGATAAAATAATGGCTTGTGTGAATCTGGCTGCAGTGTGAACACAAACTAAGCTGGGTCTCTGCATTAGATCCATCTGAAGAATTTTTAGCTGATTATTGACTGATTAGCAATGCAATCCCATACATGCCTTCTCAGAAATAAGATCCATTCATTTCAATAGGGCTTACATACTCCCAACATCCCATTGTAGCTGAGCTATTTCAGGAAATGTGAGACACCTTATAATTTAATAAACAAAACATATCATTCATTAATATACCATATTCCCAATTTAATGTAATTCAGCTCCTCTGGGAGGAACGATGAGACAGAAAATAAATAATTTTCAGAAGCAAACCAGCCTTACAAGATAAAGCATGCCCTTGATTTGCAGACCCACTGCTTAAAATTTGCCCCAGTGACTACAACCCTAGGCACACTTGCAAGGGAGCAAGCCTCACTGAACTCAGTGGGACCCACTTCTGAGTAAACGTGTGTTGGACTGCACAACACACTTCATTGGCCTCTTCTACTGATGAAAACCTCCCAAAGATGAAACATTCCTCACCATTTTAAATGTAATTCATTTCCCCTTCAGTCTCACGGTCCAGATGTCCCCGGATGACAATGTCATGCAAGTCTTCAGTCAGACGAGGGGGAAGCCCCAGCATGAAGATAAGGGCACGAGGCGTGTGGTAGGGAGGATCCCAGAAATCTGCTCAATCCTCTCCGTTCCTCATGACCCTGAACTTTGCTCCCTAGGCCATCGAACATGGGAAGCTGTTAGCAGCCTCCTCCTCTGACCCCCTCTCTTCCACAATGGCTGCAATATGCACCAAACACCCCACTTGCTCAGACACAAAACGTCCCACTTGCGTAGCTGTGCGGAGCAAAGCTTATGGGAAGAGAAGAGACACTTTGGCTCCCTTTCTGTTTGCCAAGACATGCCTCTCAAACTACTCTCAGTAGCCCAGGGCTGGCTGGCAGGCACACCTGCAGCAGCGCTAGGCTTCCCAAACCTGTTCGCCCACGTACCTGTTGGCCGGGGATCCTGCTGCTACGATGCCTGTCCCTTCCACCAGCGCATCATCCCTTGAATGCCGCCGATCAGTCTCGCTCTGGCCCTCCTCACCCTCCCCTGGGCTGGCCTTCAATCCCCACTGCAGTGCTGCTGAGCTCTCACTGGCAGGAGTCAATATCGGCCTGCGTGCCTTACAGGTTCCCACCCCGCGCAGCCCTCTGCAGTTTTGGAATTCCTTGCTCGCTGACAGCTGAGGAACCGGTCTGGCTGGTTCCTGGTGACGTCGCTTGTCTCTTTCTTCTAACTCAGCAACCCCCAGAGAAAGTGTTCCCTGCCCAGGTGGGTGACATGGCATGCCTCTCTCAGCACAGCCGGCTGTGAGGTCTGCTGCAGCCCTCTCGTCCTCCTCCTCCTCCTTGGTCATTGTGATCATTATCTCATAGCGGATCCTTGAGGAGTTCTTGGCTGAGCTGATTTTAGCAGCCAAGGCAGAGTCCGCTCCCTCCGGAGGCCGTCCCTCATGGGGGCTCGATGTGTCCGTCTTAGGCTCCTCTGCTCTACTAATGTGTTCAGAGATGGACTCTCCGAGGCTGCTCCTGAAGCTCAGGTTCTCCAGCTCCCCTGTAACAGTGGGGTGGGAAGACCCTATGGCTAAACACCCATCAAAGACACTTTCAGCCCACTCGGAGACAGGCTGAGGGGCTTTGCTGGTTTCCTCCTGGACTGATGCACACTTGAGGGCTTCTCCTTTCATTTCAGTAACTGTTGCGAAGCACGGAGAATTACTCATGGAGAAAGACCCTTCCCAAGAGCTTCCATCTCCCCAGCAGAGCAAAGAGTCAAAGGATGTGGATGGAACAGGGCTGGTCCCTATGGAGTCTGTTTCACTTAGCAGAGGTGAGGGCTCAGGTCTCTCCTGTTTTCCGCATTGGTTTCCATCAGGATAAAAATCAGGCCTGCTCCTCATATCCACGTCACTGCCAACAGCCGGCCTCTGAAGCCGCCCCAAAGGGCAAGGATTGCTTGCTGGGTGCCCAGGGTGCTCTGAGAGTTCAAGACGGCTCCTCCGTCGCTTCCACCAAGTGAGACTCCCAAACTTGCGCAGAAGGCCATTCCTCCAGAGATCAGGCTCAGAGTGGCTGAGAGCATGGGCCTGTGGGATGGAAAGGAAAACAGCTGACAAGGCTGAGGACAGAAAATGGATGAGGGGGGAATAAGAGCAATTGGGATATGACAGAGCAGCTGCCTGCCTGTGGATGATTGCTGCAGAGAAGGTAGGAATAAAAAGCTCTCTCCTTAGAAGCTCTCTCTCCTAAGACTCCCTCTCCAAACCGTTGGCTGGACATTTTTTTACCTGACATCTTCACATTGGCCAAAGTTTCTGGAGCAGGGATGCAGAACATGTGGCCCTCCAGATTTGGCTAGACTACAACTGCCATCAACACTGGCCATTGGCCATGCTAGCTGGGACTGATGGGAGTTGGAGTCCAACAACATCTGAAGGCCCACAGGCTCCCCACCATTATTCTAGAGGGTTTGGAGATTACCAGCCTTCTTGAAACCCAGACAACAGGAAAATAACAGCACTGCATGAGTGAGCCTGGTGCTCAAAGAACAAGACCTTATCTTTGTGTGTTGTTTTTTCTATGTGGAAAGCACTTGCGTGTAAGAAATAATATGCTACTCATGTGTAAATCACCACATGTGCACATGCAGTGGAAAAACAGCAGCTTTGTATATGCAACAGTTGAACAATACTATTTATACGTGCAGGTTGCCTGTAGCCTTGCAAATCAGTTCACAAAGGTATAAATAGCAACACAGGAGACGAGGCTACTGTCTGTTTATAGGCCTGGTGGCATATTATTAGCTGAATGGAAGTGCCTTTTTTAAAAACCAAGGATTTTGTATGAATTTTGCTAAGCACAGAATAAAGGAAAAGATACTAACATTAATTTATTAAAGACTTGTGTATGCCTCTTAATATGCCAAAAATCCCTAACCATTCATTCATTCATTGGCCGAGTAAGATTGTCTTCCAAGATAAGGTCTTTAACAGTGGGTCCATAAGTGACTGTGGAGGCCAATTCTGGATCCACACAGCCTCCCACAGTGAGGACATAGGTTTCCAGATGGAAGATGGTCGCGATGAGGATCTGTTTGACGGGCCTTCCGCTTAGCTCGTTTGTCCCTTTTTCCCTGTATTTGTGCTTCTTCAAAGTCCACAGCACCTTTGATAATAGCTTACCTCCATTTGGGACATTCATGGGCCAAGACTTCCCAGTTGTCGATGTTCATGTTACATTTTTTTAATTTGTTTTAAGAACATCTTTAAACCTCTTTTGCTGTCCACCGATGTTCTGTTTTCCATCTTTAAGTATTATCAATAAGAATAAGCATTGACTTCAAAATCACTGAATCCAAGTTTTAAATTTTAACAGATAAATTGTCTTGTCTAAGTCCAGCCACTTAAAGGGATATTTAACTTGAAAAGAATCCTGCAACTCTTTTGAAGCCAGAGTATCTTTTTTGTTA
Source organism: Rhineura floridana (assembly GCF_030035675.1). NCBI lineage: Eukaryota > Metazoa > Chordata > Lepidosauria > Squamata > Rhineuridae > Rhineura > Rhineura floridana. The sequence continues at coordinate 15,753,687 of NC_084494.1, forward strand.
ATATTAAGTTTATTTCCTGAAATTTCACCATTAAGTCATGATTTCTTTCATAATAGGATGCTGGAGGGGTTTCAAAATAAAGTGTCAATGTCTGCAAAAAGGCTTGTTAGGGTCCTATAGTGATGTCATCCATATTCCAATTTTTATTTTTTGCCATTGCCAAAAGCTCAGTTGCTATTACCGATAAAAATGGGGACAAAGGAGAAACGGGAAGTCTCCCTTTTCATAAATAACCTGCTCGGACTCCGAGTTTGTCATCTGAGGCCCTTCTCTGCACATCACCTGAGAGGTGGTTCTGAAGGGTGGCAATGAAAGAACAGGCCTTTTCTGTAGTCACTGTCTTATGATTATTATATTTATACCCCACCATTTCTGAAAGGAGCTCAAGGGGTCATACACAGTTCTTCCCCATCTCCATTTTATCCTGACAACAATCCTGTGAGGTAGGCTGGGCCGAGAGACTGTGACTGGCCCAAGGCCACCCAGCATGCTTCATGACTGTGCAGGGATTTGAACCCTTGTCTCCCAGGTCCTGGTCCAACACTCTCACCACGGTCTATGGTGTGGTCTCCCCAGGGATGCTTGCCTGATGCCATCTTTGTTATCATTTTGGTGTCAGGCAAAGATGATTTTGCTTTCCCAGGCTTTTGGGCAGCACCAATGCTTGGATGTTTTTACTTTGACTTGCGGGAAGTGATTCATCAATTCAATAAACCTAACCTAACAAATAACCATTAAGTCTAATGCTAGCTTTGCTTTTCTGGAAGTGCCTTTAACAGGGATGACCCAAAGATATCTTGCTGCCTGAAGCGAAGGAGAAGATGGTGGCCCTCTTTTTATGTGCAGAATTGAACCAGACTGGTAGCTGAATCTTTCTTCAACACTGGTGACTGTACCGTCTCTTCCACAGCTAGCTTAAGGGGTGAAGGGCAGGCCACGCGATGCACACAGCACTTTGCTACTCTCACCATCTCTTGGCTGAGGTCTCTGTCTCCCTCTGTCTGATGGGAAGTAAAACTTTGCTGGCCCTTGGGAGAGGATTTAAACTGCAAAGTAGACCCCCAGGCCAGGTTTATACAGTCAGCCGTGGTTAGGGATGTCAGAGAATTCCATAAAAGGGAGCAGCAATTGCCGCAATTCACATGTTTGTCGAAAGTCAGGAACGGAACCCACACAAGCAAATACATGTAGTATTTGCTATCACTGGGTTTTTTTAGTCTGCAAACATTACTCAAATAATTATGTTGTTTTCTGCATTGTTTTTTATATTTCAGGCATGCTGGATAGTGAGACAAGTAACACAGGTTTTAACGGAAACTGGCCTGTAGCGGAAAAGAGACAGCAGTGATTGTGACAGACACAGGACAGATATATTTGTTTTGGTCATTGACCAACTCAGGACACAGGACAGCACAGAAATCACTGCCTCCTTACATTCCAGGTAAAATTTTCCTGGACCATGTCACCTTAGATTACAAGTAATCACCAGTCAGAAGGGGGGAGGCTTTTGGACCTTGACCTGTATGAATCCTAATTCTGGTAATATAGGAAAACCCCATTATGTTGCAAGAAATCTCAAATTCTGTACTCAAAATCAATAAATATATAAGTTGCTTTTGAAAAAATCAACATGCTAATTAGCATGCTTCAGTGACACTGATCTTGATATTCAGAAACTTCAATTCCTTTTTAAGATATATTTGGTGGCTGGAATAGAAAGATAGGGCAGTAGGACTGTGTGTTAAAGGGAAAATACTACAAGACAGGAGGGCGGGACAAGCCACCATGGCAGGAAACTCTTGCAGCCTTCAGCAATACACTGCTTGCCTCTTTTCAAGTCTTATGTTCACAGCCATGAGGACTAGCCACATAACTTTTGGATTTTTAAATTAATGTTGAGATTCTCAAGAATCCAAGTTCTTTGCATCCATGAATCCTAATCATACCAAAGTATCTAATTTCTGACTCTAAAAATCAGATATTCCTGGGTTAAGTCTGTAGTTCTGTAGTCAGAACTTTTGCCTATTTGTTGTGACACTCATTTGGTACGTAAGCAGCAACGTGATCTGCATCCTTTAGGTAATCCTCACTAGCCCGCTTGACATACCTGGTAGTGGGTAGTTTGCCTTGCAGCAGCTGAACCGTGCTGGGATACAGGCCCTGCCCTCCCTTGGGACAAAGCTTCAGCTGCTACAAAAACAGCCCAGAGGTGCTCCACCCAGAACAGCCGCTGATGTAGCAGGAAATCATTAGATAATAAGTGGCCGAATGTGCACATTTCACACACACCTTTGGAGATTACAGCTGCCACCCAAACATCTCTCCACCTCCATCTGAGTAAGCAAGCTGACTTCTAGAGATGGCTGTGAATGAAACAAGGACAACTCCTCCCACAACCATTGAAGGAGGCACTTCTGTAGCGTGGCCAGTTCAGTGGATGCAATTTCCCGCTTGCTGAACCTACGTCCAGCACAATTGCATGTGTGTGTGTGCGCGCGTGCGTGTGTGTGATTGACTGATTGATTGATTGATGGTCCTGCTAGGGGGCTTGGCCAAAACAACAACTTCCTCCCAGTAGTTCAAGATGTCTTTTGTGCTGGTGAAGCCTCTGTCAATTATTGGTTGAGGTGCCCTAAAGTCACACAAGAAGGTTTCTGGCTTCCACTGGCTGATCCTACAGAGAGGCAGGGTAGGTATAAGAACCCAGAAACCAAAGTAGAATCAGCCAAGAGAAATCAGGAGCTGGGAGCCTTCAATCAGGACCAGTGTGAAGAGTAGGCATTGTTGGGCACCTGCCAAGCCCCAGAATCTAGCGGGGGGGGGCACTGCCAACCCCTGAGGCCTCTTCCCCCTTGCTGCCACTGCTAGATCCTTATCTCCCCACCTCTGGAGGGCCAAATTTGGCAGGAGATTGGGGCTGCCCACCTGTCAGTCCCAACACCACGGTGATGATAAGCAATGGTGTGCTTTGAAGCCCTGACTGTTGGGACTTCAAAGTGCAGCGCGGGATTCTTTGAAAGCAATTTTGCAAACAGCCCCCAGCTGCTCTTTGAACCTTCGAAAACTAGAGATTTAAAGTGCGGCGTGGTGCTGTTTGCAAAACTACTTTCGAACAGCCCTGCACTGCACTTTGGTGGTGTGCACCTGTTCCCAGCATGGGAGCTGGCACACACAGCCAAACTGAGCAGGATTTAACTCTCGCTCAGCAGCTGTCATAGGGACACAGGAAGATGCCAGTGGTCTATCTAGCTCAGTACTGTCTACACTGACTGGCAGGGGCTCTTCAAGATGTCAGACAGGAGGCATTCCCAGCTCTACCTGGAGATGCCCGGGGTAGAACCTGGGACCTTCTGTATGCCAAGCATGTGCTCTACCACTGTGCTTTCCCCTCCGAGCAACGAGCTGTAACAAGGAGACAGAGGAGTGTCCTCCACTTGCCTTGCCTTCTCCCTCTGAGCAGCTGTGGGGATTGTGTCCAAAGACAGTGCAGCGGGGATGATAGCAGAGAGAAGGGTTCACTCAGGGAGGGAACCGACTGAGAGCACCTTGTCCAAGAGTCCCCTAGGAACCCAGAGCTGGCACTGCCTTTGATGGCGCCAACAGAAGGAAAGATGGTCAGGGCTTGGGGAAGGGGAGGAGAAGAAGCCCAGAGATGAGGCTGTGCACACACCGTTTCCCCTCCAAAGAATCCTGGGAACCGTAGTTTACCCCTAACAGAGCTACAATTCCCAGCACCTTAACAAACAAACAAATGCCCAGGATTCTCTGGGGAAAAACAATGTGCTTTAAATGTTTGGTGTGTATGAAAGTTATTTTGTCTGTCTGTTCTCTCACACACAAAAAGAGGAGAGGAGAGCTGCTGAGGTGAAGGATCACACCCCAAGTTGAAAAGCCAGCCAAATCTTTGGCTGAGAGCTTCCTAGATTTGCTGATGTAAAAGGAACATAGGGCTGCATCCAATATTAGTCATATTCAAAGCAGATCCATTGAATTAGTAGGCATGACTAACAAGTCTATCAATGGGTCCACTCTTAGTTGGAGACAACCCACAGGAAGTTGCCTTCTACCAAATCAAATTATTGCTCCAGAGAGCTCAGTATTGCCTTCACTGACTGGCAGCAGCTCTCTCCAGGATTTCTGACTGGAGCTTTTCTCAGTCCAATGCCAGGGACTGAACCTGGGAGCTTTTGCATGCGAACCAGGTGCTCTACCACTGAACTATGCAACAAGATTTCAATTAGCTCAGATGTCTCTCTTGTAGACAGGCATCTCCGGCCACAGCAGCTACAGGATTTCTGCAGCTCATGCACTTCCTTCTCTAAATTGGGTGGGGAAAGCAGGTGATGTCCAGGGACACCACAAATCTATTTGTTAGAGATGTTCAACACTTCAGTTAAATTGTTTTGTCCTGCTCCAGGTTAATGAGTTAGTGGCTCCCTCTTCTGCCGGCTTCCGGTGGAGCATGCCATTATTTCCTGAGAACACAGAAGCCTCAAGGTAGCCCTCCACCCCAGCAGGGTCCTGTACCAGTCGACAATGACAGTGCCACAAATGTACCAAGGATAAAAAAATTTTCCCCTGAGTAATTTGAGTGCCAGATTTAATTTACAGGTCAAAATACCTTACCTTCCGGGCCTGTTCATCCCCAAGAACCACCCTAGGACAACTAAAATGTAGTGCATTTGTGTTTCTTTGTTGTATGCTCCCCCTGGGCCTTTTGGGGGTGGTGAGGGGATGGGAGGCAAGTAACAAGCCCTTTACATAAACAAACAAACAACCGGTTATCCCAAAGTTAACAGCTAAAGATTCAGATAGCTTTCTACCATTTAATACAGGGTCAGGGAATTTTCAGGCCAAGGGCCAGTCTTCCAGGGGCCACATGCTGGGATGGGCAGGGCCATAGGCAAAAATGGGCAGAGCAGTGGAAGTTTACCTTTGCATCCATTAGGCCAGTTTCCGCACACATTCACACTCCTTTCTCCAGGCAAGCAAGAGTTCACAGACGCCCTATAGCCAGCCGAAAACACAAGGAGGGCACGAAGGAAGCAAGGAATGTAGCCCTAGAAGAGGGCCAGACAGAAAGGCTATGGTCAGACGGCACATGAAGCCCCCACCTTGGTGAACCTGAGCGAGTCTGGGTCTGATCAGTGAGTGGATGAGAGCCACCACATGTATGCCACCTTGGGTTCCCACTTCTGATTTAATACATCCCCAAAGGAAGGAAGGAAGGAAGGAAGGAAGGAAGGAAGGAAGGAAGGAAGGAAGGAAGGAAGGAAGGAAGGAAGGAAGGAAGGAAGACCCTCAATAGCATTTTTTCCTTCTCTATGGAAGAATATTTTATATTATGTGGACTGGAATATTTGGAAGAAAGGCACTTTACTATAACTGCGGAACTCAGAACTTGGAAAAGTTACTTTTTTAAAACTACAACTCCCATCAGCCCCAGCCAGCATGGCCACTGGATTGGGCTGATGGGAGTTGTAGTTCAAAAAAGTAACTTTTCCAAGCTCTGCTTTTAACCAAGACATAAAGCAGTTGCTCTTCTACTATCTGTATGTGCGTGCCCCAGTTTTGCTTGCAAAACTCTTTGCTTCCTGTGGTGAGTCACATTACATCACCTGTGCTATTTTCCGGGGTGGTCAAGTGTTAACTGTCCTACTTTACTGATCAAAGCCATAATCCAACACAGAGTGCATGTTTAGGTACGTTCAGCTGTGTTCTTTGGAGTTTGTTCCTAGATAAGTATGCATTTTCAGCCTTAAGCCTATTGATTTCAATGAGGATGCCCAGTTCTGTGCTGGATTCTGATATAAATGATCAGTTAATAACTGAAACAATCAATAGTACGAGTGCATCCTTTCCCCTGTAAGGAGAGATACTGCACAGGGCTCCTGCCAGCTAGCCATGTCTTCCTCTGGAATACAGTGAGGGACCACCAGGGACTGCCTCACTCTGCCCCCCTGGCTTCAGCCCTATGTGGATTCAGAATGAGGTCCCCAGTCAACTGAACTGGCTGAGGAAGAAGGGCCAGGAGACAAGCCAAAGGAGGAACAGCTGGGGGGAAACTCAGCGGTTGGTAGGGATCGTCTGAAAAAATGGAAATGGACTGCCTTCAAGTCGATCCTGACTTATGGCGGCCCTACGAATAGGATTTTCATGGTAAGCATTATTCAGAGGGGGTTTACCATTGCCTTCCTCTGAGGCTTAGAGGCAGTGACAGGCCCAAGGTCACCCAGTGAGCTTCATGGCTGTGTGGAGATTCGAACCCTGGTCTCCTGAGTCATAGTCCAACACTCTAACCACTACACCACACTGGCTCTCAGGGAGGCTTTAGAAGCCCATATAAGAGAAAGCAGGGAGGAAGCTGGGGAGAGTCTTCAGCCTGAGAGGGAGGAGGGACTGTGAGAGACCTTGAGGGCCTCAAAGGGTACAGGACAAGGAGTGAGGCCTCAGTCTAGCCCCCCCCCCCCCGGGACTGCCTGTCCCCAATAAAGCGTAAGCAGAAAGATCGCTCTGGGAGTTGTGATTTTTTTCCCACAGTGAGGAGGAGACCCCTGCCATAGACACTGGGCCTTTTGACGTTCCCCTACCCACGGATGCCCAACAGATACTATAAGCTGTAAAGAGCTCAGTCACAGCATTATTATTATTATATTATTATTACATTTATAACCCACTTTTCTTTCCATTATAGAAACCCAAGGCAGCTTACATATGGTTCCCAGGCAGTCTCCCATCCAGGCACTGACCAGACCTGACCCTGCTTCAGCAGGGAACTGGCTTTACGTGCTTTCAGACCGTAGCACACCCACACACATTACACACCCACGCACATCAGTTTTCTATTTTTTGTTTTTTTCCCTATCTGACAGCTAACATTGGATGTGCTGTTTCTGTTTTTCCTAAAGATTTTTTATACTTCTACAAATCTTGAGGTTTCTCTGAGCATGCTGATGCCTTCCTCTTCATCTTTTGGCTATAATCCTGTTGGGCTGCTGGCACTCACCACTTGAATTTTCTATTACAGGGAGTGATGTTTGATATAAAAGATGCTTCAGAATGACTTCATTTTTTATCCAAAAGGTACCTACCTGGTGCTGTTGATAATTAAAGTAACCAAAATAGTCACTGCAAAAGCCAAACTTTTAAATAATCCTTCACTCAAAGCCAAGCAAGATAAGCTTTGCAACAGCTGAACTGCTACCTCAGGCAAGTCCCAGCAGTATGCTAGATCAGAACTCATTGCATGAACACAGCCATACGTAAGTTAATCAAGACAAGCTTTGCAAGTTTTCTGCTGCAGGGTGATTAAAATGTGCAATCACAGCTAAAAATGGCAATATAAATTACAAGTGGGACCTGCAAGAAAATGTTGCAGTGTGTAGTTCTGCTGTTCTAGTTTCCAGCCACCATTCCATTCGCCTTCTCTTGTTTTCTGAGTCTCTGCCCGCCCCCAAAACAACATTTTGTGCCCATTGAGTATGTTCCATCCTTGCTGGGCTACTTTGCCCCCACCTGCACCCTTTAGTGATTTTTTCCTAGATTTTTTGGTAGATCTGCTAACCGTTTGTTGTTGTTATGTGCCTTCAAGTCGATTACGACTTATGGCGACTCTATGAATCAGCGACCGCCAATAGCATCTGTTATAAACCACCCTGTTCAGATCTTGTAAGTTCAGGTCTGTGGCTTCCTTTATGGAATCAATCCATCTCTAGTTTGGCCTTCCTCTTTTTCTACTCCCTTCTGTTTTTCCCAGCATTATTGTCTTTTCTAGTGAATCATGTCTTCTCATTATGTGTCCAAAGTATGATAACCTCAGTTTCACCATTTTAGCTTCTAATGATAGTTGTGGTTTAATTTGTTCTAACACCCAATGATTTGTCTTTTTCGCGGTCCATGGTATCCGCAAAGCTCTCTTCCAACACCACATTTCAAATGAGTTGACTTTTGTCTTATCCGCTTTTTTCACTGTCCAACTTTCACATCCATACATAGAGATTGGGAATACCATGGTCTGAATGATCCTGACTTTAGTGTTCAGTGATACATCTTTGCATTTGAGGACCTTTTTCTAGTTCTCTCATAGCTGCCCTGTGTTCTTCCCAGTAGCTCATTGAGTGCCTGCTGACCTGGGGGTCTCATCTTCCAGCACTATCTCGTGTTGCATTTTGGTTACTCTGTTCATAGGGTTTTCATGGTAAGAGATACTCAGAGGTGGTTTACCATTGCCTTCCTCTGAGTTTGGATGCATCTTAGTCTGGTGTCTCAGCTTTGAGCATTCTGCCTTGGGTGCCTCTGCTAGGAGTCCAGCCTCTTGGTCTAGACTCTTGACAGCATTGCTCTCAGCTTCTTCAGCACTCTCAGACCCCTTCACCACGTTAAGGTGTGCATCCTAGAGGAGGCAGCTAACTGCAGGGGTTTCCTAAGCCTGCTGCCACTTCCCTCTCATGTGTGGTCAATGGAGGCTGGTCCATTAGGGCAAATGGGGCCCTGCCCCATCAACCTTAGTTTGTCCTTCAGCCAGCTCCCACCTGCCTGCCCTCTTACTTACAACCAGTCAGAGGGGTAGCCCTGCCTGTCATTGGCTCTGGCTCCACCTACTGTTGGGGCAGATCCATACCATACATTTAAAGCACATGAATGCACATGGAAATCAGCTCACTTCCCCCAAAGAATCCTGGGAATTGTGGTTTTCCTTCTCAGAGAACTACAAATTCCCAACAACCTTACCAAACTACAGTTACCATGATTCTTGGGGGGAAGTCATGCGCTTAAATCTGTGTTGGATGTATTTATTTATTTATTGTATTTATATACCGCCCCATAGCCGAGGTGGTGTGGAGCTGCCCCTCCTGTCTTCTCCCTTACCATTCCCAATGGGTACCAGCCACCACTGTATGTGGTGCCGTTTTGGCTACATTTGCAACAGCACTCACTGCCTGAACAGTGAAAATGGAGGGAATGATCTTCATGTTTTTGCTTAAGTGACTGTGTGAATGTAATCTGGGTTCCACTACAGTGTTGATTCGTGGGTTTCTGGCCTGACTTTCTGGGGATGCTGAAGATGTTTTTCCTTATGATACTTTAAATTATTTGTTTGTTTTATTTATTTATAAATATATTTGTTTCTATTTCATTTTTTAAAGGCATCAAAGCGGTTTATAAGAATTCTTTTTAAAAACCATGCAGTAAAAACCATTAAAAATACAGTGAAAACAAAGGTCACTTATTGTGAAAAGTTGTCTTCATAATTGCTTGCATAAGCCTGGCAGAACAGATTTTCAGCAGGCATCTAAAGGTTAAAACAGAAGGTGCCTGCTGAACCTCTGTTGGTAGAGCAGTCCAAATTATTTTTGCAAGCTGCTTCAAAATTATTATTATTAATATTAATAGTTGATATTAATATCCCATCCTTCCTCCCAGAAGGAGCCCAGGGCAGAAAACAAGAGCACTAAAAACACTCTAAAACATCTTAAAAACAGACTTCAAAATGTATTAAAACAAAAAATCTTCAAAAACATCTTAAAACAAAACATATTTTTTTAAAAAAGCTTTAAAAACATCAAAAACGTAATTCCAACACAGACACAGGCTGGGATAAGGTCTCTCCTTAAAAGTCTTATCGAAAGAGGAAGGTCTTCAGTAGGCACTGAAAAGATAACAGAGATGGTGCCTGTCTAATATTTAAGGGGAGGGAGTTCCAAAGGGTAGGTGCGATAACACTAAAGGCTAAAACAATGGCTAGACAAGCATTGTAAAAGTTTTTGAATGAATGGAATGAATGAAGCATGCACTGAAGGAGAGAGGAATCTTACCACCCTTTAGTCACCCTGATTGTGAGTACAAAAAACCTGGTTTTAATGTATTAAGGAGGGATAATATAATAGTACAGGTACTGGAAAGAAGTATATCACAAAAGGCAAAGTCGTATGCAATTGTACTTTGTTTCCAGAAGAGGGCAAACTTTTCAATGGAAGACGAAGCAGTGATCATCAACAGGACATAACTGAAAACTTCATTTTTTTTAATGAGTGGGAGAATTTGAGTTCTTTGCTTGCTACATGGAACTCAAATTTCCCACTCATTAAAAAAAAAGCTACATTAGAGCTTGTTCTACTACTATTGTTGTCTTATGTGTAGTTGAGATGTATGTTTTTTATATCATGTGTGGCATTTTTATTTATTAATGCAAGTCGCCTTGAGTTCATTTTGAAATAAGTGAGTAGGGAAGATAATATGTTGTCAAAATACAATAAAATGCATTTTGATCTAGTGGAGGGGTAGGGAGCCTTTTTCAGCCTGAAGGCTGCATTTCTTTCTATTCAAAGGCAAATTCCAGCCAGACAAATACAGTCAGGGAGAGTGCAGAGCCAGGATGGTAAGGGGTATGGCCAAGGAGGGTGTGTGGCCTATGGAAGGTACTGAGAGCCAGACCGCATTTGGACCCCAGGCTGGAGATTTTCCCCATCCCTGACTTAGCAGCACACACATGCTGCAGCAGAGCCAGCTGCATTTTACATGGTGCGTAGAACAGTTTGCTTGTTTGTTTATATCCTGCCCTTCAGATAAACATTTTCCATAGCAGCTTACACCGAATGTCAGCACCATCAATAAATCTGTGTAAAATACACTGAAACAATGGCAAAATATTTTTTAAAAAACATTTTGTTGTTATTTTATACTGTATTATTGATGTTGACCTTCTCCGTGAGCCATTTATTATTGTTGCTTGAAGAGTGGGATATAAACAAACAAACTGTTCCCTTATGCGCACATGCAAAACACAGCTGGCTGTGCTGCAGTAAAAATGTTTCTGGATTTAGTGTGGAGAGCCACAGTGGTGAAGAATACAGGAAGCTGCCTTACATGAAATTAGACCATTGCTCCATCTACCTCATGACTGCCTACACTGACCAGCACGGTCTCTCCCAGCCCTATCTGGAAATGCTGGGGATTGAACCTGGACTTGGACTGCAAAGGCCTAGGTTTAAACTCTGCTGAGCCATGAAGCTGACAGGATGGTAGTGGAACAGCCTCTCTCTCTCTCTCTCAGCCCAACCTACCTCAACGGGTTGTTGTGAGGATAAAGTAGGATAGCCTGATGTATGCTGCCTTTAACACCCTGGACTGGAGGAACAATGAATAATACAGATGAATTTGGCAGGTGAGAGCAGAGAATAGAATACTAAATGCTGTGCCAGCACAAGCACACAAACATGTGTGCCAGCTATCACAGGCAGACAACTGAATCATGTGACATGCTTCCTTAAAAAGTACAAAGATGTAAAGCACCAAAACGACATCCATCCACTAAGAATCACCTTGCTGGATCAGATAAAAAAGCTAGTCCACCATCCTGATTGGCAAGTGAACAAAGGGTTAAGCACACACTTAACACACAAATGTACACACACACAAACACTGCCACCATCCTACAAGTGAATCACCATTAAGAGAGAGGTTTAATGTTTGTGTGTATGTTGTTTTCAGTGGCTGTGAGTTAAAGAGTGTTAGGTCTTCTGATGGGATGGCTGTCTTGAAATGAAATGGTTACCCTGGCTGTTCTGTGTCATTATTTTAATTGTTAATCTTGGTTGTTTTGAAATGCTTTTAATATATTTTGTACAGTGCTTTTGAAAAATATTTTGAGGCGTAGAAGTATCTTCAATAAATTAATAATAATGCAATCCAATACATGTATATTCAAAAGTAAGTCTTATTGAGTTCTGTGGGGCTTACTCTCAGGTAATTGTGTATGATAGCAAAAATAAAATAAGATTAAAATTAAAGAGAGAAACAGAGAGGCATTAGAGCTATCAATCAACTGAAGAAATTTTTACTTATCATATGAGTTTGATTGATTAATTCTGCATAAATCTGCACAGGAATAAAGCAATTATTCTAAAAAAAAGTCCATGTTTTTAGATGATTCACGCATGCATCACTTCAGCACTACCTCAGAAGAGCCATTTGTTTATGCTGAGTGGATTTTATGCTTGTGGCTTTGGTTCTTATTGGTATTGATTGTACAATTGTTAATTTTTATTGTTATGTTTTGTGTTAACTTGAAAGCATTCTTGGGGCCAGAAGGCAGGGTAGACCTTTAAAAACAAGTGAATAAATAATGCCTTCATGTGTGAGTAGGTCGAATGACTCTTTTCTAAGAAGGTGCTTATCATGCCTGCATTAAGAATAATAAACAGCTATTTTAAAAAAACTGGCTAGAAGACATTAATATCCTCCATGAACTCGTATAATCCCCACTTATAGCCATCCAAGTTGGTTGCCATCGCTATATATATTTTTGGGACCCACCCTATTGGTTGTTTGTTTTTAATGCCATATTTTAAAATGCCTCTGAGTGAAGGGTGGGTTTGATGGGGCTTACAAGCTAAGTGGATATGGGATTGTACCAAATATAGATATGAACAAACCTATAGATGACACACTCTTCACAGCCCCCCCCCCCAAAAGAGGATCCTTGCAAAGGTTCTTTGACAGCAATGGGGCTCACCTTTGATGCCAGCTTCTGTGAACTGGGGGAATTAGAGGGCTCTATAGCATGCTTCACACTCGCGGACCTTACTCCCTCCTCACTCGCCCTGGAATGAAATCAAGAAAAAGGGGTTGGAGCCAAGAGGAAGGCAAAGAGAGGCCACAAGGTTCCTTCCTCAGCAAAAGGACAGCTTGGGCACAGAACACAATTTTGCTTGCTTGAAAATTCATCATAAAGCACTTGCCTATCCCACATGTGTAGCACACATGCATGCAACCAACCAAGATGGCGGCAGGGGCATCAGCCCTTTAGGGAAGCCCCTGCTGTCATCTTGGTTGATGGCAGCCATGTGCGCATAGCATTCAAGGCAACAGGAAAGGTAGGTGAAGTGTGCGGGTGAGTGCTGCGGGCCTGGGGCAGGCTGGTGCCCAAGGACCTAGTCATGCCTGGCCCTGGCCCTGATAGCAACAACTAAGAAGCTTCTCCACACACCCCCTCCGAAAAATAAAAATAAAGATTGCTTTAAAAAATGCTTGAGGGAAAACCAAGAGTGATTTGTCGTGTGAAAGGACTTCAGAGCTTGATTCTGGTACTGGGCTGAGCATAATGTGTTTAGAGTTGGAAAGGATCTCAGAGGTCATCAAGTCCAACCCTCTGCACAGTGCAGGAATCTTGTAGCGACAGTATCCCTGACAGGTGGCCATTCAGCTTCTGTTTAAATATCTGGAGAGGAGACCCCAACACCCCCCAAGACAGTCTGTTCTGCTATTGAACATCTCTTACCACTGTTTGATGCTTTTAAGACTGAGTTCAGGTAGCTGGAAGATTTTTAAATGGTCACACTGACACATTTACAAGAGGAGATAAGGACTCCGGTAGTGGTTGCTCTGAGCTGAGAGAGGAAGCAAAGCAGTAAAAAATCTGCAGTGAGGGCAAAAATAGAATCTGACACTAATTGTTCATTGAAAGATGATCCCTACTTAGTTCCCTGGGGTGACTCAGCTGTGGCCTGTTTCCTGAAACAGCTCCTGTTAAAATGCAAACAGAACAGGATATGCCTTCAGAGGGAACACATCAGCATGCTGCAGAGTGGAAGGGAAGCGAGAGCGAAAGAGACAGCCAAATGCTCATAGACAAATTTGCAGTAACCTCTTTGTTGCTGATTGTGACTAACACACATATATTTGTCAACAAGTACAGGTACACCTGTCAAGTTTGTGCTTGTGCATGGAATTGTGTGAATGGGTTTTTTAAAGAGCAAAATGGCAAGCGCAGGGCCCCCAATTTGGATCGGGACCACAGCAGGAGGCAATGGGTTAAAGCCTATACATGCACAACCTCCCCTAGGCTCCCTTTCTGGATCTGCCCCCTGTATCTGCTGTTTACTCTAAAAAAAGGGGGGGGACTTTTGACCTTCCAAATGTTTCTGAACTACAACTCCCACCATCCCTGGCCATTGGTGCTGCTGGTTTGGGCTGATGGAAGGTGGAGTCCAACAACGTCTTGAGGGCAACAGGTTAGCCACCTCTGCTCTAAAAAACCCACACAATTGACTCAATTGCTATTTGAGTTAATAGTTTCACATTTAGTTTGCTTCTAAGACACTAAGACACAGGGGTGGGAGAGAGACATTGCAAAGAAGGATAACAAGAGCTGCCTAAAGAACTGTGCATGTTACAAAAATTGAGGTTTTGTAAGCGGTCATTCACCTACATTTATTATCTCTCAGCAAGGAAGATACTGATGTGGTTATTCAATTAAAAAACCAAGTATTTATAACAATTCAGCAACTACAAAGATTCTGAAATAGAAAAATCATTGCTGAACATTTTAAGCTAAGGCTGTGATCTATGGTATATATTTACTGGTAAATAAGTTGAAATAAATGTGAGGGCTGTTGAGGAAGCAGAGAACACAAAATGGAGATTTAAAAGAGGGCAGCACTCAACTTCACCCACAGTAAGCTGGGCACGGAAGTATGTCCACTATGCACAGGGCATGCATGTGTGTCTTTTCTAACGTACATTAAATATGCAAGCATGCACACACACATATGTAGGATTGTATCCAATGCTAATCCTAGTCAAAATAGACCCATTGAAACTAATGAACATGACTAAATTAGGCTCACTAATTGCAGTAGGCAGGGCCAGCGCCAAGCCGGACAGGACCCTTGGGCACCAGCCTGCCCTGGGCGCGAGGCTCCTGCCTGTTCCACTTTCCTCTCTCCTGTCCTCCCTGCTGCACATGCTAGGCTGCCATCAACCAAGATGGCAACAGAGGCGTCTCTAAGGGGCTGATGCCCCCCCCACCATCTTGGTTGAAGATATGCATGCACGGTACGCTATGTGCGCACACATGCCTGCTATCAACCAAGATGACAACAGGGGCATCAGCCTCTTAAAGAAGCCTCTGCTGCCATTTTGGTTGATGGCAGCCCTGCACACGCAGCAGTGAAGACAGAAGAGAGGTAGGTGGAAACAAGCAAACAGGTGAGGGGCCTGGAAGCTCCTTCCCTGCAATCCGTGGCAGGGACCCTGCTGCGGATCGCAGAAGAGGAGCACTACTCTCCCACCCTAACGAGGGGCCCTTCAGGGGCCCCTCTGGGCCACAGGGCCCCTCAGCCAGGTGGCCCTGGCCCTGGCAGTAGGTCTACTCTGAGTTCGATATAATGCATACAGAGGGAGTGTTTGAGACTGGTAGATAAGTTTTTTTTGCATTCAAACATGTATGCGTTTGTTCATATAAACACCTACATGTTTGAATGCACAAATGCTGACCAACCAGTCTCAGTCTCCAGAACATCTGTTTTCAGACAACATGCTAGCCACACCCAGACACTCCAATACACATGTGCACATCCACAATGACAATACTTTATATTTTTATACTGCTTTAGAATGCTCATAGCGCTTCTCATACATCCTCTTATTGTTACTTTACAACAGCTCTGTAAGGTAGCTGAATGCTCCGCGATGTATATGCATGCACAAACACATGTCACAGTGCTGGCTTCATTTCTCTCAGTCGTTAACTGGTCAGTATGTCTCTTGGAATGGAAAAGCATCTAACAACTGAGTTACTACTACTACTGGTGATTCCTTGATTTTCCTTCTTTGTTCACCTCCAGGCTTGCCACGCTAAAACACACTTGTATACCATTAAGAAGGATCATAGGAGGCTGCCTTATACACAGTCAGACCATCTAGAGTCCCTCGAGCTCAGCAGTGGTTCCCAAAAATATTTTTCCCCCCACGGACCACTTGAATATCCCTGAGGGTCTTGGCAGACCACTTAATGATTTTTCTGCCAGTTGTTAGCAGCGGCAATGCACCGTGCTAGACCTTGTATGACCTTGTATGATTTTTAATTTTATTTCTGTCGCTTCTTTTACTGCATTTTATTGTGTTACAACTTGCATTCTGTAGAATTCAAACTGTAACACAAGAAAACACAATATAAAAAGCAAAAGAAAAGAAAAATACAATTAAAAATCAGAACGAATATTTCACGTGAACATGTCACCGACCACCCGAGTGATGCTCACGGCCTGTGAGTGGTCCAAAGGCCAGAGTTTGGGACCCTCTGACTTACATTGATGGGCAATGGTTCTCCAGAGTTTCAGACAGGGAACATTCCCAGCCCTACTTGGAGATGCCGGGAATTGAACCTAGAAGCCTTTTCCATGCGAAACCTGCACTCTGCCAATGAGCTACAGCACACCTCTGTCCCACCGCACTCGAGCAACAAGTTGGAGCCCTCAAGGCAGTCTCAGTAATGCTGCGTTGTCACGTGGCAAATCTCTTTGAGGAGGGAATTTCACAACCAAGGTAAAAAGAGGAACAGAAATAACCAAAATGGACAGATGCGTCCGTCCCAGTGCCTGACCCGGCGACACGTCCAGGTCTGTTCCTGTACGCTGTAGTTGACCTCTTTTTATACTGTATTTTTGTATAATTGTTTTTATTATACGGTTTTTCTATGTTGTAAACCGCTTTGATGTTCTTTGAAAAGAAATGGGTTTATAAATGAATAAATACTCACCCTTCCGAGGCTCTCTTTTTTTGGAGGCTGGTCTTCCGCTTCCCCCAGCCACCTCCATCCTGAGGGTCTGTCGCTCCCGGCAACCTGGGGCCGTCTCCCTCAGTTTCCCGCCTCTGCTGCAGCTCTTTCAGGTTCAGCTCACTCCTGGAGAGGAAGTGGGAGATCCGTCTCCTGAGGCCCTCTTTCTTGGCCATGGTGGCGCTGGCAACCCCTCAGCAGAGAAACAGCTCCCAGCCTCCAGTCCTGAGGGAAAGAAACTACTAGAGAAGGGTGTGGAGGTCAGGCTGAGGCCTTCGGTCCCCGCACATCCTGCCTGCAAGCAAAGGCCAACCTTCTGACTCTCTTTCTATAGCCAGAAGCGCTTTTTTTTTTTTTTTTGCCTTCACCCTCCCTCAGCCTTCGGAGGCGTCCCACCTGCCTGGGAGGATCCGGGTGTGGAAAGCGTGACACCTGCTGACAGATCCAGGCGTGCCATTTTGGGAGCGGAGCCAACAGCAGATGGAGAAGGGGCCAGTTTCAAATTACTGGCCGATGCTTCGGCCTTGTCGGGAGCAAACTCACCACCTTGAGACAGGTGTGCAATTCAAGCTGTGAAGGGAGGAGGGTCCTGTGGAGCAAAGATGCCTGGGGAAATTGGAAGGAGGAAGGCTGGGGGATTAGGTCAGAATAAGGCTCCAGCAAAGGCAGTTGAGAGCAAACAAAGCAGGTTTTGGCAACTGGAGGCTGGTTGAGGAAAAGCTGCCAATTAGTTTCTGGGCTCTCTGCAAGGTGCTGGTCTTAACCTTTGAAAGCTTTACCAACATGGGGCCTCCGGGTGTTTTGGACAACACCTCCCATGAGCCCCAGCCTAGGAGGTGTAGTCCAAGAAGAAAGAGGGGGAAAGGACCTCAAGTGAACAAAAGAAAAAGGAGAACAGGCTCCGGTGCTCACCAATGCAAAACTTTTTTGAATGTTAAGAGCTCACAAGCCTTTCAAGGTCCTGAACTAGGATGGTTTATTTTACTCCAAAATGCATAGAACTTTTAATAGTTTGCATTAGTGAGCACCAGCACTGGAGAGCAGCAAGTTGGCAAAGGCTGCCTTTTCCCATATATTCCTCCCTGCATGCTCTGATCATCATCAGGGGCCCTGAAAGCATATATCTTGATCCCAGGAAGCAAGGCTGGTATCAACCAGGAGCAGGGCCTTTTTTATTGTTGCCCCCACCCTATGGAATATCTTCCCAAGCGAGGTCTGCCAGGTCCTATCACTATGCTGTTCAGGTGGATGGCGAACACCTGGTTTTATAAAAAAGATCTTTAGGTCATAGTGTCACTTTTGCTGAATCAGTTCTCTGTTTTTGTGCTGCTGGCATCGGTTAAATGGATACTGCTAACCTATTTGTTTGACTGCATATTGGAGTTGTATTTGCTTTGTTCTGTTTTTATTACTTTTTTTAACTGCCTCAAGTCTCTTGGGGGAAATGCGTGGGCTAGAACAATTTAAAATTAATTGAATTTTTTTCAAAGCATCTGGGCTAGGCCTGGACTAACATTACACTTGCTGGTTTACTTCCAAGAAAATACAGATTACATTCTGTGTGTGTAGAGGTAGGTTCTTGGTTGATAACTGGAAAATCCTTCTCCCAACCCAACAAACCATCGAAAAAACTCTCTTCTGCCATTTTCAGGTATGTATCCTGGCCTGCGACTGCAAACCCCCACATGCCCCATATCCTCCAGTCCAATTAAACGGTATGAAAAGGGAACATGAACACTGATAGCCTTAGAGTCTTGTTCTGTTTACCTCTTGGCTCCACTCCCGACTTTCAGGTGGTGAGGTTGAAGGTCTGAAGTTTCTTCGTGAACGTGCTTGGAACGCTGTGTGCAATTGGGAACCCTACACAACCACCCGAACGCGGAAGTAATCCCCATGCAGACCTTTCTGCTTAATTGGAGGGTGTTCGAGGGTGGAACTGGCACAGACAGGACACTGTGGGTGGGGCTAGCATGTGCACCCCTGAGCCCTTTATTCCCTCATGCAGTCTTTGAATGCCTGAATAGGGTTTTAGTGTCCTGAGTTTTGAAGGAAGGAGGTACAACTGGTTGGTTCTCAGACTTTTCTGGGAATCAGTGCAATCCTATACATGCCTAACTGAGAGTAAGCCCATTGAACTTGGTGGGGCTTACTTCTGAATAGATGTGCACTATAGATTGTGCTGTTAGTGGCTTTTGTAGAAGTTCACGTTTCAGCAATGGTGAAGATGACCCAGCTGGAGAACAGAGATAAATCCAGCAGTTCCTCAAATCCTTCCTCAGTCACCCAACTCTCCATTTTCCTTGGGGTCACTATGAGCTGGGCCTTGTTGGAGATTCTCAAAGCAGCCACAGCTTTAAGAGGCTTCCAGTGCTCAGAGACTAATTGTCGGAATCTGCCCAAAGTCAGAGTTAGTAAATTGCTTAAAAGGCAACATGCAGCCCTGCCCCAACATATCCTTAAAGATGGTCTGCAGTTCTGAATTGTGTTTAATACTTGTCAGTACAGGACCAAAGGATGTTATTTATTCCAGATTCATTAATCCAGAGAAAAACTAAGCCTGCTGCACCTTGGGATGCAGCTGAGACTGTTCTAACGGAGGCGAGAGACCAAGATACTTCCCCATTCATGCCTCACCTGGCTTTATGGTAGGACCGGCTTTAAGCCAACCTCCTACTCTGGATCCTTGTTCACACCCCAAATCTGCCATCTGAGGTCATTGCCTCACCTTGTCCCAAGGTAGGACCACCTCTGTTGACCACTGTTTCACAAACTGTTCTTGCAGCAGGTAGTACAGAAAATCAAAAGCCAAGCAAGAATAAGACTCCATGCCCAAAGCCAGACCTCAGTCCAGTGACCCAAGCACTTTGCTGCAAGGAAGAGATGCACAGGAAGTCATGATCCATAATCTTTATTTGTTTCCATTGTTTTCCAAAACTGGTACAAAAATGAAAATAGGGAAGACAGGTTAGGGTGGGGAAATGTAGTCATGGGGATTTTTGACATAATCAGCAGGAAAGCTGCTTGCTTGGACAGAGTCCTGCAGCTCAGACATCACACACCCGCCCTCCAAAAAGAACCCCACACAGTCACCCACCCACCCCCCTCCCACCCACCCCGCTTCATAAAAAGTCAAGAGTTTGACACAAAACAAGCTTTGGTCGCTAGCAGTAAACATGGGAATTACATTCGTTTGTCTCCTAGTACACAATCATGTAGCCACGCAAGAAGTCATCGCGTGCGCCCCCACCGCTGCCACCCTTCCCACCCCAGTACATTCAGTACCCCCTATTCCACAGTGACCCTGAGTGCAGACATGGCACAAGCCTGCCTGCAATTCACACTGTTTACCCCTAATGCATAGTGTCCATCACTGTCTAAAACGGTCATGGTATTGCTTATTCCAAGCAGCTATTTATTTGCATTCAAAAGAGTTTCAGAAACCATCATTTCATCAACAAGACCTGGGAGACGGACCTGACAGTTTTCCAAAACAATTCTGAAAACTAGAGAGCAGAGAAGCTGCCATCAACTTCTTAAGGACAAGGTTCCTCTTCACCCAACATATAAAGTAGATAAATCACTGTTTCAGAAATCCAATTCTCGTGTTGGTTGTAGGAAGAGATGGGAAGGGATCCCCCAACCAGCTCTCATGGCAAAGTTGCGAAGTGGTAAGGTACAAAGAGGCTACCACCACCCCACCCCACTGGTGCAAATGCCCATCACATACTATGGCCATTTTTTTTTCTCCTCAAGTTTGTAAACAATCATCAAAGAGGAAAACTGGAAAGAAGCCAGAAAGATTTACACAAGATATTTACACATACTAAGTATCTAGAATGGGACAGGGGAAACAATGCTACTATGTTTTGTTTTTTAAAGACAGATAAAAAACTAGAAGGGGCAGCATTTTCATCTTTGGACACACTCTGCGGAAGCATCCCTTTTTTTCCTGTCAACTCAGAGCAAATAATACAATCCAGTGCATTTGGCCCCATTGACACATTTAGGTTATCCTGAGGTAGATATGGTAGAGATCCCCACAGCAATTTCAAATCAACTTCCAGTATATTTCACCCACCCCACTGCAATCACTATTCCTCCAACACAGGAAACAGAGAGAAGGAAAGGAGGGAAGAACTGCTCTCAGCTACAGGCAGTTGAGTATTATCTAATATTTGGCTCTGTATTCCTGATAATTTTAGATCTTGACCATAAGCCCACAATCAAATGCTTTCTTGCATTATGAAAATGTTTGCAGACCATGTAGCAAGGGGGAGCATAAAGAATTCCTTAGCTCTGAGCTCTGATTTTGTCAGAAATAAATTGTCTGGCAACGCAGGTTATTTATAAATGGGTGCTGCCTCCTTGGTTAGTTATTCAAAGTACTTGATCCTTTGGTAGGAAATTCTGCCCATAGGAAATAGCTGATGCTCTGGAGATTAGCCAAGAATTTCACTTTCCACTTTGATGGTTTTAAGTCCCCCTCAATATCTATCAGTAAATTCACATCTCAGCAGCTGTGAGAAGGCTGGTCACTCTGATCCAAAATAACAGATCACTTCACCCAACCCAAGCTATTCATCCATCTTGGAAAGGGTCAAAACCAACTCTTCCCATTTCCTGCCTTGGCTTATCTACCCTACAAAGTACAACTAAAGAGCAGAACCTGTGTTTGGAACTATACCACCGAATCAACAAGTCAAGAGATAAGCGGGCAGCTTTTCCCCCCTACCCTGAGCAAAGGAACCCTCCACTTCCCATGCCTGTGAACCATCCCTCCTTGCAAATGCTGCTTCCTTTCTTACTTACCCGCCCCACTCCCCAAAAGTGGTATGCCTTCCCTCACTGGTCTGCCAAAGTATCTCCAGCTCCTGCCGGTTTCTTCAGGCTCCCAGTGTCTGAAAGCTACATGGAACTCTGCCACACACAGGGCATCACTCACATTGTGGAACCCTCCTCAGGTACAACTGACGTTTGACTTAAGTCCCTCACCTAGGTCAAAAAAGGTGGGTTGTGATAAATGAGAGTGGGGCCTGAAGATCAAGACAGAAACTTTCTATGACCTCTGAACTCTTAAAGGTCCTCATTAAGTGAAGAGACTAATCCTGTAAGCCCTACGCAGGAACAGCTAAAGAGAAAATATTAACCCCCATTTTTTCTGCAACAGCAGAATGTAGAAGTGAGATATACCCTAAACTTGTAGACCAAGGGTGAGGACCTGTGGCCCTCCAGATGTGGCTGGACTCCAACTCCCAATAGCCCCAGCCAGCATGGCCAGTGTGCAAGAACGATGGGAGTTGCAATCCAGCAACATCTGGAGGGCCCAAGATCCCCCACCCCTGCTGTACCCTCTAGTGAATCTAGCGTGGAGGTGTTAAGATTCAGAGACAATTTGAGCACTATCACCCTAGGCCTCCCTGCTGCCATTCATCTGCAGTACTTGGCTAAAACAGAATGCCTGGACTCCTCTTGGGATGCTCTCAGTGTGGTTGCACCGCAACAACACACCCAGGACACCCAGGCTCTCTGACTAACTTGAGCACAGAAAAATTAGAAAAAAGCCAGAGCGATATGGAAAGCCACGGCCAGCCCCAGGCATTTCACTGCCTGAAGTTGCACTCTGATCCTTGCTCTAAATTAAGCTCCAGCTGCACTATATATTTAAAGCTGTACTATACCATTTTAAAGAGTCACAGCTTCCCCCAAAGCATCCTGGGAAATGTAAAGGGTGCTGAAAGTTGTTAGGAGACCCCATCCACCTCCAGAGCTACAATTCCCAGAGCTCCTTGGGAAGAGGGATTGATTGTTAACCCACTCTGAGAACTGTAGCTCTATGAAGGGAATTAGAGTCTCCTAACTACAGTTCCCAGGATTCTTTGGGGTAAGTCATGACTGTTAAAGTGGTGTAGTACAGCTTTAAATGTCTAATGCGGATGTGGCCTTAACATAGGTAGGACACAATCTAGTGCAACAATCTCCCATGCCGGCCTCACTGAAATGAACAAGGGCTCTGTGAGGGCTCAGTAGTCAAGATTCAATGAGGCCCACACAGGAAAACTTCCCGACAGATTGTGGGTCAAGATCTCCCTGTCTCCCACTCTGCCACCCTTGAGTGGCAACCAAAATTTGCTGCCTTGCCTTGCCACATGGCTGGGCATTGTAGAAACCCACACTTGACTTTTCATTTGGCGAGAGGGAAACAGTACTGTGTGATGGCAAGATGTGGTGGCAAGATGCAGGTGTGGCTCTCAGGTGAGTATAGAGATGTTCAGTCTTGAGAGCTGGGCATCTGGAAACACAGAAGGGGTGAGGTCCTGCCCAGAAAACAGAAATGGGGGTGAGACACAGGTTGTATTTGTTGCCCAAGCTTTATGCCTGCTGGCTGTGCTCTCCTGTCAGCCAACCTCTGCTTAGCCACTAAATGGCCCAAAGGGACAAACCAGTGGGGAGTTCTCCTGCTTAAACACACAGGAGAAACTTCCCATTGGGTTTTGCCCCAAACCTTTTCTGTGCCAACTTAGTGAGAGAGGAAAAAAAGAAGAATCTGTTCAAATACAGTGTCTAAACACATCAGTCCAACCACACGCAGTGAGCTACAAGTTGAAAACAGCAGTGGCTGCTGGTGGCTCCATGTCAGTGGGGCAGTGGAATCCACTCCGGGTTTTAGTCCAAACTTTCAAGGAGCTGCCCAAAGTGCTTCAGCACCTTGAAAGTTTGGACTAAAACCCGGTGTGGATTCCACTGTCCCATTGACATGGAGCCACCAGCCGCAACTGAAAAACAAAGACTCTTTTTGTTCTTTCTGCTGTTAAACTTAACAATGCCAAAATAATATATATTTTAGAGCCACATGGTTCCAAGCTGTTCAGCCCCAGAAGCTGCTGAGGTTCTTCCATCCCTGAGATGTACTAGAATACCTGAGAATACATTGCAGTAATCATGTCCTCTTTTTTTCCCTTTTTCTTCCTTTTTTATCTCTTAAAGATTAAAATATACAAAAATACAAAACAGAATATTTATACTTTTTTAAAAACAAAAACAATGAACATTGACCCCCACCCTCCAAAAAAAAAAAAGAAAACATAAAAGAAAAAACCCAAAGATACGTCATACACGCACGTCGTAGTGCAGGTTTCACATCATGGCTTCAGAGCAGAGAGGGAGATGCCCCCCCCCCCGTCGGCAAGTCCAGCTGTCCCAGGAACATAATAAATTAAAGGCTGCGGTAGGGAAACCAGGCACGAGGCAAAGGAACAGCAGCTTTTACCTGATGAGTGGGAGTTCAAACTAAAACAGGAAAGACTCAAACTCAGAGCCCTTGTGCTTAAATTTAGCATCATGGATCACATGTGAAATTCCCTGTCAGGCTTCTGGGAACCAGAAAATGTAAAAAAAAAATTAAAAATTAGTCAAATTCAAATTTGTGAGTGCGGTTATTATTTTTTTACATTCTGTAAAGCAACATGGCTCGTGAAAAATCATTTTTGCCTATCCCTGATATGAGCAGTGTTTAAAATGCTGGTGTTACCTACCCACAGACTGCCTTACATTTTCTCAAAACCTTGAGGCCTACATCTTTCCATATGGACCAGGTGAATCCCCGTTCAGATACGGGCTGGAAGAACATACAGAGGCCACAATATTGTATCTGTCTGTGGTTCCCAACTAGGAAGGGAGAAAATGGAGATGAATGATTTAGACTCTAAAAATAGGGTCCTGAACAATCCCGGAATTCAGTGATGGGGACTCTGTGGCCCTCCAGATGTTATTAAGACTCCAGCTGCCATCAACCCCAGTCGGTATGGCCAATGGTCGGGGAGGATGGGAGTTGTAGTCCAGCAACATCCGGAGGGCCCCAGGTTCCTCATCTCTGCTCTAAAGATTTCATTTCGGGAGAGTGCCATGTTGTAGCAATTGCCACTCACCCGAGACCATATTGCCTTAGGAATACAGCCACAAAAGGGCTGGAGGACGGGGGGAAATTATCTACTCTCAATTACCTTACTCATGTGCTAAAATCCCTGAACTAGATTTTTCAGCTTTATTCTTTGGATTGAAATCCCCATTTTCCAGAACTGAACGACAGAGGACAGGATTCACAGAACTCTTCCCATGCTGAAACAAAGGGAGGAGGGCTGTGTCGACATCCAGTCTCTCAGACCTTCAGCTTTGCCAAGCACTTACACATTTTCAAAACTGCTGCTCTCTTGCCCGGTGCCTGCCCTCCCTAAGCCTGGACGCAGAGGCTATTCACTGTTCCCACTTTTTTGCCAACTTGATGCCCTGAAGCCTGTTGATCTGGTAGATCCCCTACTGATTTCCCCAACATCATTCCCTGGTTTCGGGGAGAAGGGGCGAGCTGTGCATGTCCTCTTCCTCCCGGAAGTAGGCTGGCTTTCCCTGAGAACTAGGTGACTGCTGCGCTTTGACGGGGCAGTTGGCCACCATGTGGGCGATGCTTTGGCAGAAGTGGCATTTCTTTGGTTGTGGTGGGAGCTTGCATTCTTTGGCATGATGATCCAAGCCACCACAATTGTAGCATCTGGGAAGGAGAAAGGGGTGAGGGTGGGGAAATGAGAGGGGGAAGTTACCAAGTGCAATTTCCTAAAGATCTCAGGAAGCCTTCAACTTTCTCCTTTTGAAAAGAAAGATATAATTAAACCACTAAAAAGTTAGTGCACTTACAAGTCCTGAATGCTCTGGGTCTGGGATACTAAAAGAACTGCTGCTTCCGTATGAGCCTACCCATGTGACAAAGATCTTTGGAGGCTTCAAACCTGCAGGTAGATCGACTGACTGAGACTGCAGCGATGAGCCCAAAGAGCAGGGTCTTTATGGTGGTGGCACCCTCTTTATGGAAGGAACCCTTTAGGCACCCTCCTGCCTAAGGAGGTCTGACAGGCAAGTTTCCTCTTAACAATTCAAGGCTGCTTTGTTCCAGAGGGCCTTTGAGGGAGATTGGTTGATCATTCTTCTTTTATTTGTCTTTCTGCCATTCTGATTACTCTTGTACCCTTGCTTTTAAAGCTGTTCATGTTGAATTACTGCTTTCAATGTTGCTGTTGCAGCATTATTGTTTTATTGCAGTGTTTTTAATGCGAGTCCCGTTGTGGTGTAGTGGTTAGAGCTAGACTAGTACTGGAGAGACCCAGCTTCAACAACCCACTCTCCTCCAGAGCAGAGTCTTACACAACCCACAGGGTTGTTGTGAGGATAAAAATGGAAGGGAAGGCAGGACTGTATGTCTTGTTTTCTTTACCACCATCACCCCGGTATTTGGTTACATTGGAAGTCTAATTGACATCCTCATTGTAGTTTCGCTTGGTTTGCCCTGTGATGCAGCTGTTAATTTGTTACTTACTGTATTTTGTAATTTTTGCATACTGTTCTCTTTATTTTCTGTATATTTTTTATTACAGTATTGCTTTTTTTCATTGTTCCAGCAGCATGTACCAGGAGCATCTAAGAATTAAGAATACACTGTTGTTGTTATATGCCTTCAAGTCGATTACAACTTATGGCAACCCTATGAATCTTTTTTGGATACAAGGATACACAGCATGTGTATAATGTGTGAACAGTACATATGAATACCACATGGGGGCAACCTTGTTCTGCTATCGCTTTGTCAAAAACCAATTGTAAACACCTCCTGTGAAAAGGCAAGAAAGATATATGTGGTAAAGATGAGGGAGATAACATTTGTTCACCTCCAAGTACATCTCCAAGTAGAGAAAGGCATTCCTCATGACGAAGGGTTATCCGCTCACTGGTGAAGCACATGCTTTTCATGCCTACACCCACTGCCATATGCAGTAAAAGGATCCTAGGTTACAAGCCCTTAAGTTTCTTAGGATCTTGGGGATCTGCTGACACTACTGTAGACAGCACTAGGCTAAATGGACCAATGGTCCATTTCCCGACATGGTGCCCTCCAGATGTTTTGGACTACAATTCCCATCAGCCCCAGTCAACACGGCCAATGGTCTGGGATGATGGGAACTGTAGTCCAAAACATACACCCAGTTGTGGTGAGTCTCTACTATGATTTCTCTCTCTTTTTTCCAATCTAGCTGCACAAAGGGGAAAGCCCACCAATCAGTCATGCGGCTCCATCCTGCAAACACATATTTGCACAACAGGGGCATTCGTCCATGCTATTCAGCCCTGGGTGTTTCTGACCTCTGACCTTTTACTTCTGAGTTTTTTGCCCTTTCCTTGGAAATTTGCATCTGCCATTCATTTAAAGGCCTGCCAATCCCCATCCAGAGGAGCCAAAAGCCGCCAAATGGCAAGTGAGCTCAAGCTTTTTTGAGTTGATCAGCTTTGGTTTTAATGTAGCACAAACTCTGGCAAGGTGGCAGTCTTGATTCCTGCAAATGGAACCCTGGGGTGCGGCCTTTTAAATATAGATGGCTGCAGGCCTGGCGCCAGCATTCAGCCAAGCTAGGCACTGGCTAACAGCCCCAGAAGCTCAGAGGGGCCCCTCTCCAGCCTGATCCAGTCATGCTGCCACTTGCCATCCTCCCTGCTGGGCTCCTGGGCAGCCATTTCATCAACGAGCGGGCAGCAGTGCCACTTTTGAATGGGAGCAAAATTTGGTTCCCATCTGCAGTGGCCACACACCATCTCAATTCGCCCAAAATGGAATGCCTCAGCCTATTTGTCTATGAAATCTATAAGGGGAGTAGGGGGCCCATGGGGGGCACTATGCGAAGGCCTCCTGAAGTATGGCACCAGCCTTGTAAGGCAATAGGGAGGTTTAAAGGGCTTCTGGGTCTCTTCATTGCCCCACGGTGGCTGATGCGGAGATCAGACTAGCAGGGAAGGATTAGATCTAAATTGGGGAGAATTTAATCCGATGCCCTGGTTTGGGATTTCTATTTCTCCTCTCGTGCCCACTTCTCTATGGCAAAGTCTTGCAAAATGGTGTCATGGCAAGTGGTGTCTGCAGAGATCTCCCTTTTGTGTTTTATGATATGACAGTCATACTACAGATGTTGGTTGTAAACCTCTCCCGTTAAAAAGACCCGCAAGGCCAACCCATGAGTGCCACATGCAACTAGACCTCCAGCACGCAGAATACCCAGAGTCTTGCAAGTACAGTGGCTATTGGTATTCTTGCTTGCACCAAGCCTTACCTATCTCCTTTTGGCCTGCGTTTCTGGAGGTTTTTCCCTTTGGGTCTCCTCTCGCTGCCGATGCAGAACACGCCTCCTGGGCCGGTGACTCGGATGGACTCCAAACCCTTGCAGGACTTCTTGAAGGTGAATTCGACTGCCTCTCCCTCCTTCAGGCTGCGAAAGCCTTCCATGTGGAGCTTGCTCTGTAGGCCAGAAAAGAAGCAGGGAGGAGATGAGGTCAACTGCAACAGAAGTCGTGACAGATGACAGCAAGGCGGAACCTTCACGGAATATTACAGAGGAACCTGCACACAGTGGCAGTCTCGCTGGAACAAAGGTAGACTTGCGGTCCTTTCTGGTTCCATCTGATTCCATGAAATCACAATCCTTACAGGGGGTTTTAAAAGCAGATTTTATTTATTTAATTTATATTCTGGCCTTCCAGTAGGGTAGTGGCAAATTCAGAAGTGCAGGGTCCCTTCATGATAGTCACAGCCATATCCCTTCTAAGATTATACATTATATTATAGAATAATCTGGCCAGGTTTGAATACTGCTTTCTGCTTCTCTATCCTTGTTAATGCCTTTTCCTACAACAAGATGTCCCTAAGAAGCAATCAGCATGAAAGGGGAATGTGTTAGCTACTGAAAAGAATCTTCTCACATGCTGACTCACCTCCTTTCACTCTGATTGACTCCAATCAGCAGGAAAGGACAAAGAAGCATGTTAGAAGACACTTTTCAGTGGCCAACACACTGCTCTTTCATGCTGATTGGCTCATAGGACGTTTGAGACTTAAGGATCCTACTGGGCCTGGCTCCCGAAAAAGTAAGGGGTCTAAGATTCCCCAAGACCCTGTACAACTACACCCCTGCACCCTCCCTCCCAGAAGGAGCCCAGGGCACATTTTCCAGCTACACAAATTCCGCACTAGACAACCAGCACTAAAAAAGTACCAAAAGAACACAAAGCGTGCTTTGTTCCTTGCTTACATCCTATATCAGTGGCGGTTTCGCCGTAAGTGTCAGTAGTTCTTATCTACTATACAGCGATGATTCATTTATGAATCAGCTAAAGTTCAATAACTAACAGGTGCAAAAAAAGGAGTACTTTAAGGGTATTTATGACAAAGTGTTATTTGCCTGGAGATGAAGGTGCAGAAGAGGAGGTTCTGGTCAAAAAGAAGAAGGTAGTTTGGGCAGTTTGTTTTAACTATGGAAACTGAGTGCATTCTACTCTTATATAATTTTATATACATGCTGTCTCTGACATTGCCTATCATTTAAGTGCTTAATCAACACATACACCTAATGTGTATACTTTCCACATTTTTTCAAGCTGCACATTATCAGCTCTTCAACTGCACAAACAAATTTCAGCTCCAAATTATTGTCTAAAAAAAGACATTGGACCATTAAACAGTAGAACTCAGACAAAAGGGTAGAGATTTGCCCAAGATTTCCCATTCCATCAGTGGCAGAGTTGAAAACCCACATCCCCGATTGTGGTCTGATGCTCAATTTGTTGAGCTCTCCTTGCCTCCATGTTGTAGCACTGGGGGACTGGAGAAGACTTGCCCTGTGAGTGAGTGTCTGAGCATCTGGGTGTTTGCTCGCTCGTTCCTCTGGGTTGCTGTCTCTTGAGACAGCTGAAGTTCCTGGTAAATGCTGCAAGGAATGGGACCCCCCTGCCTGACCCTGACTCCAGGGAGAGGCTGCAGTTAATCTTGCAGCCTCTTGCATCAACTCCTGGCTGGGTCAGGGGGCATAAAAGCTTAGCTGCCCTTGGGCAGCAGGTCTGCTGCCAGCAGGATCTCCACTGAAGGGGCAACACCAAAGCAGCCAAGGGTAGTGAAACAGGCTGGATGTCGGCTAGAACGCAAATGGTGAAAGACGTGCTGTGAGGCTGATCAGGCACATGTAAAACATCATAACCATGCCTACTATGCAGCAGTGAGGGCTGTGAAGAAGGCTCACTTCTCTGCCACCATCATATCCTCAAGTAGCTGTCCACTTGAGCTTTTCCGTATTGTCAGGGGTCTGTTGACATCAACTCCAGGAAATGGAGTTTTAGATCCTTCGGAGGCCCATTACGAATTGGCACTTTGAGGGTAAAGTTGTTCACCTCCATAGCAATCTTGATGCCACATCCACATCTACTGTAGTCCCCAGTGAGGTGTCCAGTGCAACGTCTGCTGCAACTTCTTGAGAACAGTTTCAGTTGATGTGGCCTGATGATGTGGACAAGGTGCTCTCAACCCTTGCCCTTCTTGGCTTATTAAAGTCTGCAGAGGGAATTTGACCAGGTGGATCCAGGGTGTGGTCAACACATCGTTGCAGGAGGGAGTGGTTCCAGCCACCCTGAAAGAGGCAGTGATCTGACTGCTCCGGAAAAAGCCCATCCTGGACCCATTGGTTTGTGACAATTACCAACTGGTCGCAAATACCCCCTTCTTAGGGAAAGTGATTGAGAGGATTGTGGTGCAGCAATTGCAAGTACTCTTGGATGAAACAGATTATCTTGACCCATTCCAATCTGGGTTCAGGCCTGGTTATGGGACTGCATCGGCCTTGGTCACCCTGATGAC
Organism: Rhineura floridana; assembly: GCF_030035675.1. NCBI lineage: Eukaryota > Metazoa > Chordata > Lepidosauria > Squamata > Rhineuridae > Rhineura > Rhineura floridana. Next base: position 15,783,956 of record NC_084494.1, read on the forward strand.
TTTTATCAGGAGAAGGACAGGGGGAGTGTGACCATTATTCTTACTTGATCTCTCGGCAGCTTTTGATACCATTGACTATGGTATCCTTCTGGGCTGACTTGATGAGATGGATATTGGAGGGATTGTTTTACAGTAGTTCTGATCCTATCTCCAGGGTCATTTTCAGAGAATAGCATCGGGTGATTATCTTTCGGCCCCCTGGCAGTTGTGCTGTTCTCCCCCATTCTGTTTAACATCTATATGAAGCCCTTGGGAGCGGTCACCAGGAGATTTGGGGTGAGGTGTCAGCAGTACGCTGACAATACCCAGCTCTATTTCTCTGTAACATTTGAATTGGCAGAGGCCATGCAAGCCCTGGACCTCTGCCTGGACTCAGTGATGGGCTGGATGAGGGCCAATAAACTGAGTCTGAATTCTAGCAAGACGGAGGCGGTGGGTTGGTGGTTCCCAAGTTCGGATAATTGGTCAGTTGCCTGCTTTGGATGGGGTCGTATTCCCCCTGAAAAAGCAGGTCTGTGGTCTGGGAGTGTTCCTAGATCCATCTTGGTTGCTAAAGGCCCAGTTGACCTCAATTGCTAGGAGTGATTTTACCAGCTTTGGCTGGTAAGACAGCTGCGGCTGTTTCTGGACTGGGATAGCCTGACCACTGTTGTCCACACACTGGTAACCTCCAGGCTAGATTACTGTAATGCACTCTATGTGGGGTTGCCCTTGGGGTAGGTCTGGAAGCTGCAGCTGGTGCAAAATGCAGCAGCGAGACTGCTCACTGGGACAGGGCATTGCCAACATTTCACCCCGCTGCTGAAAGAATTGCACTGACTACTTATTAGCTACCGAGCCAAGTTCAAGGTTCTAGCTTTGGTATAGAAAGCCCTATAGAGCTTGGGACCAGGATACCTGAAAGACCGTCTTATTCCTTATATACCCAGTCAATCACTGCACTCTGCAGGTGAGGGCCTCCTGCAGATACCATCTTATCAGGAGGTCCGTTCCGCACAACATAGGAAACGGACCTTTAGTGTGGCAGCACCTATCCTATGTAATTCCCTCCTCTTAATTATTAGACAAGCACCATCTCTGCTATCTTTTCGGCACCTACTGAAGACCTTCTTCTTTCAACAAGCCTTTTAAGTTGAAATCTTATCCCAGTCTGCTCCTGTGTTGGAACTGCTTTTTAATATGTTTTTAAACCTTTTCTTTTTTTTTAAAGATGTTTTTAAAGTTTTTAAAAAATATATTTTTAAAGATGTTTTGTTTCAATATATTTTAAAGTCTGTTTTTATGATGTTTTAAAGTATTTTTAGTAATTTTGTTTGCTGCCCTGGGCTCAAGCTGGGAGGAAGGGCGGAATATAAATCAAATAATAAATAAATACATCATCGTCATCGGAGTTCACTGCCCAATAAGTGTGTTTAGGATTGCAGCCCTACAGCACAAAACTATATATGCTTACTCAAAAGCCCCATTGAATGGGGCCTATTCTCAGACTTGGACACCCCCTGAAGTTTTGGGAAAGGCAGCTATCTAAATACTTTTAGAAATAATGAAATAAATTGCAAGCATGTGTGGAGAAGGAAAACACATAGATTTCAACTAATTAAAACTCAATCAACTTCATTGTAAGTCTCCATTGAACTGCTGGGCTTATAACATCTGCAAAGGACCCAATGTCTCTAAGGGTTATCCCCTAACACCTGCTCCAATCCATTTCTAACCAATGAAAATGGATCAATGATTTCTGTATGTGCGTCCCTAGAGCACCCAATTTACTACTGTCATATACCTCCCCCTTTGAGGGAGTTTCTATAGAAAAAGAGGGTTTAGATTCTGAGTTCCACAATAATTTCATCTTAGGTGAAATGACTATCAAACTCCCTGCGTCTTTCATAAGGACATCTGTTTTGTTGATGTTGCTAGAATAAGACTCTGCTGGTCAAAAGTCTCAAACCAGGGTGACTTAACCAGGTCTTGGTTCCTGTACCATTTTATAAGATTAAGATTAGACAGTTAAATGACTCTTGACAGTTAAATGACTCCGGAAAAAAAGGTTGTTAATACCCCTCTTTTTGTGTGCTTGTTTCTGGAGTTATCATTATTCTTAAAATGATTTAGATACCACCTTTCATTTCAAGAAGAAATGCCAAGGTGGTTCTAGCCTGCCTATATTTTATTATAAAAAACTTGCAATAAAAATAAAGGTGTGTGGGGTTTTTTAGTAGGGCAGTCAGTCTCCAAGCTCAGGTTTTCAGTGGACTGGGATATTTTACACTGAACCTGTAAAAGCTCCTATCCCAAGATTACACCCACTAGGGTTGCCAGATCTCCGGTTTTCAGCCAGAGATTCTAGATGTTTGGGGTCCTCTCAGTGAGTCACCCCAATCTCCTGACTCTCAGCTTTCATTTTTTAAAACATTAAGTTTCTAGGTGGTCTGGTTCAAGAGATATACACCAAAATGTCAGCCGCCCCCCACAACTTCTGTTAAATGAGCTGTTAGCTGGCTGCTCCAACCCCACCCTTTCATGTTTTTAGCAAATAAGTGAAGTCAGGGTTGTGACTGACAAGGGATTTGTTGACATATAGGCAATAGCTAGAACACATTGCAAGGCCAGAAAATGGTTGTCTTTTTCTGCTTGTCTGAAAATCTCATAAATTGTGTTCAGGTCAAGAGATGTAGAACAAAAAAAATCACAGCAGGGTTTTGGTAAGCAATTGTTAACTGTAAACAATTGCATTTATGATTATAATAAAAGTGTACGTTCAGGGTTTTTTAAATTACTTGCAAAAACAGCATATTACACATTTTATCTTTCAAATAATTTTTGAACAGAAATTTAAAAGAAGTGTACATGCAGTTTATTATTACAATGTGTTATACTTTTCTAATTTTGAGGAGGCAAGTTTAAAATTTTCTGGGCTGTTGAAGAGGGCAGTTTATTTGTCTAATTCATAGCCTGTTTTGAAAACCTTTAAATCCTATACTCGCTTTTCTGGGAATGAAGCTGCAATGCTAATCCCACATACTGGGAGTAAACCCCATTGAATTCAATAAGACTTACTTTTGAGTAGACATGGTTAGGGTTGTGCTGTAAATCAATGGGACTTTTGAATGAACGTAGAAAAGGATTGTGTGTGTTGTAAATCTTTCTCTCCTCCTCCAATCCTATTTTTTAAAACAATTAGGCAGGGCTTACCTAGGTGTCACTATTTTTATTTTATAGGAAACTAATACTGATTTACTTTTTTTTAAAAAAAGTTCTGCAATGACCAACTGGTTTTGACAAACTATTATATGGGGTGTATTATTTTTACATCTCCAATGTGTGCATATATGGAATCTGTCCAATAACCCTGTGAGGTAGGGTTGGAAACCAAGGCAGCTCACAACAAGAAATAAATCCATTTAAAATCCAGTAACCATAAAACAAATATAAAACAGTTGCAAAACAGCTTACAGTGGCATGATTCTGAATTTTGGGTTGGGTGAGTGAAATTCCTTATTATTTGAGGTTGCAGTCCTGTGCGTGCTTCCGTTTCATTAAGCCCCATTGAATACATTGGGACTTGCTTCTGAATAAACAGACATAGGATTGCACTATAAATATCTTTACAGGTTGTGTAAATAACAAACATCTTTGACAATCATGCTTATATAAATATTTCTTTATGCTATGTCCAAATAAGTATCTGAATGAATGGCAGATTGCATATTATTATTTCCTCTACATTGAAGTGTGCCATTCTTCCTTGGGGTGGTCCTGGTCCCCCTCTGTTGTTTTCACTCTGTGGGGCAGATTAGGCTGAGAGATTATGAGTACCCAATGGTCACCCAGTAAACTTTTTAGCTGATTTCAATTTTAAAACTTAATTAAAATATGAAATAATGCAGATCCACACAATACATTTAAAGCACATCCAACCTGCACTGAAAGTGTACGACTTCCGCCACAGAATCCTGGGAAGTGTAGTTTCCCCCTCATAGTTATGGTTCCCAGCACCCTTAACAAACTACAGTTCCCATGATTCTGTGGTGGGATTCATGTGCTGCAAATGTGTGTTGAATGTGGTTTAAATGAATGGTGTGGATCTGACCTAGGTATGCTGTGCATTCATTAGTGATCGAGAAGAACAATTTTTAAATTTACTTTTTTAAAGGGGGGAAGGGCTGTAGCTCAGACGAAACCATGTGTTTTCTCTCTGTCAATTATTACTCAGTGGAATTGGGCTGGCTGTCAAAGTGAGTTTATAGCAGCCCACAGGGTAGGTAGAAAAGGACAGAGAAACTTCTTAACTCTTACTCATTTCTCAAACTTCTCTCTGCAGTGAAAGGTCAAGTCTGTAAAGAAGTTTGGAGCAGCCACATTAAAAGGCAGGTGAGAAGGAATGATCCCATCACTTCAGCTGAACATGGGAACACCCTCATTTAGCCAAGATTTCTATCTTAATTTTCGATCAGAGAATTGAAACTATGGTTGATGCTTAATGACATTACTAGGGCCTGCCCAAAACATTACTAGGGCCCACCCCATGACATCACTGGGGCCCGCTCCTGAAATCTCAGGATTTGGGATCCTTCTGACCTGGCAACCCTACATTACTACCTCCAGCTCCACTGTGTTTTCTTCCTTTCTCTAGTCTTCATCCAGAGTTCACATTACTTCTTGCCAGCTTTGCCTTTCCAGTTTGCTTAAACACCACAGATGAGGGGTTCCTAAAGTTTTTCCCCCCATATACCACTTGAAAATGGCTGAGAGTCTTGGTGGACCATTTAATGAATTTTCTGCATGTTGAAGCAATCGTAATGCGCAATACTAGATACCTTTAATTGTATTTGCATTGCTTCTTTTATTTCTTATATTCAGCTGTAATAGAATAAAAGATAATATAAGAAATAAAATATAGTTAAAAATCAATATGAATATTTAATGTGGATGCACCACAGACCACCGGAATGAAGCTCGTGGACTACTGGTGGTCCATAGACCTCCACAACAGAGGAACCACAGCTCAGTGGTGTATCACATGAATTGCATGCAGAAGATCCCAAGTTCCATCCCTGGCATTTCCAGTTAAAAAGTATCAGGTTGCTGGTGAGGGGTGGGGCCTTAGTAGGCCTGCCAGACCTCCCCATTTTGGCATCCTGTAGACAGTGGCGTCACTAGGGTTGGTGTCACCCAGTGCGGTAACTCATGGTGTCACCCCCATGGACCTCCTCCCATACCAGACCATACAGAATCCTTAGTAATGGCCTCCATCTTGGTTAATGGCAATGCTATAAGACAGGTGACAGGTAGGTGGGGGCGTGCTCACACATACACACACCAGGGCCTGGGGAAAGCTGATGCCCAAGGGCCCCAGCATGCCTTGGGCCGGCCCTGAGCATGGGGGACAAGATGGTACCCTGCGGCACCCCACAACTAATTCCTGAGTTACATAATCTCAGCCATATCATCTGAGCTGGACTCCTTTAAGTGTAAGTGTGTGTGTGTGTGTGTGTGTATGTGAGAGAGAGAGAGAGTGGTGTTTGTTTGTTTGTTTTTGGTTTTTTAAAATTGTAAACTGCCCTTAGTGCCTTGGCAGAAATATATGTATGCAATAAACCAATCAATATGTATGTGCATTTGTCTGTGTGTGTGAGAGTGTATACATAGTTTATGTGCCATTTTAAGAAGAGAGAGGTCGAGACACATTGGAACCGGCAGAACAGTGAGCTTGTTTCTAGTCTATCCATATATATATATATATTGAGTTCTGGAGTCCCCGGGTAAATGCATCACTAAGATCATTATTAAGCTCTTTATGTGGAGATGCCAGATGCACACAATGGTGGTGGTGGTGGTGTATGTATGGGTATAGTCCAGGGGTGGGCAAAAGTTAGATTGAGGTCTCTACTAGTAGATCTCTAAGGTATTTGTATTAGATCAGTAAGAGATGCTGACCCGCATTCATTGGTAGCAACAACGAAAAGGCTCCACCTTAGTTTCAATTACTCCTGAAACAAACGTGGGAGAAACAGGAATGGATTTTTGCCCTTTTTGTGTGTGTGAGGTAACAAGACAACCCCACAGAATAAACCAGTTTGTAGTGATTCATTCTGTTTTTGTTTTTGTTTTGTAGTGTTGAATGTGTAACTTGCCTTTTAATATGGTAGTTGGGACCTAATCAGGAGGTCTGAGGATTCAGACAGCTCTGGTGCATAAATGAGGTTTGCAAAGTGTATTGCCCTCTTTCTGCCTATTCCACCATACAATGACAAAACACTTTACAGAGACCTGGGCTGACATTCATGCAGGTGAAGTAGAGATGGAGGCTCCTTGACCTACCTGGATTATGATGACCAGCCAGCATAACTGCCCATTCATAATATTTTAGAAATCATGCACCTTGCTTTTTCTGCATCCTGCCCTTTGCTGGAGAGGTGGGGTATTTGAATGGGCATCATCTGCGGCAGTGACTGGCACTGACCACTCCTCGGCCATAGGTCTGTCTGCCTTAATGCTCATTCACAGCTCTCTGTACAAAACCCAAAGATTGAAGGAGAGATGGCCCTACTCAGTAGGGGGAGAAAACAGTGGAATTTTCAGGGAGTGGGTGAGTTAGAAGGGAAATGAATACACTTTTCTAGCCCACCAATTCCTTAAACCTATAGTAAGGTTGGGGGAAGAGAGAAGTGAGCTGGGCTCTTCCTGAGGTGGCAGGGTGGTTGTTTAATTTATAGGTAATACCTTTCATAGGGGAACACCTGAAACAAACATCCCCATCCACAGTGAACTGACAGTCCACTCCACTTCAGGATAGCTCCCATAGGTCTAAAAAAGAACCACCTTCTAAATGATGGTTAAACAGTTTCTTTGCCCATTAAAAATGAGAGGGGGGGGCTCTTTTCAGGGGCAAGTTTCTATGTCTTGGAAAGCTGCATTGCAGGCAGAAATGCAACCAATGCTACTTTCATCATTACATTTACAACTTCTTACTACATGGGAGAAATACAACCCTGCTTCAAGAATCGACATTCTACTCCTAGACATACAGCTGCTTGCCAGAAAACGGGCCAACCTTCATCCCAAGAAGAACCCCTAGCTGTTGCCAACAAACACACAGGCAGATCACCATTCAAAGTTATGAGGCTTCAGCCCCTCCTCACCCCCCAGCCGAGAAAGCCATTACAAGTGCGCACGCGCACACCGCTGGAACTTAAACCGCAGCTGCCGCAACAACCGCACCAATTCTCCTTCCCAGCCCTTCACCGTACGCAAATTTACGGGGAAGGGATTATTAAAACCTTAAGGGGGGGGCAATCAAGGATTTGAGCTTGTGATTGGCCATTGATTAGTGGGGCATTCTGCCGTACCTGGCAAAGAGTGAGCTCAGCCTAGCCTGCCTGGTAATCGGCTGTAGCACCGCTCGAGGCCCCGCCCCGCGGGAGATCCAGCTCGGCACCCTTCCCTGCTCTTCTCCCATGCCTTCCACGTGTTAGCACAGGCAGGGCAGCTCTGCGCCTGCCCCGCTTCCCGGTGCCTAGGGGCAGCTCTGGGTGTCACCCCCCTCTCATGGTGTCACCCGGTGCGGTCCGCACCCACCGCACCTCCCTAGTGACACCACTGCCTGTACAGCAGGTAAGTGTGGGGCTGGGGTGAAAGGGTGTTTCCAGGGACTGCTGGGCAGCAGTGCCTGCAAAGCCCCTTTGGAAGCACAGGGCAAGATAGTGCTCCGAGTTTCTGCTGACATCTTCAGAAGGAAGCCCCTCTCAAAGCACTTTCTGCAATTTTATGTTATAGATCAAGGCCACACCTGCACCTTACATTAAAAGCAGTATCATTTCACTTCATTTAAAGCAGTATCATGGCTTCCTCCAAAGAATCCTGGGTCCTGTAGTTTGTTATGGGTGCTAAGCGTTTTTAGGAGAGCCCTCTTCCCCTCACAAGGCTACAATTACCAGAGTTCCCTGGGAAGAGGGATTGATTGTTAAACCCATTGTTACTGGGAATTGTAGCCTGTAGCAATCATTTCCAGGATTCTTTGGGGAAAGTAATGACACGTTACAGTGGTATCATAGTGCTTTAAGAGAGCCAGTATGGTGTAATGGTTAGTGTTGAACTACAACCTGGTAGACCAGGGTTTGAATCCCCACACAGCCATGAAGCTCACTGGGTGACCTTGGGCCAGTCACTGCCTCTCAGCCTCAGAGGGAGGCAATAATAAACCACCTCTGAATACCGCTTACCATGAAAACCCTATTCATAGGGTCTCTATAAGTCGGGATCTACTTGAAGGCAGTACATTTCCATTTCATAGTGCTTGAAATGTAAGGTGCAGATGTGGCCCAGACAGGCAACTACAAAAGATGGGGCCCACTTAATTTATTTTCAACTACAATCTTTTTTTAACTTTAAAATTTTTTATTTGTTAAATGCTGGGCGTTTTTACTACTGCTGCCTCTTTAATCTTTTCATTATTAGTTGTTTTATTCTTTTGAAGGATGCATCACATTTAAATGTGCTTCTTTGAACCCTGTCATTTCTCCATTGTTAGTTTGTGCCACTTTGATTATTACGGTAAGAGAAAAATGGGACAGAAATAATAACTAAACTAACTGAAATGTATATAGCACTTCAGTGCTCAAAACATTTCACATACATTATCTCAGGAGTACTTACAACAGCTCTGCAAAATTACATTAGTGGATTAAGTTTCCTCGTGCTTACGATGGGGGGAGAGGCATGAGGGCAAGAGACAGTGACATCTTAGTATTAAAACGAGCCCTATGGTAATTCTTAATCTGTTTCTGAATAATATATTTCTGCCTGTCCTGTTAACCATTTCCAAGACTTGCTCAAGCACCTCCCTCTGTCATTCCTTGTCAGGCAGACCATCTGCCATACACAACAGTTCCTTAGAATAGAAGCTTTTTTTAAAAAAAAAACCTGAATGGGGCATGCCCACCATTCATGAGTTGCTCATTAACCTAGGACATGTGACTGCACTTAACTTCCCTCTAGCCCAATTGCCAGAGAATACCCATATTTTAAAATAGTGTCCAGCAATTGTGCTGACTGGACATCTCACTGTCAAGACTGCTTCTCTCCCCTTCTACCATCCAAAGCAGAGAGCATTTTAATATCTTCTTCCATATGCTCTGAACTATCACTCATTGCCATTTGGCCATTCTAATTTTTGTTTGCTAATTAAGTAAAAATATTGAGTATATTGAGTAAAACAAAGTAAGATGAAGGCTGATGAAATTATTCCAAGCATTAAAATGTGGGAAAGGATATATTTAGGGTGCAATCCTAAATAATGGAGTAAGCCCCATTGGAGACAGTGGGACTAAACATGCATATCATAGAATCATAGAATAAAAGTGCTGGAAGGGGCCTAAAAGGTCATCAAGTCCAACCCCCTGCTCAATGCAGGAATCCAACTGAAAGCATACCTGATAGGTGGCTGTCAAGCTGTCTCTTGAATGCCTCCAGTGTTAGAGAGCCCACCTCCTCCCTAGATAATTGGTTCCTGCTCTAACAGTTAGGAAGTTTTTCCTGATGTTCAGTCAAAATCTGGCTTCCTATAACTTAAGCCCATTGTTCTGTGTCCTGCACTTTGGGATGATTGAGAAGAGATCCTGGCCCTCCTCTGTGTGGTAACCTTTCAAGTACTTGAAGAATGTTATCATATCTCTCTTCTCAAGGCTAAACATGCCCATTTCTTTCAGTCTCTTCTCATAGGGCTTTGTTTCCAGTCCCCTGGCCATCCTTGTTGCCCTCCTCTGAACCTGTTTCAGTTTGTCTGCATCCTTCTTAAACTGTGGTGTCTAGAACTGTACACAGTACTCAAAATGAGGCCTTACCAGTGCCAAATAAAGGTATATAATGTGCTGCTGTTCTAAGTCAGCCTTCGTCCACCTGGTGCCCTCCAGATGTTTTAGACTACCATCGGCCCCAGCCATGCTAGGTAGATCCACACTATACATTTCAGGCATATTCAATGCATAATCTAAGCACATGATGTCCCCAAAAGAGTCATGGGAACTATAGTTTGTTAAGGGTGCTGGGAACTGTAGTTCGGGGGAACTATAGTACAGTACAATGTCAAAAATCACAACTAAAATGAATAAATAAAATATGTCACCTTAAGATAAACTGAGCTTTGCTTATAAAACAGGTCAGTGTTACTATAGCAAGAAATAAAATAACATTAAATATGTCAGAGAGCCCCACTTGACCTAATGGACCAGCCTCCACTGTATTCGCAGTGCAATTTGTTGCTTGGAGGGCAATGCCCTAAGAAGGAACAGAAACTGTTCAAGGATTAATATTTGGGTGTATCGTTACTCATTTGGTTTTGGTTTTTCTTAGGTTTCTCTGCAGTTAATATTTCATGTTATTTTTCATCAGGGCCAGCTCCAGGTCTTTGGAAGCACCTTGGCAAAGTGCCTTCATTGTGGGCCCTACAGTGGAGGTATGCCTCCTGTGTCGGTGACCCCTGGTGGGCTTATTTGGGAGTGACAGCTGCAATGGGTTTACAGCACTGCTCAAATCACAGCCAGGTGGCTGGGATCCATTTTAATTTCCCACAATGCCTTTTGTGCAGCACTGCTGTTAGTCATTATGGGAAGTTAAAATGACAGCACTCAGACCAAGCCTCCCAGCACGGATCAGTATGTGATGGAAACAAAAACAGTTTTAAAGACAGTGCATCGGTGGACTGGGTTGCAGATCCCCAATGGAGCAGCGTGTTGACACTGGGGCTGATGTTCATTGTCCTGGCTTTCGGGTTTATCTGATCAATCAATAGGACTTAAACGTTTTATTTTACAGCCACAGTGCCCAAAGAAACTATTGGGCAATCCATCCAAATGGGACGAAAGCTGAGGATAAAATACTAGCATCACAGCACCTCCAGATGGTTAGTTAAAAGAGGTGCTCAGGTCTCACCTTTAGCATGGACTCACCACATGCCTAGACTTGGGCATGGGTGTCCACATGGAGGGCAAGAAGGGGGCCAGTTGCACCACCAATGAACCATAATCTCCAGATTCCTAGCTTTCTTTTTTTAAAAAGAGAGATATTTCTAGCATTTGAGACCAGAGGCAAAAAATGTACAGAAACTATTCTCAATTTTTTGTGAGGAACTAGCCTGCTCCTTCCTTTCGGTGTTTTCCTTTGCCTACCACCCACCCACCCCCAGAAAAATTCCTATGGACACCCTTGGGCATGCCATTCACCACTGCCAAAGTCAGACTGGGACTTCAGCAGTTACATTAGAACCTTAAACACACCTTTTCCAGCGCAGGCTCTTTGAAAGTCAGCAACCTAAGCTGGTGCCTAAACAGCAACAAGCAGACTGTGCTTCTCTGTTGATCAGGCAAACAGGTCACGCTGAGAAGTGTGGAACTTTTCCCCACTCGCCACTTTCTCTCTGCAACCCCTTCTCCAGCCATTTCTCACACATATTCGGGGGGGGGGCACTCAGCAGGGGAGAGGGTTGCAGAAATTAAGTGGTAAGGGTTAGGGGAAGGATTAAGCACTTCTTTAACCCCAACCCACCCTTTCACCCCTCTTTTGCAACTGTTTGGCACCAGCCCAGGTTTCATATCTGCCTCTGAGCAATCTAGTTTGGCCCCTTGTGTCCTTGCCATTATTTTTTGCTCAGCCATTGCAAAAACAGGACCAACCTTGTATATTAGTCATACATTTTCCTTTGGTCTTTAATCAGACATCTGGTCTCAGTGCTTCCGGGTAATCAGTCTATTTAGACTGATAGAACAAAACCTTTCTCCTTATTGGCTCATATAAGGAGCACTCAATTTCACTCACAAGTGGGGTATATTTTTGCCATTTTGAGGCACTGGAAGAGTTATCATCTTTGCTGGAGATTGGCATATCTGTCCATTGTTGGCATAGACTGAAAGCTAGTACAAGTCCACTTCTGATATCAATGCACAAGGTTCAATCAAATGATTTTCAAATCCAATTTCACCCATGGCCACAGATGCTTCACAGTGATGTCATCTCATGCGTCTGGGATGGAGGATGTCAAACGTGGGGGGGAACATGCCCCCCCATTCCAATATAATTGCACCATTCGCACGTAAGCGCGTAGCTACATGCGTTCAAACCACAGAAGTGGCTCCCACTTGGAAATTTGAAGCATAACCATATACTGAAGGATAGATTGATCATTGAGGTCAGATGTGCTCATTCTGAGAGCAGATGGGTCTACTGAACAGTAAGCTTTTTGGCAGAAGCTTAAAACAGATGCTGCTCCCCACTGATGAGCCCATTTAGTCCTATCTGTGGAATTAATTTATGGAGTTTACCACAAGCAGCAGAAAAGGTCCTCAAATGCAAAGATGTACGACTGAACTCTAAAGTCAGGATCATTCAGACCATGGTATTTTGGATCTCTAGGTATGGATGTGAAAGTTGGACAGTGAAAAAAGAGGGTAAGAGAAAAATCAACTCATTTGAAATGTGGTGTTGGAGGTGAGCTTTGCGCATACCATGGACCGCGAAAGAGACAAATAAATGGCTGTTAGAACAAATTAAACCACAACTATCACTAGAAGCTAAAATGATGAAACTGAGGTTATCATACTTTGGACACATAATGAGAAGACAGGATTCACTAGAAAAGACAATAATGCTGGGAAAAACAAAGGGAGTAGAAAAAGAGGAAGGCCAAACAAGACATGGATTGATTCCATCAAGGAAGCCACAGACCTGAACTTACAAGATCTGAACAGGGTGGTTCATGACAGATGCTCTTGGAGGTTGCTGATTCATAGGGTCGCCATAAGTCGTAGTCGACTTGGAGGCACATAACAACAACAACATGAGCAGCAGTGATAGCCACCAGCTTGAATGGCTTTATGCAAGGATTAGAGAAATTCATGGAGGAACAGGCTATTAAAGCCTACTAACCCCGATAGCTATGTTCTACCTCCACTGTCGGAAGCAGTATGCCTGTGAATATCAATTGCTGGAAACAATGGGAGGGAAGAGTGCTACTGCACTCAGGTCCTGCTTGCAGACTTCTAATGTACAAACAAGATGGTGGACTGGATGGGTCACAGGCCTGATCCAGCAGGCTTTTATGTTCTTCTCTGCTGCTGTGGGAGTGTTTTTGGCTGGCTGGAATGTGCACTTGAACCCTGATAATGCTTCTTGCTTGCCTGGACGGAGGACAGAGAGGGGTGTGTGAGCATGTGTAGAAGCCAGCCAGCAGTATGACGGTAAAAGTTACATTTACTGGTCCACCCACTTTTGCCTCTGGCCCCACCCACCATTGGTATATGGCCCTCAGAGGATTGCCTAGAAGGCAATGTGGCCCTCAGGCTGAAAAAGATTATCTGCTCTTGATATAACAGAAGAGGGAAAGGTCCCCCTTCCTGCTCTAAACCAAAAGCCTTCCAGAACAAACATTTTCAAACAGAACCACAAGTCCAGGAGTGAACAGCAGCGGGGAGCACCAAAGCCTGGGGGCAATGGCCAAAAGGACTCTTTCCAGAGTACCCACCTGCCTCTTCTGAAAGCAAGGGCATAGAGGAATGACTCAGATGGCAACCTATGCAAGAGGCAGGCTCATATTTATTTATTTATAACATTTATATCCTGCCCTTCTTCCCAGAAGGGTGGCAGACAAAACATCTTTAAAAACACTCTAAAACATCTTAAAAACAGACTTTAAAATATATTAAAACAAAACATCTTTAAAAACATACTAAAACACCTTTTGGGGGAAAAAGCTTTATAAACATCTCAAAAAGCAATTCCAACAGACACAGACTGTGTTGGATATGAGGGAAGGTGGCTCTTAAGATACCTTGATCCCAGAATGACTAGAAACTGATGCTGGCCCCAGGATTCGGAGGGCAACTTCACTGGGAGAGGTAGGACGTGCAAACTGAGACTTAGGATGCATCCGGTCCTCTTGAATACTCCGTGCAAAGTGGAAATGGTAGCACAGGTAGTGCAGTTGGTCCTTTGCTAGTTTGGGGGCCCAGACAATTGCCAAACTTTTCCACACTCTGGAGCCTGCCTTGCTAGAAACCACTGTTCCTTTATCATCTTAAAGATTTATATCCTGCCCCTCAATACAAGGATTTCTAGGGCTACCATTAGTAACAGATCCAAAAACCATAGAAAGGGACAGGCCATAGCTCAGTGGAAGAGCATTTACTTTGCATACAGAAGGCCCCAGGCATTTCCAGGTCCAGGTAGGAATGGGAAAGACTCCCATCTGAAACCTTCAAGGCGGCTTACAAAAAAACCACAAATATAAAAATACATCAATAAAATACATCAGTACATCAAAATACTTCAAAATACATCATGTGTCGTGCATTTTACATTGTTGGCCTAAGAGCAGTTATTTAACTTTTGTAAATTGTATTTTGTAAATTGTATTGTTTTATTGATGTATTCTATATTGTGTTTTTATATGTGTGTTTCTTGTAAGCCGCCTTGAGGGCCTTTGGCCAAAAGGCGGGGTATAAATAAATAAATAAATAATAATAATGATAGAATAATTTCCTATAAATTCTATCATCTTTCATAACATCACTAAGCTTTGTATAAACCAAGGGATTCATGTCAGTTACAATCTTGAGTCTGTGGCTTTACTGGTTAAGCTTTGCTCCCTGTTCCACTGGGTTGTTGCTGTAAATTCACACCTTGACTTGAGTGCATTGGCCAGGATTTGGCATGGTATGCACTGGACTTGACTGGATTTCCATATTAACATTGTCCACCATTATTGACCTTCTCAAGGAACCTCTGATAATCTTTCCAAGGGCCCTCTGGAACAAAGTTTGAAAAACTACTGCAATAAAATAAAGATGCATTTGCCTATACACCAAACTCAACAGATCTAACACAGAGATCCTTGATCATTGCAAGGGAAGATTACAAGAGGGTGGTAGTCTGTTTCATCCACCATTACTACCTTCTTGAGGAAGCCTTGATAGCCTCCCAAGGGCTCCCTGGCACAGAGTTGGAAAACCTGCTGTAAAAATAAAAAGATGCATCTACCTATACACCCCAAACACTGTGATTCTAATGTTTATAGAGATCCCAAGAGGATGCTGAAACCTCGAGGACGTATGCTCACAAACACACAGGCCATGTTTTCAAAAGTCATCTCCCGAGTGGTAAAAGAGATCCAGCAATTTGCACCAGGGGACGAGTTATAATGGTGCCTCTAGTAAATATGGGTTCTCGGGGCATATGTTAGTCTCTTTGCTGGAAGCAGCTGCCTCTCAGAGAGTGCTGAGTGAAATGTGAAATACCGCTGTTTATTTTGAGGAGTGCTTGAGAGATCAGCCAACCAACAGCAACAAAAAAGCAATCTTCTCTTCCCCTGGGGAACAGGGAGAAAATTGCAAGGAAGGCTGTTCACCCCCCTCTCCCTCTCCCCCTCCCTTTGGCCCTGGGTCTTTTGAAGTGACCTGCAAAAGAAGCTGGTGGTCTTCAGAGCATCCCAAGCCCTCCCCCCTCCTTCCCAAAACACACACATTGTTCGAATTCCTCTGTTATCAGATAGGTAATCAAACTGAAGCCCATTGAATTAGTCAAATAGCCCCCCCTTGCATCTGAAAGGAAGAGGCCCAAGGCCCCATCCCCACACACCACACACAAAGCAGGAACATTCCCAGGCCTTCTCCAAAAAACTTTTCCACCGCCCCTCCCCCTTCTTCCCCCCAAAAGGAATTAAAAAAAAAAACCAGAAGCAGAGAGCAGGAGAACTCCTGCTAGTGAGAGGAGAGATTCTGGATGGGGGGGGGGTGAAAGAAGGGAATCTGCTTTTAACCACCAGGACTGGGCACAGGGAACAAAGAGTTGCCCCTGTCCACAAGGATGAGCAAATGCCAGAGGTTCCAGGGACTTTGGAGGAGGGGAAACCTGGCTGTGGAAAAACCACAGATCTGTCCCCATCAGTTCCCATGTTTTTCAGCTGGTAGATGATGGATTGTGGCCATTTTCACCATTGGGGTGTTGCAAAAATGTGTGTATCAGTGGGGCTTCTGCAGCTCCTCTAGTATAATTGTGGCTATCTAATAATACATCTTTTAAAACATGGTTTTAAATTTCATTATCTAATGCAGGTGCCCCAATCCAGGCAAGGAGGTTTGGATACAGAAGCGAGCTTCCACCAATGCAGCTGATGATGATGACGCTTCAATCTGGATGTGCATGCATGTGGCAATGTTCATTTGAACCACATCTAATTGGCTATAGGTATCATTCAACACAGGCAGGGTGCACTCCCCATCCAAGACTACCTGTTACACACAAGTAAAAAAATGGATTAGGGCCAGAATTGGAAAATATCCTCATGGCCTAATGGCCATTACATTTACTATCCTAATAGCAGCATTTTTTTAATTCACAGAGGCAGAAGAAGCAGGTATACTGTTTTATATTTCTACAGTGCAACCTGCCCTTATTTTTTGCACTTTGCTGCTTCTAGAAGCCACTTTTTCTAAAGCACAAGTTGTTGAAGAAAAGAGTGACTGAAGAAAGTGTGTGCACACCATTCTGTCTTCAACACAAACATATAAGGATATACCTTATGCACAATAAGGCTCCTACTGGGAGGAAGGGGGGGATATTTTATTTTTATCTTTTCAGTGCTTTCATTCTCACCTTCTTATATGTGTATGCACATATATACATGTTTTATGTTTGTACGTGTATGCATAATGCATTTTATGTATTTTAATAGTATTTTATACATTTTAATTTACTGTAATTTTTAATGTTTTACTGTGTATTTTATTGTGTATTTTATTATATATGTGTGCAATTTATTGTAAGCTGCCCTGAGTGCCCTATTGTAGGGTAGAAGGGCGGGATAGAAATATTTTAAATAATAAATTAAATAAATAATAAAATAAAATAAAATAATACATAAATAACTTTTAAGAGCATAAGAAGGGCCCCGCTGAATCAGGCCAAGCACCCATCTAGTCCAGCATCCTGTTCTTACAGCAGCCTCTGGGAAGCCCGAAAGCAGGACCTGAGTGCAACAGCTCTCTCCTCACTTGTGATTCCCAGCAACTGGTACTCAAAAGGCATGTTGCCTTCAACAGTGGAGTTGGAACATACTCATTGTGACTAGTAGCCATCGATAGCCTGAAGCCTCATCCTCCGTTGCTCAGTGGTAGAACATCTGCCCTGAATGCAGAAGGTCCCAGGTTCAATCCCTGGCATCTTCAGGTAGGGCTGCGAGAGAACCCTGCTTGAAATTCCAGAGACCCGCTACCAGCCAGTGTAGACAATACTGAGCTGGACGGGCTAATGGTCTGACTTAGTATATGGCAGATTATTGTGTAACCCAGAACAAGATGCACATGGGGGAGGGGGAAATGTTTCAGCACACACATCGTCTTTATCAGGATTTTTCAAAGTCAGTCCTAAATCATACATTACGAGATTGTCATGAAGGTGGTAAGCCTGGTTCTGCTTGATCGGCCTTCATCTCACAATGGTACTTCCTAGTGAGGCAAAAATCCTGCAGCTGCAGAGATACGATACCTGAAACCCTTGCTAGCAGGAGACATGAAGCAACAGTGCAGGAGCGATAGGCTGGCATCAGCATTCGACAGACACATGGCTGCCTCTTTCAGCCTTTACATCCCCACATAACACCTCCACCACTGGCTCTCATCTCCCACCAGTAAAGGCACTGAGTCCCACTCCCCCTCAACCTCTGCCCTCTGCTTCCACAGCCACCTTGCATCTCCTGCTACCAGTAAAGGTGGCAGTCTCTTACGTCTTTCTTCCCTGCAGCAGTAGCATACATCAGGGCCAGTCACATGGGTCGCCCAGACCACATGGTTGTTTCTTATGTCTCCACTGGAACAGCAGTGCTGGTGTGGAATGTAGCCACTGAATCAGGTGGACCTCAGTGATTGGCCCTCACATAAGCTTCCACTGCCACATGGAGCCTGACCACGGGGAGGTTTGACTGCTTTGTTGGTTTTCAATGGCGGCCATATACGAATCTATCCTAGGGGTGTTAAGTAAGCCAGGCTCTAAAATTTAGGGTCTAAAATCAGCCTGAATCAGTTGTTCAACTCCCATCAACCCTAGACAGCATGACCAATGGACAGGGCTGATGGGAATTGCCGTCCAAGAACATAGAGAGGCACCTAGATGAGGAAGACATCTAAAATAGCCTTTAGCCTGGCTGCCTGTGGCGAGAAATTAAAAAAACAAACTTGCTGAGGGCAACCAGGAATAGAATAGTTATTAAAATATTGTGGTCCTCTCCCCTCTTTTAAGCCATAAGTGACTAATCGGTTTGTTCGGAGAGGCGGGTGGATGTTAATATTTGTGGACCGGTAATATTTTGTTAGAGATTTGTTTGACAGGCTAAGAACCAGGAGGCGGCACTGGTTGGTGGAGAGGTTTAAGCATCATCACTAGGGCTCAAGTTCATTTGTTTTACGTATTTAACAAAATCTACATACTGCTTACTAGAGGAAAAGTCCCCTCAGTAGTTTTCAGTAGACAGTCTGAAATATTCATTAGAAATGCCAACAACAATGAAACAGTAAAATCAAGTTACATAAGAACATTAAAACACAAAATAAAATCAGGAAGTTCACATCTCTTCTTGACCTTGGAGGGCACTGGATGACCTCTGACCTGCCACACAATCTCAGCCTAACCTACCTCACTAGGTTGTTGTAAGGATAAAAGTGTTTTGGAGAAAACTTAGATAACATAAAAATGAAATAAGTAACATGTACGTTTTGGTACTGTGATCACGAGGGTTTCTTAAAGGCTAAGATTAAATGAAAAAGCTCTGCTATAGCACAGTAAAAGCATTGGCTGAACTCTGTTGAAAGGCAAGGTATTTTCTTGATTTCATTTAAAGGTGCATTTCCTCCTCAGTTCCTAGCACAGCCCCTTTTGGGGGAGATGAAGATGAAGGGTGCAAAATGAAATAGTGCCAAGCTTGACTGATATCCCCTGTGTTTGTACACAGAAGCTGTGCATTTCTCTTTGTGTTTCCTTTCTCTATACTACCAGGGCCACGTCAAAGCGCGGCCAGGTCGGGTCCTGGTCGAGGGCCCCACAGCCCACAAAGGCCCCTGAAGGGCCCCTTGTTAGGGTGGGGGAGTACCGTTTCCCTGCTGCGGATCGCAGGGAGGAACCTTTCAGGCCGCCCACCCATTTGCTTGCTCTACCCACCTCTCCTGTCTTCTGAGGCTGCATGTGCTGTGTGCATAGGGTTACCATCAGCCAAGATGGCGGCGGAGGCTTTTTAAAGAGGCTGATGGTCCTAGCACCATCTTGGTTGATGGCAGGAATTTGCATGCGCATGCACATAGCATATCGCGCATGCATGCTATCAACCAAGATGGCAACGGGGACATCAGCCCCTTAGAGAAGCCTCCACTGCCATCTTGGCTGATGGCAGCCCTGTGTGCGCAGCACACGCAGCAACAGGAGACAAGAGAGAGGTAGGTGAAACAGGCAGGAGCCACACACCCAGGGCAAGCTGGTGCCCATGGGCCCAGTCATGCCTGGCACTGGCCCTGTGCACTACACCCTGGAAGTTATTTCTACCTAATGTGTTTAGGAGCAGGGTAGCAAGATCTCCGTTTATTCCGGCCGCCATGGAAGTGCTTTCCTGCTCTGCCAGTTTGACAGGCCAATAGAATAACAGCATATTTAGATCTTATGCTAAACCTTTGCACCTATCCACAGAAACATGTCGCAGTCTTCACCAATCTGGTGCCCTCCAGATGTTTTGGACTACAACTCCCATCAGCCCCTGCTGGCTGGGCTGATGGAATATGTAGTCCAAAACATCTGGAGGGCACTAGATTGGGCAACACTGTCCTATGTTTTAAAACCCATTTGTTTCCAGATCAAACTATGTATACAGTGCTGTAGAGCAACCAAGAAATGGCATTGCTTTATAGCCCCAGGCTATGCATTCTCAGCAAGAGCCTCCTGCAGATACCTCTCATCAGGTACCTCTGATGCAGATACCTCTCAACAGGAGGTCCGTTTCACACAATGTAGGAAACAGGCCTTTAGTATGGCAGCACCAACCCTTTGGAATTCCTTTCCATTACATATCAGACAGGCACTGGCTCTATTGTCTTTTCGACTCCTTTTTAAGACCTTCCTTTAACAAAAAGCCTTTTAAATGGGTATTTTTTAAATCCTACTCTGTATCTGTATTGGAATCTGAAATTGTTTCTATATGAAAATGTTTTATGTTTTGACATTTTTACTGTTAAATCGCCTTGAGACATTCTATAGGAAGATGTTCATCAATGGAAATAAATGAATGCATAATTTGATATTGGGCACTGTGCAAGGATTCTGAAAAGCTCATATTTTGTTTTATGAATGTATGTACGCATATATTAAAAAAAACAAGTTTCTAGTCCTTAAGGCTGCAAAGGCATGCTTGAAATTGCATGGGTGATACAACACATGGTGAAACCTCAGAAGCAGGAGCAGGGAGCTGAGCAGGGTTACCAGTAACTGGGGAGGCAGTTTCAGTGCCCTGCAGAAGCAAAATAAATTATACTATGGTGCCCTTCTTTTTTGAACACAGTGGGATTTACTTCTGTGTAAATATTCATGGAATTGGGTTGCATATTAATTATTAATTAAATTATATTTATATTTCACCTTTCCTCTAAGGTAATCAAGGCAGTGTACATGGACCTCACCTGCACACACTTTCCATTTTATCCTCACAACAACCCTACGAAGTATGTTGGGCTAATCACTATTTTTCTGCCTAGGGTCACCAACTGGGCTTCATGGCTACTTCAGGATTCTAATCTCTAGTCCTTGCCGAACTTCCTAACCAAAACACCACGACCCATACAGGTGAGAGAATTCAGCTTTCTTCAGAGGAGAATTTTGGTTGCCCAAAATGGACTGCCTCCAAGTCAATTCCGACTTATGGCGACCCTATGAATAGGGTTTTCGTGATTAGCGGTATTCAGAGGCGGTTTACCATTGCCTTTCTCTGAGGCCGAGAGGCAGTAACTGGCCCACGGTCACCCAGTGAGCTTCATGGCTGTGTGGGGATTCGGACCCTGGTCTCCCAGGTCGTAGTCCAACACTCTAACCACTACACCACACTGTAAAAATCTGAAGCCATGTCTTGCTCCATTGGGCCTCTGTAGCTTTAAAGGACTAACACAAATTCTACAGTAGTTCCACAACACTGGGCTCTCCAACACTGGAAGGCATTGAAGAGGCAGCTGGATAGCTACCTGTTGGGTATGCTTTAACTTGGATTCCTGCACTGAGCAGGGGGTTGGACTCGATGGCCTTGTAGGCCCCCTCCAAGTCTACTATTCTATGATTCCATGAACCATCTTGCAAATAAGACTACACAAGCTACTAGTCTGTAAAAACAAATAATTTTTAAATATATAAGCTCATCTGTTCAGATATACTTAATTTTAGTCTTTTGTGCCACCCTGACAGAAAAGATAACAAATCTGCCTCTAATCTACCACCACTACCCAAGTCCCTATGTGGTTGCCTGAAGGTTATTGTTATACACCACAGGTAACAATATACAAGCTTGCCTTCTATTTGAACACTAGTGTGGTAGCCATACATGAAAGGGAACTTCTCCACTTTGGGACTAGGATTTTTCTCCTTGATGTGCTAGGTTTCAACTTGCAAAGGGAAGTGTTTATGTCAGGGAGCATTTGAAGACGGTACCACTTCACACTGCATGTGGTAGATCCCTTACATAAGCAACTAGGAGAGACAACTAACACAACTAGGAGCAGTCTGCTAGAATTTTCCTCCCTGATGTGCTAAGTTTTTACTTGCAAGGGAAGTGTTTAATGTAAGGAAGCATTAGAAAAAAGCATTACTCACATGCAATCAGCAATGGTATAGTCTATTCTATTGCCTTTTGATTTTCCAAATCATTTCCTCCTTCCCTGTGTGTGGGGGGGCAGTCATGTGTAACCAAAAACCTCTGCCTAACCTGGTCATCAGCAACAGGGGACAAGGTAGTACAATTGGCCACACCACTTCAAATAGCAGGTGAGCAATACATATTTTCATTGCTCCCCTGCCTTAAAAAAAACCATAACTCCTTGAATTTGATACACACACAAGACCGGAACAGGCTGTTTAAAATTGTCGCTTCTGAAGTGAAAAGTTTTGAATCCCACCAATCTCTAGAATGAATGATGATGACATTGATATCCCACCTTTTCTCCAAGGAGCTCAAGGCAGAATACATGGTTCCCCCCTTTATTCCTCCTAACAACCTTGTGACACAGGTTAGAGACAGTGATTGGCCCAAAATCATCCAGCGAGCTTCATGGCTGAATGTGGATTAAAAAAAAACAAGACAAAACCCTGCATCTTCCCAGTCCTAGTCCAACACTCTAAACCAGCCCTTCCCAACCTTTGGGTCTCCAGATGTTGCTGAACTAACTCCCATCAGCCCAAGACAGCATGGCCAATGGTCAGGAATGATGGGAATTGGGAGTCCAGCAACATCTGGGGACCCAAAGGTTGGGAAAGGCTGCTCTAAACCACATACACTATGCCAGCTTTCTAAAACACTGTGAGGCAGGTTTGCAATTTGCACAAAGGCACCACATGCAGGAGTGGTTTGGCAGAAAATTGCATCCATCATCATCATCATTTATTTGTATGCCGCCTTTCCACAGCAGAGTTGGAGTTAAAAGTATGAAATGTAACATATTTACAGACCCACCCACACAAAGCAAGCAATAACCTCTGATGCACAGGAAAGCAAGAAATGTAATTCCGCTTTAAAGTTTTCTGCTTGTTCTAACCATACACCTAGCCTTTCCAAATCTGGTGCCCTCCAGATAGTGTGGGGACTCCCAACTCTGCTGAGCACCTTGGACAGCTCCTTGAAAGTTTTGACTAACACCTGGAGTGGATTCACTGCCCCACTGCCATTAGAGCCACCAGCCTCCACTGATTGATAGTCATTAATAACCATTCTGCTTCCCAGAGGTAACTCTTGGAAACTTGCTCTCTCTCAGCACAGTCACCAAACTACAATTCCCATGATTCTCGGGGGGGGGGGTGAGCCCATGACTGTTATCAAAGACAGAATAAATGTGTAGTGTAGGTATACCCCCAATGACGTACATATGCTACTGACTGGATTCGCTGGCTTCCCTTCTGAGGGAAGGATCCCTAAGAGAGAATTCTTAACACCTACACCAGATAGTAAGCCCCAAGATACTCTGGGGAAAGCTGCAACAGTGGATATAAAACAGCTTGTGATATAAATACACCCTCAGTTGTAGCAGAAAGCGGTTGAGGGAGAAAGTGCCATTGCTGAGTGTATGAAAGGAGCAATCTTATGCTGCAATCCCACACGTGACTACTCAGAACTAAGCCCCGCTGACTGTAGTGGCATTTGCTACCAGGTAAGAGGACAGAGGATTGCAGCCTAATTCTTCACGATACCAAAATTCCAATATGTCCCCTTAGTCATAAATAACTATATTTACTGGAAAGGAATATAATGTGTTCTCTTGACAGTCTTTGCAACATGCTGTTAATGAACTCTTATACAGAAAAGAATAAGCAAGGTGGGCTATTCACCTGAGCAAATGTGAGAAAGGTAGGAAGGTGCCTTACAGTAGTGAGACAATTGGCCCATCTAGCTCAGTGGTGTCTACACTGACTGGCAGTGGCTCTCCTGGATTCCAGAAAGGGTTCTCTCCCAGCCCTACTTGAGATGCCCTGGCCCTTTGCCTCTCTTGCAGGCAACTCCTCTCTATCTCACATTAGGATGTAGGGCAGAGATGGGGGACCTGTAGCCCTCTAGATGCTATGGAACTACAACTCCCATCATCCCTGACCACTGGCTATGCTGGCTGGGGCTGATGGATGTTAGTCCAACAACATATGGAGAGCCACAGCTTCCCCATCCCTGATATATGGTGTATGTGCATTACAAATTTATATTGGTTTCATCCTAGGATAGTGGTGTTGGACTTCAGCTAGGGAGAGATTCATACACTCACTCAGCAGCAAAGCTTACTTACTGGGTGGCATTGGGTCAGCCATGATTGCTAAGCCTAATCTACAGCACAAGGTTGTTGTGAGAGCCAGTGTAGTGCAATGGTTAGAGCATGAATCACCAACCCTTTTGAGGCTATGGGATATTTGCAAATGGGAGAAACTGTGGTGGGCACCACATGCACACTGCAACCTATTCTATTGGCTACAAGAAAATACTTCTTTCAAGCCTAATTTCAGAGGCAGGAGAGGACATTGTGAATGCCAGGGAAGGCCTTTGTGGGCACATGGAGAACCTTCAGACACCATTTTGGTGACCCCTGGGCTAGATTGTCTGATTAGGACTACGGATACTTAAGTTCAAATCCACTCTCAGCCACAACGTTCACTGGTAATGGACAACTGCCATCTCTCAGCTTAACCCCACCTCACAGGGTTGTTGTGAGGAAAACAACGTACATTTGGCCCAGGGCCTCAAGCTCAAAGGGGGGCTCAAATTTAAATGCTTACTCATTTTTTGCCATTTGATAAGTTTCACAAGTTTTCTTATGCGGATCAGACCAAATTATGAAACACTTACCACTTAAGAGCTGCAAATTTAAACAAATAAGATACAATGTGAGAAGAGACTTTTTTTTTTGTTAACTAGTACAGATTCTGTCATATACTTAGTATCAGTTGTTACAGATCCACTGGACCCCAGCTGCTACTGTCTAGCTGCAAGTGGCCTAGGCTTCCGAAAGGGCCAGTATACGAGCCCTTGAGAAGCATGATTGAGTATAAATGTACCAAGGCTACAATCCTGTACTGATTTGCCTGGGAATAAGCCACGTGGAACTCAATGGGGCTTACTTATGAGTCAATAAATATAGAATTGTGCTCTGAATAATATTAATTTGGTGGAGAAAGAATACTAAAGAAATAAGTTGATGCACTTTGAGAGCAAAGAGGAGGTTAATCCAAATTTGTACAAGATATGAATTTCACCCCTCCTTGCCTCAGAGTTTTCCCAAGGAGAGAATGGGAGCAATATCTGAGCTTCCTACTAGAGAGAAAGGAATGGCCAAACCAGAAGATCTCACAACTATTTGATTAAACCCTCGATTCGGCTGCAGCTTACAGAAATGTGGAGGGCCAAGAGAACAGCGCTAACATTCTGTCATCAGTGATGCAGTTGGGTAATTTTAAGTTACATCCACACCATACATGTAAAGCTCATGGCTTCCCCCAAAGAACTCTGGGAACTGTGGTTTTGCCACAGACAAAGCTACAATGCCTAACACCCTAACAGACTACAGTTCCCAGAATTCTCTGGGGGAAGCCATCTGTTTTACATGTATGGTGTGCCTGTAACTCTGGACTTAATGGCCTTACAGCACAAGGTTCTTTAGAAGGCAAAGTGTGCATTACTTTACTTCTTTTAAAACAGGGTCAGCCAGCCCTACTGCAATTGCGAGGCCCTAGACATGTGCCCCGAAGTCTTGCCCTGATGGCACCACTGTCCTCCTTCCCTTCCAGGCGCAACTTTTTGACCCTCGTCTGGCAAGCTGCCATCTGCAAAAATTCCATCTCCTACGTAACCATTAAAAACACAGGAGTCACGTCTGACTGTTCACCCAGTCACCCCCAAGAGTGATGGTGGGAAATGGGTATATAAAAGCTTTTTAAAAGGGCTCCTACTGGGAGGAAGGGCAGGATATAAATATAATAATAAATAAATAATTGAAAAACAACATGCACCCTATGTTGCCAGTTGAATACAACCCAATATTCAAAATAAGTCCTACTCAGAGTAGACCCATTGAAATTAATGAACATATGTTACTCATGTCCATTAATTTCAATGGGTCTACTCTGAGTAAAACTTGGTTGAATACCACCCTATGTGTCTCTGGGATCTGAAACGGAACAGTTGCCTGGAATACCAAGCTAATGTCAAATGAGCAAAATATATTTTGTCCTGGAACAGTCTATAATAATTCTCTCTCTCCCACTCCGCACCAGGTGACTAATGGCTGCATATCTTTGATCAGACCATTTAGGAAAGGAAATGACATGAGTTTTACCATCACAGCAGCCCGACTTTTGTAATCAAGCTCAGGTCCAACGGGCTAATCCCCAGAAGTGGCATGCTATACATCCTTTGGAAGTCGTCTTCCAAACCACTTTACTCTCAAGTATTCCCAAAAGAGGGTGCCTGCATTGAGACATGCTGCATGCCTGAACGCTTTTTGCAGTCCCTGGAATAGGCAACATAGCCAAGCCAAATGTGTCAATTTTGCTTGCAACCAGTAATGTTTGATACTGTATACAGAACATGAAAAATAGAGTCTGTTTCTGAAAGGAGAGCTTCTGGAGTTCAAGGCTTTCTGGCAGTCAGCTAGAAGCCCTCAGCCCAAAACCCAGATGAGGGAGGTAGTAAGTGAAATATACTTTGTATATTCTCAGAGGCATTCTTTGCTCTGTATTTTCATATGTTCCAGAGATTAGCTCATATACTGAAAACTGGTTCTAAGGCACACACTTTCGGCTAAAACTTTTTGGAAACACCTTTTGCTATACAGTACAGGACAACTAGCAGTTACTGCCATTAAGGGGGCAATTCAATTGTACAGTATTAATAAATTCACTTTGGGCAGCTGTTCAAGGTTGATCCCTCTTTTTTGGCCACTTTTGGGGACTGTCCTCTCTTCATTTTGCTACATTCCTTGGTTCAAACAGATGCAACACCAAACCATAGTTTAGTTTGGCACTAGAAAGACTGAGCAACTCCAAACCATCATTTAGTTTGGCTCTAGAAAGACTGAGCCCAGAAGAAGCCTTAGGCTTCTCCAGCCTCCTTCTGATACTGTGATTCTTCTCTTCCTGATTTCCAGCAAACTTTATTTTGCCACTAAGGCCAAACCAGCAATGATTTGTGTTTGCCTTGTAAGAAAGAATCAGACCTTAGTTTACAGTCCAATCCACAGTTTGCCTGTTCGGGATGTAGCAATAAAACATGGCTTTCTGGAAAGCAGGAAGAAAGTCATTAGCATGAGCATGCAAGCAGCTGAAACCTCCCCCTTCCCACCTGAAACTTCTGCTCTTTCACAGCTGACCCCACCACCATCACCACCACAGCAAGGTTACTTCAAATCATGGATCCCCAACTAGGAGAAAAAGCAGCTGTGGACAGGAGAAGCTTGGGCTCCCCCAGTGCATCTGTATGTATTGCCCCAATTTCCTCCACCCTACTCCACTGCCTTATGGATATTTGGCCACTGACCCGATTCTGCTCATAGGAGTCTGTGACCATCATGTCCAGCTTGGTTGTTGTTTCCAGCAGTTATTTATATAAATCTTAATGTTATTTTGAGTCCTACTGAGCAGGGAGAGCACTTTACAGCACCAAGTAGTGGCAGCTAGTGTGCATTGGGGCTGGTGGTGCAGAGGGCAGGGAGCCCAACCTTAGGTGGAGGCAGAGCCAACCAATTCCAGTTTTGCCCCCATCCTTCTCCCTGCTGAGGCTAGGGAGGAGGAAGCTGATAGGCCAGGCCATCGCCTGGACTGGATGTCACTTGCAAGTAAGAAGGCAGGCAGGTGGGGGCTGGCTGAGGGCAGACTGAGGTTGGTAGGGCACTGCCCCACTTGCCCAAATGGACCAGCCTCCATTGGCACCAAGCCACACGTGAAGAATCACTACGTCCGGTACATCCTTCCCCAGCCACGCACCCTCTAAAAGCTTTGGACTACAACTCCCGACAGCCCCAGTCAACATTCCAACAGCCAGGGATGGTGGAAGCTGTAGTCCAAAGCATCTAGAGGACACCAAGTTGAGGAAGGTTTGAGCCAAGCCAAACCAGCCATGCCATGTAAGTTCTCGATTAAGCTCATTAAGATAAAAGCACAGTGAACGACCTTCCTTAACCGCATACAGGAGTGTATTTTTCACAGCATTTCTCTGTCTTGATGAACACACCTTGGGACGAACCAGCATCCCCTGTTGACTACTCTGACTTTCCAACGACACAGGCACAGCCCTTTCCCAAGCTGCCCGCATGAGACACTTTCTCGGCAGCAGACTGAACCTGGGATCTTCTGCATGCACAGTAGGGGAAGCCGCCTAATACCAGGTCAGAGCATTGCTCTCTCTAGCTTGGTATTGCCTATCCCAAGAGCAGGGAACCTTTTTTCATCCCAAGGGCAGCATTACCACCTGGGCAACTTTCCAGGGGCCGCTTACCAGTGGTGAGCAGGGCCAGAAGCAGAAGTAGGCAAAGCATCAAATGTAATTTTTACTTTGTACAGTAGGCTCGTCTCTATGCACATTCACACATACCCTTCTATCCTCCATCTGGGCAAGCAGGTGGCATGCTCAGAATTCAGGGACACATTCCAGGCAGACAAAAAGATTTCAGCAAGGGTACACGGCAGGGTGGGTGAGGATATGGCCCAGGAGGGTATGTGGCCTGGGAAGAGAGCGTGATTTGGGTGCACTCTCAAGAACCAGACAGAGAAGCTTGGAGGGCCGCATTTGGCTCCTGGGCCTGAGGTTGTCCACCCCAGTCTATCCTGACTGTCAGCATCTCTCTGGAATTTGAGGCAGAGGTCTCTGCCAGCCCTCCCTGGAGATTCCAGGGATTGAACCTGGGGTCCTCTGCATAAACCGTGTGCTCTGTACAGGAGGGGAGGGGTGTACATAGGACAGATTTTCCATGGGACTGTGCCACTTCAGAATGTAGATGCATGATCCCTTCATTCAGTTGCTTACTTACTAATGTGAAAGTGGATCAGTCCGAGTCCATTGACTATGTCTGTATGACTGGACAACTGTGTACTCTGCTGGACAGTTCCAGGTCTAAAAAGGCAGTATAAAGCTAGGGTAGGCAGAAGATAAATCTCAATCTGCCAGTAGATCTCTGGGTGATTTACAGAAGACTGACAAAGTTTCCTAAGTCTCAATTTAGCAACAGCAAAATGACACCCTTCTAAATTATACCGCTAAAATGAAGAAAGCTTGTGGGAGCCGGGAATAGAGATGTGAAAGCCCAGGAAAAAACCCAGAAAAATTCAAGAAAAAAAAGGAATACCTGAGGGTCCCCCCCCCCACAATTTTTGCATTCCACCCCCCCCCAGGCCTTCCCATCTCTAGCCAGGAGCTGAGTTTTGTGGGATGAGCTCCATTCAATTGTTTTAACCCAAAGCTAGTTCCTGGGCTCAGAATTCTTTCATGCTAAGTGCACATCTTCTGCACCAGGCTCTGGTTGGTGGATCTCGAGATTCTAGTAAAAAAAACAAAGTGGCTCCTATAAGCCTGATGTCTTCCCACCTCTGGGTCCAGAGGCTCCAGGCAAAACCATCCTCAAACTCTTCCCCAGTAAGAGGGTGGCCTACCCTGGCTGCCTTTCCCAGGAATTCAGACAACAACTAGCAATCTTGGGGAGAGAGGCGGCCCAGCAGACAATGGCTCGATTATCTAAGCATTTTCTCCCAGCGTTGGCCTTTCAAGAAAAGGTGCTGCTTCATGTATAGATGACTCCATTTGCCCTTAGGAGACAAGAGTGCTGTCTCTGGTGTGGAATGCCTGTGACCACAGAGGGGGCCCCTCTCTCCCTCCCCAACTCATTTGACTGTCTCGCATCTCAGCACCTCTGATATCCCGACATTTAACCTGCATATACTTCTGTTTACTCCCGGGGAAGCTTTCCTACACTCCATTAGTGGTGGAGAGATAATATGGTATAGTGGTTAAAGCAACCTTTCTCCAACCTGGTATCACCCAGTTGTGGTCAGACCACAACTTTCCGCCCATCATTCCTGACCAGGCTGGGGTTGATAGGGAGTTGGAGACCAGCAACAGCTATAGGGCACCAGGTTGGGGAAAGCTGGGTTGGAGTAGGAACCGGAGACCTGGGTTCAAATCTCCACTTGGCCATGACACTTCCTGGGTGGCCATCTCTCAGCACAACCTACCTCACAGGGTTGTTCTGAAGATTTATGGGGGGAAAATAATAATCCCTGAGCTCCCCAGAGGAAGGCAGGATATAAATGCAATTTAATAACAACTAATTTTTTTGTAGCAGAGTGTTTTCCAGGTCACCTGTGAAATGTTTGGTAGGCACAAAAGACAGCTAACGCAGCAGTTCAGAAAACAAGCTATGAACAAAACTCTCCACAAAAAGGAAATAGCTTCAGACAAAAAGTCCAAACGATGGCAAGATGCTTTATAATCCAGTGCTTAAAAAACACAAACATTTCAACATGTTTTCCTTGGGGCAAAAAAGAAAAAGAAAAGTCTTTAAATTATGTTGATCTAATCACAACAGCTACCATCATTTGTTTCAATAGTGTTTTATTAGGTGAGCTACAATCTCTCAGCACCCCACCCACCCGCCTGCAATAAGGGGGGTAGTACAACTGATCTACCTTGCAGGGGTGTTATAAAGATGACAGCACTAATGCATACAAAGCACTCTAAACACAGAGGGAAAACTGCTACATAAATACTGTGTATTATAAGTGGAGGACTGCAATAAAATGTTGCAATATATCCTCCTTTCTAAAAGGAGTACTCCTGGTCCAGGGCTCCAACCAGCCACTCCTTCCAAGTAGAGCATTCTCCCCTTTTCCAATTTCCCCTGTTTTTCTGTCATTCTAAATCCTATGGATGTTGAGCGTGATCAGTCCTCATCAGCATTTTTTATTTCCTTGGTTTTTTAAAAAAAAATTGTTTAACTTCTGCAAAGGGATTCCTCTGAGCATGCTGACCCCTCCCTCATTTTTCACAGGCCCCATTTGAGCTATAACCTTGATAGCGCTCATCAACCAAGTTTGCCATTAGAAGGAGTGATTAGGAAGCATTTATCCCCAAATGCAGAGAATGAAAAAAATAATTCCCTATGTGTTAACTGAGCCACAAGTGCAATGCATGAATATAACAAAGAAGCAATACGATTTCACTGAGAAAAGCCTCACTGGATCAGACCAAAAGGACCATCTTGTCTATAAGTCTGTTTATGGCATTAAGACCAGAAGCAAAGGATGAAGGGCTACATCATCCCCCTACTAGAGCTACTGCAAAATTTTCAGAAATTTTGAAACCGGGGGAGGGGCAGAAATTTTGGGGAAATACTTTTTTCTTTACAGATCAAAAGTGACTTTGTTACTTTAAGAACTTAAAATGTATTATGTACAATTTAGTTTGCCATTCAATTATCATGTTTGGTATATCAAAACTACAGTTTATTAAATATATTTACTTTGGAAAAATGTTACAAATGGAGCTGCAAGCTCCTGAACCATAAGGAGCCAAATGTGGTTTGTGAAGAGGGCTGAGGGTTGTTAGGAGGCTCCTATTTTCCTCAGAGAGCTACAACTCCCTGATTGTTTTAACAGTCAATCCCTCTTCCCAGGGGACTCTGGGAATTGCAGCTCTGTGAGGGGATTAGGAGTCTCCTAACAATGCTCAGCATTCTTCACAAACTACACTTCCCAGGATTCTTTGGGGGAAGTCATGACTGTTTAAAGTAGAACAATAGTGGAATAAATGTACAGTGTGAATGCAGCCTCAGTGTGTAATATCACTAGCATTAACTCATCATCAGAACTGAATTAGATTGACAGCAGTTAAGAGAATCACATTAGTTATTTTAGCTTCATGGGAGAGATGCTGCTGTGATCAAACCATAACGGCTATAAAAGAATAATACTTAACGGGGAAACATTTACCAAACTGAAAGTGCATTTAAAAAAAAACTGCTAGGGAAGCTAAAAACAACTCTTATCCCCTGTGTGGAGTTTATATTATCTAGATCAGGAGTTCCCAAATTCTGGGTCATGGACCACCAGTGGTCCACAGGCTTCATTCAGGTAGTCCATAACATGTCCTTTAAATATTCGTTTCTGACTGTATTTGTATTGCTTCTTTTATTTCTTATATTGTATTTTATTGAATTACAATTTGAATTCTATGCAATTAAAAAAACCATAAAGCATCTAGATCAGCGCAGGCAGAAAAATCATTAAGCGGTCCACCAAGATCACCAGCAATTTTCAAGTGGCCCGGGGGGGGGGGATGTTTAGGGACCACTGATCGAGATGGTCTCTAGAGGTAGTGTATTCATGCAGGCTTGTTGTTACACCATCAAGGTCCATGATGCCCTACAGAATACAAAAGGACAGATCCATGCCCCAAGGTGGCAGGGAGCTTACAATCTAAAATATAATGACTTGAGTTGAGAACTAGTAAACCGCCCAGAGAGCTTCGGCTATGGGGTGGTATATAAATGTAATAAATAAAATAAATAAATAAATAGTAAGTCACGTGCCCTGCCACAGGAGTTTGAAAATTGTGTGTGCGCGTGAGAGTGAGAATATAATTTTTTTTAGGCAGGTGAGGGGAAACTTTGGACCTCCAGATGTTGCTGAACTACAACTTTGGAATTCACTCCTCTTAAATATTAGACAGGCACCATCTCTGTTATCTTGTCAGCTCCTGCTGAAGACCTTCCTCTTTCAACAAGCCTTTTTAAGTAGATGCCTTTATCCCAGTCTGCATCTGTATTGGAATTGTTTTTAAGATGTATTTGTTGTTTCATCACTTGTTTGCGCCCCTGGGCTCCTTTTTGGAGGAAGCAAGTCTCATTGGTGGGCTTCCCATAGGCATCTGGCTGGCCACTATAAAAACAGGATGCTGGACCAGATGGGCCACTGGCCTGATCCTGCAGGCTCTTCTTACGTTCTTATATAAATTCAATTAAATAAATAAATAACTCCCATCAGGCACAGCAGGCATGGCCAATGGCCATGGAAGGCTTAAAATATTTACAGATCTCCTTTTAGACCATTGCCCTCACAGGGTGATGGCAAGACACCCTGGAGACACTGAATCAAAATATGGGTCAGAAATTTAGAACCCAACAGTATAGGAATAAGGTGGTCTGCACTGACTGGCAGTGGCTCTCCAGGGTTTCTGACAGGAGTCTCTCTCAGCCCGATGTCAGGGATTGAACCGGGGATCTAGATGCTCTACCACTGAGCTACCACCCTTCACCAGAAAAATTCCTGAAACAGATCAACCTTGTAATTTCTGCAGGAAGCACAAGGAGGAATTAGCAACTACATCAATGTTGCAGAGCAAGGCCCTGTTCACTGCAGATGTTTGTTCTTCACAAAGCAAAGATTTTTGGAGAACCTGACCCACAAAGCACAGCTGCCACAGGGACTTGTATGATGAGAGGCAGCCCCAAAGGTATGTGGGCTCCAAGTCATGAAAGGTTTCAAAGGAAAGCACAATACCTTGAATTCAGCCCAAGAACAAATTGGCAACCATTGTAAAATGGTTACAAAATTGATTAATGTATTTTGGCCTCCCAACATCTACTAAGATATGACTGACAACATTTTGAACCAACCATATTTTCAAAATTGTGTTCACAAACTGGTCCATGTAGAGTGTATGACAGCAGCCAATCCTAGAGGTTACAGAAACGTAGATTAGCCTATGGCAATCCCTCCTCCCACCCCTAAATCATCCATTTGTTGGGTTGACCTGTTGACTGCAATTCCCTCTTGACCTGAGAGGCTATTGTGTGAACTGGAGCCATCCCCTGGACCTATGGAGCTCTGTGTAAGCAAGTGCAGTGTAGATTACTGGACCCAGTTGGATATTCCCTTCATGTTTGTAACCCTCAGTTTTCACTGGGCAGAACCAGAAAGAGAAGCCTAAGCAATACAAATAATTGTTAGAAGGCACCTCAGCCACTGCTGCTACCTGTTTGTCCAGCCCAGCATCTCAGGCTCCACGCCTACTCATATGGGGAGACACCATCCTCATCTACCACATGCAAAGTAAAGCCCTCCATAGGAGGGATTTCGCATAGTACCACCTTGGCCTTATCTGGAGTCAGTTTTAGTTTGTCCAGTTTCATGTACCTGTGTCCTCTGGTTAGAAGGCTTGGGTCTTGACTACAATACCATGGCTTATGGCAGGGTAGCCAACATGGTGACCTCCCAATGTTGCTGAACTCGCCTCTCATCAGGCCCCACCAACATGGCCGCTGGTCCAATAGTGGTGGGAGCTGCAGTCCAACAACATCTTGACGGCACTACATAGGCTAACCCTGGCCTATGCAATGGACCAGACCCAAGAGCCATGTGGTAGCCCCCTAAAAGCTTGCCATGCACCACCCATTTCTATGTGGAGAAGAGAGAAGAAAACCTGTGGCCATCCAGATGTGGTTGAACTCCAGCTTCCATAAGCTCCAACCAGTTTTGTCGGCGGTCAGGGAGGATGGGGGCTGTAGTCCAGCAACATCTAGAGGGTCAGAGGTTTTCTCATCCCCAGACTAATCTGACTGTTGGTGGCTCTTCAGGTTCTCATGTCTTTCGCATTGCTTGTTGTCCGAGATCCTTTAGCTGAAGATGCCGGGACTGAATCTGAGACTTTCTTTGGGCAAAGTTGTTGCCCTGCCTATGTGTTATACCCCCTGACCTATCATCCGTCTAGCTCTATATTTAACAAAATGTATGTACTGCTTAATTGCAATGAAACCTCTAAGCAGTTTACATTCCATCTGTTTGTTATCTGTACTTAACATATCAGAGTAAGAATATAAAAAACACAGGAAGCTAATATGAGTAATTTAGCTTCTGCGACTCACGTTAACACCCTAAAGTTTGAGGAAGTCCTTAGTCCAAGGGTGTATGCCAAGACTGCCAAATCAAAAATCCAGAAATAAAGTACATTGTAGAGCTGCTGTCTCTAGAATAATAAGGCATCTATTATGTTCAATAGCCTTTCAGAACCAGGACCCACCTTTAACATCAGCCTGCAACATGGAACACACTTTAAATTCATTATCTACTGTTCTTATCTTTGCTATATCTCTATCTTTACATCTGTCTGTATCTGTCAAGATCAGTTCTCCCCACCTCTTCAGTTCAAATATCACAGCATACCATGATAAAGGAAGATTAACTATGGTTTAGTGGGATGTCAAAACTGCATCTAGTGACAGGAATGCTAAACAGACAGAAAACAAAATCATGGTTTGCCTGCATATTGAGAAGTTGAAACCAGGGCTTGGGTTTTAAACCATAATTAGTGCAAACCATGGTTTGGTGTAATGTCTGAATGATTTACTCTCTCTTCTTCTCCCCCATCTTTTTCTTTTCCTTTCCAAAAGATCATCATATTGGCATGAAGGCAACCTATCCTAGGTAAAGTCAGAATCTACTGGTTGGTTGTGACCCAGACCCAGTGTTCTATGGGGTTGCAATGGTATGTAGGAAGCTGCCTTTTACTGAGTCAGAACATTGGTGCATCTAGCTCCGTAGGGTCTTCACTGACTCTTACTCCCAGATTTCAGACAGGGTTCTCTCCCAGCCATACCTGAAGATGCCAGGGATTGCAGACCGTTGAATCTTCTGCATTCCAAGCAGATGCTCTACCACTTAGCTATGGCCCTTAAACATAGGACAGTCCTCTAACATTTATCCAGACCATTGAACAAGCTTCCAGTTACATTTCTTGCAGTTCAGACTTTAATCCTTCATATATCTCCATGTGCAAATCTTGATAAATTGAAGTTAAGAGGCAATGGGTATTTTGTGGCTCCAGACCTGGAGAGCTTCTCTTTTTAAAATCACAGATTAGGATACTGAGTCACAGCTTCCCCCCCCAAAAAAAGGTTTGACCCTTTAACTTTCACAGCCAACAAATGTTTGCTTTCAAAAAGACAAAACAACACAGGATTCTGATTACATAGTTCCAAAGGATAAAGGAAAAGAGGACAAAAGATATTCTTGATTAAATTTACAAGTCTAGGAACAGATCAGCCTTCTTAATATGAGCCTTTCTAGATGAGAAAGCAACATTCCTGGTTTTGGGGTTTTTCCATTGCCGAGGGGGATGTGCATTTCTGCAGCACAGAGAAGACCAGCAAACAATCCAGTCCCTTTTCTTCTCTGTCTTTCCTGAACAGCTTTAGTCATCCTGAGATTAGCAGAGTGTGCAATCAAATTCTAAGGATGCTCCAACCCCCCCCCACTATAATTCAAAGATGGTCATACTCCAGGCTTGTTGGATCTACTTTGGGTTTTTTATTCAAACTCCCAATTTCTACCAACCAGAGCCAAGTGCAAAAGACAGGGGACCTGGTCTTACTGTCACAGTAAACTGTAGTTAATGGTTTACAGTGATTACACCCAAGAGGGTTCCTTATTTTATTCTTCCCTGCTTGCACACAGAGGAGACAAACCAGGATCCCTGCCTTAGGATTACATACAAACCAGGGATTGTGCTTTTTTTCACTCCAACTAAACACAGTCAGTAAGCCAAGAACACACCCTGGCTAGAAATAATGGTATGTTAGAAGTGAAACACATCACAACCCCTGGCTCAGGCATAACATCAAGCTTGGTTCTTCCAGCAAGAGCAGGGAGGAACTAAGAGACCAAAATGTACATTCCCAGTAAACCATGGTTTATCATTACATGTGAACCTGCCATTGAGTTAGAATTAGACCAGGGTACCTCCAAGCACATTCTGAGCCTAGGAATTATTTTCAGTACCAGAAATGAATTGAGCTCATGGTCCTTTCACACAAAAAATCAATTCCTGGTTAGGCTTCTTCAATTTAGCACCTAATAAAAAAATCAGTGTTATTGTTGCTATTGTGTAAAAAATTGACAATCAGAAATCCTTGCTGAGCTTTTGAAACTCAGATATCTTCCAACTGATCACTATCTTCTGTTCACCCCCGCTGTAACCAAACTTACCAAAATAGCAACACAACACATCACAGTGCCCTGGTATGAAGTGAACCAGATTTAGCCCAAACTGGGAAGTGCACACAGCATTGTCTGGGGCATAGGTAATGTGCTGTAGAGGTGACATTGCACTGAGCCCTCTGATGTGGGATGGCCTGTCTATAAATTATATTACTTTATTTAACACCTTCCCTTCGCATACACACAGGCTCAGTTGGCACGTAACTCTAAGCTAAACTACTGCTTAGCAAGAACAAGCAAGTGGGTACCCAGGGGATAAATTGTGGCAGCTTTGCTCCTCCGCTGTTCCTCTGCTGCTGTGCTATCCAGAGGTAAACCTTAGCATTTAGCGTTGTGAAAATCCAGGCACATAATTTTTCTCACTCCCAACAAACTATGAGCTGCAGCCAAGGTTTCTTCT
The DNA here is from genome assembly GCF_030035675.1 of Rhineura floridana. Lineage (NCBI taxonomy): Eukaryota > Metazoa > Chordata > Lepidosauria > Squamata > Rhineuridae > Rhineura > Rhineura floridana. The sequence goes on from NC_084494.1 coordinate 15,821,148, forward strand.
TGGTTTCCACTCATGGTTTGTCTGGGGGAGAAACCACAACCAGTGGAGGAGTAAAGTGTCCACGATTTGCACCCACTTGCTTGTTCTTGCTGAGCCTGTTTTGCTTAGTGTTGCATGCAAAAGAGGTCACTGTTTCTTTTTTAACTTTTATATTACCATTCCAAGTACAAATAAATAGACAGAACCTTGCCATGGATGAATAAGAATCAATAGCATGACAATAAATATCTATTTTAGAACAGTTTCATGTCCATTTGCCTAAATCAGAAAGCACATATTAGGCAAAGGTGAAGAAATATTGTGAGAAGATTATAATAATGATCGAGAGTATGATTGGCTATTCCCTACCTAAAAATCCCTTGTTAGTTTAGAGAAAAGCAAGTAAGAGGAGACATGATAGATGTGTATAAAATTGTGCATGGTGTGGAGAAAGTGGACAGAGAAAAGACAGCTGTAGCTGTTTCTGGACTGGGATAGCCTGACCACTGTTGTCCATGCACTGGTAACCTCCAGGGTGGATTACTGTAATGCACTCTATGTGGGGCTGCCCTTGAGGTTGGTCCAGAAGCTGTAGCTGGTGCAAAATGTGGCAAGACTGCTCATTGGGGCAGAGTCGCCAATATGTCACCCCACTGCTGAAAGAATTGCACTGGCTATCTATTAGCTGCTGGGCTAAGTTCAAGGTTCCAGTTTTGGTGTACAAAGTCTTATACAGCTTGGGACCAGGATACCTGAAAGACTGTTTTATCCCTTATATACCCAGTCAATCACTGCGCTCTGCAGGTGAGGGTCTCCTGCAGATATCACCTTATCAGGTCCATTCTGCACAACATAGGAAACAGGCTTTTAGTGTAGTGGCACCTACCCTTTGGAATTCCCTCCCCTTAAATATTGGATAGGTGCCATCTCTGCTATCTTTTCGGCACCTACTGAAGACTTTCCTCTTTCAACAAGCCTTTTCAGTAGAGACCTTATCCCAGTCTGCGTTGGAACTGCGTTGTAATATGTTTTTAAACCTTCTTTTATAAAAAATAGTTTTTAAGGCTTTTTAAAAAAGTGTTTTTAAAGATTTTTTTTAATATGTTTTTAATGGTTGTTTTGTTTTAATATATCTTAAAGTCTGTTTTTATGACATGTTAAAGCATTTTAGTGCTTTTGTTTGCTGCCCTGAACTCTTACTGGGAGAAAGGGTGGGATATAAATCTAATAAATATTTTTTTCTCTCTCTCTCTCATAACAGTAGAACTCATGGACATCCAATGAAGCGGAATGTTGGAAGATTCAGGACAGACAAAAGGAAGCACATAGTTAAACTATGGAATTCACTCCGACAAGAGGCGGTGAAGGCTGCCAATGTGGATGGTTTTAAAAGAGATTTAGACAAATTCATGGAGGATAAGGCTATCAATGGCTACTAGCCATGATGGCTATGTTCTGCCTCTACAGCCGGAGGCAGGTATGCCTCTGAATGCAAATTGCTGGTAATCCTGTCCTCACAGTGATAGCCACTGTGAGAACAGGATGCTGGACTAGATAGATGGGCCATTGGCCTGATCCAGCACTCTTTTTATGTTCTTATGTAGCAATGTAAAATTGACAGAAATGATCTGGTGAAGAGAAGGGCAACAATAACAAATAGCCCCAAACAAACTGAAAAAACAATCCATAATAGTTAGGTTCCAGGAGGATGTTATCACCTACCTGCAACTCTCAAAAGCTGGCACAGAGAAAAACAATCATCAGTAACAGAAGGGGAAGAGCTGTAGCTCAGTGGTTGAGCATCTGCATCTCCAGGTAGGGGTGGAAATGCTTCCCCATATGAAACTCTGAACAGTGGCTGCCAGTCAGTGCAGAGAACACAGTCTGACAATGGTCTGACTTGGTACAAGGCAGCTTCCTATTTTCCTACCTAGAATCAAACCCAGCAGAGCATTGGAGCCATCACCCAGGTTAGATGCTTACTTAAACAGCAGCGTCTTGAGCTGGTACTTAAACATAGGCAGGAAAGGAGACAGGTGAGCCTTCCAGAGTGGCAATTACCAGAGACTGGATGCCACCACTGAAAAGTCCCTTTTCCCATGTACCCTACTTCATCATATTTCAGATGGGCAGTGGGGACGTGAAGAGAGGTCTTGCCCAAGAATTGCAGCATGCAGGGATATTTGTAGGGGAGGGTCATAAGAGGCAATTCTGGAGTAATCCTGATTCCAAAAAATATTCCAGTTGTCCCATTCAGTACTTTAGGTAGGAACCAGGACTTTTAAAGGTAAGCATCAGCACAGGTAAGTCCAAAATCTTAGACATGTGCAAGGCCAGCCTAGCCAACTTAGTGTCCTCCAGATGTTTTGGACTACAGCTCCCAGTTGTAGTTCAGGTTGGGGAAGACTGATGGTGTGAATGACATTTCTGGTATTAAAATAACAGTAGTTTCTTTTTCCCTGGCTTTAAGTAGTAGCCATAATGCATCTACATGGCCATAGCCTATGTTTGAAAAACGGATAGGTCATGGAGAAGAAGACTGGTCTATTTATTGATGGCCTTGTTTACCTTTAGTCTAAATACAGCATATATCCAAAGCTTCATTCATATGGAAAATTAACGTTATTTTAAAAGCTGTGTGTACGAAAGATTTAATGTTACAATTCTTTGGCTTTTTAAAAAAAAATTACATGGGCGGAGAGCCTATGATCCTCCTTCAGCACCAGATAGTTTGGCCAATGATCAGAGATGACAACTATAATCCAGCAACATCTGGAGGACCACAGGTTCCACATTCCCAATTTATGATATTCCATATTACAGAGAGTTGTCAGGTGGACTCCCAGGCAGGTACTGACCAAACCCCAGACCTGCTTAGCTTTAGCAAGTCTGCTGCATCGTACACTGACCATGGATTAGGCCAGAGGTAGCCAGCGTGGTGCAGTCTAGATGTTGTTAGATTACAACTCCCATCATCCCTGGCACTGGAACTTGGTTAGAGGAACTGGCTTTCTGTGGAAGGCTCAGGTAGTCCCATGAAATACACTTTCATCCATCACCTCCATTCGACTATTGTCTGAAAACAGAGGTGGTCTTGAAAACACATGAGTTGGCCATCCTTATTAATTTAGTTTGCCAATCAGGATTAATCCTTCTCTCCCCCCACCTTAGAAAGAGCAAAATACAATTACATACCATAATGCAATGCTAGCTTTTCCTAGCTACTGATGATATTTTCAGCTTCTCTATGGAACAAGCAAATCTGCATACACACCATATATTTAAAGCGCATTTCCCCCGGCCAAAGAATCCTGGGAATTGTAGTTTGTTACGGGTGCTGGGAGCTGTAGCTCTGTGAGGGGTAAACTACCATTCCCAGAATTCTTGAGGGGGTGGGTGGAGGATGTGATTTAAATGTGCTTTAAATGTATGGTATGTATGCAGCCCTAGACATCCATTTCTAAGGGCTATTAGAGACGGCTTCTGAATTGCATAACCAAGTTTTTTTTCCTTTCTGGGGAGACATTTAACCCACTATCACTGCCACATCGGTGCCAGTGATTTAATGACAAAGCAGGGTAAAATAATAATTAGTGGCCATGGTGCCAAATTCCAAAAGAGTTGCCATGTTGGTTGATTCTACTGCAACAAAATGAAATATTGTGGCACCTTAAAGACTTGCTGCAGAAGCTTTTCTGGACTACAGTTTAGTCCATCTTCATTCTGTGGCCTTTTGGAGCCACTGTTCTCAATTTCCCACCTCGAATTCATGTGGTTGTAGACTGATAAGTAAATCAGTCTTAGCCAGCATGCTGACTGGGGATGATGGAAGTTGTAGTCCAAGATATCAGGATGGCACCAAGTTGGTGAAGGCCGATATATAAAGAGAGCTCTAATCCACAAAACTTCATAGAATCCTAAATCTGTTTGTCACACAACTTTAAAAAAAATATATATTAGTGGTGAATAGTGAGTGCCAGCATGGTGTCCTCTAGATTTTGTGGATTACACCTCCCATCTCCTGTTGCTATTGGCTATGTTGGCCAGGAATGATAGTAGTAGATGTGGTTCAACAATATCTGAAGGTCACCATATTGGGTATACCTAGCGTAGGATGATGCAAGCCTTTAAGTTAGATAGGATGCTTTAAGAAGCAGGATGGAGAGAGGGGAGTGATGGATTAATCAGCCATGCAAATAACAAAGTTATCCAGCAAGGCAAATATTTAAATCCCCTCAGAGATTATCACAGAGATGGTGTGTTCTAAATACAAAACCTTAATAGGACTTCACACCAATGGAATACATCATCACCTAAAAATAACCATTAAAACCAACAGATCACTGTTCTTCAACCTTGCCTTGGGCCCCTCGATATTGGACTACAATTCCCATCACCATTGGCCATTGACCATGCTGGCTGGGGTTGATGGGTGCTGTAGTCTGACAACATCTGGGGATCCTAGGTTGAAGAACACTGCAATAGATAATGCCCCCTTGGCCATACCATCCATGCATAGCACACAGGGCACCTTAGGGGACTATTAGCAAAGGCTGCTTCACAGTTGTGGAACTCCTTTCCACCAGAGGTCCATCAAAGTCCATACCTAAATAAATTCCAAGGGAGCTTAACACTTTCCTCTTAGGGCGAACTTTCAACCAGGCAGGATTAAGCAGGTGAGGGGGTGTCTTTTAATTTAATCGAGTAGTAATCATTGGAACTCTACTGAAACTGAAAGAACAGTGGCATCAATCTCAAGCCTGGCTTTTCCCCAATGTAATTCCGTGCATCCTACTTCAAGCCAAAACCAATCCCTCCATGTACCATCTTTCCCATAATTTTCACACCCCACAAAAAGAATTCTCCATTTCTACACACCCAACATCAGAGACTCCCAGTATTATCTGCTCAGATCACAACTTGCAGAGGGAAGACAACCCAGATGGTCCCCAAGGTTGCCAAGATTTTGACTGCTTTGTTATCAGTTGAGAAGGAGGGGAGGGGTGAGATGGTTGGAGAGGGGGGAAAGATAGAAACTAACCCCCTGCCAGGAAGGGGCTATTCAGACCTGGTTCCTGTAATAAAGCAATTTAATAGATCTGAAGAGGCCAATTCCCTTCTTTCTCCCACAGTGACTTCCTGTGAGTTATCATTCACATATGTAAATGACCAGGAGAGGATTATCAATGACCCCGGCTGCAGTTAAAGCAGACCTTGTCTGGTCTGAGGATGTTGCATATGGACAAAGAACACATACTTTTTCCCAGTGATCCTCTTCCAGTTTTGCCACCAATTTTGTCTAGCCACTTCTGGGCTGCCAAGGACTTACTGTACCATGTGAAATGGTCAACACATGTGGGAAAATATGAAATAAGGATGATCATGATCAAAAGCCTTCCCCTACATTATCTCTAGCCATTCTTACAAGTCCGTAAGATAATACTAAAAGATTTGCCCCAAATGGCAAGGGGAGCAGCAAAGCCTAAGCCTGGCCTAGTCACCCCAGTGAGTTCACGGTTAATGAGTTCATGGGAAATGGGCTGTACCAATTCAAACTGCAGAGAGGCAGGGAAATTACTTTTTTTTTTTAAGTAAACTAACACAGCAGGGTGAAGGTTGAGTATCAGTCTTTCCCTCTGATATCGTAGCTTTCTACTTGCATGGAGACTATTCCCCAACGGCAGTGGTGCAATCCACTGTACCAGCTCAGGATCTCAGTGACTTCTTTTGCTGTATGTATAGACCTGGCCTAGTTCTGTCTGGAAGGCTTTGGGGGCCAATGGGAAGGGCCATAGCTCAGTGCTCAGAGCATCTGACTTGCATGCAGAAGGTTCCAAGGTCAATCCCTGGGATCTCCAAGCAGGGCTGGGAATGACTACAGTCTGAAACTGGAGACATGATGCCGGTCGGAGCAGACAGTACTGAGATATATGGACTAAGGGCCTGATTCAGGATAAGGAAGCTTCTTACATTCCTAAGCCTCAGTGGTTTTGCTGCTGCCGTTCTAGAACATGGTTCAAGCTGTTCAACCTAGAGACAAAAGCAGAAAGCAACTCTCCCGTCTGCCATTGGCTCTTCAGCTCTCTCACACAAAATGAAGCATTGCTTACACACAATCAAAGCAGTAGCTCGGGGCAGATTGGAGTCTGGGAAACTATTCAAATCCCATATTCCAGGTTAGGGGAAGTCACTGTTTTCTCGGGGGCCCTTGCATGTGTGTATGCAGGCACACGCTTCTCTTCAGCCTAAACTGTGGATCAGACAAACTAAAAGGAAGTCTATCCTCAATTCTCAACGGGCCCTTGCTTCTCTGCAGTTCATCTTAAAGGAATCCCATCTGCTTCCAACAATTTCCAATCGCAGTTTCAGGCACTTCTTCTGAATACTGATTTAACATTAAAAAGTGCCAAGGTGAGAGCATTCGGAAACTTCTATATAGGGTAGACCCTTGATGTTAGGACCTGCTGACTCAGTCGTCAGCAGCTCCCCCATGTTACTGTGGTCTTGGGAATGATAACCACATGTGCCTAAGCAGAGACTCTTTACAGCCTGGTGCAGTGGATTTTTCAACCATTTTCCAGCCAGTGGCAAAAAATCTCGTGGCCCTCTTAACTGCAAATTGATTTAACTGACAGCCAGCATCATGCAGCAGTTAGAGCAGGAATAGGCAAACCTGCAAAGGCTGCATTCCCCAAAACGTAATGTCTTGGGGGACAGCATTCTGTGGGGCCATAGTAGATGTAAAGCAGGTCCAGAGCCTCCTCTCCACACTTAAGAATCTCAAGGAGAAAGAAAATATGGGGTGGTGACAGAATATGGAGTGGTGAGGATGTTATATTTTCCCCTTCTTTGCCTCCTGCATAAAATTAGGCTGAGGTCTGCATGTGATCCGAAGACTGCAGATTGTCCACCCCTAGGTTAGAGCACTGGGCCAGGACTGGGGAGAACCCGGCTCAGTCACAAAGATCACTGGGTGATGTTCGTCTGGTCATTATCTCTTCACTTAACCTACCTCAAAGGGTTGTTGTGAGGATAAGGGATAGGGAAGAACACCATATGCTGCCCTGAGCTCCTTGGGGAATGGGTAGGAATATAATTTTGGTAAAACACATGTGAACGCATTTATCAAAGGAAGCTGCCATATACTAGATTAGATTATTTATCCACTGTTGCCTACTCTGACAGGCAGTGGGTCTCAGGCAGGAGGACTTTCTCATCACTTGATATCCAATTCTTTTAGCTGGGGATGCCCAGGATTGAACTTGGCTTGCAAAGCATGTGCTTTCCCACTGAGCTATGGTCCATCCCCACCCAAGTCCCAGAGCCTACTCTTCCAATAAATTAAAGGAGGGGTGGGGGACCTTTTTGGCCCTGTGGGCCAGATCTTCATCTCCCCCACCCAAGTGGGCCAACTTTGACAGGTAGGCAAGACCAGCCACCTGTCAAAGTTGGCTCTCAAGTAAGTGGGGGCGGGGAGACACCGCCTAAGCAGGACTGGACTCCCTGATGTGCAGCTGTGAGGGAGCTGTTCAATCCTGTTTTCTGCTGGCTTCAGTTCAACTATGTCATCAGGTGTGGGGCAGGTGGGCATGGTTTCAGGAAAACAGCCTCATGAGTCAAATGGGAAGGACCGACAGGCCAAGTATGGCCCATGGGCTATAGGCTTCCGACCCCTGCATAAAATGGATAGAGAAGATTGTGGGGGGGGGGCAGTCCCCAGTGAATTTATGTATTATACGCTTCTTTTCTTCCATCATGGAACTCAAGGAGACTCTATGGGGCACTCAGGGGGTTTCCCATCAGGGTACTGACTGGAATCCAACCTACGTAGCTTCAGCTAGGCTGCTACATCATGTGTCTTCAGATCCTGCCCTGGAGACATCTGAACGCGATTGCTAATAATCCCAGTTACATTTTTTGAAGGCCCCCAATGGATTTATTTATTATTACATTTATATCCTTGCCTTCAAGGAGCTCAAGGTGGCATACAAGGCTCTCCTCCCTCTCCATTTTGTCCTCACAACAATCCCGTGAGGTAAGTTAGGCTGAGAGACTGTGACTGGCCCAAGCTCACCCAGTGAGCTTCATGGCTGAGTGGGTATTTTAACCCTGGTCTCCCAGATGCTAGCCCGACACTCTAACCACTACACTACACTGGATATATCCCCTCCTGCTTTTTCCAGCATTAAGAAGTGAATGCTGACAATCCCAGTCAGGCGACTGTCAACATTCACTGGAGTTGTATTTCGAGGCTTCCACAGATTTTGCTCTGGAATGGAGCCATTCACCGACAACTGAATGCTGGTGTTTGCCAAAGGTTTGGGCATTTGTTGTAACATGCACATGAGGGTGAAGGTCCAGTGGAGGAGGGGAAAGGGGCAGCTAGAAGTCAGGTCTAAAGCACAGCATGTCCTGGTCCAGTTAAGGGGAGATGAAAGGTTGTATTCCGCTAAATCCTATTCAGAGTAGACCCATTTAAATTAATGAACCTAAGTTAGTCATGCTCATTAACTACAATGGGTCTACACTGCGTAGGGCTATCACTGAACACAGTCTGTGTCTGTGCTGCCATTGCTTTTAAAGATATTTTTAAAGCTGTTTTTTTAAAACAAAAGTTTTTAAGATGTTTTGTTTTCATATATTTTTTAAGAAGTTTTGTTTTTAAGATGTTTTAGAGTGCTTTTAGTGTTTTTGTTTGCCGCCCTGGACTCCTCCTGGAAAGAAGAGCAGGATATAAATTTAATAAATAAAAATAAAATACCACCCATACAATCCAGCAATCTGAAGATCAAGCTCCACAGAACCCAGGTATGACCACCTTTCCAGAATCAGAATGGAACGGGAGAGGAGAGTGCATGGAGGATGAGAGAGTCTTGATGTGGACACATAAAACACTGGTATTCGCAAGACAACTTCCATACTCACTGAACTGCACTGATTTGCCATAAATTACAAGGTGAGTTGTGGCCCTTAGTTATATGTAAAATGGATCGAATACTCTCCTGCCTCAATAATTTTCAAGCTCTCTACATCAGCTTGTTGGCTGAGGACTTCCCAAGTGCCTGCATATTGCACAGGGGGAGGGGGATGGCGCTGTGTGCCTTCTGAGTTTACACTGGCCTCTCTGTTGCCCCATACCAAGAACATATCCTGAAAATACAACCAGCACTCTCCTGCATTTGCACATTGCTGAGGAAGATATGCAGGGGTGGGGGCCAGTTGTGCTTATCTGTTGTTGCCCATACCCTTGAGGAAATGCATGAGCCTGCAATGAACCCCAGGTTTTTCCAGAACACAGATTGAAAACCACTGTCCTACTACACTTAAGGGTCAAGAGATCAATGAGGGCTGTAAAGCACTTTGCACAGCTAGGAATTTCTGCACAGTAATAACCACCTCAGCCACGATTATTTAGGCCTGCTCTACCCGCGGAGCAGAATGAAATGGTAAAAGTGGGCTGTAGAACTTCGGACAGCAGAGCAAGGGGATGTCAGTTTTCATTAACAAAAATAATTAAAATACACCCTGGAAGTAAAAAATAGCTAGTGTATCAGGGAGAAGAGTTCTGGCATAACTCTAATTGGAGGGAGTTTGCTGTTTTGTATTTTGTTTACAAAGGGAAACATTCAATCTGTGATTCTCCACCTGCAACCTGAAGTGGTACAGTTTGGTTTATCCCCTCAGAGTTCTGCTACCTATTCTAACGCACGTATAAAGAATGGCATGCTGCATCAACACAAAAACCTAGATAGCCTTGCACTCTAGCAGCAGCTGGAAGCTCACAGATGTGGCATGAACATGATGTCTTTTCCATGTAGTGCGTCACCAGCTGTCTAGCCAGCCAGGCACCTATATCCAGCATCCTCAGGCAGCTGCTGGGGTGGGGGGAGGAGTACCTGAATAGGGCCTACCAGGGCAGAACCTCCTTGAGTCCCTACTGTCCTCTTATGGCGTGGACCAATCAAGCAATAGCAACAGGTGGCTGGGAAGTCATCATTATAAACTGCTCAGAATGTTCCAGAGCAATGCTAAGTTTGGGCATTATAGTTACAGTGGTGGGTGGCTCCCACCCACCACAGACCACAGTGCCGCTGTTGCCCAGCAGAGGGTTCAATGCAAAGGTCCACCAATGCTGGCTCAGCTTACAAGCCAGTCATTATTTGGGGTCGCCACCAATCCACCCCCACCCCCTGTCCGCCAGGCACAGACAGCTTGGGAGAGAGGCAGGGTCTTCATGCATTTGCAGAGGTAAGAAGTAGCAGGAGTCTTGTCTACTGTTTGGATGGGATTCCTGCTGTTTTTTATCTGCTCAACATCAGACCAGAAATGGAACAGGCTTGCATCCTCTTACTACCACCTATGACAATCGCACCCTCGACAGGAACTATGAGAGCCAGAGAACAGGGCCTGTTGCAAGTTCCTACTATACAGTATATCTAAAGCCCAATTGGTGAATACTGGCAATAGAGTCTTCTCTGTTGTGGCCCCTAGACTAGGGAATGCCCTCCCCATGAGGTAAGATCAGCTGCCTCTTTTCTCATTTTTAGAAGGCTGCTGAAGACCCATCTTTTTATGCAAGTATTATGTCATTATACTGATGTTTTAAAGGATTTTTTAAAGTATGGTGGGGGGTGTATATTTTTGTATTTTTAAATCTCTGTATGGTTTTATGTATGCTTTGTATTTTTAAATTTATGTAATCCACCTTGGGATCCACATTCCAAGGGACAGGCAGATAACAAAAATTATTATTATTATTCCTCCTCCTCTTCCTCCTCGCAGATTTTCCTTGAACTCAAGCACTACCTTCATTTGACTTCCTTGCCTAGGACCTCTTTTCTTCTCTCCTCCCTTCCCCTCTTTCTTTCCACACTTGGACCAAAAATGAAGCCACTATTCCACGATATTATGAATACAACATCATGTAGTGCACACTGCAAGTAGTTTTCCTACTTGTACTCCTACCCCCTTCTGTATATACCTGCAGACTTGTATTTTTACAATAAAATATTAGTAAAAAGAAAGAAAATGAGGTGGACATTCAGTGTAATGCCAGTCATACTGCTGATCAGAGGGTGAGGGACACTCACCTCTGTCCAGCTGGTTAGCAGATTTGTGGGTGCATGGGTCACTGATGTCAAAGGGCGTTTTGCTGGAGGGGGCATTATCCCTGGAGCTACCCTGACTAGTACTCAACAGGTGAGATTTCCTTTAAGCATTGAAAGACCTATCGGCTATGCTTCCTTGTAATGCAAGGTTGGGGAACCTGAGGGCCTCCAGGTTCTGTTAAGAATCTAACTCCCATCAGCCCCACCCAGCATGGCCACATATTCAGGGATGATGAGAATTGTAGTCCAGCAACATCTTGAGAATATTAGGTTCCCCGCTCCAGGTATAATTGTTATCTTCCTAAGTTTTTTAAATATATATATAAAAAAACCTGAGTGCATCCTCAGGATTCCCACACCACATGCACTGAAGTGAAGGATGAATGTCAAGATAGAAGCATTTTGTGTTCTATCTCCTGGAATGGAGGGTGGGAGTCAAAGCAAAGTTGCAACACCACCATAGACACTCCGGCCGCTCAATTTTTTGAGTGTGCAGGACTATTAGTGCCTGCAATCAGAAAACTAAACTGTCGGTGGATAATAAATATTGGGGAGAACAGCAGGTCCCCATCCTACCTCCATTACCTGGAGCTGCCTTTGAACTTCAGAAACCCACACAACAAGCTCAAAAATAAGACCACCTTCTTTCACAGAGAACTAGAGCGTTCCTACAAAGATGCAGAACCAGTTTCAAATGCTGGACTTACATTGGGCTCCATTCTCCCTAATTCAACCAACACCAAACATTTCAGCCTCATACCAACGTGACAGGCAGTGCAGTTAAAACAAAGCAACTAACTTTTATACTCATGCCACAATCTGCATCCTTCTGGAACAGGGAAATCAGCATTCTGTGTTTATTCCCTCTGGGCTTTTCCATCAATATATCCAGGCCCTGACCTGGGAAAACCATTCTCTGGGGGGTGGAGGGGGAGTAAAATGCAGAAATCAGGGGTCACATCCATTCCCTCTTTCTTTTTACAGATTTACCATCTGCCTGATGGGAAGGAAAGCAAAACCCTAGGGAAGTAGTCGGAATCAAAAGAAGCCAGTTACACTTCCATATGTAAAGCCACACACTTCAACCCGCTTAGTCTAGAGTAATACCACTGCAACCGCTACAAAGCAAGTGGGTCTGGGATTCCAGCCTAGTCAGTATCAGGCACCTCATAAACAGACCTTCTAAAAATGCAGTTCCTTGCCACATCATCAACAGTGCATCACTTTAAACCTTAACAAACACATAACATAAGTTCATTTGTCCTTGGAGAGGATAACCCAGCCACACTGCTAAACTGAATCCCTAACCATCATCCCTCTTGAGTCTACAGAAAGCAGCTTTCAAACTAGATGTGTCCACATCTGATGGACAAACTATGTTTCATCATAACAACGACCAAATTAAAAGTGCCATCCAAAAGACACTTACTAGGGTGTAAAACCCCCTCAGCACAGTGGCTTACTTCTGAGTAAACATGCACAGAATTGCATTGTAAGGCTGACATTCTATGCACATGTACCTGGAAGTAAGCACCACTGAACTCAATGGGAATTAGTGCTGAGTAAATGCATAGCATTGGGCTGAACCGTTACAATCTTTGGTGGAGACTATGTCCCTTCATACTGAATGGGACTCATTTCTGAGTAAATATACTTAAGACTATGCTGCAGGATGCAAAGAGATCCAGTTTCTCTTATACAGCACCTTATGTACAAAGCAAGTGCCATGAATGTAACTTTAGATATCAGCATCTCCAACATAAAATGGGTTTGAAGTTTCTTCCAAGCTATCAGTATTGCTAAAGTTAAATAACCTTCTGGCCTAAAATAGGTTTCCTTCTGAACAGGTGCTCCTCATTTCAATAAGATTACTCATGACCAGGTTATTAGTATCCAGTCTTCCATCCAAAATGGAATTAAGTGTGCAAGTATACTCAAGTACCTTGATTTTAGGGCTTATGCTCGCCAGTTTCAAGCCTCCACTACAATAGCAGTCAAAACAGTTGCAGACATTTTTATTACATTTTTGTTACAAATACATATATTTACCTATCTGTTAATGGGAAAATTAAATAAAAATATGTTTTAAAGAACATTGCTGCCATCAGTTCCTTAGTCAGTACAAACATGAATAGATAATACAGATAAGATATAGATTTTTTTTTAAAAAAGCAAAAACAAATCCTCAGATCAGAAAAATGTAACTTTCCCCTCTAAATTGCAGTTTGCAAAGAAGTTCCACAAAGAAGCAAACAAGAGTGTTTGCCATATAGTAAAAAAAAAAAAAAGTTAGGCTGATCAAGAAGTGGCTCAACAAAATTTTATCTGATGTGGTGGGAAGAATCTTGTGCAATTTGAATGTTTCTATCCTGCCTTTGCAATACAGCTCAAAAAAGGTCAGCTTTATTGGATCCATTATGGATTCTAACAAATAGCTTCAAAAAGCACAGGAAATTGTGTTGGCCTATTAGAAAAATCTCAACACCCACACAGTCGGGTGTTACCTTGATTTGAACTAACCCAAAATAATGAGCAAGCTTTCAAGTTCTCCAGAACTTTTCATCAGGCTGAATATTAAACAAAAGCCAAGGAATGATGAGATGGAAAAGAGAAAGCTGGCTTGAAGCTGCTACGTCTGCATTAAGGCTGCAATCGCATACACTTACCTAGGAGTAAGTCCCAGTGAACTTGACATGCATAGAACTGCACTGTTGTAAAATGAGGGGCCAGATAAGACAGCAGACCTAACAGTGCAATCTTATCCATGTTTACTCAGGAATCTTACTGGGTTCAATGCTGCTTCCTCCCAAGTAAGTACATAAAGAATTATAGCCTATATTGGTAGATACACTGAGATCTTAGGTTTCATTTAGGGCTACTGGGACAAAGGGACGTGATAACTGATTCCCCCATGTATGAAACTATGAAATCCAGCAATTACTTATATACAACTCCTAAACATATATCTTGTGAGAAAGAGAACACAAGTCAAGAGAAACACAGCAGTTTTGATATCAGCAAGACTTGACATTAATTTACTGACATTAATCAGCAAATAAAAAAGTGATTCTGTATACCAGGACAAAGCGTAGTCATGAAGCATGCTGTGAGTCCAAAGTGAGGTTCTCTCTCCTCATCTATAGAACCAAAAATTGTGGGGGTGGGGAAGCATAATTCTAAAACTTGCCTTGCTGGATCATGGGAGGGTCCACCTGATCTAACAATGTTTCTAATCTCCTCTGAAGGTTACAACCAGGGTATGAAGGCTACAGCCCTCTCTTGTTTGTCCTACCAACCACCTGGTATTCAGAGGTATACTATCTCTGAACATGGGGGATCCATTTAGCTATGATACCTAATAGCCATTGAGAAGTCTTATCTCCCAATAATTTCTCTAATCCTTAAGAGCCATCTAAGTTAGTGCTGTCTTCTGATAGTGAAATTCTATCATTTCATTGTATTTAGAAGCCAATACATTCCCCCCTCTCTCTGCCCATTCATAATATTATAAGCTTCTATCACACTTACAGTTAGCAATTTTTGATCCTAAACCAGGGATGGGGGAATCTATGACCCTCTAGATGTTGTTGAACTCCAGCTCTCATCAGCCTGCTGACCAAAACCACTGAATGAAACAATATTGCAGCTGAGATTAACTCTCGAAGTCCAAAGCAACCCCCAAGAACAGCCTTTCCCAACTTTTGGATCCCCAGATGTTTGTCAGACTACAGCTCCCATTATTCTTGACCATTGGCCTTGCTGGCTTGAGCTGATGGGAGTTGTAGTCTAACAACATCTAGGGATCCAAAGGTTGGAAAAGGCTGCCCTAGAATATTACTGCCATTTCAACCCAAAGTACCACCATCTCGTCATAGGATTCTTGATGCTGACAAATCAAAACATCACAATCAAGGGATCTTCTAAAAGTGCAGCCTCCATTTCTGCAGAGCAATTATTCCCAAACAGTGGATTAGATAAATGTTTGTGGCTGTGTCACTAAGATGCTTTGTTGAACACAGAGGATTTTTTAAAAACAACATTGGCCACAGGAACTAAAGGGAGTGTGGCAGCGGCCCAATAGGATAAACCACAAATTCAGACAAAATTCCATGAGCAAGGATTTTTTAAACAAAATATTTGGGAGTCAACAATACAAAACCTTATGAAACTTGGATATTCTGACATACAAGAGGGTATCCTTTACATTCCATACAGAGCTTATAATGACGTCCCATTCAGGCAACCAGAAATCATTCTGTTTGCTGTTTTAAAGCAGAGGCAATATGAAATAAGAATAACAAATTGAGATGTGTGGATATTATACTTTCAAATGTGGTCCCATGTGGATTCTGTGCTGCAACATTGTACCTCACCTCCCCTTCCATTCCTGTATGACCTTCTCAACATCACAGTCATGGAAATCAAAGGAAAACAAGAAGGCTTCCCCCCACCCCCCCAGGAGAGGGTAAGTTTTAAACATGTGGAGCCCTGGATCTCAGCATCTTTCACAGCTGCCTTTTTCCTTCCATCATCCTGATCTGAGTTTTACCCGGGTTTTTTAAAAGCTACAACAACAACACCTCACGCCTTGTTAGCGCAGCAATTCTTCCCGCTCCGTCCTCCCCCCGTTTCCCCCGTTACAGGCAAATTCTCAAGAGACCCATTTTGAAAAGGAAAAAAATGAAATCAATCGGATACCACTTTACAGCAACCTAACTCTTGAACCCTGAGCTCACGGGAACTGGCCTGGCCTGAAAAGAAGGAAAAAAGGAGAGGCCTAGAGGGCATGAGCGCGTAGGAACGGCGAGAGAGAAACAGCAAGCCTTGAAATCTGGCATATTTAGGGCAGGCACAGAACCAGGTCTGGGGCGAGTAGGCGGCGGCGGCGGTTGATGGGATGAGATGGGATGGGATAGTAGGGAGATTCCTTTTTGCATCACGCAGGTAAAGGGGAGAGTTTGATAAACCGGCGGGAGGCAAAGATATTCACGTCCACACACACACACACACAGTTTGCGCCCGCTTGCTGGCTTGCTCCGGATCGGCTCAGCCCACGAGGCCTGTAGTTGTCGCTAAGCAGTTCCCAAACTTTGCGCGCAGGCAAACTCCCTCCAGGCTGCGACCTGCCTCGAAGGCCCACACCGATTTTGCGCCCTAGGCCCTAGGCCGGGTGGTCCCCGGGGTTTGCCCCTCCCCAAGCTCAGGTCCAAGACAGCAGCGCCCCCTCCCTCGCCCCTTACCTGATGTACGAAAACGTCCACGGGGGATTCGAGGGCGATGCCTTCCTTGGTGGTCATGGAGAGGAAGCCGAAGCCCATCCGCACGTTGAACCATTTACAGATCCCGGCGCCATGCAGGAGCGGCTGGCTTTCCTCGTCTGGCCTGGGCGAGTCCCCCGTGGGCTCTTCCTCGCCCGCCTTGGCGCAGCCACCTAGAAACATACACGCCGCGAATCGTCAGCCGGAACCGGGCCAAAGGAGGTTCCCCCCACCCCACTCCCTGGAGGGGGGGCGTTCGTCCTTCTGGGGCCACCACCCAGGATTGGGAAGCCGGCTTACCTCCCGACCAACCCACCACCTCCCAGCGGGAAACCGCACCACCATCCTCCACTCGCCTCGACCTCCAGCCCTGCTGAGCGCACGGCGGAGCCGCACAAATGGCTCGGCAGGAAGCCATTCAGAACCTCGCCTCTGGCGTCCGGGGGTGGGGAAGAAAGGGGATTCCTTTCCCTAACTCGCAAGCACCTAGCCAAGGAGGAGGAGGGGGGAATTCCCCAGCTAAGATCCAAAGGGGGGGTGAGAAGGGAGAAAACCGGAAACTCCCCTGCCTCCCTCCTCCCAATTCTATAAGATAACAAAAACCCCAGATTCAAAACGCTGAAGAAACTGAGGTATCCCCCCTTTCCAAATGCACAACATCCCGTGGTGAGTGGGGATCCCACGTCGTATTTCACAGGAGGGAGGGGGGGAAACGAGTGAATGGGACAGAATGACATTCCTGGTCCATTTTTTAAACTATTCTAAAGATTTGGAGGTTGTATCTGATTTTTTGGGGGGGATGTGAGATTTAAGGCAGAAAACACAATCCAGGAAGGAAAGTGTTTCTGTAGAAACCATTTGGAAATCTATACACTGCTTTAAAAAAAATTTTTATTTCGTCTTAGAAAGGAAACACAAATAGTGCAATTATTTCCATGTTTGCTCATAAGTAAACCTCGCTGAGGTTAATGGGATTTACGACGAGGAAAATATGCAGAAGATTGCAGCCTTAAATCTGTAGTTGCCAAGTTGCACCCAAAAAGTTTCCCAAATTCTCTTCCCCCCCCGCCAGTTCCTAGAAGAAAAAGCACATGGTGAACCCAAAAGTGGCTATACCGCCCGCTCTCTCAAAAAGTAGCAGTTTTTTTTAAAAAAAAAGAAGGAATCAAACCAAACCTTTTCTTTCTTAAAAAAACAGAGAGGGGAATTGAAAACATCTTAATCACTATGCCTGAACTGGAAAGCGTTTAGAAAGAACTTCACCGCATGCAGCTCATTTCCAAAACAGAGAGAGAGAAAGAGAGAGCGAGGAAGGAAGGAAGGAAGGAAGGGAGAAAAGAAGGAAAGAACTGCCTGAGAAAAAGGAAGAACTGAGTATGAAAATTTCACTTAACCTGCAAACTGCTGGTTAGAAACAGACCCCATTCTGGAGCCCTGGTGGAAATGGTGGACTCTGGCTGAAGTAGCCTCCCCGCCTCTCTGCCAGCCAGTCTTGGAGAGGGTGTCAGAGCAGCTCACCAGCTCCCAAAAAAAGAGGAGAGAAGAGGGGGGGAGGGGGAGGTAGATTCAAAACAAGAGGAGGGAAGGGGAGAGAGAGAGAGGTTTGCTACATCTTCACTGCAACAATGGCAGTGGGAGGGCCCTGGGCCTTCTAAAGCTTCCCAAATTTCTAAGAGACAATAGAATTCCCTCAACGCCAAACCTTGCGAGCTTCCCCCTCCCCCCTTTTGCCTTCTCTCCCGCCTCCACCTCCTCACCCCCCCCAACCTCGCCGCAATATAAGCGCTCTCCTTTCCCAGGAGACAAAAAAATGTCACCTCCTGCCATCATGCAAGCTTGTGGGCTAGATCCTGGTTAGGGTCCATTCTTTTTTTAAAAACCCAGCGTTCCCTTTCAGTCTTTATTCATCTCGTTGGTGGGGAGATCTCTCGAAACCCAAAGGGATTTCATCCCTGGGATCTGGTTTGGCCATAGACAGTTCCGCATGGTGCATTCATTCACATTGGGGGGTGGGGGCGCACATACACGCACAACCCTTCCCCAGGTGACACTTCATTACCCCCCCATAATTATACATTCCAAGCGGGGTTTTATTTTAATAAAAAGTGGGGAGGGGGATTGTGTTTGTGTGCGTTCACACATAACTTGGGCTCTTTTGGGGAGGAAACATGGGATATAATACCTTTAAAAAACAAACAAACTTCATTGATGGGGAGGTTACCTGTCAAGAAAATGAAAGATCTCCCTCTCCCATCTTCACTTCTTACTGCCACCCCCGCCCCAGAATACTATTAGCTTCTATCATTGACACACACACACCCGCGATGATCTCCTGCCTAGTAAGTTGGCCTGTGACAAGACCAGCTTGACTCTAAGTGACCTGTTTAAAAGGAGAGCTCCCCCCTCCCCTCCTCCATTCTGGCATGTTAACCGTCTTTCCTAAACTATCCCTGCCCACGCCCATCCCCAGTTACATTTCGGATCTCCCTTGGCTAGTTTTGGGAATGCAAGGAGGAGGGGGGGTTGGTTCCCCACCACCCCTAGTCAATAACTACGGGAGAGTGAGAGAGATCGGATCTTAAATTGGAATTTATGAATCCTGTATTTCTGTTCCCCCATTTGGCCAGCTCAGATGGTTACCAATTTCTCCCGGTGCAATTCTAAAAATAGAAAAGTTTGCCTTGGGGGGGTGAGAGAGAAGGAAAGAAGGATTATTTTTGGTGCAGTGTATTTTAAATTTATTGAGTTTAGTGTATGTTTCCCGGCCTCAAAAGAATCCTTTGAAGAAATACGCAGGAAAGGGTGGGTTTCAAGTAAAACGTGTTTTTAGCGTATGTGGTTTTTATAAAATACAAAATAAGCATTATTATGAGGAATTCGATTCCTAGCGATTGGTTTGTGAAAGAAAAATAATTGCCGCAAGTTGAATATTTTTCTTCTGATTGCAAAATCGAATTATCTCCTAGCCAAAAAATGTGTCGTCATTAAAGAAAACAAGAAATCTTTGTTTATTTGGCTCTATCTGTAATAAAGCCTTTACAATCCGGAATGGGGGGGGTGTTAAACGAATCCAGCGAGATGTGGGGAGGGAGGACACAAATCCGTCCTTTTTCATGAACTTTTCCTCCATAAGGAAAACAAAATAATATATATAATATTAAAACATTAGATCACCACGCAAAACTGAACCAACCAAGTGATATTTGCAGGATTCAAATTATCATTCTTTTTACATACACTCTTAAGCAGAAATATTTCAAGGGAGAGACTATTTTTAAAAAATATTTTATTCATTTATTTTATTTATATCCCGCCCTTCCTCCCAATAGGAGCCCAGGGCGGCAAACAAAAGCACTAAAAACACTCTAAAACATAATAAAACAGGCTTTAAAATATATTACAACATTACATTAAAGCTTTAATATTAAAACTTTAAAAACGATTTAAAAAGCAATTCTAACACAGACTCAGATAATAGGCAGGTTATAATGTGGAGTAGGGTACACCTTCACCCACATTAATTGGAAAAGTATCTAAAAACAATAAAATTAAAATAGCCAGAGTCGCTTTTTTTAATGTAAATAGTATGGAGCCCTCAAAATAGGTTTAATATATTTGCTTTCAAATGCATAAATCGGTTTTAATAAAATATTTGCGGGGGGGATTTGGTTATGGCGATCTGATATTTCCTTAAACTCCAAACACACACACATTTATGTATGTACCATGATGATGTCTATATTATCCCGCGGTAACATGAGGGCTGACTGATTGGCGGGGGTGGGGGGCGGTGCTTGGCTGCTGCTTAAAAGACAATCAGATAAAATGAGAGGCGATCAATGCACCCAAGGTGCTGATGAATAGGGGGAGGGTCCCCTGAAATGGGGGCGTGAAGAAAAAGCGATACGGCACGCACACACGCCCAGGAGAGGGAGGGAAGAGCCCAGCACTCCCTCCTCTCTCGTGATTTGCTGATCCCACCCGCCGCCGTGCGCGCACACCGATCCCTCGTTGAGGCAGGGTGCTCGGGCCTTGGGCCGCTTGCGCTTTCCGGCGGTGGGATCGGCCTGCTGCCCTTCCTCGCCCTTCTCTCTCTTTCTCCCCCCCCACTTCACTGATATTGGCCAATTACATATTTGGAGCGGAAATGGCCTCTTTCACTCCCCTGGAAGGGAAGCCCGAGGGCTCCTCGTCCCCTTCTTGGCGGCTTCGAATGGCGCGGGTAGGTCAGGCTTGATCCCGGGCTGGTGCATCGGAGCGTCTCCGGGCAGGAGGCGAAGGACTGCCGTCCCCTCCCCTCTTCCTCATCCACCCCCCCTCCCTTGCGGGAGAGAGATTTCACGGCTGGCCGAGGACAATGGCCGAGTGACCAGTGCGAACTCGGGAGGCAAATCGCCCCTCCATTTCCGGTCCTCAGTTCAAACTGGACAATGCCAGCCAGCTCTTCCCCTGGAGCAAAGCGGAGCCCTTTCAACGGGCAGCCACTTCGTCTTCGAAAAGCCCGACGCCCGAAGAAGCACACGCCCACACGCGTGGAAGGACCTTTCCACTCACCCTTTCCTCTCCTCTGCACCCCTCTCTCTTGAGCATCTTTCTGGACTCCGGGGCAGATTTAATCCAATGGCCAGAAAGGACCTCCAGGGTGGAAAAAGTAAAATCCGTATTTAGCCACGTGTATGGGTCCCTTCACACGTTACGCCTCAAAGCATAGGCCTCTCCAGTGGTTGGTTGGTTTTCTTGTTTTATCCGCGCCCCCATGACCGTCGATGCTATTTGCAAAGTCGTGTAAGCCTAAGGGATCGAGGACTGGATGCACACACACACTCAGACCACAGAGTTCCTGCGAGGCCAAAATGGCTCGTGTTGACACACGAGGACAGAGCAGGGCTCCCCCAAGGAGAGGGCAACAGGGAGCTCAGCGTCGCCACCCAATCATCAACTGCCCAGACAAAGCCAGGTGTTTTCATAACAGCAAGTCCATGGCCGCGATGATAAAGAGGTACAGGCCTCTGAAAAACCTATCGAGTTGACTAGGATAAATAGATGTAACTTTTTATATAGAAGGGTTGCTCAGGAAAAAAAGGGAAGTCGAACAGGATGTGGCAAGCAGTTCCGTTCTTCAGGTTATACTGTTACTGGTCGAATCCTGTTTTCTCTATATGCCTACTTTTGAAATCAGGGTTTAGTTTTGGAGCAGACAACGGCACAAGGACCTCTATCTCTCCCCTTTGAGGCATGGGAATCGTTAACATGCCACGTACTGTTAGAAGCTCGCTTTCTCTTACTCATTAAGAAAACACACGCATGCACACACACCCCTTTACCTCCCCCACAAATACCCATTCAGAATTCTGAATGGGTGGTGGTGGTTGTTTTTAATCAGCAATGGCTTCACCAGGAAATCGGGATTATTGTTCACAGCTTAAAAGAGGTGATTTTAAGAGCTTTTGAACAGTGCTTTTGCTAACACAAAACAAAACACCTCCGTGGTGCAACTGATGCAGTGCAATGGAGGAATTGGATGTGCAGGATCAAAACTTCAGAATATTACCCCCTTTTTAAAGGAGCTTGGGGTAGGTACGGTTAAACAAGGACATCCTCATCCTTTCTTCGTTAAATATAAACACAGGGCTATTGGGCTTTCATTGCAGGCGCCTGCACTGAAATGAGCCTTAGCTGGCTGTCTCCCAGCTGTGGGAAGAGAGACCCAGCATGCAATTGTATGTACGCGTCCTGGGGTCTAAGCCCAGTGGGACTTAATTTCGGGGGAACATGCCTAGGATCGAGACTCCCGAGGCAGATTAAGGGGAAGGATATTAGGCCCCCTAATTAGGAAGATTAGTTTTCAGCGTAAGGCGCCCACCGAAATTAACACCGTTCCATCGTTTTCTCTCAAGAAAACCTATTCGTCTTAACAAAGGATCGTATTTGGTCAGATTCAGTAGCCAGAAGGAATTGTTTGCCTTCCCCGGTCTCGCCAAGCGCTTGCGCCCACTTACCTGGGAGTAAGCCCCATTGACCTCAATGAAGCTTACTTCTGAGTAAACATTAATAGGCTTGCACTGGAGAGAAACGAACAGAGGCCCTGTTGCTCAGGGCTGGAACGGCTGCATCCCCGTTCTCTTCTTGGGATGACTTATACATCTTTTCAGCTCTTTCCACAGAGCGGACATTCTGACAAAGAGTGGTGGAAATTAATAATTCGCTTAACAAGTAAAGCCAGAAAAATAACCGTTATCTCTGGCTAGTATTTTAACATGACTAGAGTATTATCAAGTAAATTGTGAGGTGAGTTAAATTGCACTTCTCTTCAGAATGTCTATTCTGTTTCCAGAATACACTCCCAGGTTCCATACTTCTTTTCCCTAGCTCTGCTTGGTCTCTTTCTGTGCGTGTGTCAGTAAACAATGTCACATTTTTAGCAACACAGAAGGAAGAGAAAGGTTGTATTAAAGAACTGCACGAAGCCGCACGCTCTGTCCGAGGTGCTGATCTCTTCCGCTCAGTGATGCTCTAGAGCTCTCCAGGGTGCTGAAAGACACCGCCGTTACACATTGTCCAGGATTTTGAGCGGGAAATAAACAGAAGTTAAACTGAAGCACAACCATATCTGGTAGGACTTGTTTCTTCCCTTCACTAAGCATATTTTCAGAATTGTTTAACAATCCCAGGAAACTGTCCGTGCCTCTTCAGCAATTATCTGAGAATGTTCTGGTATACTTTGATGCAAGAAACTTCCAGTAAAGCAAATATGTAAGTCTCTGACTGATATGTTCCATGAAGGAAAATGTTATTGATTGTTATGTCTATCACTGAGCATTGGATCTTAGGGCAGGAGACAACACAGTTAGGGTTCAAAATTGAATGTGTTTTTTTTTAAGCTTTGGTAAGTTAGTGAAAAGAACAGGCTACCCATAGCATTTATTGACATTGTATGTCATTTTGTTTTCAGGAAACAAGAAGAGATCAGAATCATGGCTGTAGATTCATGACATGTAGGCCGGTATGTGCTTCTTTGTACAATTGCTGAAATGTATCATAATAGTATTGCAATATGCAAAACAGCATCGCAAAACTGTTTTAAACACCAGATCATACAGTAAAGACCAACTGTAGTTCTTCGTCTTTTTTTTTTTTTAAAAAGGTCTTTACTAACCGCCTAAAGATGGGCAAAGAGAGCTCGGTCAATTTTACCTGGTAGTGAATTCCACAAACTCAGCATCACCAGGTAGAAAGCTCTGTGTCTCATACACATCCACATAAACTCATGACACAAGATGCTCTCACAAAAGGTTAAACAGCAGCTCAAGCCTTTCAGAGAAGAACAAGTCCAAATAGCTTATTTCTTTCTCCTCTATTTGGGCACCAGATCATGCAATTCAGGTTTACAAGTCGGATCTGCAAAAAAATGTTGCACTGTGCTGCTGTTCAGGATTCTGGCTGCTCTTATTCATTCCCCCTTCCTTCTGGTTTCCATTTCTTCATCCCAACACTCAGCCAGCAGTCTATTGCCTCAAACATGCTCAATCACCATTGGGCTGTTTTTTGTTTTTATTCCTCCTTATGTTTTTTTAAAAAATGTTTTTTGTACATTTGCAAATCTTGAGGTTTTCCCTTGCCTTCCAGTACCTCTGCTTTTTATGTGGATGGTACCATTTTGGCTGCCTAAGCAATGGCAATTCAGATCTCTATTAGTATACAGTATGTTGCAATGATTGACCCTGGAGTCCACACACCCAGCCCCTATGCAGACGTTATATAAAGTGCTAGAATGGGGTGGGACCATCCAGGACAGCCACAGCCCCACTCATCCATGCATGCACTTAATGTATGCACAGGATCATAATTGTTGCCGCATTCCTGTTCCAAGAGAGGAGAAGGACAAGGATCCTTCACAACTGCTGCTGCCCCAAACCAAGCCATTCTTCATAAAAAAACTATAGCTATCTTTTAAAAGCAGGAGCTATTGATCGATCTATTGATTGGCATTTATACTCTACCCTTCAAATAAATTTCCAGGGCATCTTAGAATACAAGATCAAAGGAATAAATAAAAAGTATTTAAGAGCATAAAAACACTACAGCTTAGAGGCAGTAGGATCTGGAAATCTAAAAAGACCAGTGTTAACCTCATGCAGATAAAGCAGTTTGCACTAAAAGACTTGGGAAAATAGATAGACAGGCAGAAAAGGTATTTATCTGGTGCTGAAATCACTTCAGTGTAGGTTTCAGGCGAGCCTTTCTGGGGATAGCATTCGACAATCGGGGCTTCACTACTGAGAAGGCCTTTTTCCTGGTAATCACTCACTCTACCGCAGTCAGCAGGGGAGTCTGAGAAGGTCCTTTGATGAAGATCTACATGTCTCCATGTACAACCTCATGTAGACAGAAGTGATCCTTCAGGTCTCCTGGTCCCAAATTGCAAAGAGCTTTATAATAATAATTGCACTTTGAATTGAGCACAGAAACTCAGTGTAGTTCGCAAAGCACTGCTGGAAAATGATAATAAAGTAGGCTCCCAAGTTAGCAATATTGCAGCTGCATTTTGAACCAGATCCAGGTTCTGTCTCATCTTCAAAGGTAGTTCCCACCTATAACACATTACCAGTAGTCTAATCTGGAGGTTACCAGAGCATGGGTTGTCCCGGTGGGTCTCAAAGGACTCACCTCATCCATGCCATTTTACAAGACAAATCCTGATAAAGAGCAAAGTGTGCAACAGTGTGGGTGGGATGAGAGGGGGTTTGTCCAAACTAATTTGTATATTGGCCTTACTGTTGCAGCGATAATCAAGGATGGCAATTAACGACAATTGTAATGATGTCTAAGCCTTGTTCACCAAGAGCCTTGGCAAACTCCAGGACTCGTTATGCCAAGGTCAGGAGGTCATTTGCGACTTCTGACCTAGGCTCAGTGTGAACCAGTGACCTAGAGGTGAAGCACTCCATCTCTCATTAGCAGTCTACTGACACTCACTTTTCCTAATGAATTCTGCACTCCCATGAAGGAATAAATCAGATCCTGGAGAGGAGGGAGGGAGTCCTTTTGCAAAAATTCTTTTGGGGAAAAAAATGACAGAACAGAAAGGCAGCGTAGCAATACTACCTTTACAATCTCATGTAGTGGAACTACATAATAATGCTTAGGGCTTATGTAGTGTTTTGGAAGAATGTTCAAAACTTCATATTGACTCCATAAACCACACATTTTATCTCTCTGCTCTGATTTCCTGATACATTCCTGCCTGTGACCTTCACTCCTTCAGCTCTGCTACTCCTAGGTGTCCAAAGATCTTTTACTCCCTCAAATGACTGCCCTAGCATGCTGCCTCCAACAGTGGAGGTGGAACATACCCATCGTGGCTAGCAGTCATTGATAGCCTTATCCTTCATAGTTCAGTGGTAGAGCACCTGCTTTGCATGCAGAAGGTCTCAGGTTCAATTCCTAGCATTTCCAGGTACAGATGGGAATGCCCCTTGTCTGAAACCTTGGAGAGCCATTTCCAGTCTATGTAAACAATACCGAGTTTAATGGTCTGACTTGGTACATGTTCCCTTCCTCCCTTGCTGTCCCTTATGCTTGGAAATGCCCCCTCTTCAAAGCACACCTTTTCTATGAAGTCTTTGAAACAACCACCTAGTCCCCGCATTCCGCTATGTGAGCCTCAATATGCATAATAGTGCATATTATTTTCCCCCTTAGCATTCGTTTCCACTTTCATCCCTTTCCTTTGTTACCTCCCTGCATCAAATTTTAAATGAAGTCCTCTGCATAGAGACCTGTCCTCTTGTTCTGTCTAAAGTGTCACACACACAAGAATAAGAATAATGAGAATAATAAATAGCAATTCAATATTATAATATTACCATACCCCTATAGGAAGAACAAGAGCCCTATTCCAAAAGATTAGAGAAATGAAAGGGAAATTTAAACCAAGAGTAGGGATGTTGAATAATCAACAGGGGAACACACTGTCTGATTGAGATGAAATAAAAGGAAGATGAAAGCAATACACTGAAGAACTCTATAAAAGACAAGCCAGGATGACAGATTCATTCATGGAGGAACCATATGATGAAGAACTGGAAATTTTAGAATGTGAGGTGAAAACTGCTCTTAAAATACTTGGAAGAAACAAATCACCAGGAACAGATGGCATACCAACAGAGTTGATACAAGCTACTGAGATTGAATCTGTCAAAAGTTTGATAAAAAAATTGTCAACAAATATGAAAAAGAAAACAATGGCCCACAGACTGGAAGTGTTCAATATATATCCCAATTCCAAAGAAAGGGGATTCCAGGGAATGTAGTAATTATTGAACTTTTGTTTGATATCCCATGCAAGTAAAGTAATGCTCAAGATTCTACAACAAAGTTTCTTACCAAATATGGAGCGAGAAATGCCACACGTCCAAGCTGGATTTAGAAAGGGAAGAGGCACCAGAGATCGTATCGCAAACATATGTTGGATAATGGAACAGAGGAAGGAATTTCAGAAGAAAATCACCCTGTGTGTGATAGATTACAGCAAAGCCTTTGAAAACTATGGAATGCTTTAAAAGAAATGGGGGTACCACAGCATCTGATTGTCCTGATGCGCAACCTATACTCTGGACAAGAGGCTACTGCAAGCACAGAATATGGAGAAACTGACTGGTTCCCAATTGGAAAGGGTGTGAGACAGGGGTGTATTTTATCACCCTGTTTGTTTAATCTATATGCAGTACATATATCATTTTCTTTCTGGACATTTTTTTCTTAATTATTGTTATTTAGTTTAATTTTTGTAAATTGTATTGTTTTTATTGATGTATTTTTATACTTGTGTTTGTTTTTCAATGTAAGCTGCCTTGAGGGCCTTTGGCCAAAAGACGGGGTATAAATAAATAAATAAAAATATACTACTACTACTACTACTAATAATAATAATAATAAATAGTACAAAAAGCGGAATTGGACCAAGATGAAGGAGGTGTGAAAATTGGAGGGAGAAATATCAATAATTTAAGATATGCAGACGATACCATACTACTAGCAGAAACCAGTAATGATTTGAAACAAATGCTGATGAAAGTTAAAGAGGAAAGCACAAAAGCAGGACAACAGCTGATTGTCAAAAAGACTAAAGTAATGACAACAGAAGATTTATGTCACTTTAAAGTTGACAATGAGGTCATTGAACTTGTCAAGGATTATCAATACCTCGGCACAATCATTAACCAAAATGGAGACAATAGTGAAGAAATCAGAAGAAGGCTAGGACTGTGGAGGGCAGCTTTGAGAGAACTAGAAAAGGTCCTCAAATGCTAAGATGTATCACTGAACACTAAAGTCAGGATCATTCAGACCATGGTATTCCTGATCTCTATGTATAGATGTGAAAGTTGGACAGTGAAAAAAGCAGATAAGAGAAAAATCAACTCATCTGAAATGTGGTGTTGGAGGTGAGCTTTGCGCATACCATGGACTGCAAAAAAGACAAATGATTGGGTGTTAGAACAAATTAAACCAGAACTATCACTAGAAGCTAAAATGATGAAACTGAGGTTTTCATACTTTGGACACATAATGAGAAGACATTTTACTAGAAAAGGACGATAATGCTGGGAAAAACAGATGGGAGTAGAAAAAGAGGAAGGCCAAAAAAGAGATGGATTGATTGCATAAAGGAAGCCACAGACCTGAACTTACAAGATCTGAACAAGGTGGTCCATGACAGATGCTATTGGAGGTCACTGATTTATAGGGTCGCCAGAAGTCGTAATCAACTTGAAGGCACATAACAACAGCATACCCCTATTGCAGATGGAGGGGAGCATTAAGGCAGAAAAGAGTGCCCTGCCAGCGAGTTCTTGGCAGACAGTGAGATTTGAGTCTGGGACCTCCCCCTCAGACTGCTCAGTCTTAGGTTCTCATCACACATTTTCTTTGTGGCATAGGAATAGCTGCAGTATGGCCACCTTCCACATTGTAAAGGCAATGGCAAATGCCTCAGATTGCATGGGAGATGCTTGTACTGTAGCTTCTATTGCCTCTTTGGCGGGTGGGCAAACACCTCCAATCAGTCCCCACTACTGGATCCCTATGGTTGCTTGAAGAAGAGACCCCATCTAGAAATCACCTTGCCCCTTTTGTGCTCTCCCCAACATTTTTTTTATGGTGCATACTGGGTCATGGGTTGACTGCATTTAAGCAATGGTTCCTCCTCTAACACAGCATATGCAACTTACCTTGCAGCTTATGAAAGATCAGCTGGAATTTATTTCCATTGACTTTGGCTTAGGAACAGGTCAACAGTATTTCAAAGCAAAAATGTGGATAGTCCCCGAAGTAAAGGCATATTTAACCTCCCCAGATCTATTTCCATTAAATCTGCCTTAGTCACATCCAGGCTGGACTACTGTAATGCACTATATGAGAGGCTACCCTTTAAACGTTCTTGGAAATTACCATTGGTTCAAAACTCAGATTGCTGATTGAGCCAGGCACCAGGGAGCATGGAGTTGCCAATTTATGAAAGCTGCATAAGCTCCTAATTGGTTTCCAGTCCAATTGAAGTCCACGAAATGGTCTGCATCCAGAACACCTAAAGGACCACTTTATCCCACATAAGTCTACTTGTGCTTTAAGTTCTTCCTTAGAGGTCCTGGTTCAGGTTTTACTTTACTTGAACAAATGCTGTTTATTATTTCAAGCATTTCTATTCTGACTTTCAGGCAAAAAAACAAAACAAAGAAAGCTCCTGCAGAGCTTACAAATGTCATTGATTAGACAGTCATCTTATGACTGGGGAAGGGCTGTAGATCAGTGGTAGAACATTTGCCTTGCATGCAGGAGTCCCAGGTTCAATCTCCTAAATCTCCAGGTAGGGCTACCTGAAACCCTGGAGAAAGCTGCCAGTCAGCGTAGACAACACTGTGCTAGATGGACCAACAATCTGATTCAGTATGAGGCGGCTTCCTATGTTCCAAAGTTCCTACAGTCTCCACCCTCAAGCTTACATCAGAAAGACATGACACACAAGGAAAAGAGATTGGGCGGAAAGAGGAACACTCAAGCACTATTTCTTTGTTTTAGAGTCCCTGCAATGAACAGCTGAATGGTCCATCTTAGCTATCCCATTGCAGACAATGGATTAGAGCCCATGCATTATGTGGAAAGGCAAATGTGGTTGTGTGAGTCACCTGCCAGGCATGCATAGCCTTTTGGTATCCGCAACCACAGCTGAACCGGCATCTCCCAAATGATGCTCAAGTGGCAGCCCTTGTCAAACCACACTGACCTAAGGGTTAGGCGTGTGGTCTCATTAAAGGAGAATTGAGCTGAGAGGAAAGAGGTGGTGACAGGATGTTTCCACGGGCATTTCTGATGAATTACACATAATAAGCCACAGTGAACAGGACAGCTAAGGCAGGCAAATCTTTGAGACACTGGCAGCCATCCTCAAAGTGGAGTGTGTATATTTTATGTGCATTTTGTCGAGAAAGTTATTGGAGTAAAATAAGGGCCAGTGGACAGCCTCCACTGCAGGATCACCTGTTTTGAACATCCCCCTGCAGTAGAAACTATCTCCACAAATAGAAAACAACCACAGCAAGTAAAGGCTTGGCCTGGAATCTCTCTTTCTCTCTGAGGTGCTAATTTTCAGCTTGCAGAGAGTTCTTTGCATTTTTCCCATGGAAGTGATATCCATCATCTGTAGCCTGAAGTGCATAACCCATTATACTGTCTTAGCCTGTTGCCTGTGTTGAGCCAGCTGATATTGCCCAAGGTCATGTCAAACTCAACACTTTTCAGTGGCAGCCTGTTCATACATTCATCAAGGACTCATCGAGTAATCAAGCGATGTTCATGCATGTGTGAACCGACTCTTCTGCAAGTGCTGAAAATCTTTTATTCTTATGAAGCTCTCTTGTAAAACCTATATTTACTTTTCTTTAGTTTACAGTGATTGTTTCCTGCCTTATCATCAGTAGATAATTAAACCAACTGTTTTCTTTCTTTCTTTCATACATATTATTTCCATGCTTATCTTCTTTTCCTGCATCAAAAATATACCTTTTACCATGCAGCCCTCAGAGGGTTAACCATCGGTCAGTGTGACCCTTGACCCAAAAACAGGATAATCAACCCAGCTCTGGATAAATGATGAATTTTGAAAAAAGTTAATATACAGTATGTTGAGTTGTTATGTCCTGCTCACACTTCAGCACATCATGAGACCTAGAAACTTGTTTGCTACAGATTCAAGGGTACACAGGCATGTAGCATTTGATGTTCACTACAGCATTACCAAGGTGTAGTTGCCTTGATGATGTCACAGAATGAAAAGCCATAGAACAGGGAAACTCAATAAAATGGGCAGGGAATGTTTTTCAGTCCAAAGGGCCATATTCCTTTCTTGGTAACTCTCCAAGGGTCACATGCTAGTGGTGGGCAGAGCCAGAGACAAAAGTGAGTGGAACAATGAGTTTAAACTTTAGCATTGTACAATAGATTAGCTTCTGCACACACTTGCACAACTCAATCCTCCATCCAGACAAGCAAGAGGCATTTTCAGATTTGAAGGACATTCCTGCCAGGCAAGAACACCCAGGGTGTGAAGCAGGGCCAGTGAGGGGTGTGGCCTGGGGACAGTTCCAAGGGCCATATACAGAGGTTTGGAGGACTGCATTCGGCCCCTGGGCCTGAGTCCTCAACCCTGCAATAAAAGATAATGACTTACTTGGTAACTTCTCCACGTCACAAAGGTCTCCAGCTGGCTTTATTCATATATTCATTTAAAAAAAATACACACACACAATTTTTCAACTCTAACAGCAAAAGATCAATGGGAATGAACTTACACATGCAAGCCTGGGGTGTGCAAACAGTCTTTTAAATGGGCAAGGGTTCTGTGCCTTTAATTAATTAAGTAGATCAGATTTATTTCTCATTCTAGCCTGGGCGCTCAGAATGGCTTGCCACAGTTTCCCCCATGAAAAAACTTGGGGGCTTTCAACAAAGTAGTGGCTGCATGTAAGCCAGTGGACCCCACTCCCCTTGGGAACACATAGAGTTGCCAGGTTCAGGGTCTGAGACTGATCCTGTATCTTTAGAAGAAGAGAAAGTCAGCCAAGTGCAGGTGTTCTTGCAACCCTGTAATGGGAAAAACCACAAGGTGCAATTCTCCCTTCCCTCTGCACAACTTTTAAAGATACAGAAGACCTCTTGGTTGCCAGCCCCAGCCCCCAAAAGGTCTTCTGTATCTTTAAAAGTTGTGCAGGCAGAGGGGAGAATTACACCTTGTGGTTTTTCCCATTACAGGGTTGCAAGAACACCTGCACTTGGCTGACTTTCTCTTCTCCTAAAGATACAGGATCAGTCTCAGGCCCTGAGCCTGGCAACCCTAGGAACACAGGAAGCTGCCTCACACTGAGTCAGACCACCAGTCCATCTAGCTCAGTACTGTCTACACTGGCTGGTAGCGGCTCTCCAGGTTTTACTGGCAGAGGACACTCTCAGCTCCACCTGGAGATGCCAGGGAATGAACCTGGGACCTTCTGCACGTAAAGCAGAGGCTCTACTACTGGGCTACAGTCCTTTCATTCCTCCTCTTAGAATGATCAGCTTTGACTGATAAAAAGCTAGTCTTGAGTCCTTTTACTTGTATAAGGAAAAGAATGCAGGCAGCATTTCTTCCCAATAGCTCACTAAGAAATAATACAATTGAGACTGTAATACTATATCTGGTTACCTGGAAGTAAGCCCCATTGAACATAGTGGGGCCTACTTGTGCGTAAATATCTATAGGACTGCACTGTAAATATCATTACCTACCTGTATTGATTTGGCTCTTCTGAAAGCATTCTGCATCCTTTTAAACCTTCCTTGCCATAAAAAGGCTGTGGCCTCACAAGTTAAGTAATTAAAGAGCTTGGGGCATAAAAGAGACCAGCTGAATGTTTTTTAAATGATATTTTGTAGAAACAAAAAGGAAAGTCTGGAAATGTTACTGCAGAGTGAAATGGGCTGGACAAAGAACACAGCTCAGTCCCAGGCAGGGTGCTAATGGTGCATTTGAGCTCTGTCCAGAATACATTTGCATGCCCTAGGATGTATTCTGCCTTTTTTAATTGCTGCAATAACAGGACGCAATCAACAGATGAAGATACCTGGAGATGCAGTAACAAGAAAAGCTTCACGTGTTGATTTCAGCATGCCATGGATATGTTAAAAGTTGCACAGCCTCTGCTCACCAAACAGGTGGCAACGTTCTCAATACTAAAGGGCATTAGAATTCATACAACAAATGCAGCAAAACATTTGCATTGGACATGCAACACAATGTTGCAGCATGGAGTGCTGCTGTTCAGGATTCCACTGCTCCATTCCATTCCTCCTCCTCCTCCCCAGTTTTTTGCCCCCCTCCCCAATAGCCAGTCAGCATGCTATGGCCACTGAGCATCGGATTTTATTTGTTTTAATTTATTTATAGGAGTATGTATATATCAGCCTCTCAGAAAATATCAGGGATTTGTATTGCACAGCAATATGAAAACATTTTAAAAATAACATAAAAAGCAGTACAGAACAATCCTTAAAATGGCTGGCTACTCAGAAATCCCTTGAAACAATTGCATGGGCCTATTAGCATTAGAAAGTCTTCAAGAAACACCTGAGAGTCAAAAGCGAGGATGCCTGCCACATCTCTGCAGGAAGAGTGTTCCACAGCATGAGAGTGGCAGCACTAAATGCCTGCTTCTGGTTGAGCCCAGCTGGCTTCTATAACATGGGGGCAGTGGAAGCTTGTCCATTAGGGCAAATGGGGCAGCGCCCCACCTACCTCAATCTGCCTTCAGTCAGCCCCCACCTGCCTGTTATCTTATTTACAACCAATCAGGGGGTGCCTTTCATTGGCTTTGGTGCCACCTACTGCTGGTCTCCATGCCTTTTGCCCCACTAGTCATAGTGGACACCAGCCACCACTGCATGGGGGACAAACAGTCCTCTTCCAGATTACCTGTGATTGGGCTGGGACATAAAGGCTCAAGCAGTCCTTAAGGTATCCTAGAACCACATTGTTGAGAGCTTTGAATATCAACACAGATACCTTTATGCCTGCCCTCCTCTGCCAAAGATACATCTGCAAACCTTGGGGCTCCCCTCAAGCCAGCTGATGTCTACCTCTTGATCATTGGTGGTGTAGTTTTGGCTATTAAAGCAATGGCATCACAGCCTACAGACTGGAATAGGGCAGCGACGGCTGGTGGTTCAATGTCAACGGGGCAGAGGAATCCATTCTGGAAGCTGTCCAAGGTGCACCTTGTACAGCTTCTTGAAAGTTTGGACTAAAGCCCAGAGTGGATTCCATTGCCCCACTGACATGGAGTCACCAGCAGCTACTGGAATAGAGGGAATGATACTTTGGAAAGGATGAACTGTGTTATTTTCCCTTTGGAGAGGGTGGGATGAATCAGCAGAGGAAAAATATGTCCTTTAGACTCTGATCTGCCTGGAGTCAACCTGGCAAGTTCAGTCTCCAATTTAATACGGCACAGAAAACAATGCTTTCTGCAAAATGACCTCTAATCACTTTCTGGCAAAACAGAAACACTGTGAGTGAGTGAAACTTTCCCATATCCGTGAAACTGGTCAATTGCCCGTCCTGGATGGAGTTACACAACTCCCCCTGAAGGAGCAGGTATGCAGTCTGGGGGTGCTTCTGGATCCAGCTCTGTCACAGGAGGCCCTGGTAGTCTCACTGGCTAGAAGTGCCTTTTATCAGCTGTGCCTGTTGAGACAATTACAACCATTCCTGGACCGGGAGAGCTTGGCACAGCAGTTCAGGCACTGATGACTTCAAGACTGGATTACTGCAATGCACTCTAGGCAAGGCTCCCCTTGCACTTGACCTAGAAACTGCAATTAGTGCAGCATGCGGCAGCCAGATTGCTGATGGGAGGGAGACCCTGTCAGCATGTAACACCTCTGCTCAGATATCTGCACTGGTTGCCACTATTTGTTACCGGGCTGAATTCACGGTGTTACTACAGGTATATAAAGCCCTTAACAGCTTGGGACCAGTTTACTTGCAAGACAGCCTTACCCTATATGTGCCCACTCGAGGATTTTGCTCTGTGGACCAGGCACAGTTACAGGTGCTGCATAATGCTCATTCCATACTTGTAAGAACTAGTTCCTTTAGTGTGGCAGCACCTACTCTTTGGAACTCCCTGCCTACTGTCATCAAGCAGGCGCCTTTGCTGTATTCTTTTCAGCGCCTGCTTAAAACTTTTTTGTTTAGGCAAACCTATCCAGACACATTGATGTTGATCTATGATAGAGGAGGATGTGGAGCAGGGCTGCTGAGGCGTGTAGCCTGGGGAGGGGCACAGCCTAGGGAGAGTCCGGAGAGCCAGACAGAGAGGTCTAGAGGGATGCATTTAGCAGGACATTTAAAGGGCTCCCTTTGGAGTTCCAATTGCAAGGTAGGTAGCAACATTAAAGGGTGGGAAACTATTTGGCAAACCTTATCTACTTTACAACAGCTATTCTTTCCTTATCTGATTTCTGTGTCATGAGCCCTGGAGATCTGCCCGATTACCATTCCAAAATTCTTACGTATTCCAGTAGGATTTTCCAAAGTGAAAACTGCGCTTGATACAGTGCCCTCTTCTGGTCGTATGGAGAAATGTAAGAAAGCCAGTTTTCTCATTCTCACTCTTTTGCAAATATATGGTTGCAATCTTATTATATTACACACATTCCTGAGACTCAGTGGAACTTACCTATTTTTAAATTAATTTTTTAAATAGCAAACAAAAAATAAAAACAAAAAAGAACGAAATGGGAATAAAAAACAAAAATATCAGCTCACGCTAAAGATACAAAAAACACTGATAAACCCATCTTTAATTAAACATATAAGTCGATATCAGCTATCCAGATAGGTATCCACATGAGACTGACGTTCATAGGAAATATGTTCAAATGTAGCAAGGGCGGTGAGGTCCTCAGACCATTGCATAATAGACAGTGGGTGTTATCTTTCAATGGAACTTACTCCTGAACAGACATGTATACGATGGCACTATAAATCTTTTAAAGGTGGGTAAATTTTAGTTTCCTCCCTGGGCATTTTACAGCCTAACTTTATGCATGCCTGCTCAGAGGAAAATGCCATACTGGTTTCAAGGAGGCTTACTACGCTGGGAAAGCCAGTGTGGTGTAGTGATTAGAGTGTCACACTAGGACCTGGGAGACCAGGGTTCAACTCCCCACTCAGCCATGAAGCTCACTGGGTGACCTTGGGCCAGTCCCTAACTCTCAGTCTAACCTACCTCATAGGGTTGTTGTGAGGATGACATGGGGGGGAGGAGAGTCATGTACACCACTTTGAGCTCCTTGGAGGAAAGGCAGGATATAAATGTAAATAAATAAATAAATAAAATGTGTTTGGGGTTGCAGATTTAGACAAGCAATCTTTTCCTCATTAAGCCCATTGACATGACTCTGAGAACTGCTTTATTTAAGAGTCATTTTGTTTATTTTCAAGCGGGACATGCAATAAAATGTTGCAGTATGGAGTATCTCTTTTCAGAGGGCCAGCCAGGCCTTCTGTTCTTTTCCTTTCTTGTCGTGTCTTTTCATTATTCTTTGAGGTAAATACTCTAGGGGTAGAGACACACTTAACAATAACATTAAAAAAAAACAATTATAGGAAAAGAATACAATACAATTTAGTGAAATAAATGTTAAGTAAATAACTATTGTAACATATCCAGCAGTGGAGGCTGATCCATTATTAGAGCAAATGGGGTACTGCCTCAGCAATCCTTGGCCAGCCCCAAACAGCCTGCCTTCTTTCTTACAACTAACCCACCTTCCTCCACCTTAGTCAGTATTGCCCTTGGCCCTTGTGGAAGTCAGCAGGGAGGAGGCTGGGGACTAAACTAGAACTGACTTTGCCTGATTGTGCTTGGCTGTAGCTACTCTTGGGCTCCCTGCTTTCTGCCCTACTGATCTCAATGGGCACCAGCCACCACTGGTATCCAGTGCACAATCTCTGGGGGGAAATACAAATGAAACTACTTGTACTGGTTATTTCAATAAATTAATAAACATTTCATAATGTTCCCAACAGTATGTGCAGGTTTGTATTTTCTTGCACCTTGTTGCAGCAGTACATGATAAAAACACTCCATTTCTCAACAAAAAGATCATAAAGCTGTCTACTCTCTCTGACTCTGATCATATGGCTAAATTGACCAATACATACTATGTCCTGTACTCTAGGGTAGAGACATACTTACTGTTGTGCCGGTTCCAGTATGTCTCCACCTCTCTTTTTTGAAAACAGGGGCACACACTAGTAAACCCCGCCCCTTTTAACTCTGCAACTCTGGTAGGATCAGCTTGAGGGTTTTTTTTTTTTTTTAATCAGCTTCAGGCAGATTTTGCAACTGATTGGTAGATCAACCCGTTTGTCTTCCAGCTGTGGCCAATAGAAACACTTTGCTGCAGGCTCAGGCTGAGACAGCAATTGGCCCAGTGCTTTGCTGTGGGCGGACCTGAAAGGTTTGAAGCTAGCAGTGGGGAAGAGAGGATTTGTCCAGCAGAGGGCAGAGTCACTTCAAAACTCAGAAAAACCATTCTCACTGCTTTTGAAGCAACTAGTGTGCCTGCAGCCCTAGTGATCGTGTTGGAGTCCTTATTTTTTCCCCCCAGTTATAACAAAGGGTTATTTGTGCTGCTGCCAATGTATGTTTCGATCATTTCCCTAACATCTGCTAGTACCAAACCTTTAACACTGAAGAGCCAGCCATGCCTTCTTTCAGAGTACTCTATTCCATTTCACCTCCCCCTGGTTCCCCCCCCCCCCGCCGCTGCCTCACAAGTCAGGCTGTGGGCACACTAGTCAATTCAAAAGCAGAGGTCAGGAAAGTTCTCCACTAACCCTATTCAAAAAGTTTGTATGAGACCTTTATATTTTGCCAAGCCTTTCAGTAGATTGTATTTTCTGTGGTGTCATCTGTTAGCAGCTGTTCCATCTAGCTGCACCAGAGATCAGCTGCCATTTGGCTCCTCGCTTCCTTAGCTGCATCCATGGTGGCTGGTCATTATAAAATAATTATGTAACTTTAAGACCTGTCTATGGTGCCTGAGTTTCCTTGTTTTCCTCTTCCCCCAACACACCCCACCCCTTTTTCGTTCTGTGCTACGTCTATTAGATTGTAAGCAGGGATTGTCATCTATTTAATCTTATACATTGATTTAGCATGTTATTCTATAGGCACTTTTAAAATGACGCATAATAATTTTATTATGTTGCAGTTTTTCATTGGGAGTGTTTTGTTTTGTATTTGATTGAAAACCACTTTGATTTTTTTTCTGTAAGAGTGCTGTAGAAATATTTTAATAACTGATGCATGGTTACATTAGGCTCTGGAATATCACTATGGTGGGAAAATTCACTTTCACTGTAAACCTTGCCAAAGGAAAAGCTAAACCAATGGATTTCATCACAATGTGGCATCCATTCATGCACGACATCCAAGCAAATAAACAGAACCCGAATACGTCACAAACTTTTCTCCAGCTCTGGAATAAAACCTGATTTTCTACTGAAAAGACCATTATAAATGTTTTCACCTTTCTTCTGTGTAGTTCCAAGCATGTTATTATACAGCCACAAGAGTGGGTGTATACTACAGGCAGCATGGAGTTTTCACATTCTGCAACGTTAAATTGAAAATACGCCCCATGCCATTCTGATGCTTCCCATAAGCTCATTTCAAAACAAAACCTTACAAAACGTATAGCCCTGAACTCAGAAACGCTTGCTTAACAATCTTCTAAATTTTCATGGCGATACACAAAACAAGTCAGAGAGATTTGAGAGTTCAAAGTGTAAAAAGAGAGAGAGAGAAAACAGACCCCTGTTGGACTTTTTTCTGTCAGTGGTCTCATAATTTGTTGAAATTAATTAAAAATCAGCAATGTTCACAGAGTACCTGTAATCCTATTACAGACCTTGCCCCATACTCTGACCTTCATCTTCTGCAGTTTAAAAGTTTTTTAAAAATGCATGGCTGATTTTTAATTAATTTGAGAAATTTAACATTGAAGTCTATTATAACATTGGGCATGCTCAGTAAGAACCAACTGTCAGTGTTCTAAAAGCCAGACTCACAGCTGTTTGGCTTGGCTAATCAGGGGGCCACACCCAAGCCAGAGCCTTATTTCACTTTAGACAGTGGGTTGAACAGTCAGCCCCTCTTCTGGGGATTGTAGCTCTGTAAGGGCAAAAGGGCATCTCCTAGAAACTCTCAGCACCATTTGCAAACTGCACTTCCCAGGATTCTTTGGGGGAAGCCATTACTATCTAAAGTAGAATAAAGGTCTGGTGTGGATGTGGCCAGTGAAAGCTTTGGTTTAAATTTGGGTGGGAGACGACATGTGCCTGCTGTAGAATAAAAAGGTGGGGAAAACACTGAAAAACAATTATACTGTTCACAATGTTTTTCTTTTGGAAAGAAAAGGAGCTTTCCCTCTGCCCAGTGCCCACCCACCCAATGTCCTCCCCTCCCCCTCCCTCCCTCCTCCCCATTCCCTGCCCTCCTCCTCCCTGGCCCTCTCCCAGGTCAGTTTCACCTATCCTATGCATGATTGCACAGTAGTAAATCCCACTGAACTCAAAAAGCATGCAAATGATCAAACCTGCCCTCCCCTCCTCCTCCCTCCCATCCCTCCCTCTTGTCCCTTCTCTCCCCTCCCCCTCCTTCCCCCCTCCTCCTTCTTCTGCTCCCTTCTCCCCTCCCTTCCTCCTTCCCTCTCCTCCCCTCCCCCTTCCCCTCCCCTCCCCCTCCTCCTCCCCCATGCTCAGTTTTACCTCTTCTAACCATGATTGCACAGGAGTAAATCCCATTGAACTCAATAAGTATGCAAATTATGAGTTGCCTTTTCCCTCCTCCCCTTCCCTCTACCTTCTTCCTCCTCCCCTGCCCACTCCCTCTCTCCCTTCCTCCCTCTCCTCCTCCTCCACACCATGATCAGTTTTACCTATCCTAGGCATGGTTACATGGGAATAAATCCCACTTAACTCAATAAGCATGCAAATAATCAAACCTGTCCTCCACCCCTACCCCTGCTCCTATCCCCCTCCTCCCCTCTGCCCTTCCTTTCTTACCCCTGGCCTTCCTCTTCCTCCCCTCCCCATCCTCTATGGTCAGTTTCACCTATACTAAGCATGATTGCCGGGGAGTAAATCCCACTGAACTCAATAAGCATGCAAATAATCTATCCATTCTCAGCAAACTTGCAAAGGATCTCATTTGTTACCTCCCAGATTAAAAAATAGAGAAATTCACTACTAGGCAAAAAAAAAAAAACCCTTGTGGTTTAAGAATGTACCTATAGCCAACAGATATTTCTATCAAACTTTTAAAAGCAAGGAAATTGGGCAGGGAAATATGCTCAGAGGCACATGTTACCAAACTCTTCGAAGCTACACAGGAAGTGAATTGGAAGGTGAAGGACCAACCCAAATTGTGTTTGCATTTTTACAAATTTGTAGGGCAGTACAATATTTCAGAGTGGAGGTCAGGTCTCCTGCTCCTCTGGTGCACTCACTACAGCTGCCCAATTTCCCTGATTTTTAAAGTTTGATATAAATCTGTTGGCTATAGTTACGTTCTTAAACCACAAGGGTTTTTTTGCCTATTCATGAATACATGTTTTTCTCAAACTATGTTCACCAAGTGGTGTTGGTGAGGGGGGTGGGATAGGGCAAGGGTTGTTGCCTATTTCAGGCTTATTTGTTGTTCCTGACATACTATGACTACATTTTCGTATCAGTATTATTACTTATCTGCGATACTTGCACTCAAAAATCTATAAATGAACATATTAAAAAACAAATATTTTAATAACGAATAAATATGAATATCTTAGGGCTGTAGCCTGATTTTTTTAAAAATCTGAGACTGCAGTCCTTTATGCAGTTACCTGTTTCACAGCATACACATGGTTGCATCATCTCATGTATTACGAGACAGGAGGAATACCTCTTCTAAGATGGTGCCTTCCATTGTGGTTTTTCTATCTGTTTCAATAATAACACTACAATATATGCATGTCTATGTGTGTGTATGTGTTCTGCCTGATTAATCCATGACACTTCAGGGATTTCTCAAAAGGATTTTAAAATCAATCACTCTAGCTGATTAATTGGTTAAATATTGCAGCCCATATCTCTCTCACAGGGTCTGGGTCACCAGTTATTACATTTGTGCTAACTTAGGCTGCATTTCATTTAAACGTCTGCTGGATTTATTCATTTGTGTTTTAACATGTTTCACCTTAGTTTCAAATGTTCTTTGTTCTCAACTGTATTATAGGGTCACAGATTGTACTGGAGGGCCTAGCGTAAGGGTGAGTTGGTTGAGTCCTATTCAACTATCATAATGAGAAATCCGGGGACACGGGTTCTGTTGTTATTTAATCTGCTAGCCGTCTTGATTTTCTTTGGAAAAATAAGGCAGATGTCTGTTTTCCCCAAGTCAGGTGCTTGGAAGAGAGCTGTTGCTTCAGCAACGAAGCAACTCAGACTGGGAATTTATATGGGAGCTGGAAGCCCCATCCCTTCTTGGCTCTCAGCCACATCCCAATCTGGGCAGGTGGTTCCATGCTCATCCCCCTCTTTCTGAGTAGCTTCATGTACTACTAGCCAGGCACCCTGGTGTTTACTCTGAAGCTCCTGCCTGACTCACCATCTCTCTCTCTCTCACTCTCTCACTCACTCACTCTCTCACTCACTCACTCACATGTGTAGAGCCCAGCAGTTGGTGTGGGGACATCTAGCCTTGGGGTATCTGGATCCGTTGGCTCTTCATCCAGTAGTATCGAGATCTGATAGTGGGTCCTCCTCCTTTGTTCCTCCTCTGACAAGGCCTCAAGTTTGAGGTCTGGGCAGGGCTGAACTCTGAAAGCTGAGTAGAGGTAATAATTAATTAATTAATATATGTACATGCTAGGTCAGGGGTAGCCAACAAGGTGCCCTCCTGATGTTGTTGAACTCCAGCTTCCATCCGCCCCAGCCAGCATGGCCAATGATAAGGGATGATGGGAGTTGCAATCAAACATTTAGAGGGTACTACGTTGGCTATGTCCATGCTATGCATACTCCTTCAGTTCCCTGGCTCTGTTTCATTGATTCGATTTTTGTTGTTTTATTGAATTTTTTTTATCATATATTCTGTTACTGATCGGAAGCCATCCTAATTTCACAAATGAACAAACAAAGCCCTGCATTAATAATGTCGGGGGCCTCTTCCTGCACAATCTTCCTCAGCATGCAAGTGTGTGTGCGCACGCAAGAGAGTTTGGCACTGATGGTGGTGGTGGTATGTTTCTTGGTCTTGTCCAAGTGATGTAAAAAGAAGGTGGCTCCATGTTCTTTCAGCGGTGGTGGTCACTCGCGGCTGCTTTGCTTCAAGGGTTGGTCAACTCAGTGGTCACTTTCTCAAATAATGGCTTTATTAGATTGAAAGAAGTGGATGGTGACCTCTTTGAAATGGACTTCCTGACCCTTGATGACCTTTCGCCCTTCTGCTGACAGCCTGTAAATCTTCTGCCTTGGTACTCCCCACTCCCAGGTAAGCACTGAAACGTGAGCAAGACTCAGTGTCGAGCAAACAGCCAGTCTGTAACCATTAACGAAAGTCACACTCTACTACTTTGTAGCATTGCTCCGTTACGAGCATCAGTTTAACACTAATGGTTAGTTCACTGCAGCAACTGGATATACCTCCGTGGCTTTTCTACACAGGTCCTGCTTCCTAATGGATTGTGGCCCATAAGTCAGATCTATCTGTTTCCACTGTGCCATGATGAAAGAAAATGGACACAAATACATTTCCCCCCTTCCACTCTTAGAATATCAGGATTCAGGCAACAGCCAATGTAAAAAGGCAAGGGATTTGGAACGCAGAAAAGGAAGTTGTTCTTCCTACAACACATAATTACTTTATGAGAGGGGTAAAAGGGGGGGGTAAGTTTGAATGACAATTTAATGTGAATTTATCCAGTTGTATTTCCTGAAACAACATGCAAACTGAAATGCAGCTTTCATTTGAAATTTGCACTTCTCTGAATTTTGCAGTGCAGTGCTGCAACCAAACTGCAACCAAAATAAGTGTACCAAATGCATATGTTAGGGGGAAATGTGCATTAAAATGCACATATTAGAAAAATACCATACAAAAAAAGCATTGTATTATAAAACATTGCTTGCAAAAATGTATATATAAGGCATATATATGTGTGCATACATTAGGAGAAATGCACACTAAAACGCTAACAGATTTTCATGATTTTTTTCTTTAAGGTGATGGCAAATTGGACTTAAGAATTGGAAAATTGGAAAAATGAGAAACTGAAACTGACAGATTTGTCTATCACTAGGTGGGGGTAGCCAACATGGTGCCCTACAGAAGTTGTTGGACTCCAAGTCCCAGCAGCCCCAGCCAGCATTGCCAATGGTCAGGGATGATGGGAGCTTAGGGGTGGGGAAGAAAGTAAATTTGGTTCACATTTAAAGCTGAATTTATCAAATGTGCGCTCTCTGAAACAACATGAGAACCAAAACACAGCCATCCTTCACATTTCACACTTATGAAAATTTTGCAGTGGAGTTCTCCAACCAAAGGACGCTTACAAAAAAGCATATATTAGAGGAAAGTGTGCATAAAAATAAAACATATTAGTTATTAAAATAACTTACACAAATGCATTATATTAGGACAAATTGCTTGCAAAAATGTGTACTTTAGTCAAAACAACATACAAAAATGTGTGTGTTAGGACAGATTCACATTAAAATGCTGAAGAATTTTAAATGCAAAATGCTACAGAAATGTGGAGAACCGAGTTTAAGACTGGAAAAATGAGAAACTGAGAGAACTGAAACTGACAGATCCTTCCATCCCTGTGGGAGATGGAATCCAGCAACGTTCAGAGGGCACCACACTGCCTATCCCTGCATCATGGAATTCAGGGCCACAACATGCAGTACTGACCACTGATTTGGATGGCTTTTAAAAGGGCTTTTAAAAATCATGGTGCAGGGTAACTGCAAATTTCTATAAACATCTCCTCAGAAATAAGTTCCAGTGAGTTCAGTTTCTTTATTTTTTCAAATATTTGTATGCTTTCATTCAGGCACAAGCCCTCCCACAGTGGCCTACATAAATAAAACATGAAATAGCCTTTTAGAAAATATATAAAAACATTATCAAATCACAAGATCAACAGGAGCAGATTAAGACAATGTAGAGCCTGCTATTGCCATTGAAAGCACACACACAGAAACCAAATGGTTAAAGTTGTCCTCTGAACTCCTGTTCATCTTCCTCTCAACAAGGAAAGTTTTCATAAATAACCCCATCAATCATATTGCTCTCATCATTTGAAGACAAGGTTCTCAGAGAGAATTTGGGGAATGTTAGGTGTCCAAAGTATTTACAGAGACCCCAAATGCAGTTTAACTTTCTCCTAACAACTCTAGGTGAGGTTGTTCAACACAAAAACTCAGCTGCTCTTTGCCATTGGGGCATACATTTTGGTGACTGCAGAGGCAAAACTTTAATTAGTTGCCTTGGGATTGCAAAACTGATGGAAGAATCTATCAATTTTGGTTCTCTCTATTTCTCATTTTTCCAATCTTACATTAGGTTTTCCACATTTCTGCAACAATATGAGTTTTTTTTTAAAAAAACACCATGAAAATTGTTAGCATTTTAGTGCTAATTTCTCCTAATAAACAGATTTTTGTGTGCTGTTTTGACCAATGTACACATTTTTGCAAGCAATTTCTGTAAATATAATGCATTTGTGTATGTTATTTTAACTAATATATTCATTTTAAGCACATTTTTTCTTTATATATGCATTTTTTTAAACACTGGTTAGTTGGAGAACTGTACTGCAAAATTCGGCTAAGCGCCAATTTCAAAGGATGACTGTGTTTCAGTTCTCATATTGTTTCAGAAAATGTGGATTTGATACATTCAGCTTTAAATGCAAACTGAATTGAATTTCTCCCCCATCCCTACAGGCAGCAGACTTCGCCCTCTGCCATTGGCCAGAGGACCAAGGACGATTGAGGGGCTGCATCACCAGCTTCCCAGGACAATTATCATGGCAGGTGGGGTGGGGGTTCCATTCTGGCCCCATCCATCAGTCAGAGAAGGAG
The DNA here is from genome assembly GCF_030035675.1 of Rhineura floridana. Classification (NCBI taxonomy): domain Eukaryota; kingdom Metazoa; phylum Chordata; class Lepidosauria; order Squamata; family Rhineuridae; genus Rhineura; species Rhineura floridana. The sequence goes on from NC_084494.1 coordinate 15,865,730, forward strand.
CAGATCCTCCCTGCCTGCCTGAAAGAACACTCTGCTTCAGTTGCCTCTTGCCCGGGAACTGCACAATCTATGGGTAAGGACGTTCTGGTCCCATCCATCGGCCAAAGAAACAGTATCCACCAGTTGGTATGGAAGCCATAATACCACTAAGGAAAGAACAGCCTGGCTCAAATTGGATTATAAATGCCCTCTTACATCTCACCACCATTATAGTTTTGAAGAACAGTTTGTAAGCCTGACGGCAATGCCTCTCTCTTTTTTTACTCAATGTGAAAGCCGCCTTGGGAGACAAGATAAAAAAAAATATTGTGTATGTGTAATATTCCATCTTGTTGACTGCATTGGTATTCTCAGTGAAGGCTCATCCATTAGTCAATGGAGACTGGTGGCTCCAATGTCAGTGGGGCAGTGAATCTGCTCCAGGTTTTAGTCCAAACTTTCAAGAAGCTATCCAACCTATTTTGGGCTATGTTTCAGCACTTGGATGCCTCCTTGAAAATTCAGACTAAAACCTGGAGCAGATTCACTGCCCCACTGACATCGGAGCCAACAATCTGCACTGCCATTAGGGCTAACAGGGCACTGCCCTACCAACCCCAGCCTGCTCTTACTCACATGCCTGCTTTCCTATTTACAAACAGTGAAGGAGGTGGCACTGCCTGTCAACTTCCTCCTGCTTGATCTTGTATAACTAAGCAAGGAGGAGGAGGAGGACAATTCTAGCGTTAGTTGGCTCTGGCTCCATCTACCGTTTGGGCTCCCTGTCTTCTGCCCTATCATTTCCAGTGGGCATCAGCCACCAACGGGTATTCTTCTGAACCTCATTACAAGTTCTTTCTCCTGCCATTTGTTCCTCAAGAGCAGCAGTGGGACTTCCTCCCAGGTAGGGATGGGGGAGAAATTTGATTCAGTTCGCCTTTAAAGACAAATCTACCAAATTCACACTTTTTGAAACAATACACCAGCAGAAATATAGCCATCCTTCAAAATTTGCCCTTATCCCAACATTACAATGTAGTTCTCCCACCAATGTTTATTAAAATGCATATATTAGGGGAAAGCATGCATAAAAGTGAATATATTAGTAAAAATAACATACAAAAGAACATTATGTTCAGGGAAATTTCTTGCAAAAATGTGTACATTGGTCAAAACTGCATACAAAACTGTGCTTTATTCAAAGAAATTCACACTAAAGTGCTGATGAATTTTCATGAGGATTTTCTTTTTTAAAAAATTGCAAATTACTGCAGAAATGTGGAGAACTGAATTAAAGATTGGAACAATAAGAACCTGAGAGAACCAAAACTGACAGATCCTTCCATCCCTACCCCCAGCTAAGTGGTATAAAAATGCAGCTAAACTCCACTGAAGGCTATTAGCCATGCTTGCTAAACAAGGCCACCGTGTTCAGAGTCTATATGCTTACCAAGGAGTAATGGTAGGGAAAGGCTTTCACAGTCTCCTTGTGGGCTGCCCGGAGGCGTCTCATCGGCCACTGTGAGGAGCAGGATGCTGAATTAGCTGGACCTCTGATGTGATACAGTAAGGCTCTGCCTGTGTTCAAATGTCCAAACCAGGGATGAAGGAGAAACTAGATTTTATCCACATTTTATGCAAACCCACGTATTTGCACTTCCCAAAATAATGCGTGAGCAGAAATACATCTCTCCTTCAAAATTTGCCTTTTCCAGATTTTGTGATGCAGTTCTCCAACCACATAATGGGTACAAAATGCATATATTAGCAAAAGGTGTGCATAAAAATGCATATATTAGTCAAAATGACATACAAAAATGCATTACATCTCGTGAAACTGCTTGCAAAAATATGCGTGTTAGGCAAAACTGCATACAAAAATATGAATCTTCAGAGAAATGCACAGCAAAATGCTGACGGATTGTCATGAGGATGTTTTTGTTTTATTTTTGTTTTTAAATGTAAACTGATATGAAAATGCAGAAGACTGAACACAAGATTTGAAAGGAGAGAAACAGAAAGAAACTAAGACAGCCAACAATAAAGATGTGAAAAGCTGGGTGCAGATTCATTTCAAAGTGTACCCAGAGAAAACAGTCTTGCTGCTTTTTAAGGAACTAGTGTGCACGTAGCCTAAAACACATGTCAAAGGCTGCGTACACCTGAACAAAAGAGAGTCAACATCAATGAAACATTAGAAACCACAACAGCACAATTTAAATATGGATTTCAGACCACACTTGACGCCACAATCCTTTGCAGGCTTACTTCGGACAAAGTATCCTCAGGAATTAGGGTTGTGGGGCTTACTATTAAGTAAACAGACACGGCTCCAAAGAGGAAAGGCTTTCTGATATTTTTTCCCCTCTGAAGGGATCCAGAGGAGACTTTTGGGAAGAGACATTTGCAAGTGGGAAAAAACCTGCCTCTCACAGCCCCTGGCACCACTCTAATATCTGAAGGAGGTAGCACACAAAATTGCATCCCTAGAAGATTGAGACTGCATGGAGGGCCATACTGGAGACTTCCAGGAGTGCCCATTTGTAGGGGCCCTAATGAAGCAGTAGGCAATCACGGTGCTGGACCCCATGCTCCCTTCCAACATTTCAAATAATCCTGAGGTTAGGGTGGCCGTGTGTCCAACTTGTCTCAGGACAACTCTCTGGTTCCAGCATGGTTTATTTTACTTCATTAAATTTATATCCTGCCCTTCCTCGCAGAAAGAGCCCAGGGTGGGAAAGGGTTAAGATGACAAACCTTAAGAACAGAAAGCAAGCCATGAAGTTGCCCATCAACAGTGAGGGCCTGGACAGCAGACACACCGATTATGTGGTCATAGTCTTCCTTACTATGGCCACATCCGTGCCATACATTTAGAGTACTATGATACCACTTTAAGCAGCTGTGGCTTCCCCCCCCCCAAGAATCCCGGGAACTGTAGTTTGTCAAAGGAGCTGAGCATTGTTAGGAGCAGGGGTGTAGTCATCCAGGGTCACAGGGGATCTCAAACTCATTCCTTTTTGGGGAACAGGGTCCCAGCCGGGTCCCAGCCAGGTCCCTAAGTATGGGCCAGTCATCATGAAAGCGAGCGGGTCAGCCACTGAGAAGAGTCCTTGTCCTTTCATGCTGATTGGAGCCAATTAGAGTGAAAGGAGGTAGTCAGCCACTGAGAAAACTCAAGAAAGTGGAAAGGAAATCTAGCTGTGATGACGCATGGTGTGACGATCATGAAGGGACCCTACACTTCTGAATTTGCCATTACATTACTAACTAAGAGACCCCTGTTCCCATCACAGAGGTGTAATTTCCAGAATTCCCCAAGAAAGGCGATTGATTGTTAAACCACTCTGGGAAATCTAGCATTGTGAGGGGACTAGGGAGTCCCCTAGCAATGCTCAGCTCCCTTAATAAACTACAGTTCCCAGGATTCTTTGGGGGAAAGCCATGACTCTTAAAGTGGTATTGTGCTTTAAATGTATGGTTCGAATGTGGCCTATATTGAGGTTACTGGATTTATATTTTGATTATAGTGAGGATTTCTAAGTTAGGATTAGCTTAATTAAATTTATTAGATGACTTTTTCTAAAAAAAAAGATGCAAGGTAAATTACAACAATGAAAACTGGCATCTATTACATATAAATTAGCATATGCAGAACTGCATGCATATCAGTGACCCCTGATAATACAGTGGTTGTATCTTTCTGTCCCTGAGGAACCTGGGTCTTGTGTGCTGGAAACCACCACTTCTACTGTCATCTCCCCAAAAGCTTATCTTCATTTTACAACTGCAGAAAGTTTAAACTCTAAGCCACTCACCCCTCATGCCCAGTTTCCTGGTGCTTCCTGCCTGGCCTGATCTTTGTTTGCATGTCAGTGACCTTTGGCTACAAGCAAAAAAATCAATATCAGAGGCCAGGGTCCACCACTCCTCATATCCCGGGGTCCCCGAGTGACCAGTGCGTCGGTCAGTATCTATAATGAATCTCCAAAGTGATTGAGGAGCTGTCAGGCAGCTGTCCATTCCCATCATCAGGGAAATGGCTTGGAGTGGGTATATTGATCCAGCAGAGTCACAGGTGTGTTGCCATAAGTCTCCAGAATACAGCACTTGGCCAGGAGCTCACTATTACCAAGGCGTGTTTCGGACCCAGTACTTCCCATGCAGAATCTATTTTTAACATCAAGACTCAGGATGTTTTTGTCTGTGACTTGAAATATCGCTTTTATCATCACCTGCAAATCTTTTGTGGCTTGTTAACTTTGCTTCTGACTGGTTCACAACAAGATGCTCTGACTTTGGGGCACAAATAAAGCTTATCTTGCTCTAAAGCTGAAGTGGGGGAGCTGGAGCCCTTGGCCTATTTGCATGCAGCCCTCTGTTTGTGGAGGGAGGGGAGAAATTAAACTGACAGGGAAAGAGAGGGGGTGGAGAGGCAGGGTGCGCAGAGAGAGAAATGGGGTGCATAGAGAGAGAGAAACGGTGCAAAGAGAGAGAAATAGAGAGAAATGGTCACACAGAGACACACAGCTTTCTGTACAATACTGCGATGCTGAAAACTCTGCCCACCACTGGATGCAGTCCCCAGCTGACTTTTCCCATGGGTCAACCACCTTCCAGAGGAAAAAAGGTTCCCGCCCTTGCTCTAATGGGTGCCACATGAGAACATAAGAATAATCCAGCTCAGTTGGATTAAGGTCCCATCAAGTCCAGAAGTCTACATCCAGCACCACTGATCACCAGTCAGCTGACTCCAGGAGCTCCCAACCAAGACATGAAGGCAGCAAACCTTCCACTGTTGACTTATTTAAAATATGTATACCTTGCTCTCAAGGTGACTCACAGCACAATTAAACCAACAACACACATATAGAAACCATTTTTTAAAAACTCCAACAAGCAAGAAACAGCAGCAGTAAGAGCGCATTTGACAAGAAGGTCTCCCAGGTCAGTGAGTATAGGACTGCATCTAAAGTTGAAAACCACCATCAGAAAAGTTAGCAAAGCCCATACAAATGACAGAAAAACCACATAATTTTTAACCTGCTTCTAAAAAGCCATCAGAGAAAGCTATGGTTGGTACTCACAGGTATACTGCCTCGGAACATGGAGGCTCCACTTAGCATTCATGGCTAAGAGTTCACTGTTGGTGGACTTAGCTTTTCCAAGTATGTAGAACAAGGATGGGCAAACGTTTGGGGATTCAGGGCAGCATTCCTTGGGGGAAAGTGGTTTGGGCAACATACCCAGTGAGAGTGGACAGGGCCAAAGCAGAAAGTGCATAGGACACCCCTTCCTTCTCTCTCTCTCTCTCTCTCTGGGCCCATCAGGGGTGTGGTTGTCTGTGGTCTCAGGGGGTCTTAGACCACTTACATTTGTGGGAGCAGGGTCCCTATGTCTCCAGCATCATACAAGCCAATCAGCATGAAAGAGGAGTGTGTTAGAAGAGTCTCCTAACATGCTTCCTTGCCCTTTCCTGCTGATTGGATCCAATCAGAATGAAAGGAGGTGAGTCAGCCTCAGACTCAGACTCTTCTCAGTAGCTAACACTCTCCTCTTTCCTGCTGATTGGCTCTTAGGGATATCTGTTGTTGTGGCATTAAGGATCTCATTCTCAACCCAGCAGCAAAAAGAAAAAAGGTTGGGAGGTGACCTGGCTGTGACTATCATGAAGGAAACCTGCACATTTGAATTTGCCACTACACTACTGGAGTCCACAATTAAGGAGGTGAAGAGTCACATGTGGCAGTGAGTTACCCCTGTCAGTGACACAGAGCAGGAAACGCAGTCCCGGGGAACCAATGAGGGCCTCCAAGCTTCTCTACCTGGCCGCTGGCTGAGGCTGATGGGAGTTGTGGTCCAACAACATCTGGAGGCACACTGGTTGGGAAAGGCTGCTCTGGACTCTCTCCAGGCCACACACACCCTCAGCCACAGCTCTCACCAGCCTACTTCACACCCTCCCGGAGTGTTTCTGCCTGCCAGGAACGTATCCTTCAATTCTGATCATGCCTCTTGCTTGCCTAGATGTGGTGTGAGTGTGTGTAGAACCTTAGCCTGTTGTACAAAGGTAAAAATTTGCATTTGTTGCTCTGCCCATTTTTGCTCCTGGCTCCACCCACCACTGGCATGTGGCCCTCAGAAAGGAATGTGGCCCTCAGGATGCCCCACCCCGATGTGGAGTGAGAAGCCTTCTCCACATCCCGCGTTTATTATTTATTATTTCATTTATACCCCACCTTTCCTCCAAGGCGCTCAAGGTGGACTACAAACACAATGCTCCCCATGCCGATTTTATCCTCACAACAACTGTGTGGTAGGTTAGGCTGAGAGGCAGTGACTGGCCCAAGGTCACCCAGCAAGTTTGAAGGCCGAGTGAGGATTTCAACCTTGGTCTCCCAGGTCCCAGTCCAACACTCTTAACACTACACCACACTGGTGTAGATTCCATTAGAATAATTATTACCCATTGTGTGAAGAACTATTTAGCCAGTCCTGCATACTGTGGCCACCTACACATCATCCAAAAAAGGGGAGGGAGGGAACACAGATTTACATAAAATTCACACGTGCTAATTTGTATGGATGGATGCAAATTTGAACACAATTGCTGTAATTTAAATAGACACACAATTAGGGATGGGTGAGAAATTCAGTTCAGTTCACATTTCAAGCTGAATCTATCAAACTTGCACTTTCCAAAACAACATGAGAACTGAAATACAGCCATCCTTTGAAATTCACACTTTTTTGAATTTTGCAATACGGTTTGCCAACCAATGTTTACAATAATATATATGTAAGGGGAAAGTGTGCATAAAAATGAATATATGAGTGAAAATAACACAAAAAGCACTATGTGACCAGAAATTGCTTGCAAAAATGTGCATTAGTTAAAACTGGCTAAGAAAATGTGTTTATTATGAGAAATTCACACTAAAATGCAGGAGAATTTTCATGAGGATTTTTTTTAAAAAAAATTCACAAACTGCTGTGTAAGTGTGGAGAACTGAATTTAAGACTGGAAAAATGAGCAACTGAGGGAACCGAAACTGACAAGATTTTTCCATCCCTAAACACAATACATCTCAGCATAGTGGGGAAGCAGTGACCAGGTTTAAGGCCCCTCGTGCTGTCCCTTCCTAGGGTCATCTTTACACGGACTGGACAACCCTTTAAACAGAGGACTGTCATCTGTAAAGTAGGATATATGGCCACTCTGGCCCTGAATCTGCTGCCAATCAACTTCATTAGGTGACATTGAGTTGTAATGTTATGGGAGGGGGGTTTCCAGCTACCTACACCCCACACCCTGCCTTTGGAAGCCTTGTAAGAGGTTGCTGCAGGAGTGGGCCTGTGAGTGACATCATGGGAGGGGGTTTCTAGAAGCAAAGTGAAACTGATGAATTTTTGCTAGTGCTTGCCAGGAGATGTAATACTGTTTTTAGGATGAGACAGAGTGTATTTCTATTTAAATTGTAGCAATCAGTTCTAAATTGGCATCACATAAATCTTTTACAGATGCAGGACTACAGCTGAACGTCAAAAAGACTAAATAACAACAGAAGATTTATGTAACTTTAAAGTTGACAATGAGGACATTGAACTTGTCAAGGATTATTAATACCTTGGCACAATCATTACCCAAAAGGAGACAATAGTCAAGAAATCAGAAGAAGGCTAGGACTGGGGAGGGCAGCTATGAGAGAACTAGAAAAGGTCCTCAAATGCTAAGATGTATCACTGTACACTAAAGTCAGGATCATTCAGACCATGGTATTCCCAATCTCTATGTATGGATGTGAAAGTTGGACAGTGAAAAAAGCAGATAAGAGAAAAATCAACTCATTTGAAATGTGGTGTTGGAGGAGAGCTTTGCACATACCATGGACCGCAAAAAAGACAAATGATTGGGTGTTAGAACAAATTAAACCAGAACTATCACTAGAAGCTAAAATGATGAAACTGAGCTTATCATACGTTGGACACATCATGAGAAGACATGATTCACTAGAAAAGGACGATAATGCTGGGGAAAACAGAAGGGAGTAGAAAAAGAGGAAGGCCAAACAAGAGATGGATTGATTCCATAAAGGAAGCCACAGACCTGAACTTACAAGATCTGAACAGGGTGGTTCACGACAGATGCTGTTGGAGGTCACTGATTCATAGGGTCGCCATAAGTTGTAGTCGACTTGAAGGCAGATAATAACAACAAAACTCTGCTCCCATCATGCCTGACCGTTGGCTGCAGCTGATGGGAGTCCAACATCGTCTGGAGGGCCATAAGTTCCCCTATCCTTGGCAGGCCTTTTGTCAGATCTAGCAGTGGTCTTCTTATGTTCTTCTGGGAGCTTTATAGTAGGCAGCGGCACATGATACCCCTCAGTTTCCTGGACCAGGTGAATTCTAGGCTATGGAGAAAATATCTCTACTTTTTCTGCTTGCAGCTTCCGCCTTCTGACAGGGAGAAGGGAGCCTCCCCCTGATCTGCAGGGCTTTTGGTTTGAGCCCTGTGGTGCCTGGCAGCAAAAGAAACTAAATCCAACAAAAGCCGAATTAAAATAAAATAAAAATCTAACCATATACTATTGCCTCCTTTAGCCAGTAGATGGCACCAAACATAACAATGCTTACAATGACGAGAAGCTGCTTGTTTACATTAAAGCCATTTCACCCTAATATTAAAGTTGGACAGGAGGCAAGAAATGACTTAACTATTAGAGAGTTCACTGAATGAATTGGGGCAATGATTCCCAAACCCTTTCCCCCACAGACCACTTAAAAATTGCTGATGATCTTAGCGGACCACTAAAGGATTTTTCTGCCTGTTGCAGCAGCGGTAATGTGCTATGCTAGATGCTAAATGGCTCACTGTATATTTATTGCTTCTTGTATTTCCTATATTGTACTTTATTGCATCCCATAGAATTCAAATTGGAATGCAATAAAACATGATATGAGACATAAAAGAAGAAATTAAAAAACAATTAAAAACTAATATGAATATTTAATATGGAGATACTGTGGATCACCTGAACGAAGCTCATGGACCACTGGTGAGCCATGAACCACAGTCTAGGAACCCCTGAACTGGCCCTAGGGTGAGATGGTGATGGCTGAATTGCCTTCCTTTTCAGGCAGGTAAACAGGGATGTGAAGCCTTGAGACAGGAGTGCAGAACCTTTTCCAGCTTGAGGGCTCCATTTGTCTGGGCAATCTTCCAAGGGTCAGACAGCCGTGCTGAATGAGGCCAGAGACAAATGTGGGCAGAGCAACAAACGTAAATGTTGTCTTTGTGCTAGTTTCTACACACACAGACACACGCACACACACTACTCTGTATCCTCCATCCAGGCAACCAAGAGACATCAGAGTTTGAGGACACATTCCAGCCAGGGAAAAACACTCAGGGCATGGCGTGGGAAGAAGGGATGTCGCCTAGCAAGAGATATGAGGGCCACTTTGCTCAACCTTGGTCACCTCGATGGATGACCTTTATCAGGAGAAGGACAGGGCAAATATGACCCTGTTACTTGATCTCTCAGAGGCTTTTGACACCATTGGCCATTAATGGTCAATGCTGGGACCCAAGGCTGGGATGCAGGCCAATAAACTGAGTCTGAATCCTAGCAAAATGGAGGCACTATGGGTTGGTGGTTCCTGCTTTCGGATAATTGGCCAATTGCCTGCTTTGGATAGGGCTGTACTCCCTCTGAAAGAGCAGGTTTGTAGTCTGGGAATGCTCCTGGATCCATCTTGGTCACTAGAAGCCCAATTAATGATGATGATGATGATGATGATGATGATAGAGAGGCCTGGTTTTGGGGATTGAGGTCCTACATCCCTGCATTAAGGAGATTAATATTTTATTGCAAAGTGGCACAATTTGTCATCCACCAAGCCAATGTGCCCAAGGAACTGGCTAAACGCTTATTTTTGCTGCCTGCCAGGGATTGCAAAACACTGGGGTTGTCAAGTCCCAGGCAAGCAACATGGCTGGTGAGACATATAGTATACAGTAGGGCCCCGCTTACTGGTGTTCTGTTTTGCGGCGTTCCACTGATGGGGCGGCTTTCAATTCGGGGAAATTCCCTGTTTTAAAGCGATTTTGCGATTTTACGGCATTTTGCAACATTTTAGCATCATTTTTGCACGACGCGGCCCATTATAGTCAATGGGTTCCGCTTTACGGCGGTTTCTGCTTTACGGCGGGGGCCTGGTCCCTAACCCGCCGTATAAGCCGGGCCCTACTGTAGTCCTGGTTTATTATGACCCAATGAGCACTTATCCTTGAGGCCAGGAAAAGCCATCCTCCATACATGCCCACAACTTTTCTTCCTGAAGGGGAAAAGATACAAGGGCCTCATATATTTTTCCCTATAGATTGAAAATCAGCTGGGGAGTGATCTTGAGCAGACAACAGCTGGATGAGAAATGGTTAAGCAGAACTTCTCCATTCCATCACCCTGCTTTTCTGCTCTCAATGGCAGCTCCCAAAGCTTCTTTTCATTTTAAAAAAAACTGTCAGGAAAGATGCAAATTCATGTTGAATTTGGCCCTTTATCATCAGAACAAGACAATCAGCAGGAGGGAGGCTGGTCCATTAGGGAGAATAGAGTGCTGCCTCACCAACCTCAGTCTGTCCTCAGCCAACCCCCACCCGCCTGCTTTCTTACTTACATCCAGTCCAGGGGGTGGCCCTGGCTGTCAGCTTCCTCCTCCTTAGTCTCAGGAGGATGGGGCAAAGTAAAATTAGGCCCCATCTGCACATTTAAAGCAATATCACACCAGTTTAAACAGTCATGGCTTCCCAAAAAAATTCTGGGAACTGTAGTTTATTAGGGTGCTGAGAGTTGTTAGGAGACCCCCTATTCCCCTCTCAGAGCTGCAATTCTCAGAGTTCTCTGGGAAGAAGGACTGACTGTCAAACCACTCGGAGAACTGTAGCTCTATGAAGGGAATAGGGGTCTCCTAACAACTCTCAGTGCCCTTCACAAACTACAGTTCCCATAATTCTTTGAGGGTTTGAGAGGGGGTCAATTGTTACATTGTAGGCAAATATCATGATACAATATTTCACATTTACAGAGCATTTTAGAAAGTTCAGAAAACCTCACTTATATTACCTCAATAATCCTTACAATAGCCTTATAATGTAGGCCAATATTATGATGCCTGGTCTTACAGATGGGTGGACAGAGGCTGCAGCTGAAACAGCTGCTTGCATCATTCCACCTAATCTGCTTGTGACTGAGGCGAGACTTACACAAGGAGCTTCTTGGCAAGCTAATTAAAGCAAATAGCTCTGGCATCAGCAGTCTGGTAGCAAAGAAGGCACAGCTCTATAAGGAACTTTAATGAGCTATTGCAAGTTTGCAAAGTACAGCGACAGGGCAATAGACCCCCCTCCTTCCAACCCCACCCTGTCTGTCTCACTTCTGGTGCCATTGTGCACACTTTAACCAGAACCCACATCTTCTCTTCTTGACCAATTTGGGCTCCAAGGTGTCAACAGAAAAGGCAAAATCAGAAGGGAGATCAGAAAAAAAATGTGAGAGGCAAGAAAAAGTCTGTTCTGAAACTTCACACCTACAGTACTGAAGACAGAGCAAGGCACCCAAAGGCAGCTGCACTCATTCTACCACAGATAAGAAGATTCACTAATAGGCAAAAAACCCTTGCAGTTTAAGAATGTGCCAACAGATATTTCTATCAAACTTTAAAAAACAGGGAAATTGGGCAGCTATAGTAAATGCACAAAGGAAGCAGGAGACCTGACCTCCTGTCTGAGATATTGTACTGCCCCCCTTAAATTCAGTTCTTCCCATTTCTGCAGTTATTTGTGTTTTGTTTTTAAAAAATCCTCATGAAAATTCTCCAACATTTTAGTGCAAATTCCTCCTAATAAACACATTTTTGTAAGCAGTATCAACAAAGGTAACACATTTTTTGCAAGCCACTTCTCATTATCTAATGCATTTTTGCGTATTATTTTCATCCATATACATTTTTATGTACACATTCCGCTCATATATGCATTTTTGTAAATATTGTTTAGTTGGTGAACTGCACCACAAAATTCTAATAAATGTGAATTTCTAAGGATGGCTGTGTTTTGGTTCTCATACTGATTTGGAAAGTACAAATTTGATAAATTCTGCTTAAAATGCGAACTGCATCATAATTCTCAGCCAGCCATAATGGGTGGGTGGGCAATGGGCAGAGGGAAAGCCCTTTTCCTTTCTGAAAGAAAAACATTGTTAACAGTGTCATTATTTTGGGGGGTTTCCCTCACCTTTTTATCTACAATCACCAAAAGAGGGGCTGACTGTTAAACCATTCTAGCCACTGAAGCTCTGTCAGGGGAATAGAAGTCTCCTAACAACTCTCAGCACCCTTCAGAAACTACACTTCCTGGGATTCTTTGGGGGAAGCCATGACTGTTTAAAGTAGCATAAATGTCTGGTGTGGATGTGGGCCCCTGATCAGCCAAGCCAAACACCCTGGCGTTTAGAACACTGGCTGTTGGTTCTTACTGAGCGTGCCTGTACTATCATAGACTTCAATGTTAAATTTCTTAAATTAATTAAAAATCGGCCATGCATTTTTTAACTTTTAAACTGCAGAAGATGAAGTCAGAGTATGAGGCAAGGTGAGTAATGGGATTACAGGTACTCTGTGAAAATGGTGGATTTTTAATTAATTTCAACTAATTATGAGACCACTGACATAAAAAGGTCCAACAGGGATCTGGATTTTTTTTCTCTTGTTTTACAACTCTTGATTCTCTTTGACTGTTTTGTGTATCGCCATGAAATGTAGAGGGTTGTTAAGCAAGTGTTTCTGAGTTCAGGACTATAAGCTTTGTAAGGTTTTGTTTTGAAATGAGTTTAGGGGAAGCATCAGAATGGCATGGGGGTATTTTCGATTTAACATGGCAGAATGTGAAAAATCCATGCTGGTTATAGTATACAGCCAATAAGATGGACAAAATCTGCAGCTGATAGGTCTAAGATTCCATTTCCTGGAGCTGATGTCAACAAACCCCTGACAATACGGAAAAGCTCCACCGGATGGCTACTTGAGGATGCAATGGAGGCAGAGAAGTCGGCCTTCTTTGCCACTCTCACCACCACACAGTAGGCACAATTATGTTTTACTCATGCCCGATCAGACTCACAGCACGTCTTTCGCCACTTGTGCTCTAGCCGTCCATCGTCCAGCCTGTTTCATTGCTGTTAGCTCACTGGTGTACCAAGGTGCAAACCAGGCTCCACAGTGCCGGAGAGGGCGCTTGGGGGCAACCGTGTCAAGACCTGTTTGTTGAGCTTGAGACAGGGAAACTGAAAAGAAAAAGTGTTGGCCAGGTGATGCAATATGATGATCATTAATATAAAATCCTCTTCTTAAAAAGGGGGAATTCTGTAATATTTGTCTTCCCTGCAAATGATAAATGTAGGGTTGAAAAGGAACAAATAATTAGGGTGCTGGCACAGCCAAGTGTAAATTCCTGTGAGCATTAAGATTTCTCACATTTATGCTTACCTGCAAATTATGGGTGAATAGTAAAGTGTCATATGCTTTGGAGGCATTTATTTGTGGGTATCTGTCAATTGGCATGTGTTATGCTGGTCACACGTCATTTGCTAGAAAACCTTTTCTCCAGTTTCCAATAAATATTACCATAGTTTTGACAACTGCCCATGAAACATGAGCTCTTTATGAATACTGCTATATTTTTTTTAAATTCATACTTTTAGAGAATACAAGTAATCCTAAATTACTAATAAATTCTTGAGGTTGCAAAACTGTTATGTTGGTCACATATTTTAAAACACACAGAAAAAAACATTTAAACTATCCGTTCCATACTTCTGGATTATTTTTGTAGGGAAGATCAATCCAATTTACAGACAAATAGTTAATTGGAGTTCAAGTTATATTAGCTAAAACACAAAACATTCTATAAAGAAACCTACAAATGCTAAGTCAGTCATTACAGAGTTACTAGAATGCAGAAAGCTGCCCTTTTGTCCATCTTGTGATGGATACAATGTTAGTCAAGCTCCACTCCTTTTTACTCCAAAACCTGGGAAACTGGAGATCTAGTGTGTTTTACCTTGAAGTCAGCTTCCCACAGACCTCCAAGCTGATTGACCATCAACTGAATTGCCACTCCAAGGTGTGTCCAATGGTAACACTTTGCTGTAGGCTTAGGCAGAGACAGTGATTGGCCCAACACTTTGCTGTGGGCATTCATATCTGACATCAGCACTGGAGAAAGGAGATTTGTCCAGCTGTAGGCAAATACGTTTCAAACTGCAGCCAGACAAAACAGCCTCATTGCTTTTGAAACAACTAGTGTATATACAGCCTTAGACTGGCAGTGGGTCTCCAGCATTTTAGGCAGAAGTCTCACTGGCGATCACTCATAGCAGAGTAAGATTGTCTTCCAGGGTAAGGTCTTTAACAGTGGGTCCGTAAGTGACTGTAGAGGCCAATTCTGGATCCACACAGCCTTCCACAGTGAGGACATAGGTTTCCAGATGGAAGATGGTCGCGATGAGGATTTGCTTGACGTGCCTTCTGCTTAGCTCGTTTGTCCCGTTCGCCCTGTACTCGTGCTTCTTCAAAGTCCATAGCAGCTTTGATAATGGCCGACCTCCAATTGGGACGCTCATGGGCCAAGGCTTCCCAGTTCTTGATGCTTATGTTACATTTTTTTAGATTAGCTTTGAGAACATCTTGAAACCTCTTTTGCTGTCCACCGATATTCCGTTTTCCATCCTTAAGTTGGGAGTAAAGTAGCTGCTTTGGAAGATGGTGATCAGGCATTCGAACAACATGGCCGGTCCAGCAAAGTTGATGTTGGAGGATCATTGTTTCAACACTGGTGGACTTTGCTTCTTCCAATACGCTAACTTTAGTCTGCCTATCTTCCCAAATAATTTGCAGAATTTTCCAGAGGCAGCGTTGGTGGAATCTTTCAAGAAGTTGGGAGTGGCGTTTATTGATGGTCCATGTTTCACAGGCGTACAGTAAGTTTGGTAGTACAATGGCTTTGTAAATAATCATTTTGGGCTCCCTGTGAATATCCCGATCCTCGAACACCCTACACTTCATTCAGGAGAATGCAGCACTCGCAGAGCTCAGACGATGCTGAATTTCAGCGGCGATGTTAGCTTTTACAGAGAGTTGGCTGCCAAAATAAGAAAAGTGATCGAAATTCTCCAGCATCGCACCATTAAGCTGGATTGATGGTGCTACAAAGGGACAGGTTTGCACTTGCTGATGAAGCACTTTTGGGTTTTTTGATGTTAAGCGAGAGGCCAAGCTTTTCATATGCTTCTGCAAAGACATTTAGGATAGTTTGAAGATCTTCCTCTGAATGTGCGGAGACTACATTATCATCGGCATATTGAAGTTCTATGACAGAGGTTGTAATTACCTTACTTTTTGCTTTCAGCCTACTAAGATTAAAAAGCTTCCCATCTATTCGATATGTGATTTCCACGCCAGTGGGAAGTTTCCCCTCAACAAGGTGTAGAATCATGGCGATGAAAATAGCAAATAAGGTCGGAGCAATGACACATCCCTGTTTGATGCCTGATCCCACTTTGAATGGATCACTTTGAGAGCCATTGTTGTCCAAAATTGTTGCCGTCATGTTGTCATGGAGGAGTCGCAAAATATTCACAAGTTTATCAGGGCATCCAATTTTCAGAAGGATGGTCCAGAGAGCAGTTCGATTTACAGTATCAAAGGCTTTAGTCAGATCAATAAACACCATATACAGAGGTCGGTTTTGCTCCCTGCATTTTTCTTGAAGCTGTCGTGTGGTGAAGATCATGTCCACTGTCCCCCTGGAAGGGTGGAAACCATTTTGGGATTCAGGGAGGATGTCTTCTGAGATAGGTAGGAGGCAATTTGCGAGGATCCTTGCAAGGATTTTACCTGCGGTAGCTAGAAGAAAGATGCCTTGGTAGTTCCCACAATCTGTTCTATCACCCTTCTTGAAAAGAGTGATAATTATGGCATCTGTAAGGTCTTCCGGGATCTCCTCCCTCATCCAGATTTTTTTGATGAGCTTCTGAAGTTGTTGTGTAAGTTCAGGCTCACCTTCTTTAAAGACTTCAGCAGGAATCCCATCAGGTCCACTAGCTTTGTTATTCTTCATTTGATTAATGGCTTTACTGACTTCATCCAAATTAGGGGATACTGCAAGCTCATCGCTAATTTGTTGTTGTGGGATTTGCAAGAAGACCTCATCAGCCACAACAGAGTTACAATTAAGGAGGTTGTGGTAATGCTCTTTCCAACACAGTGCAATAGACTCGTTGTCCTTAAGAAGTTTGGTACCATCTATTGAACGTAAGGGATTTGTACCATAATTTGTTGGTCCGTAGATGGCCTTTGTGGCATTAAAAAAGCCCCATGCATAATGAGCATCTGCAAAATGCTGGATTTCTTGAGCTTTCTTTATCCACCAGGCGTTCTTAAATTCTCTAGTTCTTCTTTGGACCTCAGCCTTTGCACCGGCATAGATTTTTTTCTTAGCAGCACAGTTAATGTCTTTTTGCCATATCTGGAAGGCTTTCCTTTTCTTGTCAATGATATGTTCAATCTCACTATCATTCTCATCAAACCAGTCCTGATGTTTCTTAATTTGGTATCCAATAGTTTGTTCACATGCTGCAATAATGGAAGTCTTCAGTTTAATCCAGTGTTCCTCAAAGTTTTCAGGGAGTTCCGTAGGTGGATGTTTCTTGAGAGTTGTTTGAAAGCAAGCTCACTTAATAGGATCTTGAAGGGCGTGGATGTTCATTTTATGCCTTGGTTTTCTTCCTTGGAGCCTATGTTGAGGAACAATATTAATGGCCATAGTGGATCAAATTAATCGGTGATTTGTCCAGCAGTCATCGGCACTCGTCATGGCCCTAGTGAGGAGTACATCACGATGATCTCTGGCACAGACAATTACGTAATCCAGGAGATGCCAGTGCTTCGACCAAGGGTGCTTCCATGATGTTTTAAATTTATCTTTCTAGCGAAAGAGTGCGTTTGTAATAACAAGATTATGCTCTGCACATTTAGTCAGAAGTAGAATGCCATTCAGGTTGCTAATGCCAACTCCTTCTTTCCCAATGGTTTCTGGCCATAAATCAAAATCACGCCCAACTCTTGCATTGAAATCGCCGAGGAGGATAATTTTATCCTCCTTAGGTATCTCTGATAAGATGGTATCCAGGTAGGTATAAAAAATTTCCTTGATGTCTTCATCAGTATCTAATGTTGGTGCATAAGCACTTAGAATAGTTGCCTGCTGGTTTTTGGTGAGTTTTAATCAGAGAGTTGAGAGTCGTTCATTAATGCCAGTAGGAACTTGGGACAAGAGCTTCACAAGATCTTTTTTAATAGCAAAGCCTACTCTGTGTATTCATCGTTCTTGTTCAGGCAGTCCTTTCCAGAAGAAGGTGTAACCTCCTTTTTCTTCCTTCAATTGTCCCTCTCCTGCTCTTCGAGTTTCTTGGAGTGCTGCTATGTCAATATTAAAACGTCTCAACTCCCTCACAATGATGGCGGTCCTGCATTCAGGACGTTCACTATCTGTATTGTCCAGCAATGTCCGTATATTCCATGTTCCAAAATTTCATTTGTCCCTTGAGACCACTAAGTGGTGACCCCACTGGATGCAGTGATCCAGTCAGGGAGATGGGGCAGACTATGTTTAGGGCACCTTTTCTAGCCTCCTCCCCATATGGTGTTAGCAGAGTGGATCCTGAATAGGACTGCTCAGTTGTGGATACAGCTGCTGAGCTACTCAACTGCCTCGGTCCTTGAGCCAGGACGACTGAGTCTGTATCCACCACCCATGTGCCGGTCCATGACTAGGGGCTTCCAGATTTCACAGTCCTGCCCCCGTTGCCATTCGCCGGTCGCCATGGGACTTTTGGTTTGGTTTGGTTGGAAGATGCCTGTGCGTGAATTTGTTTTATGTGGGGAGATCGGTGCACGACGATCAACATACAATCCTGACAGAAAAAGGCTCTGATCCAATGGCATGGATACCACGACGATTGGAAGTCTTTTATCTGTTGCAGCCTTCATCCGCCTTCACAGCTGTTGTAACATACACATTGTTATCCTCCGCCTGTTCTGCCGTTGAGGACTTTCTTGGATCGTTCTTTGTCTGGTTCCTCTCCCTTGACCTTACCGCCATGGGTGACCCTGCTGGGAGCACATGACTCCCAACGGCATCGCTCACAGGGTTCATTGGAACACGCAAGCCCACTCACCATTGCAAAGTGACGATCCAGCAAGGGGAGGCAGAAGTCTACCCCATTACTGGCTGTACCTGATCCTTGTTTTACCGGAGATGCCAGGGCCTGAACCAGAGAGCTCCTATAGGTAAAGCCATTGAACTATAGGCTGCATACACATCATACATTTAAATCACATTGTTTCCCCCCAAAGAATCTTGGCTGCCTGCACCCTTAACACACTACACTTCCTGGGATTCTTTGGGGGAAATAATGTGCTTTAAATGTGTGGTGTATATGCAGCTCTCTCTCCCTCCTTATTTCTCACCTTCCCTCTCTGCTACGAAATTCTTCTTAGAGTAGTGCCTTATCAATTTCACTTGAACAGTCTGGGTTCTCTAGAGATCCTTCTCAGTTTCACCCCTGCTACCAGGACTTTTAAAAATAATTCACCTACACCACAAAAAGGGGCCAAGGCAGAGAAGATGGAAACCACAGCAGCAAGAGGGAGGAAGCAGGATGCAACTCTCACTCCTGTTGGCCCAGCCAGCTGTTATCTTTGAAGGCAGTTCCTTTCGGTGGGGGCAAAGGGAACGAGAGAGTTCCCCTCTCCACTACTGCACTTCTCAGTGGGAAATGGGAGATCACCCCCAAGGTTTCTGCACCACTCCAGGGGTCTCTGGGATGAGCTCTTACTTCTCAACGGAAGGGAAGCCTGGAAGCAGCAGGACAGGAACATAGGAGGTTGCTTTATACCAAGTCAGACCATTAGCCCATCTAGCTCAGTATTGTCTACACTAACTGACAGCAGCTCTCCATGGTTTCAGGCAGGAGCTTTCCCAGCCCCACCTAGAAATGCTGCAGATTGAATCTGGGGCCTTCTGCAAGCAAGGCAGATGCTCTACTCCAGAACTGCAGTCCTGCACCGAAAATGAATACAGCATAACTCTATTGTGTTCCTTTGGGGCTGTAGCAGCTAGGCTCACTCATCTCTACCCAGTATTTCCTCTGCAACCAAGACTTTTTTTTAAAGTTGTGCATCATCAAGCAGACCACGAAAGGGAGCCAGTCTGGGGGTCCCTCTGCAGGTACCAGACTATGTTTACTGCTGAAACTGGCCTAGGTACACGGAAGAGGTGTCAAAATATGAAGAGATCCTTCTGTGCAGGGCGGAGGTCTTAAAATGTGTGAAAAGCTCTACCCAAATGTTTGCAGCTCAAGGGGAGGGGGGAAATATGGTGGGTGGCAAAGGACTAAAAATGCATTTCAATTGGAACACATCCATTCTCAGGTGACACCAGAAGAAAATCACAGGAAAGTGGTGAAAACGCAGTAGTAAATGCACCTTCTTGCATCGTCAGCGATAATCTAGGAGAGAGCCACATATGAAGTAGCACATATGAATTTGGTGCCTCATTTCCTATACAGGAGGTGGCGTGCGCAAGGAACAGAGGTCAGCAGCGGTCATGGTGCCAGGCTCCCTTGGTGAACATCTGCTCTCAGCCTGAGCTTTCACTACAGCCCCACTATGCTCTGAATTACTGTGGTTTCTCACTATAGTGTTTCTTGCCGCTGGGAGCATCTCACTTCTCCCCTTCCTGCAATGCACTGTGGCTGTAGTGAAGAGGCAGTGAGGGTGGCGGGGTATGGAAACAAATCTATTACTTGTAAAGATAGAATATGCCGTTTATAAGAAAAGGTCCCGGTGCACTCCCTCCCTTACAGAGCTGAGATGAAGCTGCAGATCTTAGCAAAAACAAGTGCAGGTTTTCCTAGCATGGAGGTCAGGTAATGTGATGTGGAAACCTGGCCCTGTTGGATTTCTGTCTGTCATGCAGCAATCAAACAAATGGATCTTCTTTCAGAAAGAAAGTCTTGGCGAACTTTCAAAACTGGCTGCATACACACCATACACTTAAATGACACCCCCCCCCCGAATCTTGGGAGCTATATTTGTTAAGAGTGCTGGGAATTGTAGCTCTGTGAGGACTGAGGAGTAAACTACAATTCCCAGGATGTGGGGAAGGGGGATGTGCTTTAAATATATAGTGCATATGCAGCCCAAGAATGCAGTTTCAGAGTGGATTTTGTTACAGGAAATTTTTCCCATCCCCTGCTGTGTAAATTCAAAACCAAACATAATTTATTTCCAGGTTGAACAATGAAATAAAGTTTCTTTCAGAAAAAGTCTGCTTTCTTATTTTGTGGGAATGAAAAAGAACAGAGCAGACACACATGCATTTTTATTGTGTTGGGGCACAATCTCCACTTGTATTTCCCCCAGGATGAGGTGAGTTGGATGTAGCGGACCCCCAGCTCAGCCAGCAGGGTCCCAGCTCCACCAGTCTCTGCCAAGCTCCGCCAGCAGAAGCCCCTTGCCCGGGCTCAGCTGAAGGTCCGCTGGGGAAGCCCAGTGGAAGGGGTGCCAGCGGAAGCCAACTTAAAGCCTGAAAAGGGGCTTATGAAACATCCAACTTCCATTCAGAGTGCTCCTGTGGATCCCGATCCAGCCAAAGTTACACCAAGAGAAACTTCGTTCTAAGAAAATAATTACAATGGAAGTCAATGGGGAATGCTTACTTGCGGGTAGTGGTATTCATAAGAACCAGCTTTTTCTTTTCCTCTCATCCATGCAGCTCCCAGCTGAGCCCACATTCTCCTGGCCCAGCAGCTCCCAAACAGGAAATGGATGCCGCAGACCTTCCCACTGGCTCCTTCTCCACTGACAACCCTTCCAGCAGCTTCCCCTGAGTTGGATTGCTCTGTTAGAGAGTTATGGATTGTGTTGTGTATTTTTGGTAATTATTATATTTGATCTGAATTTTATTGCATTGCTTTTGTTTACATAAACCACCCTGGGGCCCTGGTTGGTAAATATATGGATATGTACATAGCATTCCTTTCAAGGTTTGTCAGTTCCATGTGTACACCATGTAAGAAACCCACCTACAATCCCCAGATGCTGTTGGACTACAACTCCCATTGACCCCAGCCAGCTTAGTCAATGGGCAAGTCTGATGGTTGTTGTAGTCCAACAACATATGAGGACCAAGGCTGAAAAACAGTGAGGTATACCAATACCGACTGTGACTGCGTATACACTCCCATTTACTCTGCATCCAGTTTGGGAAACTTTGGGAAGCAGTATATACACTAAGTTAATCACAATCTATATATATCCTAGAACTGTCCTGTTGTTTCTTAGGAAATGTTCCAAACCAGTTTCCATTCAAACAGAGAAAAAGAATAACCTTGCTGTGTTTTAAGCTACTATCACAATGGTTGTTCACAAAGCAAACCACTACCTGGTTGGGGAAAAGATCATCTGGATTATAATTGCCCTCACTCCCATTTTAGAGATGGAGGATCACACAGGATGAGCCCTGCCACACAACAAAGATGACATGACCAGGTTCAGGAATCATCATGGAAGTCAGAGGGAGGGGGGAAGAAATAGATGAAGGCAGGAATCGGTGTCTGATTGTTGCAGCAAGACTTTGTAAAGGGAGGGGGAGACCAGATAGTGTATGCTTCACACTGGCAGCAAAATGTCTTGGGCCATAACTGGAATCAAGACTGAAATCTCACAAGCTGACCAGTGTAGTTTGTGATTTGCAGGAATTTGAAACCATGTCCCAGATTCTTCACCATCAACCATCTTGAACCCTACGATTGGCAGGTGAGGCCTTATAGGTGCCTGCTGACTTGACGTTGACCAGGGCCTTTCCAGTGGTGGCTCACCATTTGTGGAATGTCCTCCCTGGTGAGGTGTGTTTGTCTCCATCATTATTGACTTTCAGGAAGAATTTGAAAACAAATCTAGCCATTTGATGGCAGGAAGAAACTGATCCTGGTAATCCAGAGATTGCTGGATGAAAGAATGTTTTTAATTATAACTGTTCTCAAAATGTGTTTACCTGTAACTGTATTTAGATTTTTTTTAACAAAAATTGTTCTGTTGATATGTTTGCCTCCCTGGGCTCCTTTGGGAGGAAGGGCAGGATATACATTCAATAAATGATAAATAATACTGTAGCCTTTTGTTCATCCAATGAACAGTTTGGTTTCCTCTAGGAGGGTGGGGTTCCCTTTACTCTGAAGACTGCTGGTATCATTCCTGTAAATCATCTCTTCCCTCAAAAGAAATTTCCCCAGTTCAGGTGCGGTTGATCAATTGTTGCAATCTCTCTCTCCCCTCTCCCCCATGCTCTTCATTGTGGCACTCTCTCTTTGTGGTGTTCCTCAACTCAGAGATCCTTAGATTATGTCTTGCCCCTACATGGCTGGCCACACTTGCAGGTTTCCTGTAAGCCTCATACAAAAAGCCTTCCTCCAAAGTTAGGAAGCAAGGCTTTTCTGTTACCAGGGTTTTGCACGGAAGAACCAAATATGCCCCTCAGGACCTCTTTATCTGGCCCTCAGGATTCTCCCAACCCACATTCCTCACCTGCCTTGTTCTGTAGCTTTTGCCTGGCTGGAATGTGTCCTCAAACGATGGCTATGTACACACTATACATTTAAAGCACCTTTCCTCCCAAAAAGAATCCTGGAAACTGTAGTTTGTTAAGGGTGCTGGGAACCATAGCTCTGTGAGGGATAAATTATAGTACCAAGGATTCTGTTGTTGTTAGTTATTAAATTTATTAAATCCCTCCCTTCCTCCCAGAAGGAGCCCTGGGTGGCAAACAAAAACACTGAAAATGTCTTTAAAAATAAATCATTAAAACATCTTTAAAAAAAAACCCTAAAAACAATTCCAACACAGGTGCAGACTGGGATGAGGTCTCTACCTAAAAGGCTTGTTACAAGAGGAAGTTCTTCAACAGGCACTGAAAAGACAACAGAGATGATGACTGTAGTATTTAAGAGGAGTGAATGCTAAAGGATAGGCGCCACAACGCTAAGGGTACAAATACTGTTCTGCTAGTTCCAGTGCATCCCCACCTCTCTCTCCTGAAAATGGGGACAAACAATGCTAGTCAAACCCCACCCCCTTTTACTGTAAAACCTGGTGGGAGCAGCCTTGAGTGTTTTTTTTAATCAGCTTCAAAGAGATTTCACAGCTGATTAACCTGTTCCCCCTCCAAGTATGGTTAACAACATGAGTGGGATGGTAGTCCTTTGGAAATATTAGGTCTCCAACAAATATTCAGACATCCCTAGAGCCAGCCCTATGAATCATGTCAAACCTACCTGCCACCTAAACCTGACTGCCTCATTTTAACTCACTGTAGGGTCCCTTATGTCCACAAGCAGCAATCCGGTACACATGCAAAACCTATGAGCCAATTGCACCTAGACAGGTTTAATTTGCACCTGGCAAGGCTTAACCTAAGACTTAATTTGCACCTGACTAGGCTTAACAAAGGCCCTAACACTGCAAATGGTCGTTCTTTTAACAGGGTGCTGATTAGGTCCTAATAAGGGAGGAGTGAGGAACTTGTGATATAGTTATGCACATCAGAAGCATGAAGATGTGGCACAGCACTGCACCTGCTGTGAGTGAGGTGCCTAAGGATAGAGAGCTAATTTTTTTTTAAAGAGGAGCAGAACTGCTTTTCTACATGTTAGTTATCAGGGCAGGGTCCAAATCAGCCTCCAGTATCTGTTTTCTGCCAAAGCTCTGACTAGAAGCAAAAGATGCCATTGGGAAGATGAGAAAAACCACCTTCTCATACTCCTGAGTATGTCAGAATGTGTTTTGACATCAGGGGCAGCTGTGTCTCATCTGGGCTCAGGGGAAAGGGTGTCTGTTTCACACAGTGTGGCTTCCAGCCTGTCTTGAACCCTGGCACCTCTCTTCTTAGAAATTAAGCACCACAGAGAATATTCTCCTCCTCCTCCTTCTTGTGGCATAGTAGCTTTGGCTTTGCTTTCAGCATATAGCAAGAACTGACGAGTGAAGGATGCTTCCTGCCACTTCATCTGAATCTTTCATAACGTGACCAAAAGGCAACCACGGTGGATTCTCCTTCACTCTTCCAAATAGTTCTTGGCTTGACCGGTAAAGAAGCAGCAACCCAGAACCCAGGTAGGTAATCTTTGATTCTCCTGCCAGCTCCCTGGAAGCAAAAGGCTCTTCTCCTCTGGTGCCTCTCCCACTCTTTTGGTGGAATATTTTGCAACATTCCTTTACTCTGTTTTTTCTCCCACCTCTCCCACCACCTTAATACAGCTCTCCACACCTCTCCATGTTTGTTTATATCTGGGTATCACAGTATAAACTGTTTTAGAAATATCCATATTTTCTATTCTTAGCAATAGGAAGTTTGGATCTCTGAATGACCTCTTCCAGAACCCAGGGGCTGCGGTAATCACGGTACAAGGGCTTACTCTGAGATCTGCATTCCTTATCATGGGCACACTTCGCCATTTCTTTGGGTGGATTTTGAAAAGTCCTGGGGTGCATCCACGTGGCTGTTTATTGTGGGCTCGCTGATGCTCACGCATGTAAGCTTTACACAGCGAGATCACACAACAATGTCCTCTTTAAAATGCTGTCCCATATTTTTCCATTGAATCCTGATTAGGGATGGAGGAGACATTTGATTCATTTTGCATTTCAAGCTGAATGTACCAAATTTGCACTTTCTGAAACAATATGAGAACTGAAACACAGCCATCCTTCAAAATTCGCACTTATCTGAATTTTGGGATGCAGTTCTCCAACCAAACCCTGTTTACAAGGATGCATATATTAGGGGAAAGTGTGTATAAAAATGATTGTGTTGGTGAAGATAACATATACAAATTCATTATATTAGGATAAATTGCTTGCAAAAATGTGTACATTAGTCAAAACTGCAGAAAAAAATATATTTATTAGGTGAAATTCACACTAAAATCCTAAAGAATTTTCATGAGGATTTTTTTTCAAAAAAATTGCAAATTCTGCAGACAGCCGAAGAACCACATTTAAGTTTGGAAAAATGAGAAACTGAGAGAACCAAAACGGATAGATCCTTCCATCCCTAATCTTGATTTACCATTTACCTAAGTTAAAAAAAATCTCACAGAAACTGTAATTAAACTGTAATTAAATTGATTCAATGGATCCAGTGTATCTGGATTAAATGGAGGAGAAATGGGATGGCATTTTGATGAAGATGAAATTGTGTGGATGCTGTGAATCACTTGCATGAATTAACAGTTTATAGTCCACAAAAAACTGCCATGTAGAAGCACTCCTGACTTTATTGTGTGTTCTCCTTAGGAATTGCAGAGACCTTTTGTTCTGCCCAAATACTCAAGTGACTTCTCCAAATGGTAGGGTCATGGGTAGCCAAAATTGTTCAAACACCTCTGTTCACGCCCGGAGGGTGATGACAAGATCTAGGGCCTTCTCAGTGGTGGCCCCCGAACTATGGAACAGTCTCCCTGAGGAAGTACGCCTGGCGCCGACTCTGCTTTCCTTCCGGCGCCAGGTCAAAACCTTCCTATTCTCTGAAGCATTTTAAGTTACATTGATCTAATTTTAATAATGTTTATTGTATTGTTGATTGTATTTTAATATTATTTTGTTATTCATTGTATTTTTATACTATTTTATGTTCACCGCCCAGAGAGCTATCGCTAGTCTGGCGGTATATAAATTTAATAAATAATAATAATAATAATAAAACTGTAAAAAGCAAAATTCAAATTTTATTTAATTACAGTCATAGACCCAGTCAGCTAAAAAACAAGGATTTGTATACATATTGTGTGTACAAATACATGAAGATATCATTTAAAATAAGATATGAAGATATCATTTAAAAATAAGAGTATCAACAGCATTAAACGCATCGCACATGTCTTTTCCACAGCACCTGCGCTATATAAAGGAATTTAGCAACTGCTTCAGTTGTAGATTTATTTTTGTCAGACAAAAGATGGAAAAGTATCTGTTCTGGATGTTAGAGAGTCCAGAAGTAAGTGGAGAGATAATTTTAGCTCTTAAATCCTTATATAGCTCACATTCTAAAAGAACGTGATCTAGGGTTTCGGGGGTATTAGCATTGCAAATACAATAGCGTTTAACATAAGGGATACCTTGAAAACGGTCTGTAAGCAGAGCAGAGGGTAGGCAGTTGAATCTTGCTCTGGAGAACAGGAACCTATATTGCAAAAAGTTTAGCTGTTCTAAATAAGGCATATGAGATGGGAAGCTAAAATTCAAACCAAGTTGAAGGGGGGAGCAAGATGTTAATGCCTTAGAAAATGAATACTGCCGGTCAAGGTCTTTAATTTGTTGAGTAATAACTGCTTTGGCTGTTTCAAAGCCCCAGGATGACAGGAGTTCTAAAGACAGACCTAGGTGATTTAGCTTCCCTTCAAAGATTTTAGTCCATGAACTTTTAAATGGATCTTTCCATATAAGATGTATAAGTCCTGAAGGGCCCCCCGAATAGGCTATCCTGAGCCAGAAATTGAATGCTTGCAACCAAGCTGTACATTCTAAAGAGTTAAACCCTGACTCTAGATGGAGGCCGGCTGAAGAGGCGCATCTTGGTAACCCGAAAATGGACATAAGAAAAGTTGATAATATTGACTCGATTTTTTTATTATACTGAGTGACCCAAATCGGGATTCCATAGAGGAGCTGTGATATTATTTTAATTTTAAATTTTTTTATAGCAGCAGGGATGAAACATCCGCCTTTTGTATAATAGAACCTAATTAGGGCTTTAGAGGTGTTATGGGCTGCTTGAGTTACGGCCTTCATATGAGGGGTCCAGGAGAGTGAGGGACAGAATAAGATGCCTAGGTACTTAAATTTCTTAACCTGTTCAAACAGTAAGCCTTCTATTTTCCAAAGATGTTTTGAGTTATTTTTGGTGAATGTCATTATTTTGGACTTAGTGTGATTAATTGTAACTGTAAAAAGCAAGGAAAGAGAAATAAAGAACAACAAAAAATCTGCATGTAACAATTAAAAAAGTGAAATTGCAAGCAAGTTGGGAGATCAGGTACAGGAGATGGAAACTGTACAATGGAAACAAAAGGGGGGAGAGTTTCTTTATTGTTCAAAAATAGAATTGTCAACTATTTTCCTATGGCTTAAATACCAGCTTAATTTGCAGACATTATTTTATTTGTAAAAGACAAACAAAGGCAGCTAAAAATACTGTTGTTGTTATGTGCCTTCAAGTCAATTATGACTTATGGAGACTCTATGAATCAGAGACCTCCAAGAGCATCTGTCATGAGCCACCCTGTTCAGATCTTGTAAGTTCAGGTCTGTGGCTTCCTTTATGGAATCAATCCATCTCTTGATTGGCCTTCCTCTATTTCTACTCCCTTCTGTTTTTCCCAGCATTATTGTCTTTTCTAGTGAATCCTGTCTTCTCATTGTGTGTCCAAAGTTTGATAACCTCAGTTTAATCATTTTAGCTTCTAGTGATAGTTCTGGTTTAATTTGTTCTAACACCCAATCATTTGTCTCTTTTGAGGACCATGGTATGCACAAAGCTCTCTTCCAACACCACATTTCAAATGAGTTGATTTTTCTCTTATCTGCTTTTTTCACTGTCCAACTTTCACATCCATACATACAGATCAGGAATATCATGGTCTGAATGATCCTGACTTTAGTGTTCAGTGATACATCTTTCCATTTGAGGACCTTTTCTAGTTCTCTCATAGCTGCCCTCCCCAGTCCTAGCCTTCTTCTGATTTCTTGACTATTGTCTCCATTTTGGGTAATGATTGTGCCAAGGAATTGATAATCCTTGACAAATTCGATCTCGTCAACTTTAAAGTTACCTAAATTTTCTGTTGTCGTTACTTTAGTCTTCTTGACGTTCAGCTGTAGTCCTGCTCTTGTGCTTTCCTCTTTAACTTTGAACAGCATTCATTTTAAATCATTACTGGTTTCTGCTAGTAATATGATATCATCTGCATATCTTAAATTATTGATATTTCTCCTTCATCTTGATGTAATCCTGCTTTTCGTATGATATGTTCTGCATACAGATTAAACAAATATGGTGATAAAATACACCCCTCTCTCACACCCTTCCCAATTGGGAACCAGTCGGTTTCTCCATATTCTGTCCTTGTAGTAGCCTATTGTCCAGAGTATAGGTTGCGCATCAGGACAATCAGATGCTGTGGTACCCCCATTTCTTTCAAAGCATTCCATAGTTTTTCATGATCTACACAATCAAAGGCTTTGCTGTAATCTATAAAGCACAGGGTGATTTCCTTCTGAAGTTCCTTGGTACGTTCCATTATCCAACGTACGTTGGTTGCTGGCCCGCAACCACTCGTTCCAGGACCTTGCCCAGGCATGGAACATTTGCTACCGGCCTATAGTTATTAAGATTTTCTGGGTGCAGGGAGGGCCTCTTCAGGAGTGGTCTCACTACTGCCTCTTTCAGGCAGCCAGGGACCACCCCCTCTCACAGAGAGGCATTAATCACTTCCCTGGCTCAGCCAGCTGTTCCATCCCCGCTAACTTTTATTAGCCAAGAAGGACAAGAATCCAGCACAGAAGTGGTTGCACGAACCTGTCCAAGCACCTTGTCAACAACGTATTGTTTTTGCAGAAAATCCAGCAAGTAAAAAACAACACAGAAATGGTAAATCCAGATTAAGTGGGGAAGGGAAAATGGGAAGGGGAGATATTGATGAGGATGACATTGTGTGAATACTGTTCAGTACACAATACATTGTGTGAAAAACTTGCATAGATGAAGAGCAGAAAGACCACAACAGAATGTCATTTGGAAGTAGGGATGGTGGACAAATTCAGTCCAGTTCATGTTTAAAGACAAACCTACCTAATTTGCACAATACACAAACCAAAATGCGCCCATCCTTCAAAATTCACACTTCTCTGAATTTTTCAGTGCAATTTCCCAACCAAACAATGTTTACAAAAATGCATATACAGTATTACGGGAAGGTGTGCACAAAAATGCATATATCAGTGAAAATAGTTTACATAAATGCATTATGTTAAATTTTAAATTTTAAATTAGAGTCATATTTTAATTATACCTGTCTACATTTTAAATTATGTCTACACTTTTTAATTATATTTATATTTATCATTTATGTATTATATGCTTTTAACTTTGATAGGTTTTTTAATTGTATGTGTTTTTTATCGGGAAGCTGCTGTGAGTTCCAATTTGGAAAAACGGCGGGGTATAAATAAAGTTAATAATAATAATAATAATAATAATAATAATGTTAGGGAAAAGTGCTTTTCAAAATGTGTGCAATAGGCACAATTATATACAAAAAAGTATTAGGATAAATTCACAGGAAAATGCTGATGAATTTTCATGAGAACTTTTTAAAATTGCAAATTGATGTGGAAATGCGGAGAACTGAATTTAAGATAGGAAAAATGAGAAATTTAGAGAAAGCAAAATTGACAGATTCATCTATCCCATGAGGAAGTGCTCAGAGAAAGGTAATAAACGAACAAACAAACAAACAAACCCTGTGGTTAGGGGTTTCAGTAAATGTATCAAAAGACACCTGTAAAGCTTCTTGCATTGTTTTTTTTAACGGGAGAAACAAAAATATGCAAATAAAAAGATTACAAAATTATGCTTATACTCATCAGCAAAGACTCTTGCCTAAAATAGATGATGGTATACCTGCTTGCCCCTAAATTGCCAGAGGCAATTAATTGATGTTCTGGAAAAACAGGGATGGATAAAAAGACACTCCATACATTTTTTAAAAATGGTAACAGATATCACCAGCAAAGACATGTTTGAAGAAGGGGATGAAGAAATGGGAAAGAAGTCTACCTCACAATAATGCAATGGAATTCATTCCTCAATAGAACAGCAATGGGTGACGGTGACCTTGGAAAATGTTCTTCCTGCTGGGAGAGAGACAAGTTGTCACAGGAGAAAGCCCAGAAGATCAAACAAAAACACACAAATGGTAGACAAGGGATAACTTTCACATGGAATGTACTGCAGGAGGTAATGCAAAAAAAAAATTGCTGGTATTACAGACATAGCCTTTTCCATTTCACACACTCTCAAAGCAGGACATACTCTTTAAATCAGTTTCAGAGCTTTTAAATCATTGATTTCCAAAGGGGATAGCAGTTTATGCAAAAGTCTTTATCTTGTTACCTTGCAAAATTCTTTGCCATGATGAGCCTCAGTGACGGCAGATGATAATCATGATTTTTATAGACAGAGGGAAACTAATGCATAAACACCTGGAAGTAAACACCATTGAACTCAATGGGACTTAGTTCTGAGTAGATAGGCATAGGATTATGCTGTGATAGAGCTGAAGCAGATTTTGAACCCAGAACTTATTGCTCCACACAATGCAGTTGCCCAGCCTTCCTTCATTTTTCTACATTCATAGATACAGTCTGGAAAATATTTGTGCACCTTTCCCACATTTATTCAAATGGTAACCACTGGATCATGTACATCTGCCCAGTCAAGTCCTCCTAATGTAATCCAGTGAAGAAGTGGATAGACCTGCCAAATTGTTTCCCCCCCCCCACCTCTCTCTTGAGGCTCAGAATTTTCTAAAGGAATTTAGAGTTGGGATAAACCTTCCTTGGACCTGCATCACATGAGCACAAAATCTGAAACATCTATAACAAACAAGAACAGAAGATCTGCTGAAGCAGGCATAGGGAACCTGTAGCTCTCCATGGGTTCTTGGACTACAGCTCCCATCATTCCTGATGATTGGCCATGCTGGCAGGGGCTGATGAAAGTTGGAGTCCAACAACAACTGGAAGGGCACAGGTTCCCCATCCCTGTGCTGAAGCATCATGGCTTCCATCACTCCTACTTTGCCAAGGAGTTTATGTCATACCTGAGAGCACATCATGCCTCTTAAAGGTAAAATTGTAACAGTGGGAAAAGTTTTGCTGAGACCTGTATGAAGGACATCTTATCAACACAAATGGTGGACCCACTGGAAAAAAGAAAAGAAACATGGGAGGAGGATATACCAGAGCTTGGAAAAGTTACTTTTTAAAACTACAACTCCCATCAGCCCCAGCTAGCATGGCCACTGGAGTGGGCTGATGGGAGTTGTAGTCCAAAAAAAGTAACTTTTCCAAGATCTGGGATATACAAATTATAATGACTACAGAATGTCACTGGAATCTTTTTATTAATATTGGAATTTGCTTACTTAGAACTTCAGAAGTAAGTCTTACAGAGCTCAATGGGTTTATTTCCTTGTATGTTGTGCTTGTGATTGTAGCTTAGCTTTAGCTTCTATTATGAAGGGAAACTTCTGTTAAGGTCCTTTTTAAGTGATACCTAAAGGCAAAAAGGTTAAGAAGATCTTCAGCAATGGTCTTCCATGGCAGATTCCAGACTACACAGCTGCATTTAACAACAACACCCCAATGAAATATCAATAACAAAAAAATGTTTGACCAAACACCATGTGTTGTTTGACTCATAGATATTATGGTGGCTCCATAATATCTCTGGGCCAAACAGCACATGGTGTTTGATCAAGTAAATCTGAAAATCTATAATAATCGAACTAGGACAAATACTTTTGAAACTAAGAAGAAATCCACCTCAGCTAGTGGAGCATATAACTACTGGAATAAAATATTTATTTGCTATACTATAAGCACATTAGATAGGAAAATCTTTTTTCCTGTTACAATCAGTCTTTATATCAAAACATTACAAACCTTCTCCCAAGAAAATGGGGTTGGGATTCACTCAGGGGTCACTGTTCACATGGCAGAATTTACCCAAAAGTAGACCTACAATATAGTTTTCCTAATTTAGTAGTAAACAATATGCTCAAATTGCAGTCATTGACCATTGGCAACTTTCATTCTGTAAACAAAAAAACAAGCCAAGAAAACCCTCTCACCAAATCTATTGATTTTTGCAATTGAGGTGCTTTCTTGCCCCAGCCAGTGTTAACCTATTTGGGTAAAAAATATTCCACACAGTTTTTCAAACAAATACCAGTCCAGGGAAGCAGACAAGTGGCCTTCTTCTGATAATTGCCCTTCTTCTGAACCATATAAAATTGGCTAAGCCCCAATTTTTAGTTTTCTTGAAAGAGAATAAAAGGACTCCTGTATGTCCACTGTTCTTCAGTCTTGAATCCCCAGATGCTGTTGGACTACAGCTCCCATCATCCTTGGCCATTGGCTATGCTAGCTGGGATTGATGGGAGTTGGAGTCCAACAACATATGGTGACCCAAGATTGAAGAACAGTGTACTCAGTGTACAAGATTGAAGAACAGTGTACTACAGTATCTTGTTTTCTTTTCAACTGAAAGCATCCAACATAACTTGGAAGACATTTGCAGCCCTACAATGTTATGAACCCACTGACTGTTTCATCATTGGTATATAATTCCACCTCCTGAATAACCCAAAACACTACTTTAGGAAGAGCCAGTTTTTTTGGTCTAAAGATCTCAGTTTATAGAGACTCACCACCATAGCCTTGGGCATGCTGCTTAAATATTTATTTATTATTTAATAATATTTAATTTTATTTATTATTTTATTTATTATTTAATTTGTATCCCGCCCTTCCTCCCAGCAGGAGCCCAGTGATAATCCTGTACCCACTTACTTGGAAGACAGCTATATTAAATTCTGAGGGGCTTATTTCTAAATAGACATGCACAGGGTTGTACTGTGAGCTGAAAAGTGTCTCAAGGTCAAATCCATCCTGCCCTGCCCTAATTTGCAATATGATAATAAAACTGGTAAGCCTTATAGAGCTGTTGTAAAGTGAGACTGCCAAATGTATTTTGCTGCCTGAGGCTGGAGTAGCAAATGCCTCCGCCGCAAGTCATGATACATAGTACTCAAGGCTGGCCAAGTTATTGTGGCATCTGAGGTAGAAAATCCCATAAGTGCTTCCACCACTTGGCAATAAAAATGACATAGTTATAAATGAAACATCTAACAAGTCTCTGCCCTTTCATCACAACCAAAATCAGCTGCTTGGGTAGGCTGACCCCCTCTGCCCACTGGCAGGACCAGACCTTCTTGTATCTCAGGATGCAACACAATAGCTTTCCACAGGGTAATTTTTATACATAGCTACCACTTGAGTGGAAGGAAAAAGGTGTGCAGTTTGCCCTAAGCAGCAAACATACAAGTGTCTGTTGTGCCACTTTACATTTGTGATCAGAAGCTCAGGGGGAGGGGCAGAGGACATTCTTTGTGGCAGCCCCTCAGTTGTGGCTCTCCACAGAGGTGCATATGGCACCTTCACGATACAGTTTTTTGTCAAATGCTGAAGACACACCTCTTTGCCCTTTGACAATTCCGATGTATATTTTTCCGACCCACACTATTCTTGTGATTGTAAATTATTTTAAACTGTTTTTAATGTTGTAC
Source organism: Rhineura floridana (assembly GCF_030035675.1). Classification (NCBI taxonomy): domain Eukaryota; kingdom Metazoa; phylum Chordata; class Lepidosauria; order Squamata; family Rhineuridae; genus Rhineura; species Rhineura floridana. The sequence continues at coordinate 15,899,299 of NC_084494.1, forward strand.
TTTACATAGTTTATTTATTTATTTATTACATTTCTATACCGCCCAATAGCCGAAGCTCTCTGGGCGGTTTACAGCATAAAAACATCCAGTATACAATTAAAAACATATATCAAACACATTGAAACAATATAACAAAATAACTAAACATAGTTAAACACATGGACACGACAGACACAATCCTAAAATGTTACCAATAATAATAAAATAAATTTTATTTTTCAGCCGCCTATCTGTCCGGGTTAGGGACACTCTAGGCAACGAACAACAAGAATAAAAACAATACGTATAGATCAACATAATTAAATTTTAAGCTAAAAAACCATTCATTAATTCAGAACATAAATTAATCTGTCCCAATCTTGTAGGCTTGCCTGAACAGCCAGGTCTTCAAGGCTCGGCGATAGCTGGACAGGGAGGGAGCATGTCTGAGATCGAAAGGGAGAGAGTTCCAGAGGGTGGGGACCACAACAGAGAATGCCCTCTCTCTGGTCCGTCCAGCCTAGCTGTTCTCACCGGTGGGACCGAGAGAAGGTCTTGCGAGGCTGATCTCGTCAGGCGGCACAATCGGTGATTCTGGAGGCGTTCCTTCAGATATACTGGGCCGAAACTGTACAGGGTTTTAAAGGTCAACACCAACACCTTGAACTGGGCCCGGTAGACAACTGGTAGCCAGTGAAGATCTAATAACACTGGGGTGATATGATCCCAGCGACGGCTATGCGTAATCAAGCGTGCCACCGCGTTCTGTACCAGCTGTAATTTCTGGACCGTTTTCAAGGGTAACCCCACGTAGAGCGCATTGCAGTAGTCTAAGCAAGAGGAGACCAGGGCATGTATCACCTGAGGGAGCAGGTGAACAGGAAGATAGGGACGCAGTCTCCGTATCAGATGTAATTGATACCAAGCTGCCCGGCTCACTGCTGTAATCTGAGCCTCCATGGACAGCTGGGAGTCAAGTATGACCCCAAGACTGCGGACCTGGTCCTTCAGGGGTAAACTTACCCCATCAAGCATCAGGTCAGTAATTCCTAACTTCCTTTTATCTCCCACAAGTAATACCTCAGTCTTGTCGGGGTTCAGCTTCAGCCTATTCTCTCCCATCCATCCACTTACGGATTCTAGGCACTTGGACATGGTATTCACAGCCAACTCCAGTGAGGACTTAAAGGAGAGATAGAGCTGAGTGTCATCTGCGTACTGATGGCATTGCAACCCAAAACTCCTGATGATTGCTCCCAGCGGTTTCACATAGATGTTGAATAGCATGGGAGAGAGGATAGAACCCTGTGGCACTCCACAATGAAGAGGCCAAGGGTCTGAAACCTCATCTCCCAATGCCACCTGTTGCTGCCTATCCGAGAGATAGGAACAGAACCACTGCAAGACAGTGCCTCCTATTCCTAATCCCTCTAGGTGGTTTAAAAGGATACCGTGGTCAACGGTATCGAAAGCCGCTGAGAGGTCCAGGAGGACAAGGAAGGTGTATTCACCCCTATCCAATGCCCTCCGCATATCATCTACCAGAGCGACCAAGGCTGTTTCCGTACCATGACCAGTCCTAAAACCCGATTGGTATGGATCTAAATAATCCGTTTCCTCCAAGTGTGTCTGTAATTGCGCAGCCACCACCCTCTCAATCACCTCGCCCAAGAATGGTAAATTAGAGTATAAAAACGTATTAAATCAGTTAAAATATGAAGCTGTTTAAGATGTTAATGTTAAAATTACTAAAATTAAGATTGTGAGTGATAGATGTAGGTGTTAAAAGTAGATATTAAAATGTTAAAATGCCTGGGAGAACAAGAAGGTTTTTACCTGGCGCCGAAAGAATAACAATGTTGGCGCCAGGCATACCTCATCAGGGAGAGAATTCCATAATTTGGGGGCCACCACAGAGAAAGCCCATTTCCTTGTTGGCACCTTCCGGGCTTCTCTCTGGGTGGGTCCCTGAAGGAGAGCCTTTGATGTTGAACGTAGTGTACGGGTAGGTTCATATCGGGAGAGGCGCTCCATCAGGTATTGTGGTCCCAAGCCGTGTAAGGCTTTATAAGTCAAAACCAGCACTTTGAATTGACCCTGGGACCTTAGGGTGAAGGGCAGGTAATTAGTAACAATAACAACAACAAGCAACCAGTGCATATTGGTGGCTACACTCTAAGGTTGAAAATGTTTCCCTTGCACCTCATCTGTGAAGTGACCCTACGAACTTGCAGTGGGAGAGGGGGAGGATTGCCAAGTGGGTTTTTTGGTGGGGTTTTTTTTAAGCTGCCTTAAATGGAGTCTGAGACTAGTCTGAGGCAATTTGCCACCTGAGGTGGGACAATGAATGGCACTTTCTCATCTCCCCCACCCTCACCCCATTAGGTGCATGATACCCAGGGATGGACAAATCTCTCAATTTCAGTTTCTTATTTTTCCAGTCTTAAATTCAGTACTCCACATTTCCGCAACAATCTGTGAGCATTTTTATTGCTAATTTTTCCTAGTCAACACATTTTTGTGTGTGGTTTTAACTAATGTATGCATTTTTGCAAGAAATTTTCCTGAATATGAAGCAGTTTTGTATGTTGTTTTCATGAATATATGTATTTTTATATTTTCCCCTAGTTATATGTATTTTTTTCACATTGGTTGGTTGGAGAACTGCACTGCAAATTTCAAAGTATGGCTGCATTTCAATTCATGAATTAGTTCAGGAATGAAAATCAGCTAGTTTCTCATTAAAATGCAAACAAAAACGACCATCTTTAATAGTCAAGATATTTGGGCTCCTGAGGCAGAAAACCCTGTCATCATCATCATCCATTTAATAGCTAACAACCTGTTACCTTTTCATATCACCCCAAAATCAGCTGCCTCACTCTGTTTAATGGTAGGGCCAGCCCAGCCCTAAAATGACTGAAACATTGTTTGCGAAGGAATTTTGAATGTTTGAAATATTCTAAGCAGTATTATTTCTGTTCTTGAAAAAATTTAGACACTGAATAATTACTTTCTCTGTTAAAATTTTCCTTAACAGTTTGCTCAACATGGCTCAGAAGCCTGCAAACTATTCTCACACTGCCCCCTCCCTCCCTACACAATCTTTCACTGGAAAAGTTACATATTTATTTAGTCCTCATCACTTTTTCTGCTGAATGCTAATCTTGCCGCTTCTTCTTAACCATTTTCAATGAGAATGCTGGAGGGAAGGCTGCCTCTGGAGTGGTAAAAAGAAACCACCTCAGACCTCTTAGCTGACACCACAAATGGGGAGGAGGGAAATGACAGAGCACTTTTTGTTGCTCAAGGCATGACATTTTCAACATGAAAACAACTTGACAGGTTCTGAATTAGTGTCTCCGCTGCGGCATTATCTAGCAATCTCCACATCAAAAGAACAATTCCTTCAGGGGTGGTTTTACTGTGCTGTCTCTCATCAGTCATAGAGAGATCAGTGATTTCTAGGTAGTTCTGCATCAGAGATGACACATAATGGTTACAGAGTCAAACTAGGGCTGTGGAGACCTGAGTTCAAATCCCTACCCAGCCATGAAGCTTACTGGATGACCCTGGGCCAATCACTATAGTCACTTCCACACTATACATTTAAAGCACATGGCTTCTCCTAAAGAATCCTGGGAAGTATAGTTTATGCTTCACAGAGCTACAGTTCCCAGCACTCTTAACAAATTACAGTTCCCAGGATTCTTTGGGGGACACCATGTGCTTTAAATGTATGGTGTGGAGTACCTATCCTGTCTCTTGATGTGAGGTTCAGCAAACATTTTAGACATGTGGGGACATTTTGATTTTTTATGCAAGCACCTTGGGCACCACACCCTCCTGTCACTTCTTTCACCCCTCCCGCAGATCAGCTCCTCCCCCACCACCACCTGAGACAGAAAGAGTGTGCACACAAACTTCATTTTTCCAAGGGATCTGGGTAAAAGCTAGATCCAGTGATCTGTATCTTGAAAAGCACATACAGCTGAAAGAGGAAGTGGGAAACTGTGTCACTCTTCCAACTTCATCCTTCAGCCCTGTGTACTTTTTTGGGGAGAAAAAGGTAACCACCCATGCCACCTCATGACTGAGGGAGCTGTAAGGTCAGAGGCTTTGTGGGTCCCACAGGAAGATCTCAAGGGTGACCCCTGTCTCAACATAATATACCTTACAGATACAGAGTTGTTGTGAGGATAAAGAGGGAGAGGCAAGTCAATTAGGGCAAATGGAGCACTGCCCCACCAACCTCAGTCTGCCCCTACCTACCTACCTCTTTTCTTACAACCAGTCCGGGTGGGGGCTCTGCCTATCACCTTCTTCCTCCTCCTCTTTCTGCTTAGTCTGAGTTGCCCTTGTAGAACTCAGCAGAGAGGAGGATGGGGACAAAACGAGAATTAGCTGGCTCTGTGTGTCATTGGGTCTAGTGCTGCCTGTCATTGGCTCCAACTTCACCCACCGTTTGGTCCCCCTGCCTTCCGCCCTACCAGTCACAATGGGCACCAGCCACCACTGGAGTTAGTTAGAAGATGAGACTGGCACACAGAAAATTGGAGAGAATAAAAGAAAGAGAAAGAAAGCAAACACACAACAGACAGGCTGGCTGAGAATGAGGGAACGAGGATAGAGTATGGGAAGAAGTGGGGTGAAAGGGACTGTCAGACTGAGGGAGAGGAAAAGTAGAAGCATCCAAAGGTGCTTCAAAGGGGATGAGAGAGAAAAGAGATGAAAGCTTAATATTTTTTTAAAAAAATATTAATCGTAAATTGGAAATACAGAGGAAGGGCATAAGAAAAGGACGGTGTTGGAGGAGGAAGAAGTGAATGTAAAAAAGGGGCAAGGCCACAAAATGCCATTTTAAGTGTGAAAGGGGAAAAGGAGAAGAAATGATAGGAGATGAGTAAAAATACTTTGAGAAGGATGTTGCAGAGGGAAATATAAAATAAAAGGTCTTCTTCAGTTAGAGCCTCTTGATCAGCAGTACTCTCAGTTGGAGAGGCTAAGTCACAATATATCCAGAGCCAATGGCTGTTCTTAACTTGAGGAAAGCTAAACTATGGAACTCCCTTTCACAAGGAAATTGCTGTGGCAAAGCATTTCATCATTTCTAAAGAGGGATTAGGTTTTAAAGAAAATGTCAGTAATTGCCAGCTGATTATGAAAGACCGTCTTACCCCTCATGTACCCAGTTGATCACTATGCTCTGCAGGTGAGGGCCTCCTGCAGATACCATCTTATCCAGAGGTCTGTTCCGCACAATATAGGAAGCAGACCTTTAGTGTTGTGGCATCTATCCTTTGGAATTTCCTCCCCTTAAATATTAGACCTTCCTCTTTCAACAAACCTTTTAAGTAGAGACCTTATCCCAGTCTGTGTCTGTATTAGAATTGCTTTTAAAGTTATTTTTAAAGCTTTTTTAAAAAAAAGTTTTTAAAGGTGTTTTTTAATATGTTTTTAAAGATGCTTTGTTTTAATAAGCTTTTACAGATGTTTTGTTTCAATATGTTTTAAAGTCTTTTGTTTTTATGGTGTTTTAGAGTATTTTTAGTGTTTTTGTTTGCTCCTCTGGGCTCCTTTTAGGAGGAAGGGTGGCATAGACATTTCATAAATAAATAAATAAATAAATAAATAAAACATGACAACTTCAATGGATCTACTCTGAGAAGGACTAGCATTGACTGCCACCCTAAATAACACATAATTGAAGAAAGAGACAATATTAGTGGGCAGAACATGTGACTCCCAGGAACGTCACAGGGCCCCAAATACCTGGACTTAACCATGTGTTCCTGTATCCCCAGCCACTCTTATTCCAGGCTCTGCTCTCCATACTGTGGTTAAACTGAGAGGAGAAGGATGAAACAAGAGACCAGGATACCGTGGAGAGAACTGGCTTTTGAGGAACAATGTACCTACATTGTAACAGACCAGCCGTACAACTCACACTCCAACCTTTCACGGGCCCAAGCCTCTTTGCCCCGGAACCTGGCCTTCCAGCACAACAGCACCAACCAGGTAGCACCAGCAACCAGCCCAGGGTGGACCTTTAGCTGTGTGGTCCCCTAGGCTTAGATCTGTGCCCCTTCCTCTTGCATATCCCAAGCAAGTAGGGATAGGGGAGAAATTACATAGAGTTGGCATTTAAAGGCAAACTTGCCTTTCCACTTTCCACGAACCAAAACGCAGCTATCCTTCAAGATTTGCACTTCTCCAGATTTTGCAATGCAGTTCTCCTGTCATGTAATGTGTGCAAGAATGTATATGTTACAGTCAAGTGTGCATATATTAGTGAAAATAACATTCAAAAATGTATAATATTAGGGGGAATTGCTTTGCAAAAATGTGAGTATTATGCAAAATTGCATATAAAAATGTGTATAGTTGGAGAAATTCCCACAAATATGTTGATGCTTTTTCATGAGGGTTTTTAAAACAAATCACAAATTGAGGTGGAAATGTGGAGAACTGAAGACTAGAAAAACAAGAAACTGAGATGAACCATAATTGGCATATTCACCCATGCATTCAAGAGACAAAGCTATCCTTCATTGCTCCCTTTCAGCTACGGCCCTGCTTCCCTCTTCCCACCTCACCCACTCTAGATTTGATGAGCATCAACTCCCTGTTCTGCACCTCTGCCAGTCCCCCTGCCCCAGCCGCCCCAGCCACCCCTGTGTATGAGCACAGACTGTGGCAGGTCTTCACTGGAATGGCAGAAGAACTTTGTCTGGAAATCCCTGGCAAATTCACCTGGCATTTATGTAGTAGTAGGGATAGGTGAGAATTCACCTTCCTTTGGATTTGCTACCAGATTATTCAAAAGATCACATGCTTGCTCTGTGTGTGAAGAGAGTATGCTTGCCTAGGACCTGAGTGGATTTTCTCCAACACTGGATTTCCCCAACGCCGGACTGCACCGTGGGGAGGGTGGGGTGCAGAAATGTAGGTCTTGCATGGAGAAAGCAGGGAAGAGAGGAGGAAGAGGCTGGAGTTGGGGGTGGACAAGCATAGGGAGCATTCCTTGGCCCAGGTGGCAGTGGAGAAAGAGAGAGAGAGAGATGGCTGCATGGGGCCTCCTCCTAAGAGTGAGAGAGAAGGCAATTTCTTTCCCTTTGCTCCAGCTCTTAAGGCACAGGAGGAACCAACCCCACTGCGGTTTTCTTTGCTAAGTTGTGACATCATCCCACTGGTGATATGACCTGAGGGAACCTAAAGGCCAAGTTAAAGGGCACCTCCAGAGACTTTCCCTCGAAACTGGTGGAGCTGGAGGATTTGGGGCAGGAGAGCCACTGTTCCTATTGTGTGGGGTGGGTTGTTGCTAGCTGCATTAGTTGCATTGCGGGCCCAGGGCTCCTCCTGACCCATTTCTCTCCCCCCACAGCTTTGTATCTACTGCTAGCTACTGATGGTCCTGGTGGAGGGCATTTTAAGAGTTACTACTACAGAGATTGATTGGCAAGCATAGAAAATTTGAAGTCTCTCTCTAGGCTTGGCTTTTAATCTCTGTAGTGTTAAACTCTAAAATGTCAGTCCACCCTTGCAGTTGTGGGGGAATCAAATATAATTAATAAATGTTGGCAAAAATGAGCAGGCACAAGACTGAACAGGCTGCAGGTCCACCGTAATTGGCTTGGATCGGCAACCAGAAGCAGATTCCAGACCTAGCTAGTAGCCATTCATAGCCTCATCCTCTTTCCTTTTTCTGTCTGTCTTTCCTTCCAAAGTGGCATCTTATCATTCTTTTCCATGTACATCAAAATGGGGAACTGAATCCCACTGGGGACTGCCTCCCTGTCAGTTACCTGATAATACAATCATAGCAGGTGATCCATTTTCCTTGCCCACATGGGCAAAGGCACAGCACTTTGCAAGCACTGATTATCAGCTTGTCATCAGTGCTTGCAAAGCCCTGTGTCTTCGCAAGCACTGACAATCACAGCAGTGCTCGCAAAGGCACTGGGTTTTGCAAGCACCAGCTACCAGCTTTACATGTCTGTCTTTCACCATATTAAAAGCAACCACATTTTTTAATGGTTGCAAAAGAGTTCTGAGGATTGGGAAAAGGTGTGTTGATGACAGCACAGGCACTTGACAATCAACATCTTCCATAACTGGCTTTTTCTGGTCCATGTATGTTGCAAATTTGGGGAATGAATTTCCCATAACTCATCCCACAAGAGGAAGCAGTACGCTTGTGCTAGAACTGAATGCAGATGGCCTCTCACAATTCTCCACAATTCTCCACCCTATTAGTGGACACTGAAATTGGGGAAGAACCATTTCACCAAGTTTCTCCGGGGAGAGGAGAAATTCTCCAACAGTTTCTCAGGCATGGTGCTCACCATTAGCACTGGCAGTCGCACAGCTTCTTTCTTTTTTCCTAAAGTTTTTTATCTTGTTTTGCTGCTGCAAGTTTCAATAGCAGAAACTGTGTTGACAATCTGGCCACCATCCTGCATCCCCCACAATGCCCCAGACCCCAAAGTCTTCAGAGAATTTTGTGTGCTTGGGAGAGAAGAGGAATAGGAAAAAAGGAAGCTCCCTTTATACTGAGTCAGACCATTCCATCTAACTCAGTATTGTCCACACTGACTGGCAGCAGCTCTCCAGAGCTTCAGACAGGGAAATTTTTCCAGGCCTACCTGGGATTGAATACCAGGGATTGAATATGGGACTTTTGGTATGCAAAGCAGATGCTCTACCCAGTAGCAGATGGTGTGGCAGGGCAGTGGTGCTCATCTGACCCCTGGCTGGTCACATTGCTGCTGCTTACTGGTTGGCATAGGGGCAGTGGTGGCAAGGTCAGCGTGGTGCATATGCACTGACAGGGCCAATCCAGGGTTTATGCAGGTGCATTTGCACTGTGCTGACCTTGATGCTGCCACTCCCTTCCCTCTCTACTTCCCGGTAAGCAACTGGGGATCAGGTGAGTGCCTCTGTCTGCTACTGGCTGCACCACTGAGCTATATTGTTGCATGCACCTCAATCTCCAAGCAGTGGGAGACTCCAGGGTCCCAGCACTTACCCAGGGTTTGGTTTCCTTTGAATGAAGGTCACTGGAAACTGTGGTGTCTTTAGGATATATGATTTTATTGGGGGCACTAGGGGCTCTGCCCCTGTGCGCTTTGTGTGCCAACTCCTCCCCTCCCCTTTCCCAGGGTTGCCAAGGCACCTCTCTCCTCCCCCTACTCTCTGCCAGGTCTCGCCTGCTGAACTTCCTTCCTCTCCCCCAGCACGTGAGCTGGAGGAAAGGGAGGCCTCACAGTAGCAATGCTGAGGCCTCTCACAAACTGGTTCTGTGGGTCATGCAGGGCACCACCTGCCCCTCACCTTGCTTGCCCTCCCCCCCCACTTCCAGCCTTGAGCCCAGTATGCCTGGACTGCAGCACGGCACTTGCCTTCCTTGCATATCTGCTCTTGACCAGGTCTTCAGACATGTAAATCAGGTACTTGACAGGCCTGGAAGGTATCCAAAGACATCAACCAGACCAACCCCCCTATCCTATAACAATATAGACATATAGATATGGTAGAGAATATTCAGAGAAAATTCTCCAGCATGACCTTCTTTTCCTTAAGTGAATGAGAAAAAGAAAAAACTTTTCCTCTGAAAACTGTCTTCTGTGAAATTTTGTACTCTACTTTGTACGGAAGGCTGTGTGGGGGCACCTCCAGATTAACTCTGCTGCTCTAAAGATGTTACTCATCTCTTCAGCTAAATCCAGGGGCCCAGCCAGGAAGGCATTAAATCTTTCACTGCTGTTTCTTTTGCCTTCTCTTCATACACACTGCTCAATGGAAAACTGTGGCTGCCAATTTCAAACATCCATAGGAGCAGCCTTCACCAACCTAGTGTTCTTCAGATATTTTGGACTACAATTTCCATCAGCCCTAGCCAGCACGTGCTGGTTGGGGCTGATGGGAGTTGTAGTCCAAAAACATCCAGAGGGCACTAGGTTGGAGAAGGATGCACAGGAGGAAGCATAGAGTCCTATCACCAACCCACCCATGCCAACGCCCAGCTGCACAGCAGGAGGATATGTGAATTTGTGATTCTGGCTACAGACCAACCAAATCATCTCCAAACACAGAGCAAAGGTCTTTTGCTTTGGGCATGTTCACATTCTTGAGAGGCCACCAGGGGGAAGCAGAAGCAACACACCTAGAATGGTGGTTAAGCAACACATCTAGAATCAACTTCAAAGAGTAATCCATAGATTTTTAGAATTCATACGGGCCGCAGACTTCTGTGAGCCTCTATTTTTTTCTTCCCTGCAGTGGAAATGAGAACTGCCCATACAAAGCAATGCAGAAACCAAGAATTTCAGGGCAGTTGTGATGCGGCAGCAGTATGCAATGCATAGAGAATGAGCAGCAAAGAGAGGGGTTAATGGTTTCTGACTCAAGCCTCATTTTATGTGGAAATGTGATTTGGAAAAAAAAAGGTTTATTTTTTTAAAAAGTTTTTTAAAATGCAATGTGGTTGCATACAAGTAAATGGAGAAGAAGGCTCCTGTATGCAACTGGATACTTGATTTAGGCTGAGAGGACGTTTGTGGGGATGGTTGAAGAAGACTGATCTTTTCTGTCACCTGCAAAACTCAGCCTCACCTCTTGTTCTGCAGTATTAATAGAGGAATACACTGCAGGGCTCTTGTAAGCCACTTTCTCTTGATATAAAGCAGCAGAGGCAGCTGCATTAGGGCAAGTGGGACACTGCCCCACCAACTACCCTAAGTTGGCCCCACCTGCCTTCTTACTTACAACTAGTGCAGGAGTTGGCACTGCCTGTCAGCTAGGGATGAGGGAGAAATTCAGTTCAGTTCGCATTTAAAGCTGAATCTATCAAATTTGCACTTTCCGAAACACAGGCATCCTTCAAAATTTGCACTTATCCTATTTTGCGATGAAATTCTCCAACCAAGCAATGTTTACAAAAATGCATATATTAGGGGAAAGTGTGCAAAAATGTGTACATTGGTCAAAACTGCATACAAAAATATATTTATTAGGAGAAATTCACACTAAAATGCTGAAGAATTTGCATGATTTTTTTTAAATTGCAAATTGCTGCAGAAATGTGCAGAACTGAAGTTAAGATTAGAAAAATGAGAGAATTGAAATTGACAGATTATCCCATCCCTACTGTCAGCTTCCTCCTCCTTAGTCTCAGTGTTGTCTATGTAGAACTCCAGGAGGTAAGAGGATTGGCACAAAAGTAGAATTAGTTACCTCTGCCTGTCATTGGATCTGGTTCTGCTTGTCATTTGCCTCCCAGTCTTTGCTCTATCATTCCCAATGGGCACCAGACACAACTTATATAAAGGATATGTTTATAATTTCTGCCAAATATTAGAGGGTACAAGTGAAGGAAAGGAGGAACAGGAGCTTAACCTGCACTGACATAGTTTTGGTGCTTCTGCAGGTAATGGCTGTGATCACCAGAGAGTACATCCCACAAGGCACACGCTTTGGACCATTGGTTGGGAAAGTCTACACCAGACAGAATATTCCAAAAAACATGGACTGGAAACACTACTGGAGAGTGAGTAGCCTCTGCAGAACACCTAATGGCTCCCTTTTGTCCAGATAAATCTACTCTGTCTTTTGGAAAGTTGTTTGTTTGTCTATTCATTTTGCATTTGGGCACCTCTTAAGATATCGCAACCAGATTTTGCATGATGGTTCTTAACAGCAAGGAGCTGGCTTTCTTCTATGTTTGGATACAATTGAACACCATTTTGAATCAAGGTGGCAGGCTGAACCTTTCAAAACTGCAAGGATATTTTGGTTTCTTTGAATTCCCAAGCAACACTAGATACAAGGCTACTAGTGAACTATACATGCCAACAAGAGAACAGACCTTCTGGGTGAGGCTACTGCCCCATACAGCAAAACGTGTGATTCCTTAGAATTCTGGTACCTTAAGCAATTTGTGTGGATCTGGCCTAGAGCTATGAGGGTCATCTGTGTAGGAATGGGATTCACTTGTTGGTGTTGGTTTGATCACATTCTGTTGAACTGGCAGATAGATTCGTTCAATGTTCATTTATTTTCCCCTATCTTCTACTTTTACCATTTTGGCAAAGTCAGTTTCACGTTAGCAAAAATCCAGTGTTAGGAAAAGCCACAGAAGCTTGCAGCATCCAAAATCAGTCCTTGAAGACAGCAAACATACAAACTATTGGGAAGCCGAGTGCCAAGTTTGATTTTAGTAAAATTCTCACTCATCCCTATTTCTGATCTTCAAACAGTGGTCTGGCTTGGGCCATTCACCCATCACTAGTAGTCAGGCTCCATAATAAAGCTGGTGCTAGTTACGGAACATATGTGCTTCCCAGGGCATTTCCAACCTGTTGCCATTTTTGGGTGGGACTCAATCACATACCAACAAATTCAGGTTGCACAATTCAAGTTGGTTTGGCACTCTTGCACAACAAACGCACTCCTTCCACCCAAAAACCCTGACTTTTTGTGATAAAGAAGGTGATGGGAAAATATACTAGAAAGTGTGGAATAACACTAGCTTGACACAGCTTTGTATATCCTCTCCGCAAACAAATCAGGTTTCAAACATTAAAAACTAAAATGGTTCTGAGGCAAGGAATTGTGTGGGGGGGGAACATCTTGCCTGATATGGGGCCTCTGAGAGGCCATGAGATTGCACTTCTCACAACTGAATCTAGATAATTAGGCTACAAGCAAGAACACCTGCTTATCAGTTGAGACTGGTACTTCAAGGCCAATCGGCCTAGGAAGGTTGGTGAGTGTGTGACCGTTAGGCACGAAAGCTCCAGAAGATTTCATCATCAGAAAGCCCCCTGATTGTCCAATTAATTCCTGGCTGTTGCTGGGCATTTCCCATAAGAATAGGATCCAGATCTTGGGTTTTTGTTCCCCAGTGTTCTTTGGTGCTACCTGATGTTGGGGTTCCATTTTCCACCTGCTATCCAGGCTATACATCTCTGGGGAGATGTGGAACCATGATGTTACTCTGCTGGTTTACCTCTATTGTGAGTATAGATTAGGCTAGACAGCTTTGTGTTTATTTATTTATTTAATTTATATATCGCCCCATAGCCGAAGCTCTCTGGGCGGTTCACAACAAGTAAAACATCTGATATACAATTAAAACCAATATACAATTTGAACTCTCTCTGTATGTTACCTAGCCCTTGGGGGTGTTTGGTTTAAGGAACTATTTTGCTGCTATACTTTTTGCAATTATATTTTATTCTGATAAAGCTACATTTTATTTACCAGTGTGTGTTAATTTCAGGGGGAATTGGCTCTGAATCCAGCACCTTGGCCAATTAGCCACGGATTACCGTATATTTGGGTATTTTGCCTGAAGGCTCCAAGACAAAGAGTGTATCTTTGGCTCTTGTCTTTTGGAATCCTTGCAGGGTCTATTTCTGGCACTTTGGGTTTTCCCTTGGCCCAGAGTGGGTGACCAGTTTAAGGGGTGGTGGCAGTCTACCTACCTTGCTGGGTTGTTGTTGGTTTACTCAGCCCTGGTAAGGGAGACACGGGTTGTGCCTGGCCAGGATCAATTGCCTTGGGCTTGGAAACTGAGTCCTGGTGTGAACTGGCAGCAGTTCATGACAGCTGACATTTTCTAATCTCCCTACAACCCTTATGGGGCAAAATATCAGGATGAATGATCAATAAACAGATCATCTGGAAGTGAAGTGTCCCCAGTTAGAGTGCATGCGCTCAGGCAGAGCATCCTACAAGTGGGATCTGCAACAAAATGTTGCAGTGTGGAGTGCTCCTGCTCAGGGTGCCAACCAGCCAGACCCTTTTCTAGGACACAGCATTCCATTCCCTTTTCTTTTCCCACCCAGTTTTTATCTCCCCCCAAGTCACCCAGTGAAAAGCAGTATACAAATGTTTTAAATAAATAAATAATATGGCCACTGAGTATACTGGGTCCGCATTGGGACATCCTGAGGTTTCCCTCCACCCCTCCCTTAGGGTTTTTCCCCCTTCTAAATGGAAATCTGCAAATCTTGGGGTTCCTGCAACTCTGTCAATACCTGCCTCTTGTGGGTGGATGGAGCCAGAGTTTATGAACCTGGTGCAGTCTGTCATAAGGTTTTGTGCAGTTGGGCATATGGGATTTAATAAGGAGCTAGGTAGTTTCTAAAAAAAGAAATAGAAAAAAGGAAAAAGAAATAGATAAAAAGAATTAGAAAATGAAGACAAATACTGGTTCCTTTAAAATCACAACCTTAAATTAATAGTATATTATTGGACTACTTTACTAGTTTGGGGGCAGGCAGTGTGCTGGCTGCTTGTGCAGTAGGGGGAAAGCTTAGAATAAACCCTGGAAGGTGCCATTTTGGCTTCATAAAAATCCTCACTTGGAGAATTTAGTTTGCTATTAGTATAACGTAGGGCTGGGGAACCTGTGGCCTTCCAGATGTTGTTGGACTCCGGCTCCAACAGTTTGCTGGCTGCTATTGTTAGAACCCTACATGTAATAATACAGTGACTAGTATGTAGGGACAAAGAGAACTACTAGAATCATAGAATAGCAGAGGTGAAAGGGGCCTATAAGGCTATCAAGTCCAACCCCCTGCTCAATGCAGGAATCCAAATCAAAGCATTCCCGACAGATGGCTGTCCAGCTGCCTCTTGAATGCCTCCAGTGTCAGAGAGCTCAGCTGAAATCTGGCTTCCTGCAACTTGAGCCCATTATTCTGTGTCCTACACTCTGGGATGATCGAGAAGAGATCCCGACCCTCCTCTGTGTGACAACCTTTCATGTACTTGAAGAGTGCTATCATATCTCCCCTCAGTTTTCTCTTCTCCAGGCTAAACATGCCCAGTTCTTTCAGTCTCTCCTCATAGGGCTTTGTTTCCAGTTCCCTGATCATCCTTGTTGCCCTCCTCTGAACCTGTTCCAGTTTGTTTGCATCCTTCTTGAAGTGCGGAGACCAGAACTGGATGACGCCTAACCAGTGCTGAATGGTTATTGTACAGAAATAGAAGAGGATAATAAAAAAGGTAGAACAAGAGCCCTATTCCAAAAGATTAGAGAAATCAAAGGGAAATTTAAAACAAGAAACAGGGTTGTTGAATAATCAACAGGGTAACACACTGACTGATCGAAA
This sequence comes from Rhineura floridana, assembly GCF_030035675.1. Classification (NCBI taxonomy): domain Eukaryota; kingdom Metazoa; phylum Chordata; class Lepidosauria; order Squamata; family Rhineuridae; genus Rhineura; species Rhineura floridana. Next base: position 15,914,400 of record NC_084494.1, read on the forward strand.
TGAAATAAATGGAAAATGGAAGCAATACATTGAAGAACTCTATAAAAGAGATGCAACGATGACATTCATTCATGGAGGAACCGTATGATGAAGAACCAGAAATTTTAGAATGTGAGGTGAAAGCTGCACTTAAAATACTTGGAAGAAACAAATAACCAGGAACAGATGGCATACCAATTGAGTTGCTACAAGTTACTGAGATGGAATCTATCCAATGTTTGAGAAAAATTTGTCCACAAATATAGAAAACAATGGCCCACAGACTGGAAGCCTTCAATATAACATCCCAATTCCAAAGAAAGGGGACCCCAGGAAATGCAGCAATTATTGAACTATTGCCTTAATATCCCATGCAAGTAAAGTAATGCTCAAGATTCTACAACAAAGGCCCGTACCATATATGGAGTGAATGCCAGATGTCCAAGCTGGATTTAGAAAAAAGATGCACCAGAGATCACATTGCAAACATGTTGGATAATGGAATGGACCAAGGGATTTCAGAAGGAAATCACCCTGTGTTTTATAGATTACAGCAAAGCCTTTGATTGTATAGATCACGAAAACCTATGGAATGCTTTAAAAGAAATGGGGGTGCCACAGCATCTGATTGTTCTGATGCACTACCTATACTCAGGACAAGAGGCTACTGTAGGGACAGAAGATGGAGAAAGCAATTGGTTCCCCATCGGAAAGGGTGTGAGACAGGGGTGTATTTTATCACTCCGCTTGTTTAATCTATATGCAGAACATACCATACGGAAAGCAGAATTGGACCAAGAAGGAGGAGGTGTGAAAATTGGAGGGAGAAATATCAATAATTTAAGATATGCAGACGATACCATACTACTAGCAGAAACCAGTAATGATCTGAAATGAATGCTGATGAAAGTTAAAGAGGAAAACACAAAAGCAGGACTACAGCTGAACTTCAAAAAGACTAAAGTCATGACAACAGAAGATTTATGTAACTTTAAAGTTGGCAATGAGGACATTGAACTTGTCAAGGATTATCAATATCTTGGCACAGTCATTAACCAAAATGGAGACAATAGTCAAGAAATCAGAAGAAGGCTAGGACTGGGGAGAGCCGCTATGAGAGAACTAGAAAAGGTCCTCAAATGCTAAGATGTATCACTGAACACTAAAGTCAGGATCATTCAGACCATGGTATTCCCGATCTCTATGTATGGATGTGAAAGTTGGACAGTGACAAAAGCAGATAAGAGAAAAATTAACATTCGAAATGTGGTGTTGGAGGAGAGCTTTGCGCATACCATGGACGGTGAAATAGACAAACAATTGGGTGTTAGAACAAATTAAACCAAAACTGTCACTAGAAGCCAAAATGATGAAACTGAGGTTATCATACTTTGGACACATCATGAGAAGACATGATTCCCTAGAAAAGACAATAATGCAGGGAAAAACAGAAAGGAGTAGGAAAGGAGAAAGGCCAAAGAAGAGATGGATTGATTCCATAAAGGAAGCCACAGACCTGAACTTACAAGATCTGAACAGGGTGGTTCATGACAGATGCTTTCGGAGGTCACTGATTCATAGGGTCACCATGTCGAAATCGACTTGAAGGCACATAACAACAACAACAAGGATTGATGAAAGGATGTGTCATAAAACAAGACAAGGAAAACCCTGGGTATGAGTGCAATGATTGTGTATATGGGTGTGAGTGCTTGATGAAAATGAGAGATTGTGACAGGAGTTATGTGGGCAGAATGTTCTGAAGAGCTTGATTTATGTTACTAAGTGATTTACAAACATCATATTTCTTTATTAGAATGTTAAAGCAATATGTTGTTACATATATGGATTTTATGTTGTATTGTATATTTATGCACTTGGCATATGGAGGGTCACAAATTCCCCATAATAGTAATCTTATTATGCAGATACTGATCCCTATGTGCAGGGATTTATTTATAATATGAAGATGCATTCTATCATGCAAACTGAAATACACCCCTCCATGAAGACCTCAAACTGCAGATAAGATGGTAAATCTGTATTCAGAAGTCCTCTTTCATCCCTCCTATTACTGGAGTTTGGTATTTTTATTTTTATTTATTATTTGATTTATATCCCACCCTTCCTCCCAGCAGGAGCCCAGGGCAGCAAACAAAAGCACTAAAAACACTTTAAAACATCATAAAAACAGACTTTAAAATACATTAAAACAAAACATATTTAAAAACATTTTTTAAAAAGCTTTCAAGACACCTTAAAAAAGATTAAAAACATATTGTTTAAAAAAAAGGTTTAAAAACATATTAAAAAGCAATTCCAACACAGACGTAGACTAGGACAAGGTCTCAACTTAAAAGGCTTGTTGAAAGAGGAAGGTCTTCAGCAGGCGCCGAAAAGATAACAGAGATGGCGCCTGTCTAATATTTAAGGGGAAGGAATTCCACAGGGTAGGTGCTGCCACAGTAAAGGTCTATTTCCTATGTTGTGCGGAATGGACCTCCTGATAAGATGGTACTGCAGGAGGCCCTTGCTTGCAGAGTGCAGTGATCGACAGGGTATATAAGGGATAAGAGGGTCTTTCAGATATCCTGGTCCCAAGCTGTATAGGGCTTTGTACACCAAGACTGGAACCTTGAACTTGGCCCAGTAGTAAATGGGCAGCCAGTGCAATTCTTTCAGCAACAGAGTGACATGTTGGTGATACCCTGCCCCAGTGAGTAGTCTCACCATCGCATTTTGCACCACCTGCAGCTTCTGGACCACATAGAGCGCATTACAGTAATCCAGCCTGGAGGTTACCAGTGCATGGACAACAGTGGTCAGGCTATCCCAGCCTAGAAACGGCCACAGCCAAAGCTGGTAAAAGGCACTCCTAGTCACTGAGGTCACCTGAGCCTCTAGCAACAAAGATGGATCCAGGAGCACCCCCAGACTACGGACCTGCTCTTTCAGAGGGAGTACAACCCCGTCCAAAGCAGGCAACTGACCAATTATCTGAACTCGGGAACCACCAACCCACAGCGCCTCTGTCTTGCTAGGATTCAGACTCAGTTTAGTGGCCCTCATCCAGCCCATTACTGAGTCCAGGCAGTGGTCCAGAGCTTGCACGGCCTCTCCTGATTCAGATGTTACAGAGAAATGGAGTTGGTTATCATCAGCGTACTGCTGACACCTCACCCCAAATCTCCTGATGACCTCTCCCAAGGGCATCATATAAATGTTAAACAGCATGGGGAAAAAGATGGTACCCTGTGGCACCCCACAGCACAACTGCCAGGGGGCCAAAAGACAATCACCCAATGATATTCTCTGGAAACAACCTTGGAGATAGGATCGGAACCACTGTAAAACAGTGCCTCCAATACCCTTCTCACCAAGTTGGCCCAGAAGGATACCATCAAGTAAGAGTAACAGGGTTGCACTTCCCCTGTCTTTCTCCCGATAAAGATTATTCATCAGGGCGAACAAGGCTGATTCAGTCCCATAACCAGGCCTGAACCCAGACTGGAATAGGTAAAGATAATCTGTTTCATCCAAGAGTGCTTGCAATTGCTGCGCCACAACCCTCTCAGTCACCTTCCCTAAGAAGGGGGTATTTGTGACCAGTTGGTAATTGTCACAGCCCAATGGGTCCAGGGTGGGCTTTTTCAGGAGCGGTTGGATCACTGCCTCTTTCAGGGTGGCTGGAACCCCTCCCTCCCGCAATTATGCATTGACCACACCCTGGATCCACATATATTGCCATGGAGTGCGGAAATGAATAGTCTGGTAAGACTGGTGTTTGAAACAATAAAGAAACTCAAGGTGAATTCCTACTGGAAATTAAAGTCATTGACTACAGACATACATGTGGCCATTGTAGAGCCATGAGGCTCACACCCACAGGCACTATGTCTGACTGACTAGAAAGGAAGGAAAGAAAGCCTGACAAGTAGGAGAATCAGCAAGGAAACAATAGGTTGTCTCTCTGTCTGCCCTCCCCTCCCCCCGATTCAGGTCACTTGTTACAAGCATTGGTGCTTTACTCCCAACATTTATCAGTTAGCTGATGTGGTTCTGATGCCCAGCACCAGGCTGGTACAATGCCCTCTTGTGTGTAACAGAAAAGAGAATCTATCTGAAAAGTAACTATATAAATTAGACAAATGGCAAAAGGAAACTGATTTATCTATATCTATATCTAGTAACCATCTTGAGATGGAGCGTAAGAGGAGACTGCAGCCTAAAATGGATGAGGCTCAGGTAAATGCTTTTAAGGTTTCAGGCTGCACCTAAGACTGCTGGCAGAAAGAAACACAGATTACCTGATCCCCCATTTCTGAAAATACGTAACTCAGTAATCACACAGATCCTCTCTCCTCTTCCTCCTTCTTCTCCAGGTTTTCTCTGCAACAGGGGAGCTTCACCACATCCTTGATGTGAATGACCACCATTGCAGCAACTGGATGTGCTATGTGAATCCAGCCCCCGCTCGCCTAGCCCAGAACTTGATGGTTTGCCAGCACAATCTGGAGATCTATTTCTACACCATAAAACCCATCTCAGCTGGAGCTGAACTTTTGGTTTGGTATACCCATGAGGTATCTAGGCATTTCCAGTGCTTGCTCTCGAGGAAGCTGGCAGCCAAGCCAGGTGAGGGGATACTCTGTAGGTGGTGAATATCTTGCCAATATCTTGAACAGCAACAATTTAGGCGAGGCCCATCTTGTTCCAGAACCAACAACATGAGCACATCACTCTCCTCCTACTCCCATCGCCCAGCCATAGTGAGATGGAAAAAGTTTGTCTTTGAGAAATAGACTCTGATATAGTGATGGAGGAGAAATTTGATTTTGTTTGCATTTTAATGAGAAACTATCTAATTCACACTTCTCAAACCAGTATGAGAACTGAAACACTGCTATCCTGCTATTGTGATGTATTGTTTTCCTTTTAATTGTACCAAATATTAACTGTTTATTGCATATTGTATATTGATTTTTTATGTTGTAAACTGCCCAGAGAGCTCCGGCTTTGGGGCGGTATAAAAACTTAATTAAAAAAAAATTCTTCATAATCTGCACTTCTCCAGATTTTGTGATGCACTTCTCATATTGTAGAAACAATATGTTCAGAAATGCCTATAATACAAATGCATACAACTGCATATGTTAGTGAAAATAGTATGCAAAAATGCAGTATATTAGGGGAAATTCCTTTGCAAAAATGCATATATTAGGCAAAACTGCATACAGAAATGTGTAAATTGAGGCTGAATCCTAAAAAGATAGAGGTGTTGTATGTCCCAAGCTCTCAAGTCCAGGAGGTGGGAAAACAGCCTGTTCTGGATGGGTTGACCTTCTCTGGAAGGAGCAAATCCATAGTTTGGGAGTGCTCTTGGATTCAAAACTTTCACTGGAGGCTCAAGTGGCCTCTGTGGCTAGGAACACTTTTTTCCAGCTCCAGAGATGGCTTGGCCACTGTACTCCACACTCTGGTAACATCCAAACTGGACTGTTGCAGTGTGCTCTACGTGGGACTGGCTTTGAAGACACTAAGAAACTTTAATTGGTTTAAAATTCAGCAGCCAGACAACTGTAGGGCAGATCTCATATAACTCCTGTTTTAAAACAGCTGCATTGGTTGCCAGTTCATCTCTGGGACCAATTCAAGGTGCTCATGTTAGTGCACAAAGGCCTGAAAAACTTAGTCCTCAAATATCTGAAAGACTGCCTCCTTTCTTACAGACCCTCTTAGGTTTTAAGATCAACAGAGGGGGTCGTTTGCCATCAGAAACTCAGGAGGTAGTGGCCTGAGAAAGGGCATTCTCTGTGGTAGCCCCTAAATTGTGGAATTCCCTCCTCACAGAGATGCTTCTGACACTTTCATTATACAGCTTTCATCATATACTGCAGACACACCTTTTTGACCTGGCCTTTGACACTTGAGATGTATATTTTTAGGACTCATTCTAGTTCTGATTCTGATTCATTTTAAACTGTTTTTAATGTTGTATTTTAAACTGTTGTAACTTGCCCTGGGATGGGCAAGAGTGAAGTGTGGGTAATTATTATTATTATAGAAATTTGCCCTAAAATATTGATGAATTTTCATGAGGACTTTTTTTCACGCAAACTGTTGTGAAACTTAAGATTGGTAAAATAAGAAACTGAACAACACCAAAATGGATAGATTCACCTATCCCTTGTCAGGACTAGTTTGTCTCATGGAATTTGATATCTGAAGCAGGTTTTAAAAATATATATTTGACTTTACTTCTTTTCTTTCTTTAATTAAAAAAAGGAAGTTTTATGCCCTGACGGTTGTGGAAGATACACTTGAACCTTTTGAGGTCACCTAATGATACATTTTTGTTAAAGTTTCCATAAGTAAAAATACATCTACTTGAAAATAAACAGCAGCAATGAAAAGCAGATTTATTTTTTCTTTACAGAATATCTAGACTCAAGGGATTTCCCAGTAGAACCTTTCCCTGAGATGGTCAATAGACTGCTACAGAATGACCCCAAAGATGACCAAAGATGCACAGCTATTCACACAAAGAAAGCCAAGAACGATGATGAGGAAGAGAGAATTGATGCTGAAGAGCTAGAACAAGGCATGCCGCCAAGTAAGACAGCAAAAAACCAAAAAGTGGCTCCCAGGCCAGAGACCTCCAGGAGAGTGAAAGAGCCGCTCACAAAGCTTAGCTTTCCCCACAACACATCCAGGGAGAATGTTACTCCTGAGAAGTCTGCTCCTCTGAGTCAAAGGGGCACAGCCCCAGAGAAACAGCATGGTGCCAGTTGCTACCCATACAACCAGACTACCTTGCTCCAGAAGGAACTTCCGCTCCAACCTGACAACCCCTATTCCTCCAGCTCAGGGTGCCAGCCAATGGGCAATCTGCTCCGGGCATATTCCTTCAGCACCTCAGCTGCCCACTACCCCAAATCTGTACTGGTTCCTCAAATCTTCTCATTTCCATTGGGACTGCCTCTAACCGACCCTATAGAAATTGCACCCCTAAATTTGTCTTCCCAGGGCACTCTAGGGAAAAGAGCAATTCCCTATCTAGAGATGTGTCAAACTGTCTTCCCTTCCATCTTGCCACATGGAAAACAAGCAGCCAAGAAACCACAGGATCCTTCCTCTTCCCTCCCCACCAGGATCTTTAAATTTTTGGCCTCTGACCAAGGCCACCCCACCCTTTCACATGGCACCATAGTTCAGCAACTGAAAGCTACCTCTCACTTTGCCTACCAGCATGAGGCCATCAACCTCAGCATGCCAAAGACCACTCCACCAGAGTCCCAGGAAAGCAGAAAGTCTGTGACCCACCCTCTGGAAAAGAAGAATGACAAAATTAAGTACAAGTGCAACGTCTGCAACAAGAGCTTCGGGCAGCTCTCTAATCTCAAGGTAGATCCAGGAACATGAGCACACATTTGAGATCAAATTCATAAGTAGATATCATTCTCCCCATCAAGAACCATCTAATCCTCTCTTTAGCCCTACCTGAAGACTTACATCTGTTTCCTGGGCATGGTGGCTGTGTGACATTTGTATACTGACAAGTATCAGCTTATCTAATATTGCTGTGTGCTCACTCTGTACACTTGCTCTACCCATGTGCAATTGCAATCTAGGACCACATTTACGCCATTTATTTCTTTATTATTTGATTTATATCCCACCCTTCCTCCCAGCGGGAGCCCATTTATTCCACTGTTATACCACTTTAAACAGTCATGGCTTCCCCCAAAGGAGCCTGCAAAGTGTAGTTTGTGAAGGGTGCTGAGAGTTGTTAGGAGACTCCTATCCTCCTCACAGAGCTACAATTCCCAGAGTGGTTTAATAGTCAGTCCCTCTTCCCGGAGAACTCCGAGAACTGTAGCACTCAATGACAGCTGGTGGCTCCATGTCAGTGGGGCAGTGGAATCTTCTCTAGGTTTTATTCTGAACTTTCAAGGCACTTTGGACAGTGCTTTGGATAGCACCTTTAAAGTTCTGACTAAAACCTGGAGCACATTCCATTGCCTCACTGACATGGAGCCACCAGCCGCCACTGGTAGCGCTGTAAAAGGAATAAGAGTCTCTTCTTAGCAGGGCCGGCGCCAGGCATGCCGGGGCCCTTGGGCACCAACAAGCCCCGGGCCCTGACACACACACACTTGCACACTCACACCACCTACCTACCTTTCCCTTGGTGAATGCTGTCTGTGCTGTATGTGCATGCCTGCCATCAACCAAGATGATGGCCTAGGCTTCCCTAAGGGGCTGATGCCTCCGCCGCCATCTTGGTTGATGGCACGCTTGTGTGCTACACATGCACATCCCTGCCATCAACCAAGAAGGCAGTAGGTGCATGAGCCCCTTAGGGAAACCTTGGCCACCATCTTAGTTGATGGCAGGCTTGTGCCTGCAGCGCAACCAGCATTTACGTTGAGGGACAGGTAGGTGGGGTATGCAGATGGGCGTCGCAGGCCTGTGCAGCAGTAGGGCGGTGCCTAGGAGCTCCTTTTTGCAAACTGCAGAAGGGTTGGGAGCCAACACTGCTGCAGATCGCAGAAGTGAGTGTTACCCACCCACCCTAAGGAGGGGTCCTCCAGGGGACCCTTGAGACCCAGGGGCCCTCGGCTAGGGCCCGTCCTGGCCACCCTCTGGTGCCAGCCCTGCCTCTCAGTATCCTTTCACAAACTATACTTCCCAGGATAACTATACTTCCCAGTAAGGGTCTAGCATTGCATACCTCCCGTGACTTCCATCCCTTCCAAGCTCACACTGAACTATTCTCCTCCCACAGGTCCATCTGAGAGTGCACAGTGGCGAGAGGCCTTTTCAGTGCCAGATCTGTAAAAAGCGTTTCGTCCAGCTGGCTCACCTTCAGAAACACCACCTGGTGCACACAGGCGAGAGGCCCCACCTGTGCGTGGTAGGTGGCACTTTTCTTTCCTCATTAAGGAGCATGAGGAAAGGGGCGGTAGAGAAGACCACCAAATCATACTTAATTTCATAATCCATATAACATTCCAAACTTCTCTTATATTTTAATAAGGTATCTTGCTCTTCCAATAAAGTTTAAGAAATGGCCACCAGTTCTGCAAAATCAAACAAATACCAGCCTTTCTTAATTTTTTTATCATACATGATCATTCATATGTTGATTTTAATTTTTTTATGTATTCATTTTTAATATTTCTGTAATTGTACACCGTTTAGTTGCATTGCAGTACAGTCAGGAATAAAACTTCTGTCGCTGCAAGGAACTATCTAATTATAGTGCAATCTGCCAGTAATTCATTGGGGCCATACTGAATTTGGAAGCAGTTAGAGGCAGAAGATCCTCCATGGCGCAGAGTGGTAAGCGGTGGTAACGCAGCTGAAGCTCTGCTCACGGCCGGAGTTTGATTCCAACGGAAGTTGAATCTCCGGTAAAAGGGGTCGAGGTCCACTCAGCCTTCCATCCATCCGTGGTCGGTAAAATGAGTACCCGGCATATGCTGGGAAGTAAAGAAAGGCCAGGGAAGGAACTGGCAATCCCACCCCATATATACAGTCTGCCTAGTAAACGTCGCAAGACGTCACCCTAAGAGTCGGAAACGACTCGCGCTATAAGTGCGGGGACACCTTTACCTTAGAGGCAGAAACCAGAAGAAGAAAATTTATAATTAAAGTTATTTATTCATTCATTCATTTATATCCTGTTCTTCCTTCCAGTAGGAGCCCAAAGTTATGTGCACCTTTGCTGAACAGGCCTTATTTCTGAGCAAACAAAAATCATATAACCATAAGGAAATGCAGTGCTGGATTGTGCTATATTCAGATTTGGAAAGTTTTTTTAAAAAGGAATTTGTTCAAGTTTAATATGTCCAAAGAGGAGCTAACTCCAGTTTGCATTTGTCCCTTTAAAAATGAACTAGTTTGGTTCACATTCAGTCCACAGTTCCATTCACCTTCAACCAAATGAACCTGAGGGGGGAAAAACAGCATTTAGAATGTTACAAGCTGTTTTGCTGAAGTATAAAATATACTTAAGAAAACGAAATCATCAAGGCACACACACACACACCATGGAATGTGAATTATTTCATTTATTTTTCCCAACAATCTTTAAGCTTAAAGACCCCAAAAGTCTAAGGAGTCAAAAGACATAAGAGAATGAACTTGAAGATGAATAATTCAAAGGTGTGCCCCAAAATGAATTTAACTCGTGTCCAGTTCAATTATGGGAACTACTTTCAAGTGTAGTTTAGAGATTTCTGAACTAATTCAGTGAACCTCATGAAACCAAGCTAGTTCATTCCAAGTACTGGCTATATTTAGTACTATGAGGAAACACCATTTTAATTCTGCTTCTAGCCAATGCCTGAAAAAGCAGCACCGCAGTCATGCTAAATGAGCCTCTTTGGAGGCTGCTCTTCTGAAATCTAACTAGTAAAAGAGAAAGCTCAAGGCTTAATATGATCCAGATCATTTTAGAAATTAAGCACACAGCAACCTCTGGGTCCTACTTCTTCCCATCATGCACCAGTGGTGGACTAACAAGAAACCTATCTCCTCCTCCAGATCTGCCACAAACGCTTCAGCAGCACCAGCAACCTCAAAACCCACCTGCGCCTGCACTCTGGGATAAAGCCTTATGCATGCTGCGTGTGCCACAGCCGTTTCACCCAGCACATCCATCTCAAGCTCCATCAGCGCCTCCATGATCGCCGGGCCCTGAACTACTGCCCCAGCTGCTGCAAGACCTACATCCACCTGGTTAGCTTGGAGGTACACTGCCGGGGATATTGCCCACTTACCCCATGCGCCAACTACTTGCCTGCCCAGCTCCACCATTTCAATGATATGATTGACCGCTTTGACTTCAGCCTAGATGCCGACCACCTGGAGGAGGAAGAGCCTGATCCTGTCAAGGCTGCTGTGCTAGTGGAGGCCATCATTCTGAGGGAAATGGCGGTCGGTGGCCACCACTCCACTTGGCAGGAAGGAGGCCTTTTGAGGGCCTACTCCAGATCTTGCCATCATCTGAGCTGAAGCAGATGGTGACAGAATTATAGGAACGTCTCTGCTGTGGCACACCAGCTGCATACATTGCACACCATACATTTAAAGCATAGTTAAAAACACATGACTTTCCTCAGAGAATCCTGGGAACTGTAGTTTCTTAACGGTGCTGGGAGTTGTAGCTTTGTGAGGGGTAAACTACCTTTCGCAGGATTCTTTGGGGGAAGTCATGTACTTTAAATGCATGGTGTATACATAGCCACCATCTTTGCAATTTCCTCCCCTGAGAGGTGTGCCTTGCACCAACCACAGCAGTTCTTATCGCTGCTGAGTTTTTGGTGCCAGACATAAACCTTTTCATTTGCCCAGGCTTTTGAAGTGTTTGAGACTTTTATGCTGCCATTTTACCTTCTTGTATTGCTCAGCTGTGTCTTGTTTTTGTTTTTATTATTTCTGTGATTTAATGTTTTTAAATTGTGATTATTCTGTTACTGCAAGCCTTTGCTGAAGAGTGGCGTGTAAGTAATTGAAAACAAAAAATTGTTTGGCCTAAGGTATTTTGCTGCCTGAAGCAGAGGACAAGATGATGCCCCTTTCTTCCATGTACAGAAACTTCCACGTATGGTACAGCTCTCCCCACCACTCCTGAGGGCAGCAGACTGAGTAAGGGAGTACAGAGCAGGCTGTATGGGACACCAGTTCCATCCTCCAACACCTCACTACCACTCCTCACAGCTTTCCTAGCATTTGGCACCTCACTCTAGAGTCTATCTAATAGTAGGGCTGGAACTGTGAATGAATAAAATTCCTGTAAGGTTCTACAGCAGGTGTGATGAGGCAGACGTTTGGGATATGAAAGGCAGGGGATTTTGTATTTATGTCGGCATTTGGGTACCCAGTTTGGATTAACATTTTGTTGCCAGTTTCTGGTGTGTTTGTGTGTGTGGTTTGTAAATACACTATAGATTTCCACAGGCAAAAAGACAACCATGTTCCTCCAACCCACACTTTCAGGGCTGTATGAATCACACATAAATAAGCTCCTATGCAATGGTGACTACAGCTCAACTAACAATTAGTACCTGAAACTTTGCTGGGGAGAGAGCCAGACGAACAAATGAAACAAAACAAAGTAAAACACCCAGCAACAAACAAACAGGTACGTTCTGCTGTCCAGAAGCAGTTCTATTTATGAGAGGTGATAAAGTAAGAGATTTTACCTCAGGAAAGAGATTGCAAGCACCACTGAAGTCGAGAGAGTGGGAGACAGGTAGATCAGATGCATCATGAGGCCTCATCCACCTGGAAATTCTCCTGTGTGCTATAATGCTCTTGCAAAGCTGCCATTCATTTCCATGAGTCTTGTGCTCGTGTGACATATTAAAGCCTCATCTGCCCTATATATTTAAAGCAGTACTATACCACTTTGAACAGTCGCTGCTTCCCCCAAAGTTGAGAGGTGCTGAGAGTTGTTAGGGGACCCCTATTCCTCTCACAGAGCTACAATTCCCAGTGTGGTCTAACAATCAATCCTTCTTCCCAAGGAACTCTGGGAAATGAGGGGAATGGGAATCTCCTAACAGTTCTCAGCACCCTTAACAAACTATAATTCCCAGGATTCTTTGGGGGAAGTCATGGCTGTTTAAAGTGGTATAATACTGCTTTAAATGTGTAGTACAGATGGGGGCCTACCTGACAGGAGGCCCAGGTTCAAATCCCCACTCAGCTTTCCAATATCCTTCAGCCTAGCCAACCTCACAGAGTTGTAGTAAGGATAAAAATGAGGAGGGGGAGAGCAGAGCCTTGCAGCAGGGATGGGAACCCTGGAACCCTCAGGTTTTGGACTCACAACTCTCATCAGCCCTAGCCAGCATGGCCATAAGGGATGATGGGAATTGTAATCTGACATCTTGAGGGGCAAACGTTTTTCATCCTTGATGTACACAATCATGAGCAGTGAGGAGGAAACATCATATACAAATGTAATTAATAAAATAAGAACCAGGTAGAATGTGCTTCATCTTAATTAGTAGGAAAGGGTCACTTGGATTTTCCATTTTATGCACCAAAATCATTTGAACTGGTCCTACTGCAATTAGGATAGTGGAGAAATTCGATTCAGTTTGAATTTAAAGCCAGATTTATCAAATTTGCACTTTCTGAAACAATGTGAGAACCAAAACAAAGCCATCCTTCAAAATTCGCACATATTCGAATTTTGCAATGCAGTTCTCCAACCAACTAATGTTTACAAAAATGCAAATATTAGGAGAAAGTGTGTATAAAAATGAATATATTGGTGAAAATAACACAAAATGCACTATATTAGGATAAAATGTGTACATTAGCCAAAACTGCCTATAAAAATGTATTTATTAGGAGATATTTGCACTAAAATGCTGTAGAATTTTCATGAGGATTTTTTTTTAAATCGCAAATTGCTGCAGAAATGTGGACAACTGAATCTAAGATTGGAAAAACTAGAAACTCAGAGAACCACAACTGACAGATCTTTCCATCTGTAACCTCCATATGCATTTGCTTTGGTTAAACATATATCCTGCAGTACCTTCCTTGGCTCTTCAACATCCAAACATAATCTGTCCATACCAAAACTGCCTGAGCCCCAAAGCAACCTGCGTGCCAGAAAGAGGCTTCTGCCCAGCAGCCTTCTCTTATCACTTTTGAGATGCTTGTAGCATTAACCACATATCCTTTGCTTCATATCCTGTGTTGAGGCCAACAAGGCAACCCAAACCACAAACCTAGCTAAGGCTATTTTCTGTCTGATATGGGCAAATAGCTTTAGTTTTCCAGTATTATGCTCTGCCCTTTTTTGTACCCAGAAGCAAGTGTTGGGAACCTTTGGCCCTTCAGATGTTGCCAAACTACAACTCCCATCAGCCTTAGCAAGCATGGCTAATAGCCAGGGATAATGGGAGTTGTAGTTCAGCAACATCCAGCTAAAGGTTCCCCACACCTGACCTAGAGCGTGAATGGGAAGCCTCCAGTCCATGGGCCAAATGCAGGCCTTTCTCTCTGGTTCATGGTACTCTCCTCAGGCCACACCAGCCTGGTCCGTGTCCTCCTCAAGTGCTTTTACTTAGCTGGAATGTGTCCTTGAACTGTGATGTTGCCTCTTGCTTACCTTGATGGAGAATGGACAGATGTGGTGAGGAAAGAACCTCTGACTTCTGTAGTAGGCTACATTCCAGCCACAAAAACGTAGAAGTCGCATCTGTTGCACCACCCACTTTTGCTTTTGGCCCCACCCAGCACTGCATGCACCGCCTCATGGAAGGTTACCCATGAGCGAATGTGACCTTTGCACTGACAATGGTTCTCCACCCTTGAGTCAGAAGATATGCAAGTCTATGACTTTACCCTAGTCTTTTGAAAATGGTTTAATTTCAGGCATGGATCTGTAGCCTGCAAGATCATGACTTGCTTTTTTGGGGAAAGCTTTTAATCAGAGCTTGGAAAAGTTACTTTTTTGAACTACAACTCCCATCAGCCCCAGCCAGCATGGCCACTGGATTGGGCTGATGGGAGTTGTAGCTCAAAAAAGTAACTTTTCCAAGCTCTGCTAATGTTTCAAAACTTTTTTTAACGGCTACAACGAATTAACTGCTAAAAAGTTTTTTGGTTTAGGCAAATCTACACAGTTAAAGCTGGCATGCATTTTAATATGTAGTCTTTATTTTATAGTGTGCAAATATTTCTAAATGCTGATTTTAGTTATATTTTGAATTTTTTAAAAAAATATATTTATTTATTTATTAAATTTATACCCCGCCTTATGGCCCAAAGGCCCTCAAGGCGGCTTACAAAAAACACGAACATAATACATCAATAAAACATAATACATCAATAAAATAATACAGTTCTCAAAATTAAATAACAATTCTCAAAATTAAATAAAACCTTTTTAATTTCTGACTTTTACCAGTAACTTTAATGTATGTTTTATGCACATTAGAGGGTTTTTTAAAAAATTAAGTGGCATACAGATTCTGTTAAATAAATAAATTTCTGGGATAGAGTAATATTCAAGGATTAAAATAAATGCTATGTGAGAGATCCATGATCACATCTCCTAACTGGTTGTAAAGCTGAAAAGCAGCCATGGTGAGATAGGAAGCTCAAGATGGGGGGGGTTAACTCTCCCCACCCTTCCACATGCTTGGTTTCCCATCAAGCCATTGTTTTCCCAACCCAATTTTGTTTAATATCTAGCTTGCCTAAAGCCTCATCTGCACTATACATTTAAAGCAGTACCATAACACTTTAAACAGTCATGCCCCCCCCCAAAGCATCCTGGAAACTGTAGTTTGTTAAGGGTGCTGAGAATTGTTAGGAGACCCCCTAGTCCTCTCACAGAGTTACAGTTTTCAGAGTGGTTTAACAGTCAATCCCTCTTCCTGGGAAACTCTGAAGAAGCCATGACTGTTTAAAGTATTATGATACTTGATCCTTGTCCTTCATGGCTCATTTTGAGCTGCAAAGAGAGACTGTGTGAAGGGATCAAGGCAGTGGTAAATGCATCCTTGGAAGAGGGTGCAATGCCATCAGCCCTCAAGGAGGCAGTGGTAAAGCCCATCTTGAAAAAGTCCTCCTTGGATCCCCAAGAGTTGAATAACTTTCGCCCAGTCTCTAATTTACCATTCTTGGGCAAGGTGATTGAGCGAGTGGTGGCCAAACAGTTACAGACACACTTGGATGAAGCAGATTATTTAGATCCATTCCAATCAGGCTTCAGGACTGGACATGGAACTGAAACAGCCTTGGTTGCCCTGGTGGATGATATGAGGAGGGCGTTGGATAGGGGAGAATATACCTTCCTCGTCCTCCTGGATCTCTCAGCGGCTTTCGATACCATTGACCACGGTATCCTCTTAAATCGCCTGGAGGGATTAGGAATAGGGGGCACTGTTTTACGGTGGTTCCGTTCCTATCTCTCAGACAGGCATCAATGGGTGGCATTGGGGGATGAGGTTTCAGACCCTTGGCCTCTCAATTGTGGAGTACCACAGGGTTCTATCCTCTCCCCCATGCTATTCAACATCTATATGAAACCGCTGGGAGCCATCATCAGGAGTTTTGGGCTGCAGTGCCACCAATATGCGGATGACACTCAGCTCTATCTCTCATTTAAGTCCTCACCAGAGTTGGCTGTGAATACCATGTCCAAGTGCCTGGAGTCCGTACGTGGATGGATGGGAGAGAACAGGCTGAAACTAAACCCCGACAAGACCGAGGTGTTGCTCGTGGGTGACAAGAGAAGGTCGGGAGATATAGACTTGGTACTCAACGGGTGAGATTACCCCTGAAGGACCAGGTCTGCAGTCTCGGGGTCATTCTTGACTCCCAGCTGTCCATGGAGGCTCAGGTCTTGGCAGTGAGCCGGGCAGCTTGGTATCAATTACATCTGATACAGAGGCTGCGACCCTACCTTCCTGTGCATCTGCTTCCACGAGTGATACATGCCCTGGTCTCCTCCCGCTTAGACTACTGTAATGCGCTCTACGTGCGGTTACCCTTGAAAACGGTCCGGAAATTACAGCTGGTACAGAATGCGGCGGCATGCTTGATTAAGCATAGCTGTCGCCGTGACCATATCACTCCGGTGTTAGTAGACCTACACTGGCTACCAGTTGTTTACCGGACCCAATTCAAGGTGTTGGTGTTGACCTTTAAAACCCTATACGGTTTCGGCCCAGTTTATCTGAAGGAACGCCTCCAGCATCACCAATTATGCCGCCAGACGAGATCAGCCACACAAGACCTCCTCTCGGTCCCACCAGTCAAAACAGCTAGGCTGGTGCAGACCAGAGAGAGGGCATTTTCGATTGTGGCCCCCACCCTCTGGAATTCCCTTCCTTTTGACCTTCGACATGCCTCCTACCTGATGGGTTTTCGCCGAGCCTTAAAGACCTGGCTATTCAGGCAGGCCTACAGAATTTCTGGGGTGGATTAGTTTTATGATGTATTAATTGAAGGCTGGTTTTAGATTAATTACTTATTGTGGCTTTTTGATTTGTATATTGTATTTTACTATGTTATTGTACATCGCCTAGAGTGTCCGTTAATTCGGACAGATAGGCGACTCACAAATAAAATTTTATTATAGTGCATATGGGGCAGTGGCATTCCCTAGAAAATCCTGGAAACTGTAGTTTGATGAGGGTGCTAAGAGTTATTAAAATACTCCAGACAGAACTACAATTCCAAGTTTTCTCAACATACTACAGTTCCCAGGATCCTTTGTAGGGTAGCCATGACTGTTAAATGGTCCATACGTGTTTTAAGTGCATAATATGGATGTGAACTCTTCTTCCTCTTGCATAGATGGAGTGTTGAATTTCTTCACCAGAGTCTTGCTGCCATTGTCTGTGTGAATATTTATGATCAGCAGTGCAATTAAAAAGTTTATCACAGCTGTCATCTATGCTATAAAAGAACAGGCAATTAGCAGAGGTTGCACCAATAACCAAACCAGCCTACAGGAAAATTTGACCAGATACATGGGCCTGCCACACACACAAAGAGTATGGATGCCTTTACAGGGTTGATCTACAATGCCTCTTCTATGGCTCATTGGAGAAGCAACCGGCTTGTCCAGAGCCTTGTCTTCCTCCCCCTCCTATGACTGCAGAAGACATTAATTATGCACCTTATTTTTCTCTTTATCTCGAAGAATCAAATTGCATGTGGTGGTGGCAGGTACATTTTTTATTCACCTCTCTGCCATGTTTTTTAAAGTATTATTATAGTGCCATAGCATTTGTTATAGTGTATGAGGTGGTTTCCAGAGTCCAAGAGGACAGGTTCCTCTCCAAGGAGCTTGTAATCTAAAATTTGACACCATGACACCAGGGGGGAGAAACATGGGGAGTGGGCAGGGGTAAGAATATGAAACAATTTTAATTATTTCAGCTGCACATGCTTAGGGGTATCTGCAGGTATGGAATAGGGTGTGGAAACTATGAGATTCTGTGCAAGGTTCAATGGAAAGTGTGGGTTTTAAGTGGGGATTTGAAAGAAGTAAGAGAGGTGTCATCATCACAGCAGCTGTTCTGGGAGGCAGTTCCAAGCATACAGAGCAAAGAAAGGATGCAGTCTTTTAGGAACCAGACTTCTTGAAAGGTGGATGGTGGGAGAAAAGTCAGGTAGGGATTAGGGAAGGGTGAATCTTTCAATTTTGGTTTCTCCCAGTTTCTCATTTTTCTAGTCTCATATCCAGTTCTCCACATTTCCACATCAGTTTGCAATTTTTTAAAACAACAACAAAATTTTCATGAAAATTCATTAGCATTTTACTGTGAATTTCTCCTAATATACCTATTTTTATATGCAATTTTACCTAATATACACATATTTGCAAAGCAGTTTCCCCTGAAATAATGCATTTTTGTATGTTATTTTCACTATGCATTTTTATGCATGCTCTACTCTAGTAAGAGAGAGTAATCAGCTGTATCAAAGATGGCAGAAAGGTCGCAAGGTATAAGGACTGGCTTTTAGATTTGGAAGCAAGGACAGCATCGAGTTTGGAGGTGAAGGGTAGAAGGGAAATGGAGCTATAGTTGAGAAATGGGTCAATGAATGTTTTGTTTGAGAATGGGAGAAGCAGCTACATGTTTGAACCAAGTAGAGAATGAGCCAAGCAAGCAAGAGATTGTGTGGAGGAGAGGAGACATAATGGTGGAGGACATTGCAACCAGGAAATGGGAGGGGAAGAGGTCAAAGAGGCACATGGAGGGGTAAGATGAGGGCAAGAGGGTAGTCAATTCATCAAGCAGGATGGGCTGGGTGGGAGAACAGGAAAGGATAGGGCTGTTATCCAGTTGGTGCCGTCTGGATGTTTTGGACTACAGCTCTCATCATCCCTGATCATAGGCCATGTTGATTGGAGCTGATGGGACTTATAGTCCAAACATCTGGAGGGCATCAGGCTGGGGAAGGCTGGGGTAGAGTGATGTGTAAGGGAAGGGAGAGGATGAGAGAGAGATCAGAGTGGATGGTTTTGATTTTAGCCTTAAAGAAGGAGGCCAAGTCTTTGGCAGAGAGTATGGAGTAGGGAGGTGACAGTGCAAAGCTTAGTAGAGCATCAGAGGTAGAGAAGAGGGGCAGGGATTGCTAGAGCTGGTGTGGAACAGAGAAGCACAGTAGTGCTGCTTAGCCAGGCAGATGGTAGATGTGAAGGAGAACATGAATTTAAGTTCATGTGGACAGCCTTCCAGAGGTGTCCAGCTGCATGAAAATATGTGCAAAGATGTTGAATGAAGGCAGTGAACCACGGCTGGAGATGGAAGGGGTGAATACTACATTGGGTGAGTAATGTCAAGAATTGATGATAGGGATGAACTGAAGGTGGCCTCAACAGAGAGGACAGAAGCAACAGAGAGTAGAAGACGGGACAATACTTCAGAAAGGGCCTGTAGGTCAATGGACTGGAGGTCACAAAAGGAGCAGGAGGGTCTCACTGAGGGAGGATTATTTACAGTGTTGAAGGAGATCAGATGATGATCAGATAGGAGGAATTCCACAGCAAAGAGGTCAGACACCAAGTAGAATGTGGTGAAGACAAGATCAAGAGACTGACAAAGGCAGTGTGTCCAAGAATCAGACCATAGTCGAAGGTCCAAGGAAGGGGAGATGGAAAGCACCTGGGTGTTTCATTCAGGGATTATCAACATGAATGTTGAAATTACCAAGAAGCAAAGTGGTGGCATTGTTGGAAAGAAAGATAGTCAGGCATCAAGGTCTGAGAAAAAAGTTGGAAAGGAGCCAAGCAGGTGATATGTAACAGCAACATTGAGATGCAAAAGAGAATAGAGCCTCAAAGAGTGCTTCCAGATGGTTGTTTATTGTGGGATGGGTGCTCCTTGTGCATGCAAAATGTTTGCAGCATCCAAACAACATTATTGGCATCAAAATGCCAGCCTGAATTTTCCTCCCATTTAATCCAGGGAAAATCCAGTAAGTTAAATGTTACAAACCTTTTGCGATATCTGAATGACCTGTTTACAGTATTAAACACCTGTCTAGAATACCTCTCTAATTTGTTTTTATTTTATTCCCTTCTCCCTCTTGGTTATTGTATTGAATGTATTTTTCTATAAAATGAAAAATATTTTTTAAAAGTCTATTTGGAAGCACCCAAAGAATGAACTCCAAAGACAGAAATGCAGAGGGATGGGAGGGGGCTAGAACTGGAAGAGTCTGGAAACAAAGAGTCCAACATCACCACCATGACCACCAAGGTGAGGAACATGGGTAAAGGAGAGCCCTCCAAAGGGCAGTAATTGTGGCTGTCTCAGATGTCTGGATGGGGGATTTGATTTAAGTTTACATTTAAAGGTGAATCTACCTAAGTGTCATAAATTCCACGAGTTGGCAATGGAGTGATGAGGAGGAGGAAGAGGAGACAGATTTGGGCCAATGGGAAGGTGCCAGTGACATGCCCCCAGACACAGGTGAGCTTGACAGTGACAGCTCCACCCCTGTAGCTCCAGTTACTGGAAGCACAGCCCAATCAGGTAGTTGTCTCTCCCCCTTCCCTTTGCCCCCTTCCTTGCTTAACCCTGCTGCTGCCAAGCAGGCCCCCTCCTGAGGGGAATGTTGAGGAGGGAATCCAGCCACCACATACATCTAGGTGGTGGTGCCAACAATCTCAGTAAGCCCTCACTGTTCTCTGAGGAGGAGCATTCATCTGCACACACATTCTCCACAGTGACACTCGGTCCATGCAAATAGGTGTCTGTCCAGCCTTACTTAAGGTCAATAAGGAGGTGTGTCTAGTTGCTGCAACAACATCTTAATGCAGTGTAGTCATGCCTTGTTATTCCTAGGAAAGATGCTGAATCCTGTGTAACCTGTAAGCTGATTCATGAACTTTCTATTAAAACTACTAAAGAAAAGCACACCTCTGCATTTGTGTCTGACTCCAGTGGGTTCGGGCAGGACACTAATTCAAACTTTCCAAAACAATATGCAAACCAAATCACATCCATCCTCCAAATTTGCACATATGTAACTTTGCAATGCATTTCTTCAGCCAAGTAATGTGTGCAAAAATGCATATACTAAGGCAAAGTGTGCTTAAAAAGGGACATCGTAGTGAAAATAACATACACAGTGTTTGCTATTAAGGAAAATATAATTATCATAGAATCATAGAGTTGGAAGGGGCCTTGTAGGCCATCGAGTCCAACCCCCTGCTCACAGCAGGAAATCCACAGCTAGAGCATCTCCCACAGATAGCTGTCCAGCCTCTGCTTGAAGACATCCAGCGAAGGGGATCCCACCACCTCCCTAGGCAGTCGGTTCCATTGCCGAACCGCCCTTACTGTCAAGAAGTTCCTTCTAATGTCAAATCTGAATCTACGCTCCTGCAACTTAAAACCATTAGACCTAGTCCTACCCTCTGGGGCAGCAGAGATCAAATCTGTACCCTCCTCTATGTGACAGCCCTTCAGGTACTTAAAGAGTGCAATCATGTCACCCCTCAGCCTTCTCTTCACCAGACTGAACATGCCAAGTTCCTTCAACCTTTCCTCATAAGACTTGTTCTCCATACCGGCTATCATCCTCGTCGCCCTCTTCTGAACCCGCTCTAACTTGTCTATATCTTTCTTAAAATGAGGCGCCCAGAACTGAACGCAGTATTCCAGATGAGGCCTGACTAATGCAGAATATAGTGGGACTATTACTTCCCTCGACCTGGAAACTATAGCTCTGTTTATGCAGCCCAAAACCACGTTTGCCTTTTTTGCAGCAGCATCACATTGCTGGGTCATATACTAGGGGCTGCCACCCCTACATGCTTCATGTGACAACCCAACCACCTAACCCCAGGAATGGTAACCCCAGATACCCCCCCTTGCCAAACCACCCAGTTCTGCCAGGCATTGCCATGTGGCCACTACCACCTCACTAACCTGACACCAACCTGCCCCATGGCCGCTCACACTCATCTATCAGTCGGTTGCCCACCTGCCCACCTCCCTTACTGGTTTGCTGCACACAAGCCTCACTCATTTGTTCCATGCCTCACCGACCAGCACCATCACTTCTCAACATACTGTAGTTTGCAGTGCCATCTGCCAAGCAAACTGCAGTGTGATTACCTTTTACATTTTAATGAATATAGGAAGATTAGAGGAAATATGCTTTGCAAAAATGTGTATATTAGGCAAAATTGCTACAAAATTGTATATATTAGGATTTCCACAAGAATTTTCTTAAAAATCGCAAACTGATATGGAAATTAAGAGAACTGAATTAATACTGGAAAAATTAGAAAATGAAATGCACATATTCATCCATCCCTACTTTAACAATGGAAGTCAGGGCAAGTAGCTGGAAAGATTGGAGCAGATCATGGAGGGCAACTGCAGTCTGGATAAGGGAGCAGCAGTTGCTGAAGAAGCAGGAGAAGGCAACAAGGAGGAGAGCAGACAATGAGTAGAGAAGTGCGGCGTGTGCCTAATTTTCTTCACAAAAGTGATGTGTGACTGACTGTGCAGAGCACAATCCTCCCCCATCTTACTTCCTCTTGAATATCACCTCAGGCCTTTTTGTCTCAGCTTGGTTCCATTACCCAGCCAGGCTGGAAGTAAGGTGATGAAACTCTGGTGAGGTAAGGTGGACAAGGTTCTAGCTTTGACCATCAAAATATATGGACAGTTGAAATTGTAAAGTGGTGAGTATGTATCCATCTACTGTATGGAGCAGTTACATCAATAAACATGGCTGCCACCATCTCATATAGTGAGGAGAGAAGACGCTTTAGTTAGCCAGGAACCGGTATATGCACTCACTGCTGCCCTCACCAGTTCGCTTGCGCCCCTTCCCTGTCATAGAAGCCATCAGTTTCGCCTGCCCTGTGAGGAACAGCAGCAAGACCACCTGCTCTGGGGGTGATGGTATCAGCTGGGCTCCCATGAGCCTATCTGCTGCAATGGGAGTGATGAGAAGCTGGCAGGTTCCAGCTAGGCCCTAGAAGGTCAAGGCCTTACCCAGTATGGCAGGGATAACCAATGTAGTGCCCTCCAAGCATTGCTGGACTCCAACTCCCATCAGCTTTATTCAGTATGACCAATGGTCAAGGAGTCCAACAACATCACTATAATGGCTATCTCTGCTGAAAAGGTAACCACTTCTGATTATATTACAGTCACTTCCAGGAAGGCTGGGTCGTCATGGATTTTCCTCAGGGGCCACTAAGACCTCCTCTCTCTCTCTCAACAGTGAGTGGCCCATTTCCATCCAAGCTGGTCATTACAAAAACCTTGTAATATTAAATTAGTTTAGTTAATTTATTAGTCACTTCCCAGAACAGGCAGGAAGTCCCAAAGCAATTTACAGAAAATACAATATAAACTTTAAAACAATACAGAACAAATAAGTAGTGTTCATTCCCCCTCAAGTTCTAAAAGCATAAAAGATCCAATCTCCCATCCAACACAAGCAACAAATGTTAAGTACTGAATCACAAAATTGTGCAAATAAATAATGAAACAAATTATATATTTATGAACACAAATGGACCAACGAAAAAAATATTGTACACCCCTAGTGAACAGTTACATTGGCAATGTATATTTCCTCGCCTTATCAAATGCATCAGAATTCCCCTCCCCTTTTCTTACCTTGATACTGTTCTGTCCAAGCCTACATCCATTTTATGCAACCTGCTGACATCTATATTCATATATACTAAAAACAAACTCTGTCTCAATTGCCTGCATAAGCCTGGTGACACAGAAAAGTTTTCAGCTGGCATTTAAAAATTAGAACACAAAGTGCCTGCTGAATTTCTATTGGCAGAACAGTCCATAGGACTGGGCTAATGTCACTAAAGGATCAAGTTTTTGTTGTCATATGTGCCTTGCCAACTCAGGGGATCGACCAATGATGATCTCAGGGATTCAGCCGGGATATAAGGGTTCAGGTGGTCCCTAAGGTATCCTGAACCTAAGTTGTTGAGAACTTTGTACATTAATACAGGGACCTTGAACCTGGCTCAGTAGTGGATGGGCAGCCAGTGCAGATATCTTAAAAATGGTGGCCCATGTTGTCGGCCAGTTGTTGGCTGGTGGCCCTGATGTCAGTGGAGCAGTGAATCCGCACTAGGTTTTAGTCCAAACTTTCAAGGAGCTGTCCAAGGTGCTTTCAGGTTTCAGAACCTTAGACAGAGCCTTGAAAGTTCAGCCTAAAACTCAGAATGGATTCATGCCTCACTGACATCAGAGCCACCAGCTTCCACTGATAAGGGTTGAACTACTGTTTCTGGCATTCTTTGGGAGGCAGGTGGTGTGCTTTAAATGTATGATGTATATGCAGCCAACAAAAACAATTAAAACAATTTCATTTATAGAAACAATTAATGACATATATAAAAACTGTTTCAAATGCAGTACAGATACAGACTTGAGCCAGCACTGAGCATGAGAGACTGATGATAAAGATAATTAAAGTAACATCAGTACCACCCAGATAGTGTGGTTGCTCTCCTCCTAGAGCCATATTAAAAGATGCAACCTGTTTGTAGTTAGAGAGTGCAGAGAAGGTGGGGTCCCATTCTTGGGATGATGGAAGGGAATGTCATCATGGTTTTGCAAGATGAGTTCTTTCACAGCCAGAGCTGTGTGGGAAAATATTTACCTGTCCTAGGATTATGTCCCATATAACTAGCACTTACTCCAGGAACAGAGTGAGGGAAATCTCAAGCCCCAAATTAATACAGGTCTAAACTAAACCAGCAAGCTGCCACTGGCAGGCACTTCCACATCATGTGCCCAAGGGTCCTGGATGGGTGTCTGCCAGTCCTGGCTGCAGGTTCTGGGGGGTCTTTCAGCAACATGTTCTCAGTTAGCTGCCTCCTTTTGCTCCTAACCACTGTTGCCATTGCCTGTTTACTTGCCTGGGCAAATTGGTGTCACCTCCCAGAAAGAGGAAGTGCTACTTTCTTGGCTTTTCTGGAGAAGGGCTGTAGCTCAGTGGTAGAACATCTGCTTTGCATGTGAAAGGTCCCATGTTCAATCCTTGGCATCTCTAGGTAGGGCTGCGAATGCCCCATCTGAAACCTTGGACAGCCACTGCCAGTCAGTGTAGACATTACTGATCTAGATGGCCCAGTGGCCTGACTCATTATAAGGCAGCTTCCAAGATTCTGAAGTTCCACTGCTTGCTCACTTAGAGAGGGCAGATAAAGGGGTTGTAACAGCCAGGAGAGCCTATGGCCATACTACCCTGAATATGCCCGACCTCATCTGATCTCGGAAGCTAAGCAGGCTCAGGCCTGGTTAGTATTTGGATGGGAGACCGCCTGGGAGTACCAGGTGATGTGGGCTTAGAGGAAGGCTATGGTAAACTACCTCTGAATACCTCTTAGCATGAAAACCCTATGAATATATCCAAAAAAATATTCATATGGTCTCCATAAGTCGTAATCAACTTGAAGGCATATAACAACAAGAACAAGGAGGAGGAGCTGCAAGACCAGGAGGCTCCAGGCATTGGCTGGGCCATCCCCTCTCGGTTGTGGTCCTTGGCAGCTGCCTGCCTGACAATGCTGGTCCCTGTTGCACTCTGGTATGTCTCTCATGCTGCGTGAACCTGTTGAGGAGTCAGTTCTATTGCATCAAACATAACCTCAAAATCAAGGGTCCACATTAGGACAGGCAGATGCAAAAGAGAAGAGGGCTTCTCTGCTTTATTAATTGTGAACTAGAAGAGGAGATTTCAACAAATGCATGCTACACTTGTTGAAATTCCCTCTTCTAGACAGCTATTAAAGATGCAGGAGCCCTGTCCTCCTTCGCATCCTTTCACCCTAATATAGGTTTTCAGTACGGTCTTCCACTGTTCATCTCAGGATAGGATAATCTAGTTCTCTGTTCCAGTCCTCCCTCAACAATTGTGTATCAGGCTTGAACAAGTAGGGGAGATAACATGTTTGCATAGCCCAAAGGTGTGTCCCATTTTGATGCAGAGCACAAAGAACAAAAATATAAGCCACTAAGAAGAGTCAAAGAACCAATCAGAGTGGGTGTTATTCCTCTCCCATCCAGCGATGCACTGGGGAAAAGAGTCCATAAACACCTAAGGAAGGGCAATTAGTAATATCCTGGGAACTGCAGGTTGCTGGGAATTGTAGCTCTGTCACAAACGGCAACACAGTGTTGATCCCATCCCATGAACTGAACTGCAGACCGCAAAAGCTTATACCAATATATATTTGTTAACTTTTAAAAGGTACCACAAGACTCTTTTGCCATTTTTTGCTGCTGCAAGAGAGTAACACAGCCAGTCTCTAGAAACTGAGTAAACATTCCAAAAAGTAATTTGCTGGGGAATTTGTAGCTCTGTCACAAACAAACTACAGTTCCCAGGATTCTTGTTGGAAACAATGACTGTTAAAGTGGCATAAGAGTTCTTTAAATGGGTGGTGTGGATGTCGTCAGAAAAAGCCCTGACAGCCAGAGTTTGGGTTTTCCCTTCTGAAAGCCAGCCTAAGCTTGCATCTCTTCATATAAATTTGAGTGGACCTGTGCCCCAACATCTTTTAAGGACCTAACAATGCAACTGATGAACAAGGGGACCCACATTCTGGGTGAGAGGCGGACAATAAAAATAATTTTATTATTATTATTGTTAAGAACTTAGAAGAATTGGATTATCAAGAAGAAATTGACATACGGAATCAGAGTCTGGCTCAGAAGCACACTGCACAGAGACAGGAAATGAAAATGAACTAGAAGCTAGCAGATTTACTTCCCTAACTGAGAGTAGATGCAAGTATGGAACAAGCCCAGGCCTGTAGGAAAATTTGGGCAGTTCTCTCTATTAAATTCTGTGTCGTAAGTTTGACAATAATTCCATTGATGATAGATCATCATACTCATCATACCTTAGGACACAGAGCACTCTGCAAGCTGTTATTAGCTAGCAAAAATGTCCTTTTATCTAATGGGTGCGGTGCACATTGAGAAGATACACAGATGCTGTCACAGCCGCCCTGGGCTCCAACTGGGAGGAGGGGTGGGATATAAATCAAATAATAAATAAATAAATAAAAATAAAATAAAATAAAGATTCATGAGGAGTATGTTGCATTGCATCTCTCTGCACTAGACATGCAGGAGATGCTTCTTCCCTACAAGCTTCCTGACCTTGGGGACTGAGCTAGTCTGTCAGACCTCATGGAAGGCAGGTAGAGCACCTGTTTATATGTGTCCTAAGGTCAATTGTTGGCATCCTCAGGTAAACTGTCAGGCATCAAGTGATGGGAAAGGCCTCCAGAGGCCCTGAAGAGAAACAGCCAGTCAAAGCAGACAATACTTTGGACTAGCTGGATGAATAAATGGCCTGACTCAGTGTAAGATCACTTCATATGTCTTGCAAGTGTAGTGCTTATCCCCCACCAGAGCAGAAGAGCACTTGGGTCACTTTAGACTCTGGACTTAATAATCTTATGGGGACCCCTCTCTTTAGAGCAAGTGCGGGGAACTTTTGGCCCTCCAGATGAACCATAACTCCTAACAGCCCCAGCAAGCATGGCCGAGGATGATAAGAGCAGAGCTTGGAAGTAACTAGTTACAAGTAACGAATTACTTGTAATTCATTACTTTTTTGAGTAACAAGTGGGTAATTCCTTTACATTTTGATTGTAATAGAACTAGGAGTAATTTTACTACTTTTGTGGAGTAATTGTAACGTTTCCAGAATTACTTTTGGGCATTACTTGGGGGGGGGAGCAGGGGAAATCTTCTGCTCCTCTGATTTGTGGATGAAAATCATGTGCCTCAAACTGGGCTTCTGTGCAGTGTCGCTCTTTCCTCATGCTCTGTGGATGGGTAGGAGGGAGGAGGCGGAGAATGAGACGGGGTGGAGTGGAGAAAACAATTATTTAAAAAAATGAATAGTGGTGGTGAAGAATGGAGTGGAGGGGAAAAGGATCCGGAGGTCAAGAACATGGATAAAGGAGGGGAAGGAGGCAGCAGCAGAATGGAGAGAAAAAATTGTGGAGGTGAAAGATGACAACGTGTGTGCGTGTGTGCGTGCGAGAGAGAATGAATACTGTGTTCACACTTGGTACACAAAGTGGCCTCCACCACCCTCTCTGGCTACTATGTTGCATTTGCAGTATTTTAACTTTTTTGCATCTCAGGGGAAAATGTTTGCTTGAGTGAGTGCCCCTTAGTTGGTGGCAGGGCAGGGTCTGGGAGGTGGTTATGTGAGAGAGATTATGCTGGCTGGCTGAGTGGGGGGGGTTGCACTTGGTTTGATGTGCAAAGATCTGAGTAGTGGCCTCAGCCTCCCTCCCCACCTCCCTTACCAGTGGAGAGACCAGCACTGCTATCTTATGGATAAAAAGAATTATTCTACTACCTCTGTATGTGTTTGTTTATTTTTAATGTTGTTTTAGGCTACTTAGATGTGCAGCAGCCAAGGCAGCACCTTGTAGGTGTTTTTTTAAAGTAACTAAAATGTAATTGTAGTGATTACTTTGGAGGAAAAATAAAGTAATCAGTTACTTTCAGAGCTATTGTAATTGTAACGGTAATTACTACTTTTCTGGGCCATGTAACTGTAACTGTAATTTACTACTTTTTAAAAGTAATCTTCCAAGCTCTGGATAAGAGTTGTAGTTCAGCAAGATATGGAGGGCTAAAGGTTCCTCACACTTTTTATTGTTGTTGTTGTTGTTTATTTATTTATATTTATTATTTCAATTTATATACCGCCCTTAGCAGAATAGCTCTCAGGGCGGTGAACAAACAAGATAAAATACAATATATCATAATAAAAATCATAAAAACATATACAAACAAACAACAAAAAAACACTACAAAAACACAATACGACAAAAATTAAAAATACGGATTAAAAGATTAAAATGGTTAAGAAAATTAAAATGCCTGGGAGCATAAAAAGGTCTTTACCTGGCGCCGAAAAGGTAAAAGTGTAGGCGCCAGGCGTACCTCTTCGGGGAGGCTGTTCCACAACTCAGGGGCCACCACAGAAAAGGCCCTAGATCTAGTAACCACCCTCCGGGCTTCCCGATGGGTTGGTACCCGGAGGAGGGCCTTAGATTCTGAACGAAGTGAACGGGTAGGTTCGTATCGAGAGAGGCGTTCCACAAGGTATTGAGGTCCCACGCCGTGTAAGGCTTTATAGGTAAGAACCAGCACCTTGAATCTCACCCGGAAGCAAATAGGAAGCCAGTGCAGACGCGCCAAGACAGGTGTTATATGCGAAGACCGACTGGTCCTCGTCAGTAGTCTGGCAGCTGCGTTCTGCACCAGCTGAAGCTTCTGAATTGTCTTCAGGGGCAGCCCTACGTAGAGCGCATTACAGTAATCCAATCTTGAAGTTACCAGAGTGTGAACAACGGAGGCGAGGTCGTCCCTGTCCAGATAGGGGCGTAGTTGGGCTACCAGACGAAGATGGTAAAATGCATTCCGTGCCACCGAGGCCACTTGGGCCTCGAGAGACAGGGAAGAGTCAAGAAGAACCCCCAAACTACGTACCTGTTCCTTCAGGGGGAGTGTAACCCCATCCAGAACAGGGTTAACATCCACCATCTGAGCAGGGAAGGCATTCACCAACAATGTCTCGGTCTTGTCTGGATTGAGTCTCAGTTTATTAGCTCTCATCCAGTCCATTATCGCAGTCAGGCAACGGTTCAGCACATCAACAGACTCACCTGAAGAAGATGAAAAGGAGAAATAGAGCTGCGTGTCATCAGCATACTGATGGCAACGCACTCCAAAACTCCTGATGACTGCACCCAGCGGCTGCATGTAGATGTTGAAAAGCATGGGGGACAAAACCGACCCCTGAGGGACTCCGCAATGGAGAGTCCATGGTGTCGAGTGATGTTCCCCAAGCACTACCTTCTGGTGACGATCCGCGAAGTAGGAGCGGAACCACTGCCAAGCAGTGCCCCCGACACCCAACTCCGCGAGTCTCCTCAGAAGGATACCATGGTCGATGGTATCAAACGCCGCTGAGAGATCAAGGAGAATCAACAGAGTCACGCTCCCCCTGTCCCTCTCCCGACACAGGTCATCATACAGGGCGACCAAGGCTGTTTCGGTGCCAAAACCGGGCCTGAAACTGGATTGAAACGGATCTAGATAATCGGTTTCATCCAAGAGCGCCTGGAGTTGGCTGGCAACCACCCGCTCCAAAACCTTGCCCAGAAAAGGGACATTCGCCACCGGTCTATAGTTGTTTAAATTATCTGGGTCCAAGGAGGGTTTCTTTAAAAGAGGTCTCACTACTGCCTCCTTGAGGCTACCAGGGACCACTCCCTCCCTCAAAGAGGCATTAACCACTTCCTTGGCCCAACCGGTGGTTCCAGCCCTGCCAGCTTTCACTAGCCAACATGGGCAAGGATCCAGAACAGACGTGGTCGCCCGAACCATTCCAAGCACCTTGTCCACTTCCTCGAGCTGCACCAACTGAAACTCATCCAATAAAGAAAGACAAGGCCGTGCTCCGGACACTTCAATGGATTCATCTGTCACAACATCAGAGTCAAGGTCCCTGCGGATACATGCAATCTTATCTTGAAAGTGTCCAGCAATTTCATTACAGCGGGTCTCAGATGTTTCCATAGTATCGTGGGGGCCAGAGTGTAAGAGCCCTCGCACGACTTTAAAAAGCTCCGCTGGGCGGCTTAAAGATGATCTAATAGAGGCAGCAAAATAGAGCTTCTTTGCTGTCCTTACCGCTTTTGTATACAACTTATTGGTGGCACTTACCAAGGCATGATTGTATCCACTGGGAGTTTTCCTCCATCTGCACTCCAGCCTCCTCCTCTCATGTTTCATCGCTCTCAGCTCCGGGGTATACCACGGAGCTGTATGAGCTCTACAGCGAAGGGGGCGCGCGGGAGCGATCGTGTCAATAGCCCGGGTCATTTCTGTATTCCACAGTGCGACCAGGGCCTCGACAGGAGCACCAGTCCTATCAGCCGGAAAATCTCCCAGAGCCCTCTGAAAACCTACAGGATCCATCCGGCTCCGGGAGCGGATCAACTTAATAGATCCTCCACCTTTGAAGAGGGAAAGAGCCGCTGTAAGTCTAAATCTCAGCAAGTGGTGATCTGTCCATGACAATGGGGTAGATGAAAAACACCCCACCATCAGATCACTATCTCCATGTCCAGTGGCGAAGATCAAATCGAGAGTATGTCCCGACACATGTGTTGGGCCAGTAGAAAATTGAGACAGCCCCATTGTTGTCATGGAGGCAATGAAGTCCTGAGCTGCGCCAGATAAGACAGCCTCGGCATGGACGTTGAAATCCCCCAGTACCAAAAGTCTAGGGGACCTCAAAAGGACCTCCGAGACTATCTCTGTCAGCTCAGCTAAGGAAGCTGTTGGGCAGCAAGGTGGACGGTACACCAACAGTATTCCTAGTCTGTCTCCCTGGCCCAACACAAGGTGGAGACATTCCAAACCAGTCGCCGTCTGGACAGGGTGCTTGGTGAGAGGAAAAGAACTCCTATAGACCACAGCGACCCCCCCTCCCCGGCCCTCAGATCTACCACAGTGCTGAACCAAATACCCGGGTGGGCAAAGCTGGGAAAGAGCAACTCCTCCCTGATCAGCCACCCAGGTCTCGGTTATACATGCCAGGTCGGCATCCTCCTCCAGAATTAAATCATGGACAAGTGAGGTTTTATTATGTACCGACCTGGCATTCAAAAGCAGCACTTGGAGATCCGAGAGCTGGCTGATAGGACAACCAACAATCCTGTGGATATGAGGAGAACCGGAACAAGGCACAGACACAATTTGTCTGGGACGAGTTCCCCTTACCTGGCCTGTTCTCCTCCTAAAGCCATACCTCCCATTACCCGTCACTACGTTAATCGGGGCCCCCCACAATACAATGTTGTGTTTGTTTGTTTGTTTATACCCCGCCTTTTGGCCCAAGGCCCTCAAGGCGGCTTACAGAAGATATATCAAAATACAATATAAGAATATATCAATAATATACCTAGAGGTAGTGGACTCATGCGTTGATTAGAGGGTCATGTATATTACTTCTCTTATTTCAGAATGTGGCAAGACATAAAATACTTTAGATGGAGTAAAGTACTGTATTTTAGCTACATGTATTAAAATGCCAAAAACTCAGAAATACAGAACTGGTCTCCAAGAAATACGGGCATGAGTGTAATTAGCCCCTCCTTCCACTGACAGTGTCAGGATCCAGTCTGACCCAGACCCTGGAGGTACCTGTTCAGAAGAAAAGACTTGGGCCCCTGCAGAGAATCCCAATACAACTGAAGTCCTGCAAGAACCCACAGTAGTTCAAAGGCAGCCTGAAGAGCCCCATCTTAGGGATGCCTGGCCTGATTCCCCACAGGAACCCCTCTGGCCCTGTCTCAAGCCCTGACTTGAACCCTAATTCTCCCTCATAAGGCCTTAGGAACAAAGGCAGCCACAGATTTGATAGGAAGCCCTGAGTAGAGCCCATTTGGTTGTCAAACAGTTCTTTCACCAGGGAATACTTGGAATGAAGGGTCTATTTGGGTTAAGAGATTGGAAAGAAAATTGATTCAGTTCGCATTTAAAGCCAATTCTATGAAATTCTCACTTTCTGAAACACTATGAGAATCAAAACACAATCCTTCTTCAAAATTTGCTCTTATCCAAATTTTGCGATGCAGTTCTCCAGCCAACTAATGTTTACAAAAATGTGTGTATTGGGGAAAATGTGCATAAAAAGGAATATATTAGTGAAAATAACATACAAAAATGCATTATTTTAGGAAAAATGGCTTGCAAAAATGTGTACACTAGTGAAAACTGCATACAAAATGTGTTTATTAGAATAAATTTGTGCTAAAATGTTGGACAATTTTCATGAGGATTTTAAAAAAAAGAAATCGTAAATTGCTGCAAATATGCGGAGTACTGAATTTAAGATTGGAAAAATGAGAAACTGAGAGAGCCCAAACTGGCAGATCTTTCCATCCCTAGTGTACTGAGGAGTGAAAGTAGGGCTTCGACAGGATCACCAACCATGCCACTTGGACAATCCCCCAGAGAGCATTCAGAAATCCATCAGATTTCATCAGCCTCCGGGGGGGGGGGGGCAGACTTCCTCAACCACCACCCATCCTTTTCCTCCTCAATTTAAATCCAAATCATTCTGAAATGCTCATTTGTTTCCCCTCTATTCTTAAGTAGTAAGCAACTTAAAATGTCCCTGTTGTAGTTGCTGCTTCAACTCTACTGGACTACAACTCCTATCAGGCCCAGTAAGCATGGCCAACAGTGAGGGATGGTGGGAAGATGCAGTTCAGCAATATCTGGAGATCCAAAGATTCACATGCACACCTGTTCTACTTTTCCAGAACAGTGGATTAAAGAAAATAGTACTCAAGTTGTTCTGTACAAACTGAACTTAAAAAGAAAAATCTGTGTGAAATAAAAGCTGGAAAAACAAGATCTGATCATTAATGCTAAAGGGTAGATGATTATAATGATGACTATTATTATGCTTAGAATTGAAATATTTTGGACTGAAACGTTCAGAACTGATTAAAATTGATATTATTGTTGATTACTGATATTGATATTGAATTAATTATTAATATGCTGCTACGCTGGGGTTTCTTTTATAGCATGGTATCTCTTTCAACACCGTTCACGGCGGCGGCGGCAATGTGAACATTCCATTCGGGATTTTAACGTTTGACCCAGATAGTTCTAGCCACGCACGCGCACACCGCCCTCTCTCAGAACGGGGTAAACCCCGGGATCCTCCGGCCTTCCTGCCGCTCTCGCACTTCCGAGGTGATGACGTAACTCGGAAGGCGGGCCGAATCGCCATGGCATATACGGAAGGGCACATCACACTCACTTGCAGAATAGGAGCTGTTGCTGCTTTAGAATTATCAGGTGGTGCAGGTTCATACAGGCAGGCAGGTGAGTGAGGGAAGGGACGGTGCTGTAGTCTTGCGCGTACTTTACGCGGGAGTAAGGCCCATTAAGCTCAGTGGGGCTTACTTTTGAGTGGGCATGCATGGGCTTGCACGTAGAGCCCTTAGGAGGGGAAGGGGCGCAGGACTCTTTCTGCCCCTGGTGTGGTCGTAGTGGGGGAATCCGGCGCTGGCCCCTCGTTGGAAGGGAGACCCCTTTGCTTCCCCTATAGAAGGGGAGAGGGGGATGTATTTGTGCTTCTTTGAGGGTGTGTGGGTCTTCCTTGAAGGTGTTTCTGTGTGTAGCATATATATATATATATATATATATATATATTAATGTTTACTCAGTTTCTAGAGACTAGCTGTGTGAGTCTCTTGCAGCAGCAAAAAAGTCAAAAGAATCTTGTGGTACCTTTTAAAAGTTAACAAATATATATTGGTATAAGCTTTTGTGGTCTGCAGTCCAGGTCATGGGATGGGATCAACACTTGATGGATCTGATGAAGCTCAGTGGTAGAGCATCTGCTTTGCATGTGGAAGGTCATTCCCTGGCATCTCTAAGTAGGGCTGAGAAACTCTGTGCCTGGAACCCTGTAGAGTCCGTCTGCCAGTCAGTGTAGAATACTCTACTGAGCTAGGATGAACAATGATTTGACTTGGTGTAAGGTAGCTTTGTATGGACCTATGAATTGTAACTCACAAAAGCTGATGCCATAATTAAATTTGTTACAGTGCAGTCCTGACCATGTCTACTCAGAATTAAGTCCTACTGAATTCATTGGGGCTTTCTCCCAGGTAAGTGGGGTTAGGATTGCAGCCGAAATATCTCAAGGTGTAAGACTCTGTTGTCATTGACTCTCTCATTGTGGATTACTGCTACATGAAAAGTAAGTCCCATTCAGTTCAATGGGTCTCACTCTTAGATAAGTGTCTACTGGATAGCTGGATTGCTGTTTCTCCTCTGCCCATAAAATCACCTGCTCCCAAAGCCCCAAAACACATGAAAGAACAGCAGCATGATCTTATACATCTACTCAGAAGTAAGTCCTATTTGAGTTGGACCTCACTCACAGATAAGTGTTTGTAGGATTTCAGCATGTCTTATTTCTGAGCAGATGGGCACAAATTTGAACTGTTAAACACTTTTTAAAAAACCACCTGGGTAAGGAAGGGCATGCCTGTCATAGGAGATCCCCTCTTTGGTAAGCTGCTTTTGAGGTATTTTATAGGAAAGCTATAAATCTTGATGATAATCTCATTCTTCGGGGGTTGTTTGTGTTTATCTATACACACACAGTTACCTAGGAAGTAGAACTGCCCTCTTCCCAAGGGGAAAATGTCTTGCTTCTACTTTCCTCATTTAGTTGGGCCATGGAAATGAACTTGCTTTGTGATTTTTTTTAAAAGAAGGTGGGGTTCCCCCTTCTTCTCCTTCCTGTGTGGGAGAGATGGGGCTAATTATATCTTCCTCTTTTTTGATGAAATTCCTTGTCTTTCCCAGCTGCCCAGTTAATTAGAAAAAAGGCAGGGGAAGTTACAGATACCTTTAGAGAAATTCCTCTAACTGCCTTTTCCATGCTGCCATATAATGCATTTGGATAAGCTCCCACATAAGGAGCAGCAAGAGAAACTCCACAAATCTTGATTTCAGAGGAAGGCTAGGCTAGAATTTTCCCTGATGTGATGCTTTCCTGTATGCAGGGATTTCCCCCCAATATTATTGTTATCTGCAAGGAGGAGCATTCAGTCATCTGAGAGAACCTACCTTGTAATCTGAAGTAGAACAACCACAAGTTTACCACTCAATGAAAAGTAGTCCCTAGTTAACAATCAAATTTATTTTTAAGCCTCTTTTCCGAAGGATGCTCAACGTGGCTCTCAAGAACAGTAAACAAAACTATGCAAGTAAAAAAAAAACACTGATATATTGATGACTAACACTTCTACCATATAATTTCCAGTTGTGTTAATATTGTTGCATCAGGAACAACAAAGAGTGTTGTTATTCCTTCAGGATGTATTGCATCTTACTAGATGTATTATGTCATATGCTTTTGTGGACTAATTCGTTTCATCAAATGCATGAAATGTTTCCCTCAGTTGCAGGCACATGTATTGTTTATAATATATTGTTTATTTTATGGGATATAGCATTCCCTCCTTCTCTGCTATGTTGTAACCCCACCCCTTCCATTCCCCCTATAGCAGCCTTGCAAATAAGCTCACTAAAGTTACTAGCCTGCCAAAAATAAACCAACATAACCTATTAGCTTGCTGGAGGTTGGCAGAGAAGGGATTGAGAGCTTCAGCCCTCCTGCAGCAACCTACTACATTTCTGTGTTGGTTACAGAGGAGCGGCAGAGTGCTCCATTCCTCCTCTGTCTGCTCACTCACTTGGTGTGGAATCCTAAGTCTCCTATGGCTGCCAGGTGGGTGCTTAAAAACACAAAGCTGCCTTGCAGCACTGTCCAAGAGGAGAAAAACAGCCTGGAGACTCCCTAGAGTGGACCAAGAAAGAGGAACCTTTGACCCACTGGATGTTGCTGAACTACAAATCCCATCATTCCTGGCCATTGGAAATGCTTGCATCTACTCAGAAGTAAGCACCACTGAATTCAGTGGGACTTATTCCCAGTTAAGTGTCGCAGGGTTTGCACCCCAAACTTTTTCTTCCACAGCAAGCCAATGCTGGCTGGAGCAACAGTAGTCAGTAAAGCCATCTCTTGCTTGAATCTTGCTGGCTATAGGAGGAATTGCTACTTTGCTATAGCAGTTAGTGCTGATTTGTTATTTATTTGCATATAAAGGGTGCCAAGAGCTTGGTATGTAGTACAGGCACCCTTGAGACTTGTGCGTGTCCAAGGACGCTCACACAATTAGCATTGCTAGTGTGTGGGGGTCCTTGTCTCCTGAGATTTATTTTATTACAGGGTTTTTAAATATACTGACCTTCAATAAAATTGCCTTGCATAAGAATAGAAAGTAAATTAATACAGGAATCCGAACACACATGAAAATGCAAATTAAAAGGCAGGCAGATATTAAAATCTAGCTTTAAAAAATGGGCAGGGCTAAAATTATTTATTTATGAAAATATTTGTATACCGCTATTCACAAAAACAATCAAAGTGGGTTTAGATCATATCTATATATACATAAAACCATGTAAAAACAAAACCAGAAATCGGTAACTAACTATTGTCAAAAGATACCTTCTCAATTGCCTGCATAAGCCTGGAGGGATAGAAGCGTTTTCAGCAGCCATTTAAAAGTCAAAACAGAAGATGCTTGCTGAATATCTATTGGCAGAGCATTCTACAGGGCCAATGACACTAAAGTCTCAGTTTCTTGTTTAATTTATGTCCAAAAAAGACCTGGGGAAATGAAAATAGTGCTTTGTCTGGCACCAAATGTACAAAATAATGGACATTAACCAGGCAGACCACTTTGGGGGGTGCATTCTGTAATTGGGGTACCATCTCTGTGGAGGCAAGATAGAATGTCTTGTGTTTATTACTGGGGAAGAGGTTATAGAAGATGCAGGTTCATCTTGGCACCAACTCTTTTAACTGGGCTCTGAACGTTAAGACCACTTTCTTCTATCTAAGACCAATCTAATAAATTAATGGGTGAGTGAAGCCTGTTGCTTTTACTTGTTTATCTCTGATTTTGTTTGTTAGATTTATATCCCGCCCTTCCTCCCAGTAGGAGCCCAGAGCGGCAAACAGAATCACTGAATGCACTCTAAAACGTCATAAAAACAGACTTTAAAATATATTACAACAAAACATCCTTAAAACATATTAAAACAAAACATCTTTAAAAACATATTTTTAACAAAGCTTTAAAAACGTATTTTTAAAAGCTTTTAAAAACACATTAAAAATAATTCCAACACAGATGCAGACTTTTATGTGCTTTATATGTGTATGTGCTTCTTTATCAAACTTCTGAGTGAAGTATTGCATTTTATTTATTTATTTATTCGACTTATTATTGAATTGTCAACCACTCTAAGTGACGTACAAAGCAGAACATGTAAACATCAAAACATTAAGATACTAACAATAACATAAAAGCAACAATTTACAGTTAGTTGTAAATTCTCTGAATGCATTAAGTGGTATATAAAAATGCTAATATACTGGTCTGTTTCACTATTTAAAAGAAAGGTATAGGTGCGTAACAAGTCACTATATAGATTAAAGGTCCCCAGCATACCATCCATGAGAGTCACACCCCCCTTCATTGTGTTCTTGGACATAGGGTGGTTACTTTTCAAGGGAGGGGGGGGAAAGTACAGAACTGAAGCTGGAAGATATGTTTTCTCACTTACTCTTTCAGCTCAACATTTTTCAAGGTTCAGACTAATTCTACTGGATCTGACTTTATACCCAGATCCCCTAAAAAAAAAAAAAGTGTGCGTGTTCCCCATCTCTGTATGTACAGGGGACTGATCAGAGAGACGGGAAGAGAAATGATGATGAGTCAGTAATGTCAGCAGTAGTTCCTCAAAAATTCAACTGGCAACTGCTGCTATAGAGCATATATGGAGAAAGGTAGTTTGTGTTCTTATTAAGATGAGGCTTTTAAAAATTGTTAAGCACTTTGAATATTTAACTAACAAGGGGCATATAAGTAACAGGGTTTGTGGGTTAGCCTGTAGGAATGTTAAAAAGTAGCTCTCATAGCTAGTTGGAACTGCAGTTCCATCTTCTTTATTCATTTGTTCTATTTTCAGCATTTGTTGTTGCCCCATAATATCATGTCAGCCTTTGCCAACCTGGTGCCAACACCCTCCAGATGTTTTGGACTACAACTGTTCTACACAAACACTTTTTATTTATTTTATTTACAGTAGGGCCCCGCTTTTCGGCAGCCCGCTTTTCGGCATTCCACTAATACAGCGGCTTTCAATTAGAGTAAGGCCCCACTCATAAGGCACTTGTTCCGCTTTTACAGCATTTTTCAGGCGTCAGGCACCATTCTATTGAATGAGTTCCGCTTTTAGGCGGGGGTCTGGAACGTAACCCACCGTATGAGTGGGGCCCTACTTAATGAATCGTCACCTTGAAGTGGTGAGTGGGCTTGCGTGTTCCAATGCACCCTGTGAGCAATGCCGTCGGGTCATGTACTCCCAGCAGGGTCACCCATGGCTGTAAGGTCAAGGGAGAGGAACCAGACAAAGAACGATCCAAGAAAGTCCTCAACAGCAGAACAGGCGGAGGATAACAATGTGTATGTTACACCAGCTGTGAAGGCGGATGAAGGCTACAGCAGATAAAAGACTTCCAATCGTCGTGGTATCCATGCCATTGGATCAGAGCCTTTTTCTGTCAAGATTGTGTGTTGATCGTCGTGCGCCAATCTCCCCACATAAAACAAATTCATGCACAGGCATCTTCCAACCAAATTATCTTGGAAGACAATCTTACTCAGTCACGAGTGATCACCATCCACTGTATACAGTTCATATAATGCTTAACATAAAAATCTCTCAGCAGTTTACACGAAAGAGTAGTCAAAACTAAAGTCTAAAAGAAACACAGTATCAAAATAACAGTATAATAGTAAATTGCAACACTGAGCAGTGCATTTTGAAAAAAACTTCCAACAATCGGGGAAAGTCTGAAGAAACAAATTTTGGGGGAGGTTTTTGAAATGTGCTGCAGTTGATGCCTCCCAAATGACCGGGTGGGTTGGTGCCACCACATGGAAGACTCACTTCTGTAATGTCACAAGGGAGTAATCGGCTGACTGCAGTACAGTCAGAAGGGACTCCTCTGATAATTGTAGGGGATAAATTGGGTCTGTATAGGTACAGGAGCCTTGTACCTCTTTTCCACCTGACCACCCTATTAATATACTGCTCAATAACAAATTTCTCTGAGCAGCTTACAATGAAAGAGAAGCAATTTTATAAACATGAAACTATAAAATGCCATCACATCTAAATGCAGAATGAAACAGCAGCAGCAGATTAAACAAATATAACTATCTCCAAGCAGCATTAAAGATTTGTAGATCTTGCATGGTGGATTATGCTTGGTATAGAGAAAGTGGATAAGGATAATTTTCTCTCTCTCCTGAAGCTAGAAATCGGGGTCATCTAATGAAGCAGAATGTTGGAAGGGTTAGGACAGGCAAAAGAAAGAATTGCATTGCACAGGACATAACAGTGGGATTTGCTCCCTCGCAACGTAGGGATGGCTTTAGAAGAAGATTAGACATTTATGGAGGATAAGGCTGTCAGTGATCACTAGCCACAATTTCTACATTCTACCTGTGCTGTCAGAGGCAGTATGCCTCTGGATACCAGTTGCTGGGAATCGGAAGACGAGGGAGTTGCTGTTGCACTTGACTCCTACTTCTGGGCTTCCTAGATGTGTAATGTGGCCTTCTATAATATGTTATGTTATATTTATAGTGTGGAATTAGTTTTTGTATTGTTGTAATATTTGCTATTTGTTATTTTTCTATTATGGTTGTATTATTTTGTTGGAAATTGTTTTGCAATTGTTTGCTTTTGTTGCAAGTTATTTCCATTATTGTGTTCTTGCTTCCTTGTTGTAAGTCACTTTGAGTTCTATTGTTGGAAAAAAGCGACTAACAAATGCCAGTAATAATAATAATAATAATAATCGCAACTGGTTGGCCACAGTGAACAAGATGTTGGACCAGATGGGCCTTTGACCTGATCTAGCGGGGCTCTTCTTATCTTAAACACCAATCACATCAACAAAACCTATAGATAAGGGAGGAGAACTTCTGCCCTGATTCCAAAAGTGGCTCTCTAAGCCTCTCTGTCTGGCCCTTGGGACTGTTCCACAGACCACACCCCTCACTGGCCCTGTTGTAGTGTTTTTATCTAGCTAGAACATGTCCTTGAACTTTGATAATGCCTCTTGCTCGCCTGGATGGAGGATAAATGGGTATGTGAGTGTGTGTAGAAACTAGCCTCCGCACACATGTAAAATTTATGTTTGTTGCTCTGCCTAGCTGTTCCCTCTGGCCTTTGGGCTGAAAAAAGTTCCTATCCCTGCTATAGATCATTAAAATGTATGAAAAGGTCTGGAGACATCATCTTTGCTGGCTGGGAGGGCCCCAGTCTCTTGCCTGGAATGGAGCCCGTCCTACCAGGCAAATCAGTCACAGCTCTTGGAAGCCTGCCAGCGAGGGACAGTTCCATCTCCAGGTGCTGCAGCCCTCCTCAGCAGAAGATCTGGCTGTGAGTTGGGTATGCAGCCCCCCAGCAGGGTGGCTTACTGAAATCTTGAGTGCATTGGTACAGCTTCTTTCAGGAGAAAATCTTCACTCCCAAAGAACAGCAGCAATCTGTTTGGGCAGGAGAAGGGACAAAGAGAGCAGACTTGTCGTCCTACCTGTAAAGCAGGTGTGGGGAACCTTGGGCCCTCCAGATGTTGCTGAACTACAACTCCAGGTTTTGCACCTCAACTCCATTTGCCTCAGCCAGCATAGCCAGTGGTTGGGCATGATGAGAGCCATATTCCAACACTTGCAGTGCCACAGGTTTTCCATTCCTGCGGTAAAGGATCAATATGATGCTCACTCATTCAAAGACGATCCTGTGCCCTGAAATTCCTGTGTCTTCAGTTCTTCTACTCCCTCATTAACATTCAGGCAGATTTAAAAACATTTCTATTCACACAGGCATTTGATGGCTGAAAGATAACTGTTCCTGATAACCTTGAAATTTTTAACTGTGAGGATATATGACTGTTTTTGGATGTTTTATTTTTAATGGTATGGTCTTGCTTTTTTGTGTTTTGTTGTCCTGGGCTTCTGTGGGAGGAAGAGCAGGATAGAGATGATGATGATATAGTCTCTTCTCATAACTGTCAGGCTCTTATTTCTCTTCATCTTAAACAAGGGTGCTTGAACAGCAAGGACTATGTCTTGGATTAAAGAAGGAGAACTGTCCATCTTGGAGAGATTCTGTGCCAGTGTCATAAAGGTAAGTATTAAACCAGTGTTGTCATATAGTACCTGACTCGAGTGCTTGTTATGTGAATGTTGGAACAGAGGTTCCCAAAATGTAGTCCATGGACCACCAGTGGTCCACGAGCTTCATCAGGTGGTCTGCAGCATATCTGACTAGCTGGATGTCTGACCCTGTTCAGAATGGTTATGCAGATAGCCCATTTGTAGCTCTTACAGCAGCTTTATGTTTAAGCGCTAGCCTAGTGGCCATAGACAATGAGGAATTGCATGCAAGCGAGTGGGATAGTGGAGGAGTGGTGGACTCTGCCCATCCTCTATGCCCTGCAAAGATCTGCAGTGGATTGCTGCAGGGAAGACAGAGCTTCCCATTCCTCCCCTGCCACTCCCCCAGCAGGCT
This sequence comes from Rhineura floridana, assembly GCF_030035675.1. NCBI lineage: Eukaryota > Metazoa > Chordata > Lepidosauria > Squamata > Rhineuridae > Rhineura > Rhineura floridana. The sequence continues at coordinate 15,956,690 of NC_084494.1, forward strand.
AATACATGGGTTTTTTTTGCAGGTTACCAACCTTTTGTGGGCTAACAAACAAGGCTGCCTTAGAGTGCTCTGAGATCTGGCTGGGTTAGGCTCTGAATCGCCTTTTTGTGTCTGTGGTTTTGTTCCCAAACTAAGCTAGGATTATCTAAAAGCTATATTTTAGGGGAGTAGAAGTGTACTGGGAGCCAGTGCGTCATAGTGGTTAGAGTGTTGGACTACGACCTGGGAGACCAGGGTTTGAATAGCCACACAGCCATGAATCTCACAGGGTGGCCTTGGGCCAGTCACTGCCTCTCAACCTCAGAGGAGGGCAATGGTAAAGCCCCTCCAAATATCGTTTACCATGAAAACCCTGTTCATAGGGTCCCCATAAGTCGGGATCGACTTGAAGGCAGTCCATTTCCATTTCAGAAGTGTACTGCTTACTTTATCTCTTCCTCTCTTGCTCTTACGCCCTCCTCTGCCCGCAGCCATTATTGCAGATATGTGTGTTTTTTTCCCTTGCACTCTCGATAAGAGGGCAAGTATGAGTTAAGGCCAGTGCCTGTTCCAGGTTTTGGAGGCCCTTGGCAAGACCTCCTCGGTGGGCCCTCCTCTCTTAGGAAGTACCCACACACACACTGCAATTATTGCCTGCTGCTCTGCTTCATCATTGCTACCACTTGCTTGCTTACCAGTGAGCAAACAGACACTGGCAGCTGTTACTCCTCAGTCTTGCCACCAGTGTTGTTTGCTTGCTCATCCCTGCTGGACTGGAGTGAGCGGCAAGTGAACAAGCACGCTGCCACAGCGAAGAGGAGGAACAGGTCTAGGGCCCATTTGTCGGTGGAAGCCCTCTGCTGAGATGTGGGGCCTTGGCAGATGGCAAACTCTGCCACTGATCAGCAGAGAAGCCCTATTGGTGACACTCCTGCTGAGTGCTGCTTGGTTGGCACTGACCCATCACAGAACCTTCTCGGTGACAGTTTCCCATTGGGGAATCCCCCTCCTCGGGAGGTGTATCTCTCTCCCTCATTATTGACACTCTGGAGGAATTTTTAATACATTCCTGTTCACCCAGGCATTTGATGGCTGAAAGATATTTGTTTTCCCAGCAACCTTGCAATTATTAACTGGGGGGTATATGTGAGGGGGGGGTTAATTGTATTTTATTTATTAAATTTATATCCCACCCTTCCTCCCAGAAGGAGCCCACAGCGGCATTGAATTGTTCTACTACTTTGTTGTCTGCTGCCCTGCACTCCTTTGGGAGGAAGGAAGTGATCAAAATTTAATAAAGAAAGTGCCAAACCTTGACACTAGGCCCCGGCTGCTGTTACACGTTCAGTGCAACATCAGGCTTGATTCTCATTCCGTGCTGGCTCATTCTTTCTCTGTTTTCTTTTTCTTTGCATCTAGGCAGGCCCAATGCCCAAGCACATCGCATTCATCATGGATGGCAACCGCCGTTATGCTCAAAAGCACAAAGTGGAAAAATTAGAAGGTCATTCACAAGGATTCATGAAACTGGCTCAGGTGGGGAGTATCTTTTTTTAAGCAAGCCGTTGTTTAGGGTGCAAAGCTTGAGTCGTGCATTTCGGACCTCGTCCACATCTGTCACCATTAGGTTAAAATGTGTGGGTCTAACCTCCCTGATCCCTTTAGGGCTTCTTCTTTTCTTTTCTTTCTTTCTGGGCCCAATTTCTTTTGAGGTCCAAACAAAAAGTCCTAGTTTTAACTTATAAAGCCCTAAATGACCGGGTTACCTGAAAACACTGCCTTCTTCCATATGCATCCGAAACAGACGTTCAGTAGGCAACAGCAACTCACCTGCTGGGAAGCTAGCACAGTGGGTCTGCCCTACCCAGCAACCACTTCTGCCTGGCACCGTCTTTGTGGTTTGTTTGTTTATATATTTATTAGATTTACATCCCACAACTTCCTCCAATGGAGCCCAGGGCAGCAAACATGTCAGTACTAAAACAATACAATTAAAACTTCTAAAAACAATTAAACAACTTACTAAAAACAGTTACAAATTTCTAAAAGCAATTGCCTACTCTCAAACTAATAGTTTCAGAGTTGCCAGGGAAGAACTTTCAGCTCTCAAATGGCCAGGAAAACGCACATGTTTTAAAATTTCTCCTAAGTGTTAGTAGTGAGAGAGACTGATGCAGTTTTCTAGGGAGGGCATTCCACAAACAGGACCACCACCAAGAAGGCCCTGCACTCTGTACTATAATTTTGGAATTCCGGTAAGTTTTGTTTGCTGCTGCTTATTGCAGCAAAAAATAAGGCAGATGTTGTTTAAACCTGTCTGCCCAGCCTAGCAATCTGATAGAAATGCAAAATGCCCCCTCCCCAGTAATCATTAGATAGATCATTTGATGAGCAGCAACGGGGACAGTAACCCTTCCTTAGCAGATCTGCATAGATCTGCTGGGGAGAGGTGTGTGTACATGTGTCCTGAGCTTGTAAGAGTGTGGAATGGCATGTAGTCCCCAGAGGGTTGACCAAGGGTGAATGCATCCCTCAGGTGAAAGAAAAGTGAGTCACCACACCTGAGCTGAAAGAGAGAGAGAAGGGAATGCATGCATGTTCTACTCATTCATTCAATAAGAAGTAAATCTCTTCCTACTGTCTGGTTTCTAGCTAAAGAGTGCCACTGCAATTGACTGAGAAGTACTTGGAGCATAATTTAAAATAAAATAAGATTGAATAATCTGACTTGATTGCTTGTGGCTAGCCTTGTGCTGTTTTTGCAATGACTTGTGTTGCATTCTCCGCACAACATTTCTGGCTATGGGCTTGTTTATGGAAAGGGCCAGAGCTCTGTTGGGAAGCCTCTGCTGCTTCCCTCTTGAGCTCTCCTGTAAAATCTTTGAGATCTAAAAGCTTGCCACTTGCACATTTTCAAATGTATGATCATATTCTTAGACCTCTGTTCTATGCTTGAATGGTTGGTGAATTCAGGTTAGAGTGTGTTTACAGAGTTTATTATCTGCAGTCTCTCATCTAAGGTCATTTTTTATTTACCAACCTTAAAATGCCAGTGCTCAAGAAGGGAAGTTGTTTCCTTTCCACCTCAAGGTAGGTGAACACAAAACTTGTTTACGATTGAATCATGTTGAAATTGCACAACATAGTTACCCCAGTGGTTTCGGAGATGTCAGTTTTGCAATAAACACTGCCACCATTCAGAGATGACTAGGCTGTGCAATTAATACATCCATCCTAACCAAGTGGTAAAGCTCTTCCTGAAATGTACCACTTTAGACTGCAGGTGGGGGTTTGCATGTTTGAGTCCTCTTGCAGGAAGGGGTAAAAAACCTTTCCTCTGCATAAGAAATAAAATGTGAGGAAGGAGACATCAGAAGAGCCCTGTTAGCTCAGTCCAGTAGCCCATCTAGTCCAACATCTTGTTCTCACAGTGGCCAGCTAGATGCCTATGGAAAGCCCTCAAGAAGGATCTGAGCACAACAACACTCTGTGCTTGTGACTATCGGGGAGGTAGCTTTCTATATGCAGGGAATGTATAAAAAAAGGCAGTCCTAGCCTGAAGAAGAAAAGCGTTTTGTGGCCCTGTTATCTAGTAATCAGTGGGGGGAGAGAAATCTGTTTTTGTTCACATTTTAATGTGAACCTGCACTTGCCAAATTTAGTATCCAAACCAAAATGCAGATATCCTATAAAATTCACACATCTCCAAATTTTGGCGTATGATTTTCCAACCAAAACAAAAATGCATATATTGGGGGGGGGATATAAACATAAGTGATACTGGAGGGTTGCTTGAAAAAAATGCATGTTAAGCAAAATTGTATACAAAATTGCATATTTTAGGAGAAATGTGCCTGAAAATGCATACAAAATTTTGTAGTACAGCCGGAGTGTCATAGTGATCAGAAAACTGAACTGGGGTTCATATCCCCTCTCGGCTTCCAAACTCAATGAGTGGCTACCAAGCTCGCTATCTCTCAGCCTAACCTACCTCACAGGATTGTTGTGAGGATAAAATGAAGTAAAGGAAAACATTGTACATCCCCTTGAGCTTCTTGGAGGGAAAAGTGGAATATAAATGTAGGAATAAAATACAAAATTCTTGAATTAATGCAAAAAAAGATTGGAAAAATGAAAAACTCAAATAGATAGATTTGTCCATACCTGCATCCTGGTTACTCTATGGGTACAATCCTGGATCAAGTTCTGCTAGAATATTTCCATTGATGTGGCTGGGAGAGAGCATAGTCCTCTCCCATGATAGAGGACATGTGTTATATGCAGGAGGCCACAGTTTCAGTCCTTGTAGTCTCTCTTAAAAGATGCAGGTACTAAGACCAGGTGTGGGGAGCCTTTGACCCTCCAGACGTTGCTCAACGATACCTCCCATCAGCCCCAGTAATCATGGCCAATGAAAGTAGTTCAGCAACATGTGGAGAACCAAAGGTTGTCCACCTCTGTCCAAGAGCCACTGCTGCACTCAGAGTAGACAATATTAAGCTAAATGGACAAATAGACTGTGTTGTTGTGTCTGCTTCCTGTGTCCCTATGATGTTGGTGTGATTTACTCCAGGGTGTGTGGTGCCTGCCTAGAGTAATGGGACATGCCTAAAGCAAAACTCAACAGAAAATCAAACAAATGGCAGAAGCCAAAATTAAATCCAAGTAATTAGTATCCCAACATCTTGAACAATTAGGCCTTCATCGGAGGACAGTTTAAAAAAGAGAGGGAGGGAAAGAAATACCTCTCATAAGAACCTAAGAGCCTACTGAATCAGGCCAAAGGCTCATCTAGTCCAACATCCTGTTCTCACAGAGGCCAACCAGATGCCTATGGGAAGCCCGCAAGCAGGACCTGAGTGCAAGAGCACTCTCCTTTACTGTGGTTACCAGCAACTGGCATTCAGAAGCACGTTGCCTCCAACTGTGCAGCTGTTTAGATGACTAATTCCCAAATGAACTACTGAGTCCTACATTGAACACTACTATTGTTGAAATCAGTGGTTCCATTTGGAGGTAGTCATCTAAGGAGTTGCAGTAAAGGTGTGATATTCCCCTTTTCTCTCTCTTTGCTTTTCCTGCATCTGTTGGATTTCTGTTGTTTCTCTGGGCAGACTTCAGGCTGTCAGGATCTGCTTTGTTTTTACGAGACCCCAAAGCTCCACCAGCCAGAGCCAGGTGCTAAATACGGGAGGGGGGGAGAGAAACTGCTCTATCTATGTATTTGGATGGCAAATCTGCACCTGAGAATACACCTCAGCCTAATTTAGGGAAGGGGAAGCAGAAGCCTTTTACTTGTTGCTGTTAAAACAATTGGGACCAGAAATCCTTGCTAAACTACCAGGAGCAAAGGAAGGTGCCTTATACTGTGTCAGACCATTGCTCCATCTAGCCCGCTATCATCTACCCTGGCTAGCAGCAGCTCTCCAAGGTTCCAGGGAGGAGTCTGTCCTGGCCTAACCTGAAGACGCTGGGGACTGAACCAGGAACCTCCTGCATGCAAAGCAGATGCTCCATCACTGCTCTACAGCCCTTTCCCTGTGAAAGGGCCTTCTCTGTAGTGGCCCCAAGGCTGTAGATGGCCCCTCCCCTCCGAGGTACACCTTGCTTGTGCCATGTTTGTCTGCTGTCAAAACATATCTCTGTGCCCAGGCCTTTAGGGATAGCCTATTGAGATAGATGAATGCTGCCTCTTCCTGTATTGTTAGTGCTGTTATTGCAGCTGATTTGCTTTGGATTGACGTTTTAATTGACGTCTTATGATGATTTGCTGTTGACATTTTTGTGTAAGCCGTTCGGTGAAGGCCAAGCAAAAAACAGGAATTGCGTTTCAGCAGCTAGTTTGCGGTTGCTTTGGCCTTGAGTAAATTCCTTCCTTTCTTACAGACACTCCAGTGGTGCTTGAGCCTGGGTATCCGGGAAATCACTGTTTATGCCTTTAGTATTGAAAACTTCAAGCGATCCAAGGAAGAAGTAGAAGGCCTGATGGAGCTGGCAAGGCAAAAATTTATCCGTCTTCTAGAAGAACAGTAAGCTGCTTCTTTCTGTCTCCAACCTGCAAGCCAGGGATGGGGAACCTGTGGCCCTCCAGATCTAGCTGAACTCCAACTTCCATCAGCCCCAGCCACCTTGGCTAATGGTCGGGGATGATGGGAGTTGAAGTCCAGCAACATAGTTTTTATGGCTGTATCTCTGTAAGGAATATGATGTTTTTCTGCATGCATTTCACAGTTGGAAGCTAGCACACAAGCCAGGCCTATCTCCAGCAGGAAACACAAATTAAACCTGCATTAGAATACAATGTTGCACCGTTAAGAGAAATTACAGTGAATGTACTTGATCCTAAGGTAGCTTTTAAAACATTGTATATCTCAAAGATATAGTGTGGGCAGCAGATATATTTTACTTATTTATTTATTTATGAGTATTTATACCCTTCCAACAAACATTTCCAGGGCAGTTTAACCAAATATAACTTTTTTTTTTAAAGTACCAAATAAAAGCAGTAACAATATATAAAAGCAGCATAAAATCATTGGGTGGAAAGAAAATGTCAGTTTAAAAGATTCATAGGCCTGCAGGAATTAAAAGTTCTTCACTGGTGCCAAAAAGACATCAAGGTAGTTGCCAGGTAAGTTTATCTGGGGAGAGTGTTCCTCAGTTGGGGTACCACGACTGAAAAGGCCCCATCTTTAGTGACATCTGCCATATCTCACCTAGCGGGAGTATGTGGAGAAAGACTTCAGATGAAGATCTTCGAAGTCTTGGTGGGAACATACAGAGACAGATCTAGAACTGGTTATCTATCTCCACGGTGACTGAAATTTCTGTATCGTTCTATTGGCAGAAGGCTGAGGCTTCTGTAAACTGACGGATTGGTATCTGAGGATATGAAACATTGCTATGCTCTAACTTATTTTGGAACAATAGATTCCCAAGGTTTCATCCATTCACTTACTTTTCAATATATAATAACTTCCAGAGGGCTAGTTGTTAACAAATTTATTATGGCATAAGCTTTTGTGGAGTATTATCCATTTCATCAGATGGGTGGAGCATCATGGCAGGCACACACACGTGGTGGTAGAGAAAATGTTGTAAGTAGTGACATCAGAAGGAAATGAATTGCAGAAATGTCACAGACTGTGACAATTGCTAATGTGAGTACATGCAGTGGCAGCTGGTGAACATTGGAACTAGTGGGGCGGAAGGCAGGGAGCCCAACAGCAGCTGGACCCAATGATACACGGGGCCAGAGCCAACTAATTCTAGTACTGTCCCCATCCTACTCATGGCTGAGTTGTATAAGGGACTAAGGAGGAGGAAGCTGACATCCAGGGCCACCCTCTGGACTGGATGGAAGTACACAGGCAGATGGGTGGCTGAGGGAGGATGGAGGGCAGACTGAGGTTGGTGTGGCAGCGCCCCATTTTCCCTAATGGACCAGCTTCCAGTGAGTACACACACCAGTAACTAAGCAGCATTGATGATAAATGCAAACCTTGTTAGGCTAATTAACCACTGTGGTGTTAAAATATATAATATGAGAGAGAGGCCTCTAGCTTTCTTAGCTTAATTTGTAAAATGTATTATACAGTATATATTTTATAGATGAATTTTGTGTTATTTTGTGTGATTTCCTGTATTATATATACATTTTAGACTACTGCCTGCTACCTGTGTTTTTAAGAGGTCTTCCCATGAATATCTACTGTTTAATCATTTTACAGCTGTTAGTGATGGCAGGATAGAAGGAGAACAATGCTGTTGCATTTTGGCTTTTACTGTGGAGAATGGTATATTTGTGCATATTGGCGGAGCAGCAGGAAGGAACCAAAGCAGGGGGTTAGTTAGAGGGCCCTTTTAGTTCTGTGCTGGCCCATGGAGAGTTGGAGATATTATTATTCCAGATTCTTGTGTTCTGTTGTGCTGTTGTTTGAATGAAAATGACCATTAGGAATGGAGTTTTCACAGGCCACAGTAAATCCTTCTTCCTAAAATACGCAGTTGACTTTAAGAAACATTTTATAGCAGAGAATGGGGCCCCAGTGGCTCTCCAGATGTTATTGGACTTCCGGTTCCCATCAGCCCCATCCAGCAGTGCCAGTGGTTGGGGCATGATGAGAGTTGTAGTCTAGCAACAGGGTCCTGGGGTATGGTCTAAAGCAGGTGTTGAGGGAACCTTTGGCCTTCCAGATGTTGCTGAACTACAACTCCCATCATCCCTGGCCATTGGCCATACTTTCTAGGGCTAATGAGAGTTGTAGTTTAGCAACATCTGGAAGCCCAGAAGTTCCCTACATCTTGCATAGAAAGGCATGTGAGGCCACCACCTTGTTGAAGCTAGGCAGGGCTTGGTCAGATCAGTGCTTGGATGGAAAACCACTCAGGAACCACATGTAGGCCACCATGAAAGAAAGGTGGGATATAAAGATAAGAAATCTGAAGGGCCACAGGCCCCCATCCCTTTAAAATAGAGACCAGAATAGCATAGTGGTGAAGGGAAAGAGCTGTGAGCCGGGAAATCCCCAGTTCAAATGTGAGGTGAGTAGTGAATTAACTTGGGTGGTTTGTAGGCGGACTCTTTTATCTGAACCTTGGGTTCCGTTCCCACCCTTAATATATGGGGATAATCATTATGGCTTACTCCATAAGATTGTGTGTCAGGATTACAGAGGACACATATGTGGAAAGTTCTGTAATTAAAAACATTTGAGTATTTCGTATATACAAATGATGTAAGCAAAGTGTAATATGATTAATAACTATTCCTATATAATTTATGTATGTTTCATCTCACACTGTGCTTGTGAAACCTTGTCACAAAGACGTGTGTGTTGAGACAACGTTCCCTGTGGTTTACCCATTGGTTAATTTGATGACAAATTGGGAGAGGAAGGGTTGTGCCTGTTGGAACTGCTCACAAAAATGGCTGCAGGCCTCTACATAGTATATAATTTTCATGGGGGATTTTTTATATTTTCATATTATATATAAACAGAATTGCATGTATGAATTAGATGAATTGATATCCTTCCCCTCCATCATTGTCGTAGTGCTCAGACCTGCTTACAGTGTAAACTCATTACAAACACACAAGACTTTTTCACAATACAATAAAATTGGTAAAATTGAATGGCACCCCTTGTAGAGTCAATCAGTGTCCCTCTGAAATCATATTAAGAGAATAAGTAAATAATCTGTACTTTTCATAGTCCCCCCGCCCTTAAATAGTCTAGAGTATTTGGTAGCTGCTCAAATTTAGACAAGGTGAAAGCAGATATAATTCTGCTCTTGGTATTTAGGGTAGGTATAAATTGGGTGCATAGCCTATGAACAGCCTTCTTCCTATCATAGCGTAAATCAGTTTATGTTTTACTTCTCAGTTACATCTGAGAAAAGTGGGCAATCAACTGGGATCCTGAGGACAAGAATTTTTATCGGGGCCTCTTGGCGAAGCTGAATCAAAATACAACTGTGTGCATACACACATTTTTTTTTTTTTGCAGCATCTTGTAAAAGTCAGTAGGTTTCAAATTCATGGAGGACAGGGCTATCAATGGCTACTAGCCGTGATGGCTGTGCTCTGCCAACCTAGTCAGAGGCAGCATGCTTCTGAAAACCAGTTGCCGGAAGCCTCAGGAGGGGAGAGTGTTCTTGCACTCGGGTCCTGCTTGCAGGCTTCCCCCAGGCACCTGGTTGGCCACTGTGAGAACAGGATGCTGGACTAGATGGGCCACTGGCCTGATCCAGCAGGCTCTTCTTATGTTCTTATACAACAAATACAACATTTACATAGTGACCATCACTACATTACTGGGACATCTGGCAGTACTTGTAATCTGGATCTCTCTCTCTTTTTTTTTTTTTAATATAGTGGTCTTCCAATTTATATTGAAAACTCTCTTCTTTAGATTGATAAATTTGTTGTCATGTATTCCTGGACTTACTACATGCCCTTGACAATGTTGGTTTAAGTGTTCTGTTGTTACAACCTCTTTTTTATTGTTGTATCTGTTGGAAAAACAAATGGAACATTATTAATAAAATGTTTTTTTTAAGTCATTAGGCTGAGTAACTTAATATTTCAACATGCAATAGTTTTGTTTTGAAAAAGCACACACAATACACTTAATTGCTGTTCAGTTCACTTTAATGCACTTTGAATGAGGTCATGGCTGCTGGATGATACATTAAACATCTTTGGAAATCGTGGCAGAATAATTTCAAATGTATTGCTGTCTTGTCATCTTTCATGTGGCCATGCTCCCAACTCTTGCTCATGGGGAAACCTTTGGGACTCATACTCTTTTCTCCTGTTACAAGATGTAAGCAGAATCTCTTGGAAGCTTATCTCTGGATAACTGAGGGTCATTTAGTGAGGACAAGACACATGTTGGCTTTGCTAGGGTTTGGCTTGTCTGTTATATTGGGAGAACTCACCCCTTCTTGTCTTCTTCACCCTTTTTAGGGAAAACTTGGAGAGACACGGTGTGTGCATTCGCGTCATCGGGGATGTACACCTCCTGCCGCAAGATATCCAGGAACTCATTGCCAAGATTGTGCTGGCAACAAGGCACTACAACACGTAAGTCCTATTGCAATTCTTTGAACTTCTTCACATATATAGGTGTATACTATCCTGTCCTGCCCTTCAATTCTCCACGTAAAGCTAAGCCAAACCATGGCGTAGCACAAATGCACAAGCTCCTGGAGAGGAGATAGCGGCCACTTTGCTGCTCCTTTTCCTGCTGCTGCTGTGAGCTAAGCCATGGTTTGATTTAGCATGTTGTCCAACCTGGGCTTGTGATTGATTTGCTCCAGAAAAATCATGTGCTGTAACCATGGTTTAGCTCACAGCAGCATCAATTCTCTCCGATAGGCATCAACAGGTAGCATTGGGTGATGAGGTTTCAGACCCTTGGCCTCTCAATTGTGGTGTGCCACAGGGTTCTATCCTCTCTCCCATGCTATTTAACATCTATGTAAAGCCGCTGGGAGCGATCATCAGGAGATTTGGGCTGCAGTGCCACCAATATGCGAATGACACTCAGCTCTATCTCTCATTCAAATCTTCACCGGAGAGGGCTGTGGAGACCGTATCCAAGTGCCTGGAATCCGTGAGTGGATGGATGGGCAGGAACAGGCTGAAGCTGAACCCTGATAAGACCGAGGTACTGCTTGTGGGAGACAAGGGAGGGTTAGGAGATGTTGACCTGGTGTTTGGCGGGGTGAGGTTGCCCCTACAGGACCAGGTCCGCAGCCTCAGGGTCATTCTTGACTCCAAGCTCTCCATGGAGGCTCAGATTTCGGCCGTGAGCTGGGCAGCTTGGTATCAATTACACCTTATACGTAGGGTACAACCCTACCTCCCTGTTCAACAGCTCCCGCTCGTAGTACATGCCCTGGTCACCTCTCGATTGGACTACTGTAATGCGCTCTACGTGGGGTTACCCTTGAAAACGACCCAGAAATTGCAACTTATACAGAATGCAGCGGTGCGCTTACTTACCAACAGCCGCCGCCGTGATCACATTACACCGGTGTTATTTGATCTACACTGGTTGCCGGTTGTTTTCCGGGCCCAATTCAAGGTGTTGGTATTAACCTTTAAAACCCTGTACAGTTTTGGCCCAGTTTACCTGAAAGAGCGCCTCCACCGCCACCAATTATGCCGCCTGACCAGATCAGCCACGCAAGGCCTTCTCTCAGTCCCACCAACCAAAACAGCTAGGTTGGTGGGCACTAGGGAGAGGGCTTTTTCTGTGGTGGCCCCCACTCTCTGGAACTCCCTCCCGTTTGATCTTCGACATGCCCCTTCCCTGGATGTATTCCGCAAGGCCCTGAAGACGTGGCTATTTCAACAGGCCTTTGAGATCCTTGGGATGGGTTAATCTCCATGAATTGTCATCTATTATATACTGTAAATGTAAATGTTTTATGAAGGTATTGATGACTGTCCAATATTTTATTGTAACTAATATGACTGCTTTGATATTATTGTATTTTATTCCATTTTAATGTATGTCGCCTAGAGTGGCTATCTGCCAGATAGGCGACACACAAATTTATTATTATTATTATTATTATTATTATTATTATTATTATTATTATGTTAACTTCAGGAAAGCTTCTTCTTTTTTTGCCAGGCATATTTCAGCCTTTTCTTCCATGAGTAATTGAATTAAGTTCAAATTTATATTTCCTGGGAAACATCTCCACTTTTTCCAATGCGGGACACCTTGATCACCTGGCTGTGAATTCTCACTGGCCAGAGAACCCATGTGACCTCCTGGCCTCTCTTTGATGGGAAAGTCATATTATGATGCCTGCTGACAGTTTATTCCATGAACCCTTGACATTTACTTCCATCCAGTGATTACCCTTTGCGTTAGATCCCCTGTTGAGGTGTCTCTTCCCTATAACCGGCCATCTCTCACTCCCCACTCTGTTCAGCCTTCTGCCCAGCAGACAGTTCCTTGTTGCTCTTTTTCAAGCCTACTCCAGCCCTGTTGATGCCAGCAGGAGCAAGCTGCCTTCTTCAGCTTAGCTAGATCATTTTTCCTTCCCTCACTTCCCTGCTTCTCAGCCGTGTCTGATATACACTTATGTTTCGCCATGCATCTGCAGGCCACAGTGAAACATAGGAGACTGCATCTCTTTGCCCTCCCTTCCTCTGGATAAGTAAGTAGAAGGTGGAGGAGGACGCTAATGCTGTTCACCTTTCTCATTTCCCTAATCTTGCTGTTTCTGAACCCTCACATTAGTCCAAGCCCCAGTCAGTTGCATTCAAGCTTTTCCCCCTGGTGCGTTTAGGCCTCCACTCATTGCATTTTGTCTGGTTCCTTAGCACTCGCCTGCACTTGATATAAGGCAACCTCTCTTCCTATCCCTGTTCTTTGATAGGAACCGTTTTAGCTTATGGTCCAGGCAATGAGGGCTTGAGTAATCTGTGTAATTTGTATGCCCTAGCTATTTTATATATATGCCTATATTTATCCCTGTGGAATTCCCTCCCCTTAAATATTAGGCAGGCGCCATCTCTGCTATCTTTTCAGCGCCTTTTGAAGACCTTTCCTCTTTCAACAAGCCTTTTAAGTTGAGACCTATCCCAGTCTGCGTCTGTGTTAGAATTGCTTTTAATACATTTTCTTTAATAATATGTTTTTAACCCTTTTTTAAAAAAAAATGTTTTTAAAGCTTTTTTAAGAATGTTTTTAACGTTGTTTTGTTTTAAGGTCTTTTAATGATGTTTTTAGCGTTTCTGTTCGCCGCCCTGGGCTCCTGCTGGGAGGGCGGGCGGGATATAAATCAAATAATAAATAAATAAATAAAATTAATGTTTTGGCACGACAAGCTGCAAAGCCATTTATTCACTGTCCACCATTTTGTGTAAACATTTGTAAATTAACAACATGTGTTAATTTATATTGGCATTAATTTATATCGCTAATCTACCTAAGTCAACAATACAATATTGGTAAGGTAAGGAACTCCACAAAGTGATACTTCTGTGAACATGCATGTAAGATACAGATAGAGGTGTGTGTTTGTGTGTATATGTATGTGTGTATGACATATAGACAGACACATGAGCAGATCTGGTAACATGTGGCTATTGTCACAAGTCGTGGCAGGGATTCCATAAATTAATTCTCCATTGAGTAAACATGGACTTTTTTGTCTGTCCTGAATCATCTGCCAGTCCATTTAATTGGATGAACCCAAGTCCTCGTATGAAAAGAGAGAGTGCAAAACCTTCTCTGCACCATGCATAACTTCTCTTCTCTCCTCTTCTTTTTAATTTTTTAAAAGATGTTTTTTGAACATTGGCTTTGCATACACATCAAGACAAGAGATTAGTAATGCTGTGAAAGAGCTGGCCTGGGGAGTCGAAGAAGGGCTACTTCAACCCAGGTAACCTTGCATGTTTGGGGATTTCAGCAGTGGAACCACTGTGGAAATGTCTGCTCAGTGGCATATCATCTTCAGTCCCAGGTTGAATTCGAGGACAAAATCTGTTCTTTTGGTTTGGCAGCCAAATTTACATAGTGGCTGGACCTTGTGCCAGGCTATGGTCTGAAAGCATGAGGCCACCACCTTACTGAAGCTAAGCAAGTCTGGGTCTCGTCAGTGCCTGGATGGGAGACCTCCTGAGAACCACATGTATGCTACCTTGGGTTTCTATGATGAAAGAAAGGCAATGTATACATGTAATCAATCAATCAGTAAAACTGTATGTTTCCCATCCAACTTCTGCCACCACTCCTTGGAGCACAGTGCTGTACATGGCACTGATTGGTCAGGCCTTTCAGGAAACTGCATATCCCCTTTCTTAGAGCTGTTCACAATGTGGTTTAAAAAAAATGGCAATGGACTGCCTTCAAGTCGATTCCGACTTATGGCAACCCTATGAATAGGGTTTTCATGGTAAGCGGTATTCAGAGGGGTTCTTACCATTGCCTTCCTCTCAGGCTGAGAGGCAGTGACTGGCCCAAAGTCACCCAGTGAGCTTCATGGCTGTGTGGGGATTCGAACCCTGATCTCCCAGGTTGTAGTCCAGCACCTTAACCACTACACCACACTGGCTCTCTGTGGTTTAAAAAACAACCACCTTAAAGCACCAAGCAAACACTGGAGTGGACAAACATGCAAAGATCTTGGAAATACACACAAAGCAAACATGAAACCTGAAGCTTGGGAGGAAGGGCAAGCAGGAAGAGGCCATTGGGGCTTAACTGTGCTGGCTGGGGAACAAAGATAGGAGGAAGCAAAGCTCCCTCTACAGAAGACAAGTTTGTGGCTGCTCCAGGCTCCTGGTGTGTCTGCACACAGCCTTAGAGCTTTTGTAGGGGTAGCCAAGGTGGTACCCTGCAGATATTGTTGGACTCAATTCCCATCAGCCCCAGCTAGCATAGTCAGAGGCCAGGGATGATGGGAGTTGGAAGCCCAACAACATCATGGGTTTGTAGTCAACTAAGTTTTGCTTAGAGTAGACCCACTGAAATGAATTGACCTAATTTAGCCATGCCCATTCATTTTTTTTATTTATTGCACTTAGATCCCACCTTTTCTCTAAGGACCTCTCAAGGTGGCGTACATAGCTCTCACCCTCCTGATTTAATCCCCACAACCAGGGCCGGCTCCAGGCATGCCGGGGCCCTTGGGCATCAGCTTGCCCTGGGCCCCGGCGTGTGAGTGCGCACACATGTGGCCCCCACCTACCTGTCTGCTGTCTTTTACCATTGCCCTTAACGAAGATGGCGGCCGCGGTTTCCCTAAGGGGATGCCTCCATCGCCATCTTTGTTGATGGCACACGTGCATGCTGTGCACGCGCATCTCTGCCATCAACTAAGATGGCGGCAGGGGCTTCAGTACCTTAGGGAAACCGCGGCCGCCATCTTCATTAAGGGCAATGGTAAAAGACAGCAGACAGGTAGGTGGGGGGGCAGTGGGGCCATGGATCGCAGAAGGGGAGTGGAGGGGTGGCTGAGGGGCCCCCTGTAGCTCCAGGGGCCGTTGGGCCAGTGCCCCACCTGGCCGCCCTTTAGAACCGGCCCTGCCCACGACAACCTTGTGTGGTAGGTTAGGCTGAGAGGTAGGGACTGGCCCAAGGCCACCCAGTGAGCTTCGTGGGGGATTCAAACATTTGTCTCCCAAATCCTAGTCCAGCATCTTAACCATTGCATCACACTAGCTTTCAATTCATTTCAGTGGATCTGCTTTGAGTAGGACTGGAATTGGATACAACCCATGCTGACTACCCTTGTTCTAGTGTCCTATACCTCTTCCTTGTCTACACCCTCTGCTGCAACTGTCTGGGCCTTCTAGAAGAAGACAGATGCTGTTCTGAAACCTCTTAATTACTCTCAGTGAAGTCACATTATTAAAACATTTGTACCCTGTCTTTCCACCTAAAAGACCCTCCCATGTGTTTAAATAACAACCTTATTTAAAATCAAACAAAGCCATTTAAAACGAAGCTCATAACAAGAAAATCACTGCAACAAGCTATCTGAAGCAGGATCGCTAGTAGGCGCTCAGTTGGAGGTTGCAAAGCAAGGCCAGTGGGGCTTTGGCTTGGTAAGGGGTGTGTCCTGCGGTGAGTCTTGAGGATCAGACACAGAAGACCCCGGACCTGAGGTTTCCCATCCCTGCTCTCAACAAAATTCACCTTCTAGTCATTCCAAAACAGCCAGGATTTCATTAATTGCCCAAAGCCCCATAAATGGGGACGGGTCCAAGTAGATTTCCCTTGAGTGGGTATTCCACAGCCTAAGTGCTGTGACCGAAAAGGCCATCTTCTGTGGCCAGTGTGATGGTGGTGGTGGTAGGGACACTGAGCAGAGCTTCTAATGCAGATCCAAGTGCCTAGGTAGATTCACATAACACTATAGACCAGATGTGGGGAACCTTTGGCCCTCCAGATGTTACTGAACTACGACTTCCATCATCCCTGGCTATTGACCATGCTTGCTGGAGATGATGGTAATTGTAGTTCATCAACATCCGGAGGGCCAAAGATTCCCCACACCTGCTATAGGCAGTAGCCTAACTAAAACAAAAAGGCCTGGGCAAGCTAAAAGACCTTCCTCATTCCAAAAAGAGACGTAAGATGTGCCAAGAGAGCATTGCTGGTGAAAGCATTCAAAGACAGATTGCCGCAACCAAGAAAGCCCTTTCTTTTCTTGCCACCTTGTGGCAGGGCACCCTAAGAAGGACCTCAGGAAAAGATCTTGACATTCATGTAGGAACGGACAATAGATACCTAGATCCCAAACTGTATAGGGCTTCAGAGTAATGATTTAACCTCTAAATTGTGCTTGGAAGTGAGCTAGGGACCAGTGCAGCTGCTGTTTTCTTGGTCTGTTTGTTCTTGGAACTGATAAAATGTGTTCTGTTTCATCAGTGCAGGTCAGTAGCCTAAGTAGCTATGTTTTGGATTAACTAAAAGTTCTCTAAGTAGTCTTCAAAGACAACCCCACATAACATATTACAGTAGTCTAAATCTGGGTGTTAACAAACAGTGGTCAAGCAATCTCTGACTAACATGATACACCAGTCTAAACTGGTACAAGGTACTTTGTGTCACACGTGCCACTTAGTTCAGTGGTTCCCAACCTTTTTTCCCTTCAGACCACTTGAAAATTGCTGATGGTCTTGACAGACAATGATTTTTCTGCCTGTTGTAGCAATTGTAATGTGTCGTGCTAGCTGCTATACTCTGTGGAATACAAATTGTAATACAATACAAGAAATAAAAGAAGCAATAACAATACAGTTAAAGATCAGTCTGAATATTTAAATGCATACATGCCGCAGACCACCTGAATGATGCTCACGGACCACCAGTGGTCCATAGACCACAGCTTGGGAACCCCTGACTTAGAGCCATTCTTGTCTTTGGAGACCCAACAGCACCCCCAGCTGCAAACCTTCTGGATAGGGTTGCACTGGAATGCCCTTTCCCAGGCCAGATGAACCACTTGTCAACAGTGCCTTGTCTTGGATATAGAGTTTCAGTTTATTCACCTTCATCCAGTACTTTCCTGATCCCAAAACATTGTTTCAATAGATACATAGCCTCACTGATGAAAAGGAGGATTGGATGTCATTGGTATACTGATGATACTCTTAAATCCTGACCTCACTTAGAGGTTGAGGAACACTGTAGCATAACTGCCACAATGGTGGATCAGTAGTCTTCTACTATCCAGATCAGGATTGCATTTCAATTTGTTGGCCCTTGGCCAGCCCATTACCACCACTGTGCACTGATCCAGCGCCTGCACGGCCTTGCCTGATTCAAAGTATGTAGGCTGGTCTGTGACCAAAATAAATGTATTCATTCATTCATTCATTCAAAGAATGGAGAATGAGAGAGAGCGCAGAGCTGTCTGTCATCCACATACCGATGACACTTTGCCCTGAATCCCTGGATGATCTCTTCTTGTGGCTTCATATAGATTTTAAAGAGCACAGAAGACAGCATGGGACCCTGCAGCACACTTGAAACTCTCCCTGACCCTCAGTGCTACATTTTGGAAGCGGCACCTCAAGTAGGAGTGGAACCACCCTATCACCTTTTCATTGCCTTTTTTTTAAAGGCTGTCTTTGTAACTGTTGCTTTCCTTCTTCACTACTTCGTGCATTCTTCTATAACGGAAAAGCAATACTGTAATTAGAAAAGAAATACGTAACATAAAATGAGGTTGGGCAAATGGGCATAGTGCTAATATAAGTTTGAGAGATGTTTTGTTTTTATTTTGGGGTTCTAATCTACCCAGTCCTTTTAGAATCCGCCCCATGCTTTAGAAACAAAAATAAAATGAGTAGGATAATGTATGAAACATTTTATCACATTTTTCTTGTACCAATTTAGTCCTTACCACCAAATACAAGTTCAAACAAAGTCCTTAGTACTTTCACAAAAATGCTTGGAATTTGCAACTTGGAGAAGGCAGTTTCCTAACTGGGTAAGCCATGCTGCTCTCTGAGCCCTCTTTTTTTTCTTAATGGTCTTGGCACTCAGATGGAATAATTTAAAGTTAAGATCCATAGGTACAAAAAATAGCACATGGTGCAATCCTTCTCCAGTAGTAGCTTCCTCCCCCCACCCCAAAGGAGGGGCAATTTTCATGGGGATTGTGGCTGGTGAAGGAAGAGTTAAACCTTACATCCCGTACACTCTGCAATCCAGATGGAAATTGGGGGTCCCCCACACTTGGTGGTATCATTTTTTAAAACGCTGATGATACTGGATGCTATGCATTCATTTTCTCTTAAATTTATACCCTGCCTTTCTTCCATTGTGGAACCCAAGGTGGCATTTGTGTGGTTCCCAGGCACTCTCCCATCCAAGCAGTGATCAGGCCCAAACCTGCTTAGCTTCTGCGAGAAAACAGCCTTGTGTGCCTTCAGCTAAGATGTGAGGATAGGCCTTGGGATAGTAGTATTCTCAGGTGGCTGGGCTTCAGAAAAGTTGGATGAAAAATAAAGTGATGCATTTGCTATGGGGGTGGGGGAGAGCTCTGACAGCAAGTGAGTTGGCCTCCCATCAATAAGGGCCCCCATTTCTAGTCCTCTGATAATCCTCATTGCCTTTCTTTGAACCCATTCCAGTTTGTCTGCATCCTTCTTAAAGTGTGGTGCCCATAACTGGAAGCAGTATTCAGCCAGTGCTGAATAGAGGGCAGGCAATACTTCACGCAGTTTTGAAAACTGTACTTCTGTTAATGCAGCCTAAAATAGTGTTTGCCTTTTTTGCAGCCACATCACACTGTTGGCTCATATTCAGCTTGTAATCAACAATAATCCCAAGATCCTTCTCGTGTGTAGTATTGCTTAGCCAAGTTCCCCCATCTTATAACTGTGCATTTGGTTTCTTTTTCCTAAGTGTAGAACTTTGCACTTCTCACTGTTAAATTTTATTCTGTTGTTTTCAGCCCAATGCTCCAGCCTATCAAGATCCCTTTGAATTTTGTTTCCGTCTTCCAGGCATTAGCTGTCCCTCCCAATTTTGTATCATCTGCAGATTTGATAAGCATTCCTTGCACCTCCTCATCCAAGTCATTAATAAATATGTTGATGAGCACTGGGCCCAGGACTGAGCCCTGCAGTATCCTGCTCGTTACCTCCCCCTCCCCCCCAGTTTGAGAAGGAACCATTGATAAGCACTCTCAGTACAATTGTGTAGCCAACTGTGGATCCACCTGATAGTCCCATCCAGTCCACATTTAGCTAGCTTGCCAATCAGAATATCGTGAGGCACTTTGTCAAAAGCTTTGCTGAAGTCAAGATATATTAGTCCGCAGCATTCCCACAGTCTACAAGGGAGGTTACCCAATCAAAAAACAAGATAAGATTAGTCTGACAGGATTTGTTCTTGATAAATCCATGTTGGCTTCTAGTAATCACTGTATTGTTTTCAAGGTGCTCACAGATTGAACGCTTTATAATCTGCTCCAGAATTTTTCCAGGGGTCGATGTCAGGCTGACTGCTTTGTAGTTCCCCAGTTCCTCTTTTTTGCCCTTTTTGAAGATAGGGACAACATTAGCTCTCCTCCAGTCACCTGGCACTTCACTTACTGATGGTCTCCCTCCCTTCTGCCCTACCAGGTCCAGTGGGCACCAGGCACCACAGACTACTAGTCATGATGGTTGTATGCTACCTCTATCTAAATGGAGGAGCAACAGCAGGTTAAGGTTGATACCCTCATGTACCATTTGTGTGTTTCCTAGAGGCATCTGGTTGGCCACTATGTGTGAAGTGGATGCTGGATTAAGAGCCTTTTTTTCTTTTCTTTTTCTTAGCCTGATCCAGCAGGGCTTCTCTTTAATGATCCGCCTGTTGTAGTAATGGGCATTCTACTTTCTAGATAAATAAGGGCTTTCTTAATCTGAATTCATTAACTTCTTAATTTTGTGTGTGTCTCTCTTAGTGATATTTCAGAGTCACTGATGGACAAGTGCCTCTATACCTGTAAATCTCCTCATCCAGACATCCTGATAAGGACTTCCGGTGAAGTCCGGCTTAGTGATTTCATGCTCTGGCAGGTAAAGTTGAACTGAAGTTACTCATCTGCTGAATAGCGAGTTCCACCTTTCCTGCTTTGCTGGGTCTTGTTTAAAAATAATTTAGCACTTTGGCTCTGGGGATTTTGTTGGAAGATCTGTGGAAGGATCTTGCATTTCTATTTTTTAAAAAAAATCCAAATCTCTCCTCCATCAAGCTATTATATGTTCCAAGAGGTGCAGCCCTGCATCCTGTATTGGGAGTTCCAGCATAAACAAAGAAGCTGTTGGATCAGGGCTATTTGTTGAGAGCCAGTATAAGTGGAGCATTGGATTAGGGCTGTAATCCTAAAAATGGTTACTAGGGAGCAAGACCCATTAAATACAGTAGGACTTACATTTGAGTAAGGATGCACAGGATTGCGCTGCCCCAAGTGCTTTGCTATAAAGCTCTGTGGGTTACCTTGGGTCAGTGGTGCATTCTTGGCCAAATGGACCTTGCAGGGTTATTGTGGGGATAAAAGGGGGAGGGAGAGACTATGGTCTGGTTCACAAGGCATGATAAACCAAACAATGGATTGCCATGTTGTGTGAATCAGGATTGAATGTTCTGCCCTGAGCGCTTTGAGGAGAAGAGGACCGGATTGAAAAACTGTAGTAATAACTTACTTTTTTATTTACTATATTTATATTCTTCCTTTCTGCCAAAGCCCTTGAGGCTTAACATGCTTACTATCTCATGATGCCAGTTGAGGGCTAGAATGATACTTTGCCTTCCCATCCCCCTATGGCTTGCTATACCCTTTGCTATGGCTGCATCTGAATATTATTTTTATTTATTAAATTTATATCCTGCCCTTCCTCCCAGAAGGAGCCATGGGCAGCAAACAAAAACACCAAAGGCACTTTAAAACATTTTTAAAACAAAAGACTTTAAAACATTTTAAAACAAAGCATCTTTAAAAACATATTAAAACAAAACATCTTTAGAAAACAACTTTAAAAACATCTTAAAAAGCAATTATGTCAGAGATGCGGACTAGGATAAGGTCTCTACTTAAAAGGCTTGTTGAAAGTGGAAGCTCTTCAATAGGCACTGAAAAGATAACAGAGATATTTAAGGGGAGGGAATTCCAAAGTATCAGTGCCACTAAAGTTCCGCTTCCTCCATTCTGTGGAACGGACCTTCTGATAAGACAGTATCTGCAGGAGGCCCTCACCTGCACAGCACAGTGATCGACTAGGTATATAAGAGGTAAGACAATCTTTCAGATCCTGGTCTCAAGCTGTATAGGGCTTTGTACAACAAGACTAGATCCTTGGACTTGGCCCGGTAGCTAATGGGCAGCCAGTGCAATTCTTTCAGTAGCAGGGTAACATGTTGGTGATACCCTGCCCCAGTGAGCAGTTGCACCACTGCATTTTGCAGTAGCTGCAGCTTTCACACCAATCTCAAGGTCAGCCCCACATAGTGTTTTACACTAATCCAGCCTGGGACAGTGGTCAGCCTATCTCAGTCCAGAGACAGTCACAGCTGTCTTACCAGCCAAAGCTGATAAAAGGCACTCCTAATCATTAAGGTCACCTTGGCCTCTAGTGACAAAGATGTATCCAGGAGCACCCTCAGGCTACAAACCTGCTCTTTCAGAGGGACTATGACCTCATCAAAAACAGGCAATGGACCAATTATCTGAACTCAAGAGCCACCAACCCATAGCAGCTCTGTCTTGCTAGGACTTGCACTCAGTTTATTGGCCCTCATCCAGCCCACAAGTCCAGGGCTTGCATGGCCTCTCCTGATTCAAATGCTAACAGAGAAAGAAAGCTGGGTATCATCAGCATACTGTTGATACGTTGTCCCAAATCTCCTGATGACCGCTCCCAAGGGTTTCATATAGACGTTGAACAACATCAAGGACAAGATGGTACCCTGCGGCACCCCACAGCACAACTGCCAGGGGGCCCGAAAGACAGTCACCCAATACTATTCTCTAAAAATGACCCTG
The DNA here is from genome assembly GCF_030035675.1 of Rhineura floridana. NCBI lineage: Eukaryota > Metazoa > Chordata > Lepidosauria > Squamata > Rhineuridae > Rhineura > Rhineura floridana. Next base: position 15,979,190 of record NC_084494.1, read on the forward strand.
GAGAAAACAGTGCCTCTGATACCCATCTCACCAAGTCAGCCCAGAAGGATACTGTAATGTTCCTCCCCTGGCACCACCTGTCAGGCTCCCACCCGTGGCTCCCACCAGGGAGAAACGTAGTTTTTATTTTTCTTTAGCTCACCCTAGCACAGATCTCACAAGATCCCACTGCTAGGCAGCACCACCAGCCACTTCCTTTAAACAATACTGCTAGAGATTCGCCTTGTCTCCCTATAGCTTATTGTTACTTTGTGTCTGGGTGCCCTTGCCATCCACAACCCCCCTGTATCTTTGTCTATAAAGCATACAGCCCTGGGTTGCCCTGGATACTTGATGATACACCATCTCTTCACTGCTGCCACCATTTGATACTGTTTCTCTGCCTTGGTAAATACCCTGCCCTCCCTTCTGGTCTGTGAATCCCAGCCAAGGATCAGGCTTTAGATAAACCAATAAAAGTATTTATTTGATAACACCAGGAAATAACAAGATTACTTTAGGAATGTTCAACAAGCGTATGGTTTCATATAGTGTCACTCTTTATGTTTCCAGTCTTATATATTCTGTCTAAATACCAGCCAAATATAATCCAACCCACAACCAACTCCAATCCACACTCCACAACCAATCGCCAACAACTCCCCACAACTCCCCCCCAACTCAACTGTCATCCTCTTATTTATACCTTCAGCCATTCAAACACTCAGCCAATCATCATCCAACATTCTCCAGCATTCTAGCCCATGTACTCCCCCCTCTTACCATATATCACTTAATAAACCCGCACTTACCATATTTACAGATATTAAAATACAGGGACATCACAGATACCATGGTTAATGGTATCAAAAGCCACCAAGAGATCAAGTAAGAATAACAGTCGCACTCCCCCTGTCCTCCTGATAAAAGTCATCCATCAGGGTGACCAAGACCGATTCAGTTCCACAGCCAGACCTGAACCCAGACTGGGATGGGTTCAGTCCAAGAGTACTTGCAATTACTGTGCCACAACCCTCTTAATCGCCTTCCCTGAAAAGAGAGAATTTGCAACCAGGCAGTAGTTGTCACAAACCAATGGGTCCAGGGTGGGCTTTTTCAGGAGCAGTCAGATCACTGCCTCTTTCAGGCTGGATGGGACCTCCCCCTCCTGCAACGATGCATTGACCATACCCTGAATCCACTCAATCAAACCACCTCAGCAAGCTTTAATAAGCCAAGAATGACAAGAATCAAGAGGACACGTTGCTGGCTGCCTCATCGCAAGCACCTTGTCTGCCTCATCAGCCTGCATTAACTGAAACTGATCCCAAGAGATTGCAGCCGACATTGTGCTGGAAACTTCACTGGGGACTACAGTAGATGTAGATGGGACATCAAGATTGCTGTGGAGCTGAGCAACTTTACCCTCAAAGTGCCTTTTAAACAATTCACACTGTGTTTCCGAAGGGTCTAAAACTCAATTTTGTAGAGTTGATGTTACCAGGCCCCTGACAATACAAAACAGCTCCACTGAATGGCTACTTGAGGATGCAATGGAGGCAGAGAAGTGGACCTTCTTCGCTGCCCTCACCTCCACACGGGAGGCACTGTTATGGTGTTTTACTCATGCCCGATCAGCACGTCTTTTACTGCTTGTGCTCTAGCCATCACCAGCCTGTTTTATTGCCCTTAGTTCACTGGTGTACCAAGGGGGAAAACTGGGGTCTACAATGGTGGAGAAGGGTGCTCAGGGGCAACTGTGTCAAGACCTGACATGTCTTGTTCCACAGCATAACCAGGGCTTCAGCAGGGTCACCTGCTCTATCTACTGGAAACTCTCCCAGGGCGTTCAGGAATCTATTGGATTCCATTTCTCTCTGGGGGCAGACCATCTTAATCTGTCTATCACTCCTGCAGGGGAGGATTGGAGCCATAAGTCTAAACTTTCACCAGGAAGTGGTCTGACCATGACAATGGGGTGACATCCACCACCACCCCCTTTCTCCAGACCACCCTTTCCGCCATCTGGAGCAAAAACCAAGGTGTTCCCCTTCCTATGTCTTGGACCGGTGACAACTTGAGACATGGTCATCACAGAGGCCATGAAGTTCCGAGCTGGAACACTAAAGGCAGCTTCTGCATGGACATTGAAATCACCCAGGGCTATTGTTCTGGGCTCCTCCAATACCACAGCTGAGACAGTCTCCACCAGCTCCATCAGAGAAGCTGCTGGGCAGCACGGTGGATGGTATACTAGCAGCAACCCTAGTTTACTGTCTCCTTCACCCGACACCAGGTGCAAGACCCTCACAGCCAGCTCCAAGACAGAGTGGTTTCCTGGTGATGTAGATGGCTGTAGATCATAGCAACCCCTCCCCACCCTCATCCCTGCAGCCTGTGCTGGTGTTGCAGCAAGTATTCAGGTGAGCAAAGCTGGGTCAGGTCATTTCCTCCCAGTTCACCCGCCCAGTTCTCGGTAATGCACACCAAACTGGTACCCTCATCAATGATCAAGTCATGGATGAGTGTGGTCTTCTTGTGTACCAATCTGGCATTAAACAGCACACACAGGCCAGTGGGCACATCAGATGAGCAACCAGGAACCCATCCATGGGAGGCACAGGAATGAGGAACAAGGCATAGATAGCCTTTCCATCATCTTCCATGGTAGCCCATCACCTCCTCATGGCTATACCTTTCTCTACTCATGATCACTGAAATTGGGGTGGCATCACGCATGTTCCTCCTTCCCAAGAGTCATCCTAAAATACTAGTTGGTGGGAAGCTTGTGGGCTGCTTACAGGCATCTGCTTGGGCCCTGTATGAGCATGGGATGCTAAACTAGATGGGCCTTTGACGTGATCCAACAGGGCTGTCTTCTTATGGAGCACAGGGGAAATTGTGTGGACTGAACATAAAGTGAGCACAACTCTTTCCTAATCAGCCAGTGCAAGGAGATGCTAGGCAGAAGATGGCACTGGGTCCACCCACCTGCTGGTTCCCTGCAATAAGATCCTTTCTCCAGGAGAAAAGGAGGGAAGTCCCTTTTTGCTACCGAACAGACTGCAGGAGCTGGCCTTCAGGAATGCATGCAATTTGGAGTACATTAGACATGGCTGACCTTTTTTGGGACAAAGGCCCCATTGATTCCCAGTCAATCCTCCAGGGGCCACATGTAAAAGGGGTCGTGGCCAAAAGGCAGAAGTGGGCGTGGCAGGAACTGCAGTTCTCGAGGCTGCCTTCCAAAATACTTTCGCATCCGGAAGTCTACACTATTTTAAATCCTTTATATCATTCAGTATTAAATTCAGTTTTATTTTTATTAATGGACAAATTTGGCAAGTGGGGGGCGGCTGGAGGTACACAAAAAAATGTTTGGCTGATATCATACTAGCACACAGGAGCAGTCCGGGAAAATAAAATGGAAATGGAAATCTTTAGAGCAGCCTTTCCCAACCAGTGTGCCTCCAGATGTTGTTGGACCACAAATCCCATAAGCCTCAGCTAGCATTGCCAATGGTCAGGAAAGATGGGAGTTGTGGTCCAACAACATCTGGAGGCACACTGGTTGGGAAAGGCTGCTTTAGAGGGACCACAGAACCTTCCGGCATCACAGCAGGGGGCCCACTGGAGCAATCAGTATTTTTTAAAAACTATACAAATATTGTTTAACTGCGTTTTTGGGGATCAGGGGCACAAATATGCTTTAGGAGGGCTTTCTGTGGTCCACAAGCCACAGGTTAGCCACCCCTGGTATACATCTTCAGAGGCAAATTCACTTCCTCGTACCCCTACACCAACCTTTTTGGAATAGAATACTGGGACTTCACTGCCAAAGGGATCTTGAGGTAGTATGGGAACTGGTGTTGCATGTGCATGCTGCAGAACAAGTCTTTGGAGCCCAATCTTTTCAGCATCCAAGGGCAATGGGGAACTCACTTTCCATCACTGCAAAGACTGTGGTGGAAAGCTAAACACTTCTTAGATTCTCATGAGTCACCCTGTTGCATGTTCTTACTACAGAACTGGAGGTTGCAGAATTCCAGAACACCCCAAAGCATCTGCAAAGCATTTATGCAGTGAATGAATATGAGTATATATGGATGAAAGTTTTTCGTAGGTTTGTGCTAGAATAACTTGATTGGCAATGTTGCTTGTTTCGGCAGTATTCCTACCTCTGCTGGCTGGCTGATATATTCCTTACCTCTCTTTCTGCAGACATCACATGCATGCATAGTGTTCCAGGCTGTGCTGTGGCCAGATTACACCTTCTGGAATTTATGGGAGGCTGTCCTTCAGTTCCAAATGAACTACAATGCTTTGCAGGTAACAACTAAAGAACGTGAGCATCTCAGGCAAATCTAATAAACCCAGAACTCTCCACAGACATATTTTGTATATGAACTGCCTTTCCCACACTTAGGAAAATTGTACAGAAAGATTTTTTAAAGCTTATTACTAAAAAGTAAGCATTCCTCAGCTTGACTACAAAACCTGTGCAAATAGTCATTACATCTAATACCATTTATATATTCTATTTACACACTGAATACTAGAGCCCAAATGTGGGGGATGGATTTTTTTTAATGATAACCCCCCTTGTAAACATAAGGTTTTGTGGGGAGATAGTACAACTGGAGCAAAGCAGGTAAAATAATTCCCTAACATCAAATTGGTTAAATATGGCATCACTATAAAAAGTTACTAAGTCCAAATGTGTATCCACTGAAAATAGTGTAAGACAATCTAGAACTAGATATAACACTGGGTGAGACAGATGGTTGAATACTCCAAAAATCAAGATTGGATTAAATAAACCAAATATCTCTTGGTCTGAATATTTCCAGATAAGATCTTTAACAAGATCTTGAAAATATTGCCTGCAAAAGTGGGGCAAAACTTGTTTTATCACTGTCATTTAAAAAACTCCTAGCCCACTTAATTTTAAAAAGAAATTCAAGGCAGCTGACAAATCCAGACATCACAACGATATTGAAAGATATAATGTTCCCCATTCCAGTCAAGTCCTGGGAATAAACAGAGCTAAAACACATAATTTATTATTTTTTATTTTATTATTTAATTTATATCCCACCCTTCCAGCAGGAGCCCAGAGCGGCAAATGCCATTTGGCTCCTTTTTTACATCTCTACTTCTGATATTCCAAATATTTTGACTGAGTTCTGAAACATGCTTGGAAGAAAATCCCACTGGAAAACTGTCTAATTTATGAATGTTCACCAACATGTTTTTCAAGCTTATTCTGCAAACCTTGAGATCTAGAAACATAATAATATCTAGAAACATAATAATTTCTAAAAATGAAATTCTCTGGATTCCAGCAGAATGACGGTCTCTGTCCCTTGAAGGCAGCATGTGGCTTTTGAGCCTTTCAGTATTTCAAATGGGACTGGGACAAGTTCTGTGCATGCCAGACACCAACAGATCCCAAGAATTCAGGAGTGCTTTTTGCAGTGGTTATTTAGACCATATTTTGGGATGTCTTCTGTAAACAGATTTCACCCACAACTGAGATACATTAATCCTGTTGCCCCTTGCCTTTTCTTCTCCACTTACCGCCTTACTTATCCCATATATGAGTTGTAAAAGATCTGGGAAAGAAAAAGTTGTCAATTAGTGAGCGAGACCTCTGTTGAAGAGGCAGTGGTGGCCAGGACTGGTAGGGCGGAAGGCAGCAAGACCAACTGTAGATGGAGGCAGAGCCAATGATAGACTAAATTCTAGTTCTGCCCCCATCCTCCTCCCAGCTGAGTTGTACAAGGGGCAATACTGAGACTAAGAAAGAAGAAGCTGACAAGGAGTTCCACCCGCTGGAATGGTTGTAAGGAAGAGGTCAGGCAGGTGGGGGCTGGCTGAGAGCAGGCTGAAGTGGGTGGGGCAGTGCCCCATTTGCCTTAATAAACTAGCCTCCATAGGAACACAGGAAGTTGCCTTATACTGAATCAGACCATAGGTCCATCTAGCTCAGTATTGTCTATGCTGACAGGCAGCGCCTCTTCAGGGTTTCAGGCAGGAGTCTCTCCTAGCCCTAACTAGAGATGCCGGGGATTAAACTTGGCTCCTTCTGTGTGTGAGGCAGATGCTCTACCACTGAGCTATGGTTCATCACTGCTTGGAGGACGTGTATGCTTGCACAGAGTTTCAGGGACGGCCGGTGAACCCTTCCTTCACTCACTAACCAAATTCTGGGTTTGGTGGATAAATGCCTTCTAGCAAAGGATCCTAATTGATTTTCACATCCAAACTATGGGATGTGTATGCTCCCACTTGCCCATCATTACAACCTGATTTGGGATGAACTGCAGCTTGGTTCTAATGGTGTTTCTGCATGTGTGTGTGTGTGTGTGTAATTTGAACATTGGTCAGAGATACCTTGTTCTGTTTCAATTAAAAATGAGGGACAAACCACAGAATTGCAAAGAACTTTGACCAAAACCACTGAATCTTTGGATGCAGCAACAGAACAAATGCATTGCCATAGAACAGAAGGTAGGTGCTTGGCGGGAATGTATTTGAAGCCACAAAGATGTTAGGACAGGAGAAGAAACACCAGCTTTAAGAAGCACTAGCTGAATTTTTGTGATGGTGGTGGAGAGGGGTTTGGGAACCAAATAAAAACAATTTTCTGCTGCAGTTTGTGTTTCTATACATCTCTGCCAGGGTAGCCAATATGGTGCTTTCCAGATATCGATGGACTACAACTCCCATGCTGGCTGTTGCTGATGGGAGCTGTTGTCCAACAGACGTCTGGATCTACGCTGTTAGTGGTTACTTCTTTTTTATCAACATGTGTCTTTTTCATTTCTTTTCAGAAAGCCAAGGATTTGTACATGGAAGAAAGGAAGTGGCAGCAGATGGAAAGCGACAAGGCATGTGTTCTGGAGAAGCTGAAAGAAGAAGGTTCTGCGTCCTGTGGAGATGCTCAGAAACGGCGGGCGCTCTTGCAGGAATGCAGGGCTAAGCGGGAAGAGAGAATCCAAAGTTTTTTGCAGGCCTTGGAGAACAAACAATTTGACTTCCTAGAAAAACTGAGTATGGCATCTGCATGATAAGATGGAGCTTGTAGGGCCAGGAGCAGGGTGAGGGCGTGGAAAAACATGATCTGAGTCACAAATAGTCCAGCAGCTGCCAGTGTGGTTCACTTGGAAACGGGAACATACATTTCTCTCTCTCTCTCTCTCTCTCTCTCTCTCTGTGTGTGTGTGTGTGTGTGCGTTCGTGTGTGTGTGTGTGTTCGTGTGTGTTCTCACTAGCCCCACACAAGACTTTACCACACATGGGTTACTGCTCATTATCCAAGCTGTGGTTGGAGAAGGTGGTGTTCTGAAATAAGGTTATGCATTCTAAATTTAACATGGTTTGTAAAGGTAATTAAACAAAAGGTATTTGCTGTGGAATTGGTTAAAGGAGAACCCTGAGTAGATCCATGTGGGTGGGTCTGTGCTTGCAGAAAGTAGGGCTTTCATTCCATCTTTCCAAACGGCAACATTTCTGTGCCTCAGCTCAAGAATCTATCAAAAACCTCTTGGAATTTTGAAGCGTTGCTTGCAGCGCAGGGAGGGGTGCAGTTGAGGAAGGTAAAAGGATGGCTTGCATGCACACAAACAAATGGGTGTCTGGAATGAAGCCAAACAAGTTCTAGGGGGGCTTTTTTGGCTCCTCATTGCAAGATTGACTGTTCTGGTTTTAATTTTGCTTTTTCATCTCAACTTTTCTTTGTATGGCCAAAACAATAAAATTGCCCCAATTTGGAGGACTAATGTACCTGCAAAGCTCTACAAAAGCATGCATTGCCTGCCTTGTTCACTTCTATTTTGGTGTTCAGTCACATATAAATTAATTAATAATCATATCTTGGGAGGATGTTCTTCCTGGTTGTCTCTATATGTGCTGCAGAGTTTGGGGCAGTCAAGCAGGCTACAGTCCAACTTTCTGAAACTAATGCAGTAGGTTTTTTAAAACTGTTTTAGTTTTAAATGGCACTACAGAATATCCTTTTTAAAAAAAACCTTGCAGATTCAGCATGCTGGCTACAGCTGTGAAGAGGCTGATTAAGTCGGCAAGCTATGAATAAAGCTTTTTTTGTGGCTGATATTTTAAAACAAGCTGAATGTTATTAAAAGTTACTATTCTAAAGCTAAGTGAATCCAAAGAAGTAATGTGTTGTTTAATTATCTTCTTTTTAAGATATTCATTTTGAAATGGTCAGGATGAGCCAACTGTCAGAGTGCTGATAGTGTGATTCAACAAACTGCTTAAGAATTGCATTCTTTTTTTTATGCAAGTAACTAAGGATATATAAAGAAATACATGGTGACCAATAAATTATGGGGACTTTGTTCTTCATGCAGTGGTTTTACCTACTGTGGTATGCTGCATCTTTATAACTTTTGTGACGACTGAAACAGCTCTTTTTAGTATGATCTCCAATTCTGAAGAGGTCTTTCCTGTGTACAGGAAAGGGGGTGCACATAACCCTCCAGCCATGTGTTTATCTTTTAAGAGGTGGGAAAGAATATTTATTAGTAAATGTTTCTTCTGCATTAAAATCTTAAAATAACATGTTGAAAAATGTGAATGGCATGTTCTATGGAAGACGAGAGATCTAGCATCTTTAAGGGGTGGTGTTTCTTTGTCCACATGGTTTTGAAGTAGATGTTGGGCACTCCAGTCCAATCCTCTTGCACAGGAGTGGGAAACCTCTGCCTCATGGGCCAGTCCTGGCCTGCCAAGGCATCTAGATCGGCCCATGAGGCCATGTCCTCCAAACTATACCCACTTGTCAAATCAGCTGGTGTAGCTGGGAGATGTCAGCTGATGGGGACAGGTTTTAATCCTGCTTGGTACTGACTTGCCAGTATGCAAGGGAATGCCAGGGAATGCACTGGCAAAGCAGGCCCCTGAAAGGAGTGGGATTGAACCCTCAGCTCATCAGCTGGTAAGTGGAGAGTGTCTTCTTGCATGGTGCTGCTTCTCCAACATGTTCCCTCTGGCGGAACAGACTCCTCCTCCACCTCCTGCCAGTCAACTTTGACTGGTGGGTGGATTCTCCCACCTATCAGTCACCTGTCGCCATCCTGCAGGGTGGGAGGAGATAAAGATCTGGCCCCTGGGCCAAAATGGTTTCCCACTCATGCTCTCCAGTAAGTATATACAGAGTAGCTTGTACCAATATAACTGCTGTGTTTGGCAAACCTTCTACCTGCCAGCTGTAATCGTCATTGATTCAGCAGTTCATATTGGTTATCTATTTTTATTTACAGGTTTAGCAATGAAAGGAAAGAAAAAAATAATAATGGAATAAAATAAATATTAAAGGTGCAAAAATAAACAATGGAGAAAACAATAATATATGAATATGCTTAATCATAACAATAATCAATTTACTTTAATTGATACAATAACCATCAGTACATCTTAAGCATATATACCCACTCGAAATTAATATCGATATGTAGTGTAGCCAGGGCAGTGAGGTCCTCAGTCCATTGAATAATAGACAGTGGATATTTATCCTTCTTGGCTCAAAGTATAAATCTATTTAGATGCACAGAGGTGTACATATATCACTGATTTTTGTGGCTATCTCAGCTAATATCTGTGTTGCGCAACACATGAGCCCACAAATAGCAATGATAGGATTTGGCTATGCAGCATTACAAGTGTGTGCTGAGTTTGCAAGGCCAGTTACCTGGTTTGCCAATAAAAGAACCATTTTTTATTCATGGTTAAAAATTTTGAGATGCCTGCTTGAAACATTTTATTTCTTTTTAACTGTTTTAAATATTTATGAGATTCCTTTCTAGATCATGCCCACCCAAGAGAGCAAGCAGCAATATCACCATAAAACACAACAATGCATTGTACATAATGACACCATAATAAAACATTCAAAATTTTAAAAATGCAAAAGGATACAAAAACCAACTGTATATGTAACATATATAATGGTATAAACCCATTTCCAAAGCCATAGCAGTAAAAGAATATAACAATGTGTCTGTAAAAGAAACACATTCATTCAAAGGCCATTTGAATTTGATGGATTTTTAAAGACATTTTGTATACCTTAACGCAGGTTTGGGGAACCTTTGGCCCTCCAGCAGTGCTGAACTACCATTCCCATCATCCCTAGCCATTGGTTAATGCTTACTGGGACTGATGGGAGTTGTAGTTCAGCAATGGGGCAGGCCAAAGATTCCCACACTTGCAGCTTGAAGAGGCTAACCATATCTCCCTTGGGAAGATGTTCCATAGAGTGTGACTGCTACTGGTAAGGCCCTGTCCCTAGTGCCCACTAGTCTAATTAGTCTTAAGCACAGGCAGTCCTTCAAATACTCTGACCCCAAATAGCTTACACAATCTTGTATATGGTATGACATGGCCTAGATCAGAGGTGGAGAAGCTTTTCTGGCAACTTTTCAGGGCCACCCAATGGTGGGTGGAGGCTGCAAGCAAAAGTGGGCAACACAATAGACGTGCCTCTGTCTTTAGGTACAATAGAGGTCATACAAAAGCTAGATGTTCCTATGCACATGCACATCATTGCATCCAGGTAAGCAGGGGGCATTATCACAGTTGAAGAGCATATTTTGGACAGGCAAAAGCATGCAAGGAGGACACAGCAGGGCCAGAGGGTGGCCTAGATAGAAAGAGAAGTCGGGCAGCTAGTTAGGGAGGTCTGAAGGACCACAGGTTTCATATCCCTGGTCTCGATATTACTGTGACACAAAATCTCTAATATAATCTACCACTTGTGTAGGTACCACAAATTGACCCCAACACTTTTCTGTGGACATCTGTGCAGTTCATTGCAAAGTGTTATTTGAGAAAACCACACAAGGACTGACCCCAACTATGTGAAAGGGAGATAGAATCTTGCCACACTCCAAACACTTGGAGATAGGAAGCAGGGATGTACAAGGCTTTTCTTTTGACTCTTAATTTCTAGGTATGTAACTTTAAAATCTGTTTTATATGGTATGTTTTAAAATCTGTTATAAGTTGCCCAGAGACATTGAAGGATCACCCCTTTTCTGTAGGCATATGCCAGCTGCGACATGGCAAGCGGCTACAAGGGCCTCACTTTATGTATTTTAATTGCATTTTATGTATTTTAATTTATTTTAATGTTTTTGTTATTTTTATTGTGTACAATTTTATTATGTACATGCTCGATTTTATTGTAAGCCGCCCTGAGTGCCCTATTATAGGGTAGAAGGGCGGGATAGAAATATTTTAAATAAATAATAACAAATCTGGAGGAAACAGGGTTCTTACTATTCACAATATAAAGGCAGTGTTCCGACCACATTTCAAGTAGAAGGGAGACACTGGGCATGTCCAATGTCTTTCTCTTTTAAGTGTCCACTCTTGGACTAAAATGGGGGGGGAGAGGTAATAATCAAAATATATAGTGGGTTTTTTGTGTGTCAGTACTCACCAGTAAGGAGTTCTGGCAAAAAAAAAATTCTGCTCATGACGACCATTTTTTGCTGGCACCCATGGCAGTTTTATCATGACATGAGTACTGGCACCTCATTTTTTACCAAAAAAGCACCGGATCTATCTTAAGGGGTCTTTAAAACAGGCTGAACGTCTCGAGTGAGTGGTGGTGACCCATCTCCATGCTTTTCTAGATCTGATCCAGCAGCAGGCATTCAGCCTGTTTTGGATGGGTTCCACTTGCCCGGAAGGCTTTTTTTTTTTTTTTTTGTAGCTTGGGAGTGCTCTTTGCACCTGGATTACCAGGTGTAAGTGGGACACAGCTTTTGTCCAGGTTTGGTTGAGAAGAATATATCTACTCACACAACAAGACTGGATTACAATTAATGTGTTTTTGGGAGCAGGAAGGTTGCCTCTGTAAACCATCTGAGGACTGGTAGTATAGGATTCAGAAGCCAGCCTGCTGAACAAGGCCCATGTAACTGGAGCACATGACTCCTGATTTACATCTGTTGCATTCGCTCCTGGTCTATTTCCAGGTGCGATTGAAAGTGCTGGTCATTTTCCTTCATAGCCCTAAACAGCTTGGGACCAGGATACCTCCTTCCATGTGATCCTTCCCAGCCACAAAGTTGATTGGGTAGGCCCTTTTGTGTGTTTGGCTCTCATCTGAGGTAAGTTGTTTGGGAACTCCTTACTGAGTCTACTCAGTTCTGAAAGGCTTTCGGCCTAAAAAGGATTCCTTCAATTTCTGGGTTTTGTCCTAACTTTAACTTTATGCTTGCATTTGTGTGTATGTGTGAACATACTTACTTTCAGTAGACATTTGTGGTTTTAATCAATTCTCTTTTTTAGCTGTCTTGGGTGGTTCACATTATGAATTAGAAAGGCAGGGTATAGATATTAATAAGCATAAGGCCATTCAACCCCATTCTCCAGCAAATTTACGGGAAGGTATCCAGTAGATTTTCAGTAGAACTTGCTTCTGTGTACTTAATGTCAATGACTTTAATGGGGCTAAACAGGCTTATTATTGTGCATGCTTGCCCATTTAAATGGCTTGTAGATCACAGTGAGAACAATTGGAATGAATGGTGGCTCTGTTGTAGTTATATGTGGTTCATTGCACCTACTGTTAAGAGGTACTCTTGTTCCTGGAGAATGAGACTAGTAGAGTTCTTAAGACTGCAAGGTTTTTCAGCTATACCGTAGTTTCTTCTTGGGTAGTTGTGTTCATTGTGAAATAAAACTGGATGCTGTAGCATCCTGATCGAATCAAAGCAAATATTTTGAAGGTGGTTAGATTTGGTGACTGACACATGAAAAGTTAAATCTTAAAAGTAACCAATATATCTAGCAGTCCACTTAAAATTCTAAAGCAGTGGTAGAGACCCTTGGGTCTGGACACTCAATGTGACCCTCCGCAACTGTCTGTCTGGCCCTCTGGATTTCCTTAACACCATGCACTCCTTTTGCCTGGCTGGAATGTGTCCCTGAATTGTGATCATGCATCTTGCTTGTCCCAATGGAGGGAAGTTTCTGTATTTTTGTAAACCTGATTCCTGCATGTCTAAAATGAAGTCTACTGTACAAAGGTAAATCACGCCTCTTGATCCACCCAGTCTTGTCTCTGGCCCGGCCCATCATGCATGCGATCCCTGGAAGGTTGTCCATGAGGGAATTTGTTCCCATCCCTGAACTAAAGGATGGGACCCCCTCATCTGTAATATCTGAAGGGAGGAGGTTGGTTTCACTCTGAGGGTTGAATTCCCCCATCTTCTGTTTTAATGACTCTTGGGGGAAGATTTTGACATTTTTTTAACAGAATGGCGTCTCGCTGTCATGCCAAAAGTAGGCAACCAAGTAGACATCATTCCGATCCTGTAAAGATTCTTGTCCCTTCTGTTGATTTTTAAACTGCATTGCTACGGTCTTGAGTAAAAGTATTGTTCTTTCCAAGCTTTTAGCTGCTTTATAGTACTGCTTTGATGTAAGGGAAAGGCTGTAGCTCAGTGGGTATGGCACATTTGGGTGGGTGGGGAGACATGCAGAAGGTCTTTAGTTCAATTCCTGGTATCTCTAGGTAGATCTGGCCAAGAATCTTATCTCAAACCCCGGAGAGCCGCTGCCGTTCAGTGTACTGAGCTAGGAAGACCAGTGCTCCTTGGGTGATATAAGGAAGTTTCCTGGATTTATAATGAAGAATTGTTCTATTCAAAGGGCAAGGACTATGGCTCTTAAAGTGTAGATACTGTATCTACAGGAAAAGCACAACCATGTTGGGGCATAAGTTGTGAAATGGGATAAAGAGGGATGAAAACAACAACCATAGAGTCATATCTCTCTTTAGAGTCATAAAGAGAGGCATTCAAGAGGCAGCTGGACAGCCATCTGTTGGGAATGCTTTGATTCGGATTCCTGCATTGCACAGGGGGTTGGACTTGATGGCCTTATAGGCCCCTGCCAACTGTACTATTCTATGATTCTATGATCTAGCCCACCATTTTGCTTCTCAAAGTAGCCAGCCACCTGTATGCAGGTAACCCACATGCAAGGCTTGAGGGCAGTATCTCTCTACATACATCCTGCCCCCTTGGCAATGGCTAGGCAGTGGCATGCTGCTTCTGGAAAAACACAAGGAGAACCTCCATCATTAGACATTCATGTGCAATTCTGGAATACCAAGTCTATCTAGGCCACATGGTATTATTTGCACTAGTGAAGATCTTGCTGCAGCTATCCCACCCTGAATGCAACATTTCCCAGTTAATTTGGCAAGCAATGATGTTGCGTGGTGTGTCCATTGCAATGCAAATTCTGTAATAGGAGGCACTATGCTTTGATGGCAGATCAAAGGTAGGTGACAAGTTTTATTTTGCAGGTATTCCATGTCTATTTGTGCCTATTGTAACTGCTGTGATTTCGGCCTTGGGGTGGGTGGGGTTTGTATCAGCAGCAGGCCAGGGTGGTGCTGAAAAGGACAGCTCCTCACCTAGCCCCCGTCAAGGAAGAGTTTTCGGTAAAAGTGACACCACGTCCCAACAACACTCCCGTTCTCCCTCTTTCTCTCTTTTGAGAGTTGGCAGGAGAGGTGACTGCTGCACCTGAGGCCTTTTGCTGCTTGCTCTTGAGGGAGACCCTGCCATTTCGTAGTCAAGGTTGAAAAGGAAGGGGGCGCTGTGGGTTACGTTCTGCCCTCCTCAGCTAAGCAATGACCGCACCTTCCCTTCCCTTCGAGCGCTAGAAGAGGCCACCATCTTCTCCCAAGCTTGCACCCAGATTTCTTTTTTATTATTGATACTGGCTTGTGGTACCTGGAGGGGGAGACTTTGCTTGGCAACCTTGTTTCCTGCCTGCGCCTTAGGAGAAGGCGAGAGGCGCAACATGGCTTGTGCAGATGCGCGAGACACGCCTGCCTTTCGCCCTCTGGAAGCGAGTAAGGGACCCCGCGCTGTCTCATCGGCCACCTAAGGCTGCAAGCTTATATACGCTTACCTGGGCGCAAGTCCCAGTGACCGCGCCAGAGGAATGGCTTAAGATATCTCAGAGCTTATTGCCAGCCCAGAGAGGACTACTTCCTTCTTTTAGCAAGACCAAAAGGGGTTTAACAACCTAGAGGTTGCTAGGATTTTTTTAAAAAAATTAATGTTGTTGGGAGAGGACAGCAAGAGACGTTAAAATCTACTGTGTGCAATTTTCTTTATTACGTACACAAGTAATGAAAAAGAGGTCCCGAGCAAAAATAGATTTTTTTAAAAAAATCTTATTTCTACACGGCGGGAAGGTTCTTTCTTATTTATTTATTATTCAAACAAATTCCAGCCCTGCTTGAAGGATCAAGCAACAGCTTTTGCAAGGAGGAAAGGAAGACTAATTGCGCGCGCGCGCGCGCCCTTAGCTCTTCGCCTCCCCTCGCAGCGCCCGCCCTGGCTGGCCCTTGCCATGTGACGCGCTCCGTCCAATCAACAGCCGGGGCGGTGGGGATCCGGCTGGAACCGGTTGGGCCGCGTCCGGCTCTATATAAAACTTTATAAACACCATTCGAATTAGTGGGGTCGCGAGCGACACGAGCGAGCCCGACAAACGGAGCCCCCCCCTTTCTGTTTCTCTCTTTCCTTCTGTTCTTCCTCCTTGCGCGGCTTCCCCGCCCCCCCTTTACAGGCGATCGAGTTTCTCTCCTATAGAGACGGCGCTTTTCTATTTCCAGCCGAGCCTCCTTTCTCTCTCTCTCTCTCTCTTTCTGTCACGCGCTGCCGACATGCCCAAGAGAAAGGTACGTGGCTCCGGCGAGAGAGGCTAATGACTCGGACGCGAGATGGGCGAGGGGGAAGGAAGAAAGGGAGGGGAAAGACATGGCAGCTATGAAGGGAGCGATGCTTACTGCAGGGATGAGATTTGGATCAGCCGCCATTTTCTTTCCTTTCTCCTCCTCCTATCACCACCCCTCCCTCTCCCGTTCCTCCTTCTCCCTCCTCGGGCGGTTAACGGTTGTGAGGCACGGGAAAGCGCGTGCGCGCGTGGCGGCTCAACGGTCGTTGTCAGGACTTAAAAGTGAGGAGGAGAAAGAGTGGGCGGAGCAGACCAAGAGCGACCGTTAAACCGCCGCGCTTTCTTCACGGCCCGGGGGGGGAGGGAAAGAGGGGGCTGCAAAGCTCAGCAAGAAAAAAGAGGGAAGAGAGCGAGAGCAAATTAATTATTGGTATTCTTTCACCCGCGCGCGCGCTCAGCCCCCACCAATAGGGAGGGAGTACGCGCCCGCCTGTTTGCGGGGAAGGAGAGGGGGGAGAAAAGGAAACCAAGCCAGACTGAGCCGGCAGGGGATTTTTTGGCGGGAGGGTGGTTGGCTCAAGAGCGGCACGTGCGTGACTGGTTGTAGGTGTTTATGCGCGCGCGCCTGCACGAGAAATGGGGGGGTGAAAAATGAGCGCGGGTGCGCACTCGTTCTTTCGTCCACCCCCGTTTCCCTCGCAAATAAATAATGGGGGGTGCGCAGCCTTTTTTCCGTCGCCGCCACATCTCCCGTTGTTCAAAAAGGGCGGGAAGGCCCCCAAAAGCGGTAATTTGAAAAGCCCTGGGGGGGAGGGGAAAAGAAAGATCAGCCCTGAAGAGAGACTTGTCAGTTGTTGCGGGCGGGGGCGAGCTTTCCCCTGTCAGTGAAGATGTTTGAGAGGCCCCGCCTTTCGCCCTAAATGCGCTCCTTAGCCAATCTTTCCCGCCCCTTCCCTCTCTCTTAAGGGCGAAAGTGACCGTTTTAAGCTGTTTCAAGGCGAAGGACGGTTAGGTTGAAGCCCACGCGTGCGCGTTGTGGCTGGCTTCCCCCGGAGTCCTTTGGGTTACCAAACCTCCGTTTCCCTCCAAAGAGGCACTCTGGGTTGGATTTCCCAATTATGTCTTGAGAGGAGGGGGTGTATTGGGGCTAGGGGAGTTGCCTGAGTGCTGAATCCAGGGGTGTTTCCTTAAGGCAAGAGAGGCAGCACAGGCTTAAATGTGGCACAGTGAATGATTTCACAGATCTGAAGAAGCACTAGGGGTAGGCAAGCAAGCCTGCCTCAAATTGCAAGATCAAAATTCCAGAAATAAGTGAGATTTTGGGTCTGTTACATGGACTCAATAGAGGTCATAGTATTCTGAAATAAAAGGAGCCATTATGTTGCCTAGAGCTGCAATGTTAGGGAAGAAAGAATAATGCATCAAAATAAGGGGCATCTGGCAATGCTGTTACCCACACAGCCTTCACACAAATGCATCTCTCTTTGGGAGAACATATGGTCCCTAGGAATACAAAAGTACATGTATCAATAAAAAGATGCTGTCGCTAATATTTTTTATTCATAGACTTGATTGAAATGATTATTGTAAAAAAAAATCCTGGTAGTCGGTTAAAAAAACCTTAGTTCTAAAGGAACGTAAATTGTCAACTTGCAAAGGTACTTCTGTAGGACCTAGGAACACATTCTATGCCACCCGATTTCTTAATAATTAATATTTTGAGCTGGTTATTCTCATGTAATCTGAAAGGTTCATTAATTTTCACAAATAATATCTTTTAATTTTAAATGTAAGTGTCATAGCTCAGTAGTAGAGTATCTGCCTTGCAAGCAGAAGGTCCTAGGTTCAGCCTCCAGCATCTCCAGGTGGGGCTTGCAAAGACTCCCTGTCTGAAACCCTGGAGAGCTGCTGCCAGCCAGTGTAGACAATACAGGTCTATATGGACCAATAGTCTGGCAGCTTCCTACGTATTGCATACAGGGAGGAAAATAATCCAAGTAGTTGCAAGATTGTGTGCAGATTTCAAATTTAAGGAAGGAGATGGACAGAAATGGGATTGTCAACTTTGCAATGCATCAGATAAATTTAGTATTTAAATAAAATCAGCCTGTCAAACTACTTTAAAAAAAACCAAGGGAAATTAAACTAGAATCATGATGTAGGGTTTCTTCAACTGTTTCACTTTAAAAATTCCTTATAGGCTGAAGGAGATACCAAGGGTGACAAGGCCAAAGCAAAGGATGAGGTAAGAACATGGATATATTTTGTTATAGACTCTAAACCTGCAATCCTAACCCCACTTAACCTGCAAGTAAGCCCCATTTAATACAGTAGAACTTACTTTTGAGTAGACATGGTTAGGATTGTGCTGTAATTTGTAGGGATATATGTGTATCTACCTTGTCTACTACACTGATCTCATTGGCTTTTTGATATTGCTAAGTGTAAATTGTATTAGTGGAAAGTAATGTGTGTGTTTGAATACTGGATTGTAGATTTCTAAAGAATCAAATTGCTTTAAGTTCTAATGGTTAACCTTTTCTTTTTTAAAACAGCCACAGCGGAGATCAGCAAGGTTATCTGCTGTAAGTATGATGCAATGCCTTTAGGGTTGTTAGTAGTAGTAGTAACTTGTAAAGAACAGCTGATAGTAGACTTGTGCATTACTCTTAACACACTGAAAAGGATTAAGTTGGCTCCTAAGCATGACGTCGCATACCAAAGTGGACAAATATCTTATTGTTTCAAAACTACTTATAAGCTGTGTTTTTCTCTTCTAGAAACCTGCTCCTCCAAAGCCAGAACCTAAACCTAAAAAGGCAGCTCCAAAGGTAAAGTTAACATTTTGTGTAATTTGAGCTTGAATACATTTTGGTTCTATTTGAGGTACTACTATTTGAACAATTGTTTTAAATTGTGTGAAGTCCTTTATATCAACAGCTACTTATGGTTTATGAAACCTTACGTTTATGTTTATCCATTGATTGGCAGAAGGGTGAGAAGGTACCTAAAGGGAAGAAGGGGAAAGCTGACGCAGGGAAGGATGGAAACAATCCTGCAGAAAATGGAGATGCCAAAACAGACCAGGTATAATAATGTTATAGTAGATTTCTTCACTTTCCTGAACAAACCATATCTTTAGTATTGGCCACAGGCAGGTATGAGTGAAGGTGGAGCTAAGATAAGTGATGTGGACCAGCATGTTTTCTGTAAACTATTCTGTTGGTTTGTTGTGAAACGATTGTATGTGGAAGTTGTAGTACTGATTATACATGAGATCATTTTTTTAAATGATGTAAGAGATACTTGTCTTAGTTCTGCTCAAGTCTACCATCAAGATTGTCTGATAATAGCTTGCATTTTGTTAGTAGGTATGTGCCTGTTCCAGGCAGACTACAGGGGAAGTTTGTTATATCGTGTCTCGCTGTACCGCGGATTCGGATATACTGCGGGTATGACGATATCCCCCAAGTAAAACATTGTATACAGTACAATGGTTTTCATTCTAACATGGAACCTCTACAATGCGGGTACATTCTTTGGCCCCCGCACTATAACAAGCTTTCACTATACATGAATTCATGCAAACATTGGCCTATTTGAGTAGCAAGCTCATATCAACATGAAGAACTCTCTGATGGGACTGCCTTTGTCTTTCAGGCACAGAAAGCTGAAGGTGCTGGGGATGCCAAGTGAATTGTGTGAATTTTTGATAACTGTGTACTTCTGGTGACTGTACAGTTTGAAATACTATTTTTTATCAAGTTTTATAACAATGCAGAATTTTTTGTTTTACCTTTTTTTTAAAAGCTATGTTGTTAGCACACAGAACGCTTCGTTGTTGTGTTTTGGGGGAAGGAGTGGGGACAAATGCCATTGACTCTCTTACTTAGAACCTGGACTTTTAAAAGTCCCGCTTAAATTTTACAAGAGGGGGTCTACATGGACACAAACAAGCGGAATTCCCTGATATTGTTAATCTTTGGTTTCTGAAATGCTTGAGTGATCATTGAAATTCCCCAAAATGCCTGTGTCTGAGAAGAAGGTACATTTAAAACTGTACTTAGATGTCCTCTATCTGTTCTTTCACATTGTCATTTGCATTGCATTTACCACTCCTTTGAGTGTGGCATAGGGTCTTTTGATACTTGCTCTCATAAATCAAATGCATACCCACAGTGTCAGGCAATCCAGACTTCTGGTGTCAAATACTGAGGGAGGGAGGATGGCTCTCAGATGAGCCACATTTCTTTTTATATTGTGAATCTTCAGATTAAGAATTCTACGGTTTTGTTTTCCTTTAAAAGTCAGGGTAGGCTTGTGAAAAGTTGTCAAACAACATACTAAATGTGAAAGTGTCCACCCTCACTCTAAACTTTCCCTGTTCCAAGTATGAATTAAAAGATTCTTCATTGGGTTTTATATAGTAACTTTACATTTTGGTAGTCCAAGGAGAAGGGGAGTTGGAACTTGTTGTAAAACATTGCCGATTGTAGCCCATGTCCTGCCTGAATACCATTGATTGATTGTTTTATGAAAAGTACCTTTAATAAAGCTGGATATTGTTTGGCTTGGACTGTTTTTTTACTACTGTTGTGTTTGATTCCCAGTCCTGTTTTTTTAAGGGTTACATTGGTAAGCAGAAATATAAGTATATATTTCATAAGGTTACAGCATTACCTGTATATAGACACACTAAGGGTTGGTCTACATATTTAAAAAAAAAAAACCACATGGTACAATTCTCAGAATATTCCACTTAAAAATGTAGGTGATGGAATGGAATGTTTTGCCCATCAGAAGCTTAGCATGTCAAGGAAAAAGGTTTACAGCTAGTTTCCCCACTCCCCATGCTATTTTTGAGCATTCAGTCATGTGCTTTCCTCCACCTGTATTCCAAAGTGGTATAGTCCCAGAAGGGTTATACTAGCCATGTATTTAAACACTAGTGCTGGTACCCGTAGGCGATAAAAAATTACAGAGGAGGAACGCTCTGCTGTCAGCATAGAAATGCAGAAACCTGCTGCAATAAAGGCAGAGCTCTTTGCCCCTCCTCTGCCAGCCGCCAGTAGGTTTAGTAAATATTTTTCAAGGTTTGTAATTGGTGTAGACTTATTTTATAAGGTTGGGTTGTACTGTGCTAACTTTTACCTGAATGTTTAAAACTCTAAACAATAGATAGTGAACTTTTCAGTCCAAGGGCCTCATTTCCTTATGAGCAGACTCAGGGACCATATTGACAGGGCCAGAGGCAAAAGGTGGACAAAGCAACAGATTTGACTCTACCTTTGGACAGCAGGCTACATTCTACCTGCACACAAGTTAGAGGTTTCAACATACATACCTTACCTCTCTATTCAAGTAAGCAAGAGCCATTATTACAATACATTCCAGCCAGGCAAAATAACTCTATAAGGGTACTGAGGAGGGCCTGTGCAGGATGGGGCCTAGGGAGAGTTCCAAGGACCAGATAAAGAAGCTGGGAGGGTCCAATTGAAGCCTTGAGGCTGAGCTTCCATCTGTGCTTTAGACTTAAATCTTACACAAAATCATAGAATTTTGTCATCTTGCCTTTACTGTGCAGAAATAGTGATTATGCATGGTTCTTTAGAGGCTACAGCAGTAAAGGGTAGAGTAGTCATTCATGGAGGTTGGATAACCACACTTGAATGTGTAATACAAGGTTACAATGAACACCAAGAGTTGTATTATACAAGGAGTAAGCAGTGATTTGGTTTTCATCTGATACTGCTAAATCAGTCTGTCAAAGTAATAGGTAATGATAGATTTATTTATTACTTATTTATTTGATTTATATCCAGCCCTTCCTCCCAGTAGGAGTCCAGTTTATATTTTATGAACAAGTAATGCCATAAAAATAAGGCTTCTATGTATTGTATATTCAAAGGTTCTGGAACTCAGTATGGCCTTGATATTCCATGCTTTTGGTAATATTGAATCTAGCAGGTTGAGCAGAATTTGAGAATAACTTTGGTGGAAACTGAACTTTACAGTCCATCAGCCCCCAATATCTCTGCACTTCTACATCTATTTCCCTAATCAGCCTTTTCCAACCTTTTGGTTCCTAGATGCTGATGGACTACAGTTCCCATGATTCCTGACCATTGGCCATGCTGGTTGCGGGTGATAGGAGTTGTAGTTCAGCAATATCTGGGGACCCAAAGGTTAGGAAAGGCTGTTCTAGATAAAGCTTCTAGAAGTTCTGTTTCCACAATCAGTCATAAAAGCTTGTATAATGCTCAAACCTTACAAGACCTTCCAAAAATTGTAATATGTATATATTTGCATAATGAAATTTTGTGGTGGCACAAAATAAAATGCTTTGAAAATCAAGACTTGGTAGATGATTGCTCCACCTGCCTCACTCATTTCATCAGATCACTTCTCATACATGCACCTCTCACAGTTCCTTCCATGCTATACTGCTCCTGTTGTGGTCCTCATCCTAGCTAAGTGAGTCCAAAACATAAAGAATCTAATTATAGCTTACATTGGACTTTGAGGTTTCTAGCAAGTACTTGGCTGCCAATATTCCCTTCTTAGGGAAGGTACTTGAGGGGGTAGTGCCAACCTTGCTTCATGCATTCTTTGAGGAAACACTATCAAGACCTATTCCACTCTAGGTTTAGGCCTGGTTTTGCAACTAAGTTGGCTTTTGTCATGGAAGATCTTCAAGAGGAGAAGTATGGGAAATGTGGCCCTGCTGATTCTCATGGATCTGAGCAACATTTGATACCATCTACTCAGGGTATCTTGGAGAATCTTTGGGATGGGAGTGGGAGGCATGATGTAGTGGTTCTGCTCCTACCAGCAGGACCACTATCAACATGCATTGGGAACAATCATTGGAATGGTGTCATCAGTATACTGTTTGTATGAGTTGAGTCAGGTGAAGTTTTGCAGGTTCTAGACTGGAGCCTGAATTTAGTGGTGTGCTGGTTAAGGGCCAGTACGTTGAAGCTGAATCCCAATTAGATTGAGGTGTTGTAATTGTTCTATACTGTATTGGGTTGCGTTCCTTCTGAAGGAACAAATGTGTAGTCTGAAAGTGCTCCTAGAACCATTGCTGGAGGCTCAAATGGCCTCTGCCAAGGGGAGTGCCCCTTACCAGCCTTAGCTGGTATGACAGGTAGGCCACATTCCAAGTTTGCACTCTGGGAAGGGAGTTTGGAAGCCTACTCAAACACCTTTGTTAAAACAACTTTTATTATAAATGAGGGAATGAATAACTTCTCCAGCATATAATGCCCTGAGGTTGTGTCCTTGTACAATGAATCAACACTGCAGTCGTTTTCCCCAATTGAGTCCTGTATGATGCCACAGTGTTGCTTGGGTGTGTTGTGAGATTATGTTTTCATGCTCCTTAATGTAGGTTTCTGAATTCCCCTGCACATTAACAGCCATTCTATCTCCCATCATAGCTTTGTTCTGTCTCCATACCCACATCCAGCATTTGATTAGTCTCCCCAAACAAGATGTACTCCATCAGTTCACAACCACTTTCTTCCTCACTGGACCCCTATTCCTTCTCTCCCCCCCTGCCCTAATTGCTCCGACTCACTTTCCCAACATTCCCAAATCCCTTAGCAACAGTCGCCAAGACTGCCCAGAACTGTCTCACCCTTAACTACTTTCATTTACCTCTCCCATGTTTTCCTCAGGCAACTAGCCTTATGAAATATATTAAATCCAAAACAGAAACATTAAACATCTCATTACAAACCCACATGGATAAAAAAAAATACATCATCTGTCACCAGCTACAACTGTTCCTGGACAGGAAGAGCCTAGCGAATTACTGTCATGTGCTCTCTGTGAAACTGGTCCAGTAGCTACAGCTAGTGCAGAATTGCAGCGTAATCTGTTGGGAGGGACCATGAACATGAAACACCTCTTCAGAAAGAGGTGCACTGGCTGCTGATATCCTATGAAGCCTACTTCAAGATACTTTACTGAGTTATCTTACTTTGGACACATGATGAGAAGACATGATTCACTAGAAAAGACAATAATGCTGGGAAAGACAGAAGGGAGTAGGAAAAGAGGAAGGCCAAACAAGAGATGGATTGATTCCATAAAGGAAGCCACAGACCTGAACTTACAAGATCTGAACAGGGTGGTTCATGACAGATGCTGTTGGAGGTCGCTGATTCATAGGGTCGCCATAAGTCATAGTCGACTTGAAGACACATAACAACAATACAGTTTAGGGCCTGGAGTCCTGAGAGAGCACCTGCTTCCATATAGACTCTCATTTATTAGGATCTACCAGGGAGGCTTTCTTGGCTGTACCATCTCAAGCTGAGACCGCTCTATGGAGAAATGAGAGAGCCTTCTCAGTAGTGGCACACCAGCTTTGAAATTCAGTTCCCTGCTGAGTTGTGGGACCCAACTGAAGATCTCTCTCTCTCCCTCTCTCTCGTTGCTGGTTGTAATTCATCTCCTTTTTGTTTATAAGTGAGTTGCTTGACTGTTTTAACAATTTGCAATTTTAGTATACAGTATTGTTATTTGTCACATCATGTTGTGAGCCTCCTTGAGAGGATAGATTCTCTGACAGGTGGGATAAAAATCTATGTAAATAAACATGTACTGGTCAGGATCCTTTGGCTTCTTTGCATCTGCTCAGGGCAAGGTAGTTGATGTGGATACACAGTCCTAAGGGTAGGCTTAATCTATCCATACACACTCTTAATATAGTTATCGAACAGTATATTTTACTTAACGGGGGGGTTCCATTAAACATTTTTTTACATTATGGTCTTTGGTGTTTTACTAGTGAATACAACTGAGCAAGCTTATCTGTTCCTGATATTATTGATCTGTTGCATTAATAATGGAAAGTGAATACATGATAAATTGTAGTTTGGCTTTTAATAATTCAGCTTTGGGGAATAAAAAAAATTGTCTTCCTCAAACCATCTTCTTCAGAAGTTTAAGAGCAAAATTCAATGATGTGCCCAATATCTCTGGGTGCTGTCCAGTTAAATTAAAATCAGTGAGGTTTTGTAACCTCAGCGTAGGCAGTACACCCCAGATTTTATACTGTATACTTAGAAGAAAATGAATACAGTAAAGATATGCTATACAATGTACAGCCACCCTCAGTCTCTGGTATCTCTGGTGAAAAAAGGAGTGGGTGATGGAAAAAACTTTGCCTGAGATCCTGGAAAGCTGCTGCCAGATCATAGACAGTAGCAGACTAGATAGTCTAAGGATCTGACTCGGTATAAGTATATCAGGTAGAGGGAGTCCGTGGCCCTCTAGATGTTGAACTGCACTGCCCACCATCCTTGATCATTGACCATACTGGCTGGGGCTGATGGGAGTTGAAGTCCAGTGACATCTGGAGGGTCAAAAGCTGTTCAAATGAAAGCTAGTTATTAAGTGTATATTTATAGTCTTACTATACTGTTGACTTCTATACTATTTGTATCACTCTTCTCCAGCCAGTTATGAGGGGGTCTGAAGTGTATTTTGCCATAGAAAATGTCCTGTTGGATGGTCAGATTCAGTAAGGGTTTCATGTGATGAGGACATGACGTGGAACACTAGTTGCATCTCTTTATATTTTGTATGTCTAGTGTAGATCAGGAGTGGTTAACCCCCGGTCCTCTAGCTGCTCCTGGACTCCCACCAACCCTGGCCATTGGCCATGCGGTCTGGGGATGATGGGAGTTCAGCAACAGCTGGAGGGCCACAGGTTAGCTACCCCTAGTGTAACTTAGCTGATAACTTGAATTTCCCCCAGCCCTTTTCCTTAAAAGGCAGAGTAGGCACACTTTTACTTCATTTGATTTAAACACTTGTAGGGCCAGGTAGTTACTTTGGAGCCAGATAAGACCTGCAGGCCACCAGCAGGCCACTTATATAGTGTCCTAATATACTCTGGGATACGTCAAGATTATTTTTTTACCTTTTAAGAGGACAAATACTTCCGAATGAAGATAAATTCTTCATAAATGTTTAGGGAATCTTACAGCAAGTTGCATCCAGTGTTAGACATACTCAGAGTAGATCCATTGGAATTAATCTACAAGGCTAATTTAGGTTTACTTAATTTCAATGGGTCTACCCTGAGTATTATTTATTTATTTATTATTTAATTTGTATCCTGCCCTTCCTCCCAACAGGAGCTCAGGGTGGCAAACAAAGCACTAAAACACTTTAAAACATCATAAAAACAGATCTTAAAATACATTAAAACAAAACAGCATTAAAAACATTTTAAAAAACAACTTTAAAAGGGTTAAAAACATTAAAAAAACATTAAACAATACTGACACAGATGCAGACTGGGATAGGTCTCAACTTAAAAGGCTTGTTGAAAGAGGAAAGTCTTCAAAAGGCACCGAAAAGATAGCAGAGATGGCGCCTGCCTAATATTCAAAGGGAGGGAGGACCACACTAAGTAGCACTAAGTAGAACTTAACTGGATACAACCCAGGAGTTTTAACATAGTATGTTTAAATAATAAACATCAAATTATGATTTATTCTTTGTAATGGTAATAATTATAATTATGGTCAAAGGTCAGGGATGCTTGTCAACAAAATAAAATCATGTTTATATATTTAAATAGTGCAGTTCAGAAATTCCAATATACAACTGTATCGCCTTCCCTCACACAAAAGGTTCAAGGTTGGTTGGTTTGTTTTTTAAAAAAGATTGTATGTAGATATACATTGCAGTTGCTATAAATAAACAATCAATTTTGTAAAGCATGGAACATGGAAGCAGGTTACCCAGTTGTTCCTGGTTGATAGCAAACCTTGCTAGACATTTGAGCCACTAAAAGATCTACCTCAGAGCTTACGGATCTCTAGTATGACTGGTGAGAAGGGAATTTCCTGGTGCTGGTTCCTGCAGTAGATGCAAAACATATGGAGTAATCCTTCTATATGGATTCAAAACACATGGAGTGATCCTTCAGCTAAAGTGTTTCAGTATGTCAATTTGTTTATCAATGCAGTGAGTAATTTCCCTTTATACATGAAATATTTGGCTATATCCCAGCACTTTGCATTTTAGATATATCACAAGAAGCCCAGTTTAAGAGCTTTTATCAATGTCAAGCAAATTGTACTTCCCCTTTGGAAATCCTCTCCTATGCTGGTCATCAACTTATTATGCACACTGGGAACAGAAGTGTTGCTTTAAAAAAATTAAGCTAAAACTTTAAATTGCCTATATTTCTTCAAAACTGTTTCTGAGGAAATTTGTTGACAACTAGCATTATCTTGCAAAACTGTCTAATTACCCATCAGGGGAAGTATCTCTCCTTTAAAGTACAGCAATCCAAGTTAATGTTACCTGCCTGTTAATAATAGCAGGTTGTTACATTCTGAGGCATCTGGCATGGGTTACTTGAGTTTCCTCTTAAATGGTCTTGAACTGAGAGGTTTTACTTGTTCTTGGTCCAATAAAATGGGGTACAGTGCATTTTATTCCTAAAACAAACATGGTAACAACAATCCAAATGAAGTCCCAAGAGTTGAATTATTTTATGCTATTGCAAATTAAGGATCTGTGTTTTTTTAATCCGTGAGTCTGAGCTCAAATTGCAGCTCTCGGGGGAATAATTGCTTTGTATGTTTCTGTCTTAACTGTAATTACATGCAATATGCTACCTGGAATAGCAGGAGCCCCTCAAGTAATCCCTGAAAAAGAATGAAGAAAACATGATTTATTACTGCCTTAATTCCAGAAACTAAAGCAATACAGAACATGGATTTTATCCTGGCCTGTTGTGGCCATTGTAGTCAGTTTAAAAATATGCTGATCTTTAACTAGAATGGGCAGATCTGACCATTTTGGTGCTTTTACTTTCTCATTTTTCCAATCTTAAGATCAGTTGTCCACATTTTCATATCAGTTTGCGACTTAAAACTAACCAAAAAAGTCCTCATGAAAATTCAGCAGCATTTTAGTGCAATTTTCTATTCATATATAATTTTGCCTACTATATACATTTTCCCCAAGCAATTTTTCCCACTATAATGTATTTTTGTATGTTATTTTCACCAATACATGCATTTTATGCACGCTTTATAGTATACACATTTTTGTACACATTACTAGGCTAGAGAATTACAATGCAAAATTCAGAGAAATGAATTTCAAAGGATGGCTGTATTTCAGTTCGTGTGTTGTTTCAGAAAGTGCAGATTAGGTAGATCCACCTTTTAAATGCGAACTGAATTGAATTTCTCCTCCATCTCAATCGTCAGCTTGGTGTTACCATGTTAAGACTGTGCACTTAACCTGAGAGTAATCCCCATTGAAATTGCTGAGGCTTGCTTCTGAGAAGACAGGTGTAGGATTGCACTGCACGATAGTAGAGCTCTCGCTCAGAGTGTGTGTGCGTGCGTGCGTGCGTATTTGGTATTTTTTTGGATTTTTGCATTCAGCAGAGTAACCCAGATCTCTTTTTGTAGCAACCTTGCAGGATTAAGAGCTGCAAAAATGTTTGTGCAGCTACAACAGTGTTATGCTAGTGTTATGCCAATGTTTCCTGCTGTGAATATATACATTGTGTAAAGAAGGCACTTTGAGGCTAAAGTCGCTCACTTCCATAGCAATGTTGATGCCCCATCCACATCTACTGAGGTGTCCAGTGCAACGTCTGCTGCAACTTCTTGGGAACGGTTTCAGTTGATGCGGCCTGATTATATGGACAAGGTGCTTATGATGATGCGGCCAGCAACGTGTCCTCTCGACCCTTGGCCTTCTTAGCTTATTAAAGCTTGCCGAGGGAGTTTGACCGAGTGGATCCAGGGTGTGGTCAATGCATCATTGCAGGAGGGAGTGGTTCCAGCTGCCCTGAAAGAGGCGATGATCCGACTGCTCCTGAAAAAGCCCATCCTGGACCCATTGGTTTGCGACTACTACTGACCAGTTGCAAACACCCCTTCTTAGGGAAGGTGATTGAGAGGGTTTTGGTGCAGTACTTGCAAGTACTCCTGGATGAAACAGATTATCTTGACCCATCCTCTGTGTTCAGGCCTGGTTATGGGACTGAATCAGCCTTGGTCGCCCTGATGGATGACCTTTATCATGGGAAGGACGGGGGAGTGCGACCCTGTTGTTCTTACTTGATCTCTCTGCGGCTTTTGATACCATTGACCATAGTGTCTTTCTGGGCCGACTTGGTGAGATGGGTATCGGAGGCACTGTTTTATAGTGGTTCTGATCCTATCTCCAGGGTCGTTTTCAGAGAATAGCATTGGGTGATTGTCTTTTGGCCCCCTGGCAGTTGTGCTGTAGGGTGCCGCAAGGTATCATCTTGTCCCCGATGGTGTTTAACATCTATATGAAGTCCTTGGGAGTAGTCATCAGAAGATTTGGGGCAAGGTGTCAGCAGTACGCTGACAATAAGCTCTATTTCTCTAACATTTTAATTGGGAGAGGCCGTGCAAGCCCTGGACCGCTGCCTGGACTCAGTGGTGGGCTGGATGAGGGCCCATAAACTTAGTCTGAATCCTAGCAAGACGGAGGCGCTGTGGGTTGGTGGTTCCCGAGTTCAGATAATTGGTCAGTTGCCTGCTTTGGATGGGGTTGTACTCCCTCTGAAAAAGCAGGTCCATAGTCTGGGGGTGCTCCTGGATTCATCTTTGTCACTAGAGGTCCAGGGGACTTCAGTGGCTAGCAGTTCTTTTTACCTGCTTCAGCTGGTAAAACAGCTACAGCCTTTTCTCAACCAGGATAGCCTGACCACTGTTGTCCATGCGCTGGTAACCTCCAGGCTGGATTACTGTAATGCGTTCTATGTGGGGCTACCCTTGAGGTTGGTTTGGAAGCTGCAGCTGGTGCAAAATGTAGTGGTGAGACTGCTCACTGGGGCAGGGTATCGCCAATGTCACCCCACTGCTGAAAGAATTGCGCTAGCTACCTATTAGATATCAGGCTAAGTTCAAGGTTCCAGTTTTGGTGTATAAAACCCTATACAGCTTGGGACCATGATACCTGAAAGACCGTCTTATCCCTTATATATCCAGTCAATCACTGTGCTCTGCAGGTGAGGGCCTCCTGCAGATACCATCTTATCTGGAGGTCTGTTCCTTACAACACAAGAAACAGACGTTTGGTGTAGTGGCACCTACCCTTTGGAATTCCCTCCCCTTAAATATTAGACAGGAGCCATTTCTCATATCTTTTCAGCGCCTACTGAAGACCTTCCTCTTTCAACAAGCCTTTTAAGTAGAGACCTTATCCCAGTTTGCGTCTGTTGGAATTGCTTTTTAATATGTTTTTAAAGCTTTTCTTTTTTAAAAAAGATGTTTTTAAAGCTTTTAAAAATGTTTTTAAAGATGTTTTGTTTTAATATATTTTAAAGTCTGTCTTTATGATGTTGTCAAGTGTTAGTATATTTTTTTTTCTGCCCTGGGCTCCTACTGGGAGGAAAGGCGGGATATAAATCAAATAAATAAATAAATATAATATCCAAACACACAGTTGCCCCCACCGCTGCACTGGAGACAAGCTGTTGACAATGAGAATATATTAAATGGCTGTAGCTTGCAATAACTCAACAATGAAATCACTCATTGTTATTTTATTGCAATGAATGTTGTAAAAAGGATGGCTTCCCGTCATGTGCCTATTTTGAGCTACTGGAACTGTCTTTTAATAGAAAATAGGGTTTGTTTCCACAACGAATAGACAGAGGCTGCTTAGGTTAAACATCTGCAGTGATGTCATCTGTTCAACTGGAATAGTCTCTTGAACCCAAGTGGTTCTGCACTTTAAGGCAAGATATAAACAATCAGACAAATCTCCACATTTAATGGTCTATTGCAGTGGTTCCCAAATTGTGGTCCATGGACCACCAGTGGTCTGCAAATTTCATTCAGATGGCCCATAGCATGTCCACATTAAATATTCATATGATTTTTAATTGTGTTTTTATTGCTGCTTTTATTCCATATATTTTATTTTAATGTATTATGATTTGAATTCCATGGAATTCCAGGTGAACCACAAAACATTGAGGATGTCAGATTATGTATACACAGCAGCTTAAAGTGGATTCAGTGCATTTCTTATGTGCATGTTTTTCACGGTGTCCAGAAAACATTGTCATCTTCCAAGTGGCGGATCCAAATTTGGAAACAATTGCTAAGATTTTAGAAACAAAATATATCTCAGTTAGGGAAAGAAATTTGATTCAGTTCACATTTAAAGCCAGATCTATCAAATTCACACTTTCAGAAACAATATGGGAACCAAAACACAGCCCTCCTAAATTCACACTTCTCTGAATTTTGTGATGCAGTTCTCCAACCAAACAATGTTGACAAAAATGCACATAATTAGGGGAAGTGTGGTGTTTATTAGGAGAAATTTGCACTAAAATGCTGAAGAATTTTCATGAGGATATTATTTGAAATAATTTGCAAAATGCTGCAGAAATGGGGAGAACTGAATTTAAGATGGGGGAAAAATAGAAATCGAGAGAATTGAAATTGACAGATCCATCCATCCCTAATCTCTCCCTTCTTAGGGTCATCTTTACACCAGATTTGCACCAGACAACCCTTCAAATAGAGGACTGTTGTCAGTAGGGCTGTGTACAGTTTAAAATGGATTTAACACATTCCTTCCTTTTTTTTTGCATCACATTGTCCTCATCCAAGTGGTAGCCCACACTTTCCCCACATTTAATTTAGATTTCCCAATACGTGGATAATGTGGCAAGGGGAAAAATCTGGCATAAAATGGAATGTTGCCAGACTGTGGATGTACTGATGTTCATTGTGTGGGCAGTTTTGTTTTTTAACATGTGTAGTGAAGTTTTGCTGGGTGCTATCTATCACCACACCCCCTGCTTCCACTGACGAGGCATTCCTTAATAGGCTGCTGGTGGCACCAGGTGTGACACTTTAAAAAACAACAACATTTTTTACGTCTGCTATAGCAGAAAACTTGACTTTCAAAAATAAAACAAATAATTGGCCACACACACAGGTAAACAAATACCTTTGTGCATGCCCACATTGGCCCTCAGGTTTCCGGAAGAGAGGGAGTGTGGGGAAGGACTAATTTAGGGGAGAGGGCAAAAACACACAGTGCAAATACATCCCATCAAACACCACCCACTAGTGTGAATGGAAAACACTGAGATAGAATTCAATTGAAAGTGTTCATGTGTGGATGAATGTGCAGAAAAGCACACATGGGAGAATTGGAACTGTGCAACCCACATGAGCATTAACATTCTGATGTGTACACCAGCTTGGTTTCAAAACAAAAAAGTGAGGACAGAATGGAGAATTGGCCTTGAATCCCTGACAGCTTATCACAAGTAGGTGTGGACTGGATTACAGTTGTAGGTGATGTGTGCTACTATGAGTTTAAAAAGCAGTACCCCTCCCTGCAGAAAACATTTCAGAATGGAGGGGTAAAAGGGGATACCTTTTTCCCTCCCCACTTTCCAGAAACTTCCTACACACAGGGTATATATTATAGCAATAAACTGCAACCAGCCCCAGACACTGTAGACCTGAATAGCACAGCACTTCAGGTAGATGAGAAAGGAGGGAAAGATGTCCCTCCTCTTCTTGAATCTTGCCCTGAATCTCCTCCTGAATCCAAGCAACAGTGTTCCCAGTTCCTCTTTCAGACTGGAACCCTGAACAAGAACACTCCTGTTCAGGGCTGGGGATACACACACTGCAACATTTTGTTGCAGATCCCCTCCCCCATTGAATAGCTGTTTATCCTTCACAGATTTGTCTAATCTCTTTTAAGACCACTTAGCTGGTGGCTATCATATCTGTTGACATCAAATTCCATAAACTAATTGCATGCTATGTTGTGCACCGCCCTGAGAGCCTTCGGGCTGTGGGCGGTATATAAATTGAATAAAATAAATAAATAAAAATAAATGCTCTGTGCAGAAGTTACCTTCTGCCTGTCTTGAATCTGCTGCCGATCAATTTCATCGGCTGGCCCTAAGTTCTAATATTACATGAAAGAGAGAGAAAAGTTCTCATTGTCCATTTTTCCCCCAAACCATGCATAATATTAGAAGCCTCAATCATGTCTCCTCACTTTAGTAATACTTTTTTCTAAACTAAAGAGCCCCAAATCCTTTTAGCCGTTCCTTGTAGGGAAACTGTTCCAACACTTGCTCAGGGGGGTTGGTTGGCCTATTCTGCACCTTTCCCAGCCCTACCATTTGTATTTATTATTTATTTTTAGATCAATGGGCTGGCCAGAAGTGTACAAGGTACTGCAGGTGTTGCCACACCACAGATTTGTATGGGGGCATTACTATGCTGCCCATTTGATCATCCATTCCTTACCTTGTACAATAATACCTCAGTTAATGAATCCTCTAGCAAGGAAGCTCCTTTAAACAAAGGCTTTTTAAAAGATGAAACTGAACTGCTTTGCTTTGCTAAGTGTAACTTTCAAGGCCCTGCTTTGCCTTGCTAGCTTGAAACTGACAAGCATGTGTGTTTCCTTTGCATTAAAAAGTTCTCTTGCTTTCTCCCAGGGCTGGGGAGGGAAGGATCCAATACGATTTGGGGGGGGAGCACCATTTAAAGCCCCTCTTGAAGCTGCCCCCACCATCTATGACCAGGCATAGAAACCTATCCCTATTCTTTCCATGTTATTCCTACCTCTTGTACCAAAGTTTCTGTTAACGAAGTAATGTCCAGGAAAGCATCTACTTTGTTAACTGAGGTATTATTATAGCCCCACGGATGAAATTTGCCTTTTTCACAACTTCCACAAACTGGCTTGATGTTCCTATTGAGCTATCCACCATGATCCCTAATCTCTCTCCTGTTTAGACACTGACAGTTCAGCCCCCGTCAGTGTGTGGTATGATCGTGTGTGTCTGCCTGCCTCAATGTGCACTTCTTTACGCTTCCATTTGCCATTTGGTTGCCCATGCTTCCAGTTTGGAGAGATCCTTTTGGAGATGGGTGACTAAATGATAATTTTCACCCACTATGCATCTCATCAGAAACTGTTTTTGAAACTTCTTTATTTTTCAGCATTTGTGATGCAATTGTGGGAGAGGGGGAGGGATCCCCATGGTAAGAGTTGATGGTGATCTGTGGTAGCCTGGGGGTATTTCACCCTTGACTTAAGTAGCTCTTGATTCAATCAGGTTTGTAATGCAAATATAAAACCTTCATTGGCCAGAATACAAATTAACATTGCAAATGCCATTCCTCCACTTTCTCTTCTGCATAAATAATGGTTAGAGATTAACATACATAGTACATGCTTCAAGGCAATGTAAGCCTCATGTGTGAAAATCCTCATGGTCTCATATTTTCAGTTATTTTTATTTTTTGTCTATGGCCATACCTCTATTGTACCACATGATGGTGCCAGCAAACAATTAAACTACTGCCTGAAACAAATCTGGAGCAATTCTGTGCGCTCTGGGATTGGAATTAAAAGGCACACAAGTAAGGCCTACAACACAATTCTCCAGGATATTCCATACCATTCTCTCACCCCCATCCCCGGTTTTTCCATTTGTTCCCCTCCCCAGACATAAAGCATTCTGTATCCAGTGAGCATGCTCAGTCCTCCCTGAGCTGTTTTTGACACTCTTTCCCCAGTTTAGTTTCTCCATTCGCCCCCAAATATTAGCTTGTGCTTCTGCAGACCTTGGGGTTCCCACTACTAGTAGGGTTGCCAGGACAGAAACATCCCAAACCCTGAGATTTCAGGGGTGGGTCCTAGTGATGTCACAGGGGTGGGCCTTAGTGATATCATTAAGCATGATACATTAAGCATCAACCACAGTTGCTTGGAGCATATAATTCAAACAAAAACATTTCTCTGACTGGAAATTAAAATAGAAAGCTTAGCTAAAAGATGGAGCCTGGGTAGGGAACATTTCATCTAACCTGTTTGCTTCTGGCAAGAAGGGTTTAAGTGCCCTCAGGCCAGGCCAGTCACCAGAAGGCCATTGTAGGAAGAAAGGAGCCTAGTGTTGTGGAGATGTTAGATAGAAGCACTCAGGAGTAAAGATGGATGCCCCTGAAGGCTACAATTCTAAACACACTTACCAAGTCCCATAGAATTCAATAGGACTTACTTCTGAGTAGATGTGGTTTGGATTGCGCTGTTAGTAAAGCTTGACTAGAGATCCTCTGCAAAGATATCCATATCCAAGCGGGGTTGGCAACCCCCTGCCTGGAATGCTCTGCCCTACCTTTTAACATGGCTGCTCCAAACTTCTTTACAGACTTGACCCTTCACTTCAGAAAGAGGTCTGAGAAATGAATAAGAGTAAGAAGATTCTCTACCCTTTTCTGTCTACCTTGTGGGCTCCTATAAACTCACTTTGACAGCCAACCCAATTCCAGTGAGTAATAATTGACAGAGAGAAAACATATAGTTTGGTCTGCCTTCACAGGCAGCAGCTTAGGAACAACAACAATTGCAGCCACGCTTCCCAGTATGTGAATTCTCCATTGCCACTATTGTGCATCATCAGTGGGTTTAAGAGGGTTGAGTTGAGTGCATGGAACCAATTGTTGTTACTTCTATGGATGTAAGGGAGTGAGGTTAAAGGTAAATGAAATGCAAACAGAAAAAGAAAAACAAAAGACTGATGATTTCCTAAATGCAATACCATACCAACTACAACAAAATTCCTATGAGTAAGGCAGAAAACTCAGCATCCCACAACCAGTCAGAATTCCTAACCAAAAGCCAAAGCTAAAAAATCCTGGCAGGCAGTCAGCCAAGGTCACAGAAATCCCATGCAGCACAACATGACTTGCGGGCTGCAGTTAATGCAGAATGCTGTGGCACAATTGCTGACAAGAGTGAGACCTTAGCACATAATGCCTCTGCTCTGAAATCTGCACTGGTTGCTGATTTGCTACGAGGCCAAGTTCAAGGTGTGTTTTCCATGCTATAAGTGCCACATAATACTTGTTCTGCTCTTGTAAGAAATCAGTTCTTTAGTGTGGTATCACCTACGCTTTGGAACTCCCTGCCTATTGACATTAGGCAGACACCTTCATTGTACTCTTTTCAGTGCCTGCGAAAAACATTTTTGTTTAGGCAAGTCTACCCAGGCATGTAGAAGCTATTGTGTTTTTATCTGTTTTTAACTTAGTGTTGGTTTTATTATTTTTAATGTTTTTAAATACCTGCCTTTGCCAATACTGTTTTTGCCAGTAATTTGACTGTTTTAATTCCTTCTGTAAACCGCTTTGAGATTTTTTATAATATAGCAGTATATAAATGTTGTAAACAAAATACTTAAATAAATTTTGGAGTCACTGTGGCCCTTGGGTCTCTTTCCACTTTTAGGAACAAAGGAATCTAGCTTATACCAACTCAGGCCATTTGATACCATCTAGCTCAGTACTGATGACATGGACTAGCATTGGATCTCCAGGATTCCAGGCAATAGTCTTTTTCAGAAATTGAATTTTGGACCTTTGCATGCACTGAGCTACAGCCCTTCCCCTGTTTAAAAAAGTATCTTTTAATATGGTTCTTTTCAATTCACTAATGAATGCACATCATACCTAGAGCAGTTCCACATCATTCATTTAAAGCACATGAATCCCACCACATAATAATGGGAAATGTAGTTTGTTAAAGGTGGTGGGAACAATAACTGTGAGGGGGAAATTACACTTCCCAGGATTCTTTAGGGCAAGTCATGTGCTTTAAATGTGAGTGGGATGTGCTTTAAATGTATCGTGCAGATCTACTTAATAAACTTTGCCTGCATGTAAATTGTTTTAATTACTTTTTTTTAATGGAAATGAGGTATACATTTTACTGGGTGACCATGGGCTACTTACCATCTCTCAGCCTAATCTGCCCCTTGGGATGAAAACAACAGGGGGGAACCATGACCACCCCAAGGAAGAATGGCACACTTAAAATGTAGAGGAAGTAATAATGTACAACCGTAGTGAGAAATCAAATACTTATCGGGACCTGGTATGAATAAATGTTTATATAAAGATGACTATCAAATATGTTTATTATTTACACAACCTGTAAAGATATTTGTAGTGCAATCCTATGATTGTTTACTCAGAAGCAAGTCCCAATGTATTCAGTGGGGCTTACTCAAACAGGGAAGCGTGCACAGAACGGAAGCCTCACGATAAGGAACTTCACTCACCCAACCCAAAATTCAGAATCATGCCACTGTAAGCTGTTCTGCAACTTTTATACTTTTTATGGTTATTGGATTTTAAAGGGATTTATTTCTTGTTGTGAGCTGCCTTGGTTTCCAATCAGCAATCCTACCTCACAGCATTATTGGGAAGACTCCATATACACATGCCCACTGGAGATGTAAAAATACATAGACCCCATAAAATAGTTTATTGTCAAAATGAGTTAGTCATTGAGGAACATTTTTTTAAAAAAAATAAAACCAGCATTAGTTTCCTACCTAATAAAAGCAGTGATATCTATATAAGCCCTGCCAAATTGCTTTAAAATAGGATTAGAGGGGGAGAGAAAGATTTACAACACAAGCACAATCCTTTGCTATGTTCACTCAAAAGTCCCATTAATTTACAGCGCAATCCTAACTATGTCTACTCAAAAATAAGTCCTATTGAATTCCATGGGATTTACTCCGGGTATGTGGGATTAGCATTGCAGCTTTACTCCCAGAAAAGCAAGTTGGATTAAAGCTTCATATTGGGAAGGTTTTCAAAACACTGCCATATTCAACAGCCCAGGAAAATTTAAACTTGTTTGATTCCTGCACAAAAGAGAAAAAAAGACTTTTGGTACTGCTGAAAGCTATATACTTACTCGATTTATCTGAAGATTTTCAGATAAACAGGGAAAAATGAGTTTTCTACCTTTGCGATGGGAGTCTAGGTATTGCCTGGAGGCCCAGAAATCCCTTGTCAATCACAACCCTGACTTTGCTTATTGGCTACAAACCTGAAAGGGAGGGGTTAGCGCAGCCAGCTAAGAGATCGTTTTACAGAAGTTGCAGGGGGCAGCGGCTGATGTTTTGGTGTATATCTCGTGAACCAGACCACCTAGAAACTTAATTTTTTTTAAAAAGATGGAAGCTGAGAGTCCAGAGGTTAAGCTGACTCACCTGGAGGTCCAGAGAGGACCCCAAAAATCTGGAGTTTCCAGGGGAATACCTGACACCTGGCAACCGTAACGACTAGCCTGCTGATGGCACCTTCCTGTTACATGTGGATGGTGCCACTTTGGCTACCTAAGGTCCATGCTAAGCTAGTGAGTTCGCTGTTAGCATATAGGAATGCTTGGAAAGCTGTCTTACACTGATTCAGCCCATTGGTCTGCTACCCTGAGTGGCAGCAGCTTTCCAGGGTTCCAGACAGGGAACATTGCCAGCCCTACCAGAGGCTGAACTCCAGGACCTTCTGTGAAAAACATGTGCTTTCCCACTGAGCTACAGCCCTTTCCTGGAAAACCTCTCCATAAGTAGCTGCCTTATACTGAGCCTTATATTGGCTCATCCAGCTCAGTATTCTCTACACTGACTGGCAGTGGCTGTCCAGGGGTTCGGACACGTTGTGCTATGCACTTTTGCTCTGTGTGTGTGTGCGCATTATGTTACATGCGATTGACAGTAGGTGGCGATAATAGGGCCTTATCCCGGCCTTAATTCACCATTAAACACCACCAGCAGCAGAAGCCCAGTAGTGATGCAGTGAATAGGCTGGCATTGCTAGGTCTCTCTGAGGAGACCTGGCCCTCACCCCCCACTTCCAGAGGCCATCTGTAAGCTTATGCCCCTAAGCCCTGTTGTATGGGGCCCGAGAGGGTATTCTAGTCTTCTTCCTTGAGGAGATATAGAAGTTCTGGACTTAAGACTGCCAAATCCAACAGCTTTGATATAGGACTACTAAATGTATGGTGCAGATGTGACCCGTCTATTGAGCTGCTGCTGTTTATTCTTAATTATGTTCTGGTTTTATTATTTTCTTGCTGATGTTTTATTTATTTTGTACTTTATAACTGATTGTTCACTGCCCTGAGAACTTTTGTTGAAGGGTGGCCTGCAAATATTAGAAATAATAAGGCTAATTAATGATTCCAACTTCTGGGCAGACCTGATTGTGTGAATGGAATGATGAAGCCAATACCTTGTATTGCAGGTGCCTGCACAGCTTGGAAAAGTTACTTTTTTGAACTACGACTCCCATCAGCCCCAGCCAGCATGGTGCTGGCTGGGGCTGATGGGAGTTGTAGTTCAAAAAAGTAACTTTTCCAAGTATACAAAACGTATTCTTACTGCAGAGTTTGTGTTATTTGGCTGCAGAAATTGTGTGATGTTAAGCAATGGCATCGAAATTTCCAGACTATAGGAGTGAAGAAGATATATTATTAGTATCAGTATTAGTTCAGTTTGTATGCTGCTTTTCTCCACAAATGCACCTAAAGTGTCTCACAATACAATGGCAATAATATGTGTCAATATAACAGTACAGTAAAATTCCAATGGTAATTCATTTTGAAACACAATATAACAATCCAAACAATTCATTTTGATATTGTAGACATTATAATACTTAAAATTAATTATAAAATAGACTGTCAGTAATGTTTCTGTTTATAACATTTTGTGCCAAAATATGTTGGGGTACAGATAAATTGTGGCTTGATCGAGTCTTTGACTTCAATGCACAAAAGTGTTTCAGCTTATCTGCATTATTACAAATTGGGGAGAGGGGATTGAATCAGGGTGAGAGGGGTATTTTTTAATCTCTCTTTTTATATGGGTTGGCATTATTTGCAATGGACTGGTCATCTGGGGAAAGGTTGTAGCTCTGTGTTCAAATCCCCAGCATCTTCACATAGGTATGGGAAAGACCTTTTCTTTAGAAACTGGACAGCTGCTGCTAGCCAGTGTACTGTAGGGCAGGAGCTCCCAAACTGTAGTCCATAGACCACCAGTGGTCTGCAGGCTTCATTCAGGCAGTCCGTGGCATGTCTGTGGATTTGGGGAGACAGCACGTTCATTGCATTAAATATCTGTATTGACTTTTAATTGTTATTGCTGCTTTTATGTCTTATATTGTATTTTATTACCATTCGAATTCTATGAAATTAACATTGTAATGTAATAAAATGCAATGTATAAGAAATGAAACAAGCAATAAGAATGCAGCTGTGTGGGGTGGACTGAATGAACAGCATACGTTGGCAAACCACGCTGCTGTTCTCAGTACACTATCTCTCAAGACATTGCGATCTGACCAGTGGAAAAACAGGATGTGGTTAACTTTATGGCTGTAAACGATACTGACATCTGTAGTGGTTAAATAACTGCCTGCATATTGCCACGTAGATAATGCTGTTGTACTATGTATGTACGTGATGTTATACAATAGTTAAAGGTCATAGGCTGTTTATGGAGAGAAAATAATCCACGCCTCCAAGCGGAGGTAAAATAAAAGCGGAGACGAGAATTACGAGGGGGGCTCCGAAATTGAACTCTGGTCTCACCGTGTCTCACTGTGTCGTGATATCTACATCTGGTGACCCCGACGTGATTCAGAACAAACACCCTCGTACCCACTGGCAGGATCAGCCAACGGTGCACCTCAGCGTACAGCTCCCATTCGTGAGTATGGGGGGGGAATTGTCAGCTCAGCAGAAGGTTCATGCACAAGAGCTACAAAAAATTTTAAAACAGGATACCTCAGCTTTTATAAGTCGTTCTCACATTGAATCATTGTTAAAAACAATTCAATGTCAATGTCCATGGTATCCAGAGCAAGGATCACTACGTCAGTCAGATTGGATAAAGATAGGGAGAAAATTACATGAAGAACCAAGAGCACCTATTCACCATCTCTTATTATGGCAAAAGTGTGCTGAGGCCATTAGTCATTTAGGGATAAAAGAGACATCGCTGTTTGCCAATTCTGACCAGAAAACTCCTCTTTATCCCCAACTTTCTTTACCTACACCTGAAAAGGATATTGAGAAATTTGTAAATGCTCCTCCATATAGCCCTCCAGTTCAACAAGAACAGGTTACTGGGAAGGTTAAAGCAGCCATAGCTCAGGCTGCAGCCTCAGGATTATTATCTATGGAAGAAATGGGAGACTGGGAGGGTACAATTTCAGCTTTTCCCGTTACATATCAGCCAGATCCTAATAATGCTAATAATCGCATAGCAACTTGGACAGCTCTTCCGTTTTCTGTTATTAGAGAAATAAATAAGGCAGTAAGAGAATATGGGATTACGGCTAATTATGTACAAGGGATGTTGGAAGGAGTAGCTACTGGATATAACATGATCCCTCAAGATTGGAAGGATCTCTTTAGGATGATTTTGACTCCTTCGCAATATGTAGTTTGGGACCAAGAATTTAGACATGCTGCTATAGCAGCTGGGGATGCTAATATCATTCCCGAGCAAATTTATGGGTCAGGTAATTTTGCTACCATAGCACAACAAGGGGTATTGCCTGAAGCCGCATTTCATCGAACTGCTGAGTGTATACAGAAAGCATTTAAAAAGGTGCCTGCTGGGAAAGAACCCTTACGTTCTTTTACGAATGTACGGCAGCAAGCAACAGAGCCCTATTTTCAGTTTGTTGACCGTTTGAAAGAGGCTCTGACACGGCAGGTTGATAACCCTCAGGCACAAGGGGAATTATTGTTAAAATTAGCTTACGAGAATTCTAACACAGACTGTAAAAAGATTTTGAAAAACATTATTCATAGACCGCAATATGAATTGGGAGACATGATTCAAGCTTGTGCAGAGGTAGGTACACATGTTCATGCCATGACATTGTTAGCTGGGGCATTAAGACAGGGTAACAAACCTACAGGCAATTGTTTTAATTGTCAAAAGCCTGGTCATTTCAGAAGGGAATGTCGGGCTCCTGGCGGAGGAGCATTTAAAGGTGGGGGCACTGTTACAAACCGGCCAAAGAAAATCTGTCCGAAATGTAAAAAGGGTTATCATTGGGCTAATCAGTGTCGTTCAGCTCCCACTACCAATACCAATGTGTCTTCCCGTCCTATTGAGGGAAACTGAACTTGGGGCAGGCTTCCAGCCCCGAATCTCAAGGAAGTGTACCCACCCCTGCTACTCAAGGAAGCGCTGGAATTGATTTAATACATGCAGAGTCAAAAGATGTTCCTTTGCCTGGAGCAGTTCTTTTAATGCCTACCACACTCACTGGCCCTTTACCAGAAGGCACCGTAGGCCTTGTACTACCGCGATCCTCTGCTTCCAAGAATAATATAATGGTGGTACCTGGTGTTATTGATTCTGATTATCAGGG
Organism: Rhineura floridana; assembly: GCF_030035675.1. Classification (NCBI taxonomy): domain Eukaryota; kingdom Metazoa; phylum Chordata; class Lepidosauria; order Squamata; family Rhineuridae; genus Rhineura; species Rhineura floridana. Next base: position 16,021,183 of record NC_084494.1, read on the forward strand.
AATTATTTATATTCAGTATTGGAGTCACCTTCCCCTTCAGTTGAAGAAGGGAGATTCTTTTGCGCAACTATTGTTATTGCCATATCGTCTTTTCACATCGAACACTTCCTCCCAAAAACGTACTGGTGGATTCGGATCTACAAGGACGAAATCGCCGAGTGTGAGTATTTCAGGTAATCCTTTCCATCCACAGGTAGCTGCAGTACTGGCAGAAGTGACCAGGGAGAAACCGGTTCGTAAGTATTGTTTAAACAATGTTATTTTTGAAGGTATTATAGATTCTGGGGCAGATGTCACAGTAATTGCTGAACATAACTGGCCATCCTCTTGGCCAGTAGAAGTGGCCCCTTCTGTGTGGGGAGTGGGCGGAGCTCAGGATTCAAAACGGAGTAAGGATTGGATACAAGTTGTTGCTCTTGATGGTGATCGTATAGCCCACATTCGCCCTTGTATTTTGGAAAAATTAGAAGCTCTGCACCAACTGGTAAAGGAGCAACTGGAAGCTGATCATATAGCAGAAAGTAATCAATATGCTGATCAGGCTCTTCGTGCCCTCCTTTGCACACCCATAGAAAGTCATGCCCTTCATCATCAAAATGCTAAAGCACTCCAGAAGCAATTCCATCTTACTGCCCAGGAAGCCTCTGCCATTATTCAACAATGTCCCCAATGCACACAGTTAACTCTATCCCCAGAACCAGGAGTGAACCCACGAGGTCTCATAGTTAACCAGTTGTGGCAAATGGATGTTACACATTTTCCTACTTTCTCCCCATGGAAGTATTTGCATGTTACAGTAGATACATATTCCGGATACATATGGGTAACTCCTCAGAAAGGGGAAAAAACTAAGAATGTTATTAATCATGTCATTCGTTCTATTGCCATCATGGGCCAACCTCAGACGATAAAAACTGATAATGGTCCTGCATATGTTTCACAGCAATTTGCACAGTTTTGCACTAAGTGGTCCATTACACATTTGTTTGGTATTCCTTATAATTCTACAGGTCAAGCTGTCGTCGAACGTACCAATCGTACCCTTAAAGAGCATTTGCTTAAACAAAAACAAAAAGGAGGAGTACCACTGGGATTGGCCACCAAAGAGGAGTGGCTGGCACAAGTGTTGTTTACCATTAATCATTTAAATTTGTCTCAATCTCCCAATACTCATTTTTCCTTTTCTACTCGAGCGCAGCGGCATTTTCAGCAGTCGGAGTCTCTACCTGCCCCGCGGGTGCAGTTTCGGCAACTACCAAATCCAGAGTGGAAAGGCCCAGTTCCGCTTATAACGTGGGGTCGAGGTTACGCGGCTGTGTCTACGCCTGACGGTCCTGTGTGGGTACCTGCTAGGTGTATCCGGCCCTGGAAAGACGATGTCCTGGCACGATAATCTTAAGAATCCCATCCCTAATTTTTCTCTGCAACTTCAGGATACTGGGATGTCTTCCAGGAAGCGTGGTCGGAATGTTCCGCAACCTCCCGTGACTTGGGGCCAAATAAAGAACTTAGCAACACAAGCAGAAAAAGCAATGGAACAAGCCGGGGTGGACAAGACAACTGAGAATACCATTCTTGCTTTAATTGCGTCTTTAAATACAAATTCTATTTTTGTACTTTGCATTTGTTGGATTTTAGGAAGCGCCGGGGCTGACAGGTTGGGGCAGGAGTTGGGGATGCGGTTTCAACACAATATCTGGGTTCAGTTAGCAAGAATGACAAATGTGAGTGACTTTTGCATGACTGAACATGTACAGGAAATGGGTATGTTGGGAACATGTTTAATACCCGTATGCAAAGCACCTGGGGATATTGGGAACATTACAGGACTTGGGCGGTTCATGAATACTTCAGAGATTAAATATCATACTGTTTCGAATTGGGGAACTCCAACCTTCCAGCTGCCTGTTAATGCTTTTCAATTATTTACATCACATGTTGCAAATTCCATTAATAATACGTGTGCTCGGATGGTTAATTGTAGTCGACATAAGGTGCAGAAGGGATGTCTAAAGGTTGGGAGACCCACATGGAATTGTACACAGCACATTAACATATCCAGTATGTACGGACACATTCCTTTACCAGGTGGATGGTTTTGGACATGTGGAGAAACCACTTTTAATTATGTTCCCGCTAATATTTCTGATACCATCTGTTGCCTGAGTCGACTGGTTCCCATTTTCCTTCATAAAAGGGAGTTGCTAGCCCAACGTAGGAAAAGAGAAGCTGTTGCCATGCCGGCTGATTGTAATGACAAGGTGGAATTGCTTAATAAAGCAGAAAGTGTATCACTAGCCATCTCCCTTGTTGGACTTCCTGCATTGGCAGTAAGTAACAGCAATCAATTACATAAATTAGCCTGTAATTATGTTAAGATGATAAATGCCACCTCTCGAGCCATTGCTTTGTTAAATGAAGAGCAGGGTATATTAAGACAAGCTATCTTGGATAATCGTGCAGCTATAGATTACCTGCTATTACAACATCAGTTGGGGTGCGAAACTATAAAGAATATGTGCTGTTTTAATTTAACTGACAACAGTTTTGAAATCAGAACACAGGTAAAAAACTTGAAGGATCTAGCTAATAACATTTTGCAGGACGCCCCTACAACTTGGTGGCAGTGGCTTTGGAGTTGGCTGCCCACTGGATGGCTAAGTCAGATTCTTAGATATGCTATTCTTTTACTCATTTTAAGTATAGGCTTATGCTGTTTTTTACAATACCTTTTCCAGACGTGTACACCTGTTGCTCCGCGACCATTACGTAGTAATTACTTTTTGCTAAAAAATAAAAAAGGGGGAGATGTGGGGTGGACTGAATGAACAGCATACGTTGGCAAACCACGCTGCTGTTCTCAGTACACTATCTCTCAAGACATTGCGATCTGACCAGTGGAAAAACAGGATGTGGTTAACTTTATGGCTGTAAACGATACTGACATCTGTAGTGGTTAAATAACTGCCTGCATATTGCCACGTAGATAATGCTGTTGTACTATGTATGTACGTGATGTTATACAATAGTTAAAGGTCATAGGCTGTTTATGGAGAGAAAATAATCCACGCCTCCAAGCGGAGGTAAAATAAAAGCGGAGACGAGAATTACGAGGGGGGCTCCGAAATTGAACTCTGGTCTCACCGTGTCTCACTGTGTCGTGATATCTACACAGCTGAACATCATACAGCTTCTAACACAGCACATTATCATCGCTGGAACAGGCAGAGAAATCATTCTGTGGTCCACCGAGACCCTTGGCAATTTCAAGGGTCTGTGTGTTTGAGGGGAGTGTGGGACCCACAGTTGTAGCCAATACTGAGCTAGATGGCCCAACGGTCTGACTTGATTTAAGGCAGCTTCTTCAGTAGAGGTTTTGCAGGCATCTTTATGGGGAAGGTACATACCTCGGTGGCATCGAAAATGCTTTGCATACACAAAGTCCCAGGTCCAGTCTCTGGCATCTCCAGCTAACGCTGAGAGGGACTCCTTTCTGAGACATTGGAGAATCACTGCCGGCTAGCGTAGATAATACGGAGCTGAATAGAGCAACGGACTTGCCTAAGTATAAGGCACTTTCCTGTGTAACAGAACTCATAAAGATCTGGAGGCAGAGGAGCAGGAGCAGCATAAGGAACTTGGGGTTAGGAACCTGTGGGAGGAGCCAGTAAATGTGCAGGGCAGAGGAGGCCCTCCCAGGCCTGCACATTTCTGAATACCTAGGTTTGTATGCAACTAAGTTCTACTCGGAGGAGACCCATTGAAATTTAGTCATGTCTATCAAGAATAGCTAACTTTGAGTTAAAGTTGGTCAAGCTAAAATGGTTCAACCAGAGGGAATTCTGGGAGCTTGTTGATCCTGGGACACTATGCTGACTGCTGGAGAAGTCCAAGGCAGGCAATTTGCAAATGTCAAGAAGATGCAACTGAACCTTACCTGTTATCTCTTATCTGCTTCCTGAGATCAAAGTCAGGGAGAGTGGGTATTGCAGATCAGGCCCCCTGGGTGGGACTATCCCCCTTATCTTCAGAGAAGGTGATCACGGAATGGGCACCTAGGATGGCTAATTGGCCCCCTTACTGTTGCCAGCTAAACCCCATAAAAATGAAGGGTAATTCTTCAGTTACTTGTTCCCGTTCCTGTTTCCTAATTCCAACTACATAGACCTGCCTGCGATGCTGTTTGGGAACCAGGTGTTACTGAAGTAAGTGACCTAGCTAGGTTAGGCAGAGGTTTGTTGTTTTCTTTTGTCTGTTTGCATCTCTCACTATTGTTATGCCAATGTATCTCTTGTTAGCCCGGTTGAGGGCAATTAGCTTTTAAGGAAACAGATGCTGCTCTCTTTTTGTATGTACCTTTCTTTTCTTTTAAATAAACTACCCTTTTATTAATGGTGTTTATTGCTTGGGGCTAATAACTCTAAATTCAGTCCTTGATCAATGGACGCTACTGACTACTGACCTTGGTTAATGTGGGTTAATGCTCTAGAGTAGAAGGAGTAGCAATAGGTCTGTTCTAGGTTCTCAGTTAGCGCTCTGAGGGCCCCTTCCTCAGAGTAGGGAGCTAAAGCAAGGGGTAGTGGCAGTTCTGCCGTAAAACTAATCCTGGGAGAGGGAGAGTTTGCCTGGGAAGGAGTGGCCAAAGGGAATTGGGGCTGTTCTCAGAAGCAAAGAACCCCCTTGGGGTGCTGAGGTCAAGGGACCCCAAGGGGGTGAATCTTTGACAATGTCAACTTATTTATTAAATTTAAATCCTGCCCTTCCTCCCAAAGGAGCCCAGGGCGGCATTTCAGTGGGTGAACCCAGCTCTTAACAGTGCTTTTCTTTTTCTTCCATGCAAGCTCTTCTCTTCAGCTAAAAGGACCAGAAATGGCTATTATTTGTACAGTGCCATCAATTTTCATGGCACTAGATTAAAAAAAAAAGTAATAAGATCTCTGCCTCAAGGAGACCGCAAACTAAACTTTGTAGTTATTATACAGCCATGAGAGTTTCACATTCTGCCATGTTACTTCCTTTTGTCTGTCCTGAAGCCCCCAACAGTCAGTTTTGTTGCATGCCCACGAGTCCTAGTATTCAGAGAGAGGGAAAGAAACTTTCTTCACACCGTGTATTATTCAGCCAGGAGAATGGCTGTATACTATAACCAGCATGGATTTTTCATATTCCACCATGTTAAATTGAAAATACCCCCTATGCCATTCTGATGATTCCCATAAGCTCATTTCAAAACAAAATCTTACAATTCCAATTTGGAAAAACGGTGGGGTATAAATAAAGTTAATAAATAAATATAATAAAATAAAACTTATAGTCCTGAACCCAGTAACACTTGCTTAACAACCCTCTACATTTTTATGGTGATACATAAAACACTCAAAGAGAATCTAGAGTTCAAAGTGTAAAAAAAGAGAAAAAAATCCAGATCCCTGTTGGACTTTTTTTTATCTGCATTCATCCCAAATAACAGAACGAAGACATGTGCTGTGCTGATCTTGTTTTAGCTGGGAGGAAGCAACTATATTAAGACAGTTGGTATTGTTCAGATATTCACTTTAAATATATTTGATTTACTTTGCAATTTTAGTTAAGTTTCCTATGTTAGGTTATTTCTTTTGCTTCTTTTTCTTTGAATATGTGAAGTATACCACCACTTTGCATAATTTACACTAAAAATCTCCAAAACAATTGTGGAATAATGGCACTGACTTTTCTGCAGAATAGTCGCCAATGGACATGAGGAGTGTCTCAGTTTGCACAAGATAAAACAGTGGGAGGTGAAATATATTCTAGCAAATTTCTAGGTGTGCTTTATGTTTTTAATTGACCATGCCCACCCTTCCTTAAGTGGAGTGGTTTAAGCATAGCAGGCCAGCTCCCTGCTGAAGCTAAGCAGGGTCAGGTCTGGTCAGTGTCTGGATGGGAGACCGCCTGAGAACCATATATAAGCTGGTTTCTATCATGAAAAGAAAAGCGGGGTATAAATGTAATAAATAAATAATAATAATATGTATTTTGGGCAGACCAAGTTTGATTTTCACAACAGCTAGATTGCTTAAGTAATCAATCTAATTTTACATCAAAGCTGCAGTTTTACATTCAACTGTTTAATGCACCCAAAATAGAAATAGAATATAACCTCCAGTTTGAAACACAAAAGGCTGTCTTCACCATCATATGATACTGACCAATAAAAAGGCTTTGAAATTAAGAAAAATAAGTTAAAATGAATTTAATTAGAATGAATATATGAATATAATTCACTCACACCAAGTATTGTAATGTTGATATGTTCCATTTCTTGCTTGGCAATTTCTAACTTTTCCTGGTTCATGCTTCTCACATTCCACATTCCTATTGTGTGCGTTGTACAACTCCGGACTCTCCTTTCGCATCTGTACGCATCAGCCTCTGGGCTTCCTTTCGGCTTTGACCCAGCTGCGTTATTAGTCACAGTGCTACTCGTACTTGTTCTTTGTTCTTCTCCAGCAGCTCAATGAGTGCCTTCTGACCTGGGGGTCTCATCTTCCGCACTATCTTGTATTGCATTTTGGATACTCTGTTCATAGGTTTTCGTGGTAAGAGGTATTCAGAGGTGGTTTACCATTGCCTTCCTCTGAGTTTGGATGCATCTTAGTCTGGTGTCTCAGCTTTGATCATTCCGCCTTGGGTGCCCCTGTTAGGAATCCAGCCTCTTGGTCTAGACTCCTGACGGCATTGCTCTCAGCTTCTTTGACACTCTCAAACCCCCTCACCATGTTAAGGTGTGCATCCTAGAGGGGGAATCTAAGGGATACTTTGGATAAAAATGCAATAAATACCAAATCATAGCACTGAGCAGCAGTGCAAGTTGAAGAGCATTTCAATGTTCATTTTCAATCATTTTTTACTATGTGGGAAATAAGGGTGAGGGGAAAGAAGAGTGGAAAAGCTAACAAGGGACGAAAGCAAGTAAATGAGTTAGAAATATGTAGGCTAACCACGCAATTCAAACCCAAGATCTGCTGGGATGAGAGAGTTTGGATTCAGTGGATTTTGGGGCTTTCTTGGCTGGCTGAGCTTGCTTAAGTTCCTCACCCTGGCTCAGGTGGCAAAACTTAAAATTTATGCCAGTGTAAGTCCACAAAAAGGGCTGTTCTGGGGGTGAGGTTGGCAACAGGTCAAGGAGACAGTTGCACCCATTCTGAACCCTTTTGAGCTTGATAACGTGAACTAGCAATCCGGTGGAACGTAGCCTGCTAAAAAGGGTGGTGTAAGTCAAATTCCTGTTGAACGGAGTTTGGAATTGGGGCATAACACACTGGCATTGTACTGATGTAATTTACACTTTTTATAGTTACAATTGCTCTATAAGCCACTTGGGGATTTTTAACTGGTACTTCAAGCAAGAGAGAAAGGCGGCACCATATGGATGTTCTGAGGGAGTGCCAGGCATAAGGGGCAGCAAGAAGTAGTGGATGGAGACTTTTATGAAAGCATAGATCAGCTGCCAGCGGTCAAGCTAGAACAGCAAAGGGCACGTACGTGGATATAAAAGGAAAGAAGGGCAGAAAGAAGGTGAGCAATTCCATGCTTCACACATGGGATCCAACACCCCTTCTCCTCATGTTTAATCATAGAGTAGTAGATTTGGAAGGGGCCTATAAGGCCATCGAGTCCAACTCCCTGTTCAATGCAGGAATTCAAGTTCAAGCCTACCCAACAGGTGGCTGTCCAGCTGCCTCTTGAGTGCCTCCAGTACTGGAGAGCCCACCACCTCCCTAAGTAATTGGTTCCATTCTCATACAGCTCTAACAGTTAGGAAGTTTTTTCTGATGTTCAGCCAAAATCTGGCTTCCTGCACTACCATCACCCCCATAATGCAAGCAAATGGCACATTCCTTTTCCTGCCCCTGTATAGGTAATATACCCAAAGCCAATCATAATCTATTGCGTTTTTTTTTTCCAGTTTAAAGTTTTGGAAGTCCCAGGGGTGTTGGGATACCGTATGGATGGGGCTGCATCTCCAGGCTAACCAACTTGTCCTGTAGAAGCATGTAACCTAATCCTCTCTTAAAGCATCGTTTAAATACCTGTTTCCAGAATGCTGACCTCATTTCTGCCGGCATTTCGCAGCTGACCTGCCAAACTGGGGCCTTTATCATGATTTACGGTTGCAGCATTTCCAAATAGGTGGGAAAGAATGACAAAGCACAGACAGTGGGAGGCACAATAAATGATCTGGAAATGGGAGCTCTTTTTTCAAAGGAAATTGCAGATGTCAAGTTTAGAGTTGTTTGTTTTATTCCATCCATCCCAATACCGCTGCATCATTTATGCAACTGCAGCACACATGTGCCCCCCCCCAATAAACTTGATGCAGTGGATGAATAGTTTCCCCCCCCCCCAAAAAAAACAGGAAAGCCAACGGCAGGTTTAATGTGACATGTGGTGTAGGGCTGAGAGTCAAACTAGAAGTGGGCAGAGCTAGGAACCGAGGAGCAATTTTATTCTGTTTGCAATTAAGGAGAATTATGAAACTTTCACTTTCTGCAACAATATGAGAAGTGAAACACAGTCATCCTTCAAAATTCACTCATCTGAATTTTGTGATGCAATTCTCCAAACAACCAATGTTTGCAAAAATGCATTTATGAGGGGAAAGTGTGCCTAGAAGTGAATATATCAGTGAAAATAATAGACAGAAATGCAGTCCCAGGCTATGACCAGCTCCCTGCTGAAGCAGGGTTAGGTCTGGTTAGTGCCTGGATGGGAGACCATTTGGGAACCATATGTAAGCTGCCTTAGGTGGGGTATAAACGTAATAAATAAATAATAATAAATTACATTAAAAGAAATTGCTTGCAAAAATGCATACATTAGTCAAAACTGCATGCAAGAATATATTTATTAGGAGAAATTAGCACTAAAATCTGAAGAATTTTCATGAGGATTTTTTTTTTAATCACAAATGTGAGGAACTGAATATAAATTGGGAAAAATTAGAAACTGCAAGAATTGAAATAGACAAAAATGAAATCTATCCATCCCCATGTCGAACTATGCAGTTTTATGGGTGACCTGAGCTAATCGCTCCCTCTCCAAGTAACCTACCTAACAAGGTGGTTGAGAGAAGAAAAAGGAGTGAGGAGGGAAAATAGGATGAAAGAGTAGTGGTGGTGGTGGATCCTGAAATAGCTGGCTTGGAGGTGGGGAACCACCAGAGACCTCCCTCAAACCTGAAGATGGCCCTGCTTCCTACACAGATGGATGGTGGGGAGAACACAGCACATTGGGGTGGTCCTTTGGGGGATCTAGGTTGGGGTCCTGGAGATGACTCTGCTTTGCTGGGCACATCAAGAGGAAGAGCAGATGGAATATATCCTTCTTAATATTATTATAGTGAATATGTCATGTTGGTATTTTATATTGTACTTTTGTTATTTTGTGTTGTAAGGTGCTTTTTGTGTTACGGTAAAATAAAAGTGGGGTAGAGACATTCAGGCTGTGCACATACCATACGTACTGTAGTTTGTTAAGGGTGCTGGAACTGTAGCTCTGAGTAGGGTAAACTACAGTTCCCAGGACTCTTTGGGGGAAACCATGTGCTTCAAATGTGCTTTATTAGATGTATGGTACGTAAGCAGCCTCGTCTAGTCTAATCTACACAGTGTTGTATAGTGGCTAGAGTACTGGACTAGGACTGAGGTTCAAATCCCCACTCAGCCATGGAACTCACTGGGCAAGCTTGGACCAGTCACTACCTCCTAGCCTAAACTACCTTACAGGGTTATTGTGGGTATAAGCTTTGGGGAGAGCTATTAACATTGCCCTGAACTCCTTGGAAATAGTTAGGCCCAAAATCTAAGAAATAATACTAAGTAGATGAACAAAGCAAAACATGATGTTGTGAAAAAGAAGGTCTAGTTTGGATGGTTTTCTATCTAGAGAGATGCCTCTATACGCTACCAGATATTCATATGTGCAAGTAACTTACACATCAGACATGAAACCTAATGCACTTGGACTAACTCGCATAGTATATTCAAAGTGGGAACCAACTGCACAGTTTGGGCCTAAGCATTTTAGCAGCTGATGCATATGCAATGTACACAAACATGTTCACAGAACATGAATGTTCAGGAGGCCCAATGGCAGGACAGGTGAACATTGTGCCCAGGATGAGTATTGCCCATCCTTTTGTAAGCTGCCCTGGGTTCTTTGGGAAAAGGGCGGGGTATAAATATTTTAAATAAATAAATAAATATCCCCTTGCCAGGCATAGCCTCTCCCTGCTGAGATCATCCAAGGCATTCTAGCCTAGTCTTCTCCCTGATGTGGTGGCAATTTTGCCCCTCACCCCAAATGGAGAAGCATTCTGCAATGTGATTTCCCCTACCTAAAGTCTGTAGCAGCACAGCCCAGGAACAGTGTGAACATCTCACTTGCTATTTGAATGAAGCAGGCTTCAGGCCTAGGAAGGGCGGTACAACAGCCACGTGAACTTGATGAAAGTCAGAACGCAGGTAGGTGGGGGCTGGCTGGGGGCAGAATGAGGTTGTTGGGACAGTGCCCCCTTTGCCCTAATGGACGAGCCTCCACTGGAAGTGTGCACACACCACTGAGTTCAGTGGAGCTTACTCCCAGGAAAGTATACACAGGATTGCAATCGTGCTGATCCTAATAAATTGGATATTATGCTATGTACTCTCTCTCTCTCTCTCTCTCTCTCTCTCTCTCTCACTCACTCACACACACACATTCACTGGTGTCGGTAATAGGTGGTAAGTGATGGGATGCGGTGTCCTGCCTTCTCCTTGTGTAGCGATTGAGAGCAGAGTGTGTGACAAAACACCCGTTTAACAGTTACATAGAAGGCAGGGATTTTTTTTTTTTAGCTCATTCAGCTTTTCTCGCCCCTCCAGCGTGGTGCAACAACACACTGCATCAGCCAAAATTCCCTCCTCCTTTATACCACTGTTAAAGGCAGGGCCAGTCCTACTATTAGGTAGAGTGTGGAGACTGCCCCAGACAGCAGATTCTAGCAGAGTAAGGAGGCTGTGGAAGCCCCCTGGCATTTTCTTTTGAGACCCCAGCCAATTCCTCCCGTGTCAGGATAGAGCTGTGTGTGCTACATGGCCTGTCATTGTGCCCCCAACTAGCCTGCTGCCCTCAAGTGTACTGATGCAATAGGGTAACCAGATGTCCGGTTTTTGGCAGTATACTCCAGCTTTTGGTGGTCCTCTCCAGGTCTCCGGGTGAGTCACCTTAATCTCCAGACTCTTAGCTTTCATTTTTCTAAAAAAAATAGTTTCTAGGTAGTCTGGTTCAAAATATTTAAACCAAAATGTCAGCCACCACCACCCTGCAACTTCTGTTAGTACTGGCTACTATAATCCCTGCCCTTTCAGGTTTTTAGCCAATAAGTGAAGTCAGGGTTGTGATTGACATGATTTGTTGATTCCCAGGCAATACCTAAACCCCATTTGAAGTTCTGAAAAGGGTTTCCTTTCCTGCTTGTCTCACATCAGGAATTCAGTAAATATATAGCTTTCAACAGCATACAGAGTACTCTCTGTGTACAGGATTGGGACTTGCTTCTGAGCAAACATGCATTTGATTGCATTACAACAGAAGATCACAGCAGGATCTTGGTAGGCATAAAAGTGTACATGCAGGGTTTTTTATTACTTGCAAAAATGGCATATTATACATTTTATCTTTCAAATAATTTTTGAACAGACATTTTTAAAAATGTACATGCTGCATTGTTATACTTTTCTAATTAAGGAGTCAAACAAGTTTAAATTTTACTGGACTGTTGAAGAGGGCATTTGTCTTATTCATAACCTGTTTTGAAAACCTTCCCAATATGAAGCTTTTCTGGGAGTAAAGTTGCAATGCCGATTCCACATACCTGAGAGTTAACTCCATTGAATTCAGTAGGACTTACTTTTGAGTAGACATAGTTAGGCTTGTGCTGAAAATCAGTGGGACTTTTGAGTGAACATAGAAAAATATTGTGTTGTAAATCTTTCTCTTCCCCCCCCCCTTAATATTTTTTAGAAAAAGCTTACTTAGGTGCCACTGCTTTTGTTTGGCAGGAAGCTAATGCTTTTTTTTAAAAAAAGTCCTGCAATTGCCAACTGGTTTGGACAATAAAATATTATATGGGTTGTATGTATTTTTACATCTCCTGTGTTTGTGCATATGAAATATTTCCAACAACCCTGCTGGAACCCTTGGTTGGCAACCAAACCAGCTCACAACAAGAAATAAAGCCATTTAAAATCCAATAACCATAAAACAAGTATAAGACAGTTGCAAAACAGCTTAAAGTGGCATGATTCTAAATTTTGGATTGGGTGAGTGAAATTCCTTATAATTGAATTGCAGTCCTGTGCATGCTTCCATGTCTGAGTAAGCCTCATTTAATAAATTGGGACTTGCTTTTGAGTAAACATGCATAGGATTGCACTATAAATACCTTTACAGGTGTGTAAATAATAAACATCTTTGACATTCATGCTTATATAAATATTTCTTCATACTATGTCTTGATATGTATCCGATTTCACACTATGGTTGTAAATTATTATTTTATCTATATTTTAAGTGTGCCCTTCTTTGGGGTGGTCATGGTCCCCCTCTGTTGTTTTCACCCTGATGGGCATATTAGGCTGAGAGATGGTGGGTAGCCCATGGTCACCCAGTAAACTTTGAAGCTTATTTCAATTTTAAAATTTAATTAAAATGATTTATATGCAGGCAAAGTTTATGAAGTAATGCAGATCCACATAATACATTTAAAGTACATCCAACTTGCATTTAAAGCGCATGACTTCCCCCAAAGAATCCTGGGAAGTATAGTTTCTCCCTCACAGCTATAGTTCCCACCACCCTTAACAAACTACAGTTCCCAGGATTCCGTGGTGGGATTCATGTGTTTTAAATGTATGTTGAATGTGCTTTAAATGCATGGTGTGGATCTACCGTAGTATGCTGTACTACTGTTCAGTTCATTAGTGAATTGAAAAGAACAATGTTAAAAGATACTTTTGTAAACAGGGGAAGGGCTGTAGCTCAGCATGCAAAGGTCCAAAATTCAATTTCTGGGAAAGACTATTGCCTGGAATCCTGGAGAGCCAATGCCAGTCCATTTCATCAGTACTGAGGTAGATCGTACCAAATGGCCTGACTCGGTATAAGGCAAATTCCTTTGTGCCTAAAAGAAGAGACTCAAGGACCACAGTGACTCTGAAATTTATTTATGTACTTTAGTTACAACATTTATATACCTCTTTATTGTAAAAAAAACCCTCAAAGCGATTTATAGAAGGAATTAAAACATTTTTTTTGCAAAAACAGTCAGACAGGTATTTAAAAATATTCAAAATGATAAAACCAGCAATGAGTTAAAAACAGATAAAAAACATAATAGCTTCTACATGCCTAAACAAAAATGTTTTTAGCAGGTGCCAAAATGAGCACAATGAAAGCGCCTGCCAATGTCAATAGGCAGGGAGTTCTAAAGCATAGGTACTGCCAAAGGATCAATTTCTTATAAGAGCAGAACAAGTTCTACGTGGAACCAGTAACATGGAAAGCACACCTTGAACTTGGCCTGGTAGCAAATCAGCAATCAGTGCAGATCTCAGAGCAGAGGTATGTGCTGACAGGGTCTTTCATCAGTAATCATGCTGCAGCATTCTGCACTAAATGTAGCTCCCGGGTCAGGTTGTGTTGCATGGGGATTTCTGTGACCTTGACTGACTTGCTGCCAGGATTTTTTGAGTTTTGGTTAGGAATCCTGACTGGTTGTGGGATGCTGAGTTTTCTGTCTTATAGGAATCTTGTTGTGATTGGTATGGTATTGCATTTATGAAATCATCACTGTCTTTTGTTTTTGTTTTTCTATTTGCATTTCATTTACCTCTGACCTTACTCTCTTATATCCATAGAAGCAACAACAGTTGGTTCCATGCGGTCAGCTCAACCTCATTAAACCCACTGATGATGCACCTTGTTATTTGCATGATAGTTTGTTTCTTGCCCCATAGTGGTAAAAGAGAATTCACATATTGGGAAGTGTCACTTCAACTGCTGTTGTTCCCAGTCCACTGCCTGTGAAGGTAGACCAAACCATGTGTCTTTTCTCTCTGTCAATTATTATTCACTGGAATTGGGTTGGCTCTCAAAGTTAATTTATAGCACTCCACAGAATAGGCAGGAAAGAATAGAGAATCTTCTTAACTCTTACTCATTTCTCAAACCTCTCTCTGCATTGAAGGGTCAAGTCTGTAAAGAAGTTTGGAGCAACCACGTTAAAAGGCAGGCAGTGCATTCCAGGCAGGCTGTTGCCAGCCCTGCTTTGATATGGTTATCGTTGCAGAGGATCTCTAGTCAAGCCTTACCAACAGCACAATCCTAACAATATCTACTCAGAAGTAAGTTCTGTTGAGTTCTATGGGGTCTTAGTCCCTTACTAGGTTTGTTTAGAATTGCAGCCTTCAGCGGCATCCATCTTTACTCCTGAGTGCTCCCATCTAACATCTCTACAACAGTAGGCTCCCTTCTTCCTACAGTGGTCTTCTGGTGACTGGTGTGGCCTGAGGGCAGTTAAACCCTTCTTGCCAGAAGCAAGTAGGCTAGATTAAATGTTCCCTACCCAGGCTCCCTAAGCAGGTGAAAAGGAATGATCCTGTCACTTCAGCTGGACCTGGGAACACCATCTTTTAGCTAAGATTTCTATCTTAATTTCCAATCAGATTTTTGTTTGTTTAAGGGGTATGCTCCAAGCAATGGTGGTTGATGCTTAATGTATCATACTTAATGACATCACCAGGGCCCACCCTGTGACATTACTACAACACACCCCATGACATCACTAGGGCCCGCCCCTGAAATCTCAGGGCTTGGGATGCTTCTGACCTGGCAACCCTAATTCTGTTGCTAGTTTTGAAGCCAGTCCAGTTGGCTTCTATACATGGAATGGAGAGGGGGCACCACAGCGGTGTTATTCTTGGTTGCATAGTAAAAAAGGCTTGACCTAATTTGTGAAGCAGGTCATCATTTCATCTATGCACATTCTGAAGCCAGGGACTTGGGTGTGCTCTGCCCAGGGCCGGCTCCAGGCATGCGAGGGCCCTTGGGCAACAGCTTGCCCTGGCCCCCCGGTTGGTGGGTGGGTGTGTGCACTTGCGTGTACGTGGCCCCCCCGCGTGCCCCCCACGGCCCCCCTACCTGTCTAGTCTTTACCATTGCCTTTAATGAAGATGGCGACCGCGGTTTCCCTAAGGGGAATGAAGCCTCTGCCGCCATCTTTGTTGATGGCACATGTGCGTGCTACGCACGCACATCTCTGCCATCAACTAAGATGGCGGCAGCGGCTTCAGTACCTTGGGGAACCTGCGGCCGCCATCTTCATTAAGGGCAATGCTAAAAAGCCGGCTGACAGGTAAGTGGGGGGCATGAGGGGGCGCGGATAGTGGAAGGGGAGTGGAGGGCCCCTCAGGGGCTCCTGTAGCTCCGGGGCCCTTGGGCCAATGCCCAACCTGGCCGCCCTTTAGAACCGGCCCTGGCTCTGCCCATGAATTATTGAGCTGTATGCACTTGGCCTCTCCAGATTCTCCACCCTAATCGTGGGCTGAGAAATGGAGAATTTAACTGAATTTCTGTATGAGTGGAGAAACCCTCCCACACTTTCCCACGGGTAGGGCTTACCATTAACTGAGGCAGTAGCACAGCTTTTTTTCTTTTAAGGCTGCACGTGGCTGCAGTAGCAGCAACTGTGCTGGCATCCAGGCCAACATTTTCCATCCTTCATATAATGCACCAGGCCCCCTAACGTCAGTCCAGGGCATATGTTGTGTGTGTATGTGTGTTTCCTTTTCCAAAATTTCCTTCACTGCATGGATTTTTAAGAGGGATGCCCTGAAGGCACATTTTTATTCCATGAAAAATAAATTCCAGCCTAGGAACTGCTTCCTGACTTGACACCTGGGGTTACAAAGAGCAGCAGTTTATCAGGTCTGACCTCTCCCCTAACACTTCCACCCTACTACCCTTTTGCAATGGGGGGAGAAAGAGAGAGGAAACAGAGAGATTAATCAAACTGAAAGGAAAACGTAAGGAAAATGTTTAAAAAGCAAATGCACAGGCCCCATTTTGCTTTACGTATGTTAATACACACTATGAGAGTTTCACAACAAAAAACTACAAATAAACAGACCCAATTATATCCAAATAGTACCTATACCTATTATACCAACACAGGTTTGCAATCACATACAAATTCCCGAGCAACAATGAATATTATAAAGCCCCAACAACTACAGATTACAAATAAAAAATCTGTTTCAACTATGACCATAACAGCCTTGCTGGATCAGGCCAGAGGACCATCTAGTCCAGCATCCTGTTCTCAACCAGATGCTCATGAGAAGTTCCAAAGCAGGACCTGAGCATAAAAGCACTCTCCCCTCCTGCAGTTTCCAGCAACTGATATCTGGAAGCACACTGCCTCTGACAGCAAAGGTAGAACATAGCCATCGGGACAGAGTCTTCCTCAAGTTATTGGTGGCTTCAGATTGAATGAGTCAAGCTGGAGTATGACAGATAAAATTTTCCTAAAGAACTAGAAGCTGTCAGCAACTTGGAAAAGACTCATACCTGAAATGGACTTTTTACCAGTGATCTAACCCCATCAGGTAAGTTCAGCATTATTTCCCTCTGTGGAGGAATACTGCGTATTTGATTGTCTGTGTTTTGTGCTTTGGAAAAGATTTCTGTGACTCTGTTGATTTCATCGGATAACTGTCAAAGTTCAAGGCCTTGTGCTCTTACTATGTCGCAGGCCTGTTTTAGCAGTACCTGTTTGGTGAAAGGTTCTGAAAGGGGGGAGAGAGAGAGAACCACTTTTAGTATGTACAGACAAGCCCTGGATCAGGTAAATTCATTTTGATTGGCCAGGGAAACAACAAACTGATTGGCTGGAGGGTCTAGTCCATGAAAAATAGGCAGTTAACTGCCAGTTGAGCACAAAATGATGTTGTTATTAATTGAATTTATATCCTGTCCTTTGTCCCAGTAGGAGCCCATGTTATACTAGGGATGCTGCTTTAGCATGAAGCAGCATTGGAATATATAAATCACTCTCAGGGTGCACCTTCACAAGAAACCTTTATTTTATTTTGTTTATTTGTTAAATTTAAATTCTCTTCAAGAAAGCATGTGTAAGACAGTTTTTTTAGTTTTATGCTGCCATAACTATAGTTTCCTACAATGACTTCTAGGGAACTGCCATTTTGGGAAGGCTGCTGAGAATTCTCTATCAGTCCCCCCTCCCTTCCAATGCTTCTCCCTTCACAGAAGTATAATTCCCACTGAATTCCCCAGGAAAACAAATGTTAGAGGCAGTATGGTGTCTGACTAGGTTAGAGTGTCAGACTAGGACTAGAATAATCCAGATTCAAATCCTTCACTACCACAACCTTGAACCTTGGACCAGTTACTCTCTCTCAGCCTAACCAGCCTCACAGAGTTGTTGTGAGCAGCAGTGGAGTGGCAAATTCAGAAGTGCAGGGTCCCTTATGATAGTCACAGCCAAACACATCCCTTTTTCTGCTGCTGGGTTGAGAAGGAGATCCTTGTTAATGCCTTCTTCCACAACAACAGATGCCCCTAGGAGCCAATCAGCATGAAAGGGGAGAGTGTTCGCCGCTAAAAAGAGTCCTCTCAGTGGCTGACTCCCTTCCTTTCATTCTGACTTGTCTCCAGGAAAGGGCAAGGAAGCATGTTCTTCTCTGTGTCTAACACACTCCCCATTCATGCTGATTGGCTGATAGGATGCTGGAGACAGGAACTGTGCTGGGACCCTGGTCCCAAAAAAGTAAGTGGACTAAGACCCCCCCAAGATCCCATACAACTACACCCCTGGTTGTGAGAATAACTGGGGCAATAGAACCATGCCCACTGCCTTGAAATCCCAGGAGGAAAAACTTGGCATAGAAATAATAAATAAATTGGCTTATACTGTAGGATGAATACTATCTGAGGACAAATTCATATACAATCATCTTTTCCTGCTCCCATCTCTTTTCTTTCTTTTTGCATGCAAAGGAGATGATGCGTCACTTTGTTTGGGCAGAGCATGTCTCTCCATTTTTATGTTATTTTTCCTTTGCTGGGTGTTAACATCATACTTTGCGAGAGAACAGAAGCTCCAGATGCGAAATATTTTGGCCAGCACCTCTGAACGTCACACTTTATGTATTTTTCCTGTTATGATGGTTTCTTTCCAACTTACCCCCCCCCCAAAAAAGTATTTTATTTGACACTACATGTGATCACAGTTGCACAAAATGCCAGTCTTCCAAGGCATGTCTAGGCAGCAACCAGAGTGTGAAAAATGCTTCACAGCAACAGGCAGCCTACAAAACTAATGCCTGGGAGGCATTGGGGGAGGGAGGATGTGGATCTCCAGTTCCTCTGGAAGAGGAGGGTGCATCATGTGTGGTAAACTGCTTCTAGGGTCTATTGACAGACCAAAACACTCTTTTGTGTTGCCTGCCAGCATCTGATAAGGGATGAGTCTCGTGCTTCTCCTTAATGATCACAAGACCATTAAGTTAAATGCGGTTACATCAGGGAAAATGTCTCCAATAGGAGGGGGAACTGGCCCTACCATTAGGCAGCTTGAGGTGGCCGCCTCAGACAGCGGATTTTGGATGTTGTGAAAAGGCAACAAAGGGTTCTTGTGGGATTTTCTGTCTTGGGTACCAAAATAACTTGACTAGCTTTGAGTACTATTCATCTTTACTTTAAGGGAGGGGGACACCACTTGCTTCTCTGCAGCAAAACATCTTGGACCAGCCCTGAAATGGACAACATAATTTCAAATGAGGCAGGGACAGGGTGAAGCCTCTGAGCAACATTTAAAAGGCCCAGTTTTATTTATTTGTGATCAAGATTAAATTACAGGAAAATAATACTATTGGACTTCATGAGCTTCTGCATGTAGGCCATGTGCTTTTTTCCATCTGAAATCTCCCCTGAGTTGCTATTCATCTCATGGGGCAAGACATTACAAACGAAAATAGCAGCTTTGGAGGTGTGTATTAATTTTAAAACAGAAAAACTGCACTGTAAGAAAGGATACATCACGCACACACACACACCCATCCTGATCTCACCCAATAGGCTTTGCTTTGTCAATAAAGAGCAGTTAGAGATCAATTTCTGTGCTTGTGTGAAATCCATACACCCTTGATTATTGGGTTGATGAATGGTTCACTGATCATTGTTCACCCTACACACAAGTCAGCCAACAACACCACTCCTCCAACCCCCCTGACTCCTCCCCAACCACCCAAACCTAACCCTTCGCAGTTGATGTTTGTGGCTTAATTATGATTGATAGGGGGATGTGGAATGCTGGTCAGAGCAAGAGAGAGTGACATGTAAAGAGTGTCATTTAGGAAACTGGTGAGGGACAGTAAGATTGTGGAGGAACATGGGATTAGAGATAGATGTCAGTAAATATATGAGAACAGGATGCTGGCCTAGATGGACCTTTGGCCTGATCCACCAGGGCTCTTCTTATGTTCTAAAGTGGGACCGGGCCTGAGTCAGTTTTCCAAGAGAGATTCCTACTGTAGCCTGTATCTAAGGAAAGTCTGGACCTAGCAGAGTAGCTGAGATGGGCTAACCTTAGGGACAATCTGGGGACAGGCCCTTGCAAAGGGCTCCAGGAATGTCACCATGATGTAACATGGTTTCTATCCAACATCATGTTAGGTATCCCACAAATCCCTATTTTGATTAACTCATACTTTTTGCCACTGCTTGCATGTTATACTGGTACAGGGAGTGGAAAAAGACTTGAACCAGATCTCCCTTTGAAATTCCCACATGTTTAATGCCCAACCAGGTGGTGCAATCATGAAAGAGCCTTAAAAGTGTTAACCAGTCTCAAGAAACCATGATCCTTCCAACCACATCCTGTTCCTGTCTGATCTTCCTTTATTGAGAATTATCTACGTTCGCCCCATAAATCTGCTCAAGAACAGGTTTCATTTGTCATGCATACATGCAAAAATGTCATCCGAGCCAGAGGTAATAGATACCCGCAGAGCAGAAAGGGACCCACCTCACTTGAGAGCTTGGCCAATTAAATAAGAGGAGCATAGGCAGTAGAGGCCATCTCTGCTAGTTGCCATGGCTACAATCTCTCGATCATCCTTCCCTCATCTCCCCATACCACAGACTTCCCGTTTCCTGGATGGAAAGAAATCAGCAGTGAGGGTCTCGACTTCTTTCCAAACACTGCAGAGCCCTTGACATTCCAAACAGGAAAAGAAAAGAGGCCGCCTGTCTCTTCCTCACACTTACTGAGCAGGATGGAAGATGGCCAGCATGTTTGAAATTCCAGCTGTGCGAGACTCCAAAGGCTCTTGTTAATCACATACCAGGAACATTGCTGTGGCCCCTTGTTATTGCAGACCTGCCTGCCAAATATGTTGCTTTGGTGAGGTAGATCATATTTTAAAAAAATCAAAACTTTTAATTAAATTATGTAAAAGATCACAGATAATTATTACACATATAAAAGAGGTATATCCAAGCTATATGACATTTCACAACGTTACAAATAGACTCAGAAGTAATATAAATTTAACTTAAATAACAATTTAGGTAACATTACCATAACCAATTCTGTCCTAAAAATACCAAAAAGGGGAAAAAAACCTGTGTGTGAACATATCCCTTCTGAGCTCTTAAGGTGCTTTACTAAAAATTGCCAGCTTTTCCCATAAAAACAAATAGTAGGTTGTGTCTGATTAGTGTCCTCAGCACTTATTAGATTTTAGAACCCTTGCTGTGTGGCGCTATAGAGTATAGTGTTGCAATGTGTATATAATGATTGCTAATGTATGTGTAGATCATCTGTTTTAAGGACAATGGTCTCTCTTCTTCTCTAGTTCTCAGGTCCTATCTACCTGCTCCACCTTTGCTTTAGACTATGCATACCACACACAACATTTTATTCTAGAATCAATGGAGAATAAGTAATTGTTTTTTCTACATTTAAGAGCTATTGGATATCATATTGCCCTGAAAAAGGTTTTTTTCAGAAACTTTCAGTCTGAAATTAAAGCTTATTGCAGATTGATTCTGCATTGCCCTGCAGTATGTTAATTTGAAAACAGATGTAGGCGGTCTTGGATATGGGGGGTATATCTACACCTGCCCAATGAAGATGTGAGTGGGTGTATACCAAGATCGTGATCACTTCTTCCTTTTCCATTCATCTGGGGGACGTGTAGGGAGGAAAAGGCATGGGTAACCCAATCAAGGGGAAGATTTTCAAATGAATAATCTATCAAGTACCCACACCTACCCTTGTGGACAGCAAGATCCAGCATCTATCTAGATTGAAAGCAGTCTGTTGAGGACAAGCCTCTGTTGGAGCACATTGCTTGCTTGGAGTTCTCTGTGGCGCTGCAACTACCTGCAACCTTGGGTACTTGATATGGATGGGTCAGAACACAGCCTGGATGGAGTCCATCACCCCTTGTGGCTGTCAGACTCGCTCAAGAAAAGGACCTGGATCATTGCAAAGTTCTGAGATGCTGAAGTTGCCAGAGGGGCAAGACAAAATTTAAAAAAATTAAATTGTGTTTTAAATTGTTTTTAAAAGATGTGTTTTTAAATTTGTTTTAATGTTTTTAGTTACTGTAAACCACCCAGATAGCTTCAGCTATGGGGTGGTATATAAGTACAATAAATAAATATATTAGGGGTCAGAAAAGAAGATGGGGCTGGTTCCAAAAGCTAAGCTACAGAACGAGCAGGTAGAGATGCTGGAGGAGCCAAAGGACTAGGTGAATACTTGCAGTGCTAGGGAGCAAAGGGGGAGTAAGGCTCCTACCGAGAGGAAGGGCGGAATATAAATCTAATAAATAAATAAATAGTGTTGAAGTAATTGTAGATTAAATTGCCCTTGGCAATTAGAACACCTATGGATGCCCCCTCTGCACTCCATGGGAGGAGGAACACTTGAGCCTGAGGCTTACTTGCTTTGTTGCCAGTTGCTCCTAAGGTGATGCTCTGAACCAGTCTAAAGTCTGCTAATGGATGAACTTGATGTGAGGATATCCGTATCATTAGCTTTTATATAGGCAGCTTTTTACAAATGCATTGGCATCAGGCTAGTTCTTTCTCAAGAATTGTAGTGGTGGAGTAGTACATTCTGAAGTCCAGGAGCTCATCATGAGGGCCCCATAACCACATCCCCAAAGAGAGCCCAAAAATGCAGGCAGCTGTGCTGGTCCATGATGCACAGCAAAAGAGAAGTAGTAGCGGATAGCATAACAACCAATTTTATTCAGATCAGCGGACGACCATATACTGGCCTCATTCTCTGACTGCCTCTGTGGTAATCTATTGCAAACAAGGCTACAGCCTGAAAGTCTTGTTTGGGTCTGCTAATGACCCTGGTGCTTCAGCAGATGATGTCTTTGCTTCCTGTTCCAGAACTGCACCCACCGCCTCCCCCCCCATTATGCCAACGGTTCAAGAGCTAGATGGTCAGCACCTTGGACAGCTCCTTGAAAGTTCGGACTAAAGTCTGGAGCAGATTCACTGCCCCATTGACATTGGAGCCACCAGCCCCCACTGATTGTAAGTATTGTTTACTTAAGCTAAGCATTTTTTATATTGACCTTCATTCGGATTCCCAGGGTGGTTTACAAAAAGAATCAAACAACCACAACATGTATCAGCCCTCCAGTTGCTCTGGGTGGGATCAGGAAGCTTCTTGAATAGCGAATGGCACAAAGTTCACTTCTAGCCAACCAGAAGCAAGGGAGGAAGAGATGATGTTCCACTGACTCCTCCCTCTCATGCAGATGCCACAGTTCTTGCATGTGACCCTGCGTGAGTGGTGCATTAGCTGCAATGTGTGGTTTCCAGGATATGCATTTGGGACCAGACAATAACACACTATCCCTGATATCTCTGCACTGCTTAAGCTAGTAGAATTTGACCTTTTCAAACACAGGACCAACCTTCAACATAGGAACAGCTTTAATTTTGTAACCACCCAGAGTCTTCTTTTTGCTTTAGGATGTTGCTTTATGCCAACATTCCCCAACCTAGTGCTCTTCAGATGTTTTGGACTACAGCTTCCATCTACCTCAACAAGCATGACCAATCATCAGGGGTGATGGCAGCTGTAGGCCAACAACTTCTGAAAGTTGGGAAATGCTGGCTTCTGATCACGTTTAGGCCAGGGTAGCCAATGTGGTAGTATCTTCTGGATGCTGGTGGATTACAACTGCCATTGTCCTGACTATTGACGATTCTTGCTGCAGTTGATGGGAGTTTCAGTCCAACAACAGCGGGAGAGTCATTGGTTCCCCATCTCTCATCTACCACATAAAATAATCTGCCATGCAAGACAAATGCTTGGTGGAAGAGGAAGGTTTTAGCCAGTTAGCAAACCTTGCACTTTCATTCTCATTATTCCAACAGTCTGCTTGAGTTGTCAACTGCTGCAAGGGTTTTCTGGGCTATTTCTTACTATGTTTTAGGAATAAATAAGATTCCTCCTTTGAAAAATATTTAACATATCAAAATGCTTTGGGAGTCAATAACAATCTATTCAGCTGTTTGGCATTATAACATTTTTGGTAGATCAATGGAAATTCCACTGTTTGGGGAACCAAACAATAGTACACAGTTACAGCTGTAAACATTATCCAACACAGGAAAAAAGAGAGGGAAACCAACACATCCTTCAGGGATTGTATCTGTGTCTATTGTTTTAAGTAAGAGATTTAAATGTATAGGATGGGAACAAACCTGGCTGAAATTATCATGTTGTAGCAGATCCTGGTATAATAATTTCTGCAGGAAGCTTCCCCAAGGAATCTATGGCAAGTCAAAAAATATATTGGTGCTGTTCAGATCTGCAGTCTTGGGGTGCTGACTAGATTGCCTGAAGCTGGAGACTCACTGGAGACTCCTTTCTTTTTTAAAAAATGGGCACATTGCCCCTGAAGGGTTTTTGCAGCTGGCGATGCATCTAATGAGCTCTTTGATCCCGGGCAACATCTTTGGTATGCATGTGGTACAGCCATACCTGTGCTGTAGAACTGGGAATTGAATTTATTTGTAAACTGGGCGGTACAAATATTAGTAGAACTACTCACTCTGCAGCTTGACAAATGAAATTGTGGAAAGAGGAAAAGACATGTGAATAAACCAGGAAGTTTTGCCTAGATACGTAAGTTTTGTAATTAAGCAACACTTGAGTTTTGTTACAATTAAAAATATTTGGGCTGAAACGTGCCAATATAAGAGTGGATGAAGGTGGAAAGAGCCTGGAAAGTAAAGAAGTCTTCAACTTATGAGAGATTGGGACTACAATCCTTACACCCTTTCCTAGAAGTAAGTCCCATTTGATCCTAAAACTGACTTCTGTGTAGACATGTATAGGATTGCACTGTAAGTGGAAGAGCATGTAGTCTGTGTCGAGAACTCGCAAGTTCCCATCCGAGTCAACTCCCAAGCCCAGGGCAATTGATCCCAGGCAGGCACAACCTGTGCCTCCCTTACCAGGGAGAAGTTAAACTAACAACAACCCTGCAAGGTAGGTAGACTGCCACCACCTCTTTAAACCTGGTCTCCCACTCTAGGCCAAGGTGCCAGAAATAGACCTGCCAAGGATTCCAAAAAACAAGAGCCAAAGATACACTCCTTGTCTTGGAGCCTTCAGGTAAAATACCCAACTATATGGTAGTCTGTGGCTAAATAGCTAAGGTGCTGGATTCAGAGCCAATTTCTCCCTGAAATGAACACACACTTGTAAATAAGAGATAGCTTTATTAAAATAAAATACAAGTACAAAAATGTAACTCAAACAATTCCTTAAACCAAACACCCCAAGGGTTAGGCAAAATACAAAAGGCATAGAGTTCAAGTCACAAGAAAAAAACATAATAAAGCTGTCAAGCCTAATCTATACTCACACAATATAGGTAAACCAGCAGAGTAATAACATGGTTCTACATCTCTCCAGAGATGTATAGCCTGGACAGAAGATAGAACCCCAACATCAGTTAGCACCAAAGAACATTGGGGAACAAAGATCCAGAATCACAGTTCTGTTTTTATGGGAGAAGGCACAGCAATGTGAGGAATTAATTAGCCAATCAGGGGGCTTTCTGATGATGAAATTTTCTGGAGCTTTTGCGCCTAACGATCACGCACTTCACCAACCTTCCCAGGCCTGTGGCTTTGAGGTACCACTCTCAGGCTGATAAGCAGGTGTTCTTGCTCACTGTCTAATTAACTCAGTTCAGCTGTGAGAACTGACAGTCTAATGGCCTCCCAGAGGCCCTATTTCAGGCAAGATGTCCCCCCACACACACAATTCCTCACCACAGAACCATTTTAGTTAACAACCTTACAAACTAGGTGTTCTTGACAGTCTGCATGTAGAAAGTTCGCAATTCAGTTCCAGCCTCTTTGGTTAGAATAGGGATGACTAACTTACGGCCCTCCAGATGTTGTTGGATTTCAACTGCTATCACCCTGACCATTGATTGGTTATGTTGGCAGGGGCTGATGGGAACTGGAGTCCAATAACATCTGGAGGGCCACAAGTTAGCTACCCCTGAGTAAGAAGGTTTTTGGGAGCAGGACTGTGCATTTTCTGCCTGAGAGCCTGCCAATCAGGCAGTTTCATATGTTCAACCAAGCGGTTCCTCCCCCCTCAAATCTTGGACCCATGTTTTTCCATTTTTTGGTCAACAACCATGAGGACACATCCCCCCCTCCTCCAGACTACAAATGGAAACTCAAAGGATGAAATGTCTGTCCCTAGATTCTGACCGTCATAGCTGGATTCTATTATTTTCTTTAGTGATTTTCTTAACATTTATATCCAACGTTTATCCCATCATGGAGCCCAAGATGGCATATGTGTAGTTTCCAGAAGGTCTCCCAGCCCATGGTCCCATGTGCCTTCAGACTATACCTTGAGACCCATAAGTTGTGACCCCCTCCCCCTGCAACTTCTACAGCAGGAGTAAGAAACCTCTGACTCTCCTGATGTTTCTGAACTACAACTCCCACCAGCCCTAGCCAGCATGAACAAGGGCCAGGGATGATGGAAGCTGTAGTTCAGCAACACCTGCAGGGCTGGAAGTTCCCCACTCCTGTTATACAGCATGTGGAACACCTGGATGCTTTTGACAAAGATCCAGATGGTACTGGAAATTCAAATATGTTTTACTTGAGGCTCATTATGTTCCCTTAGCAATATGGCTTCTGTAGACTGCAGTTTCTAGACCTACACAATGGTAATGATTTGTATTTGCTCTCTCCTTCAGAAGACCTACAGACCTGAGTATCCAAATGTAAACATGTACTTTCATGACTGCTGAAAAATTGACATTATAAAAGTGATATCATATATTACATGAAATGCTTTAAAGGAGCATTATTCCACTTGTGGAAGAACTTTGCTTGCATGTCAACTCGGTGTGCCTATTCGCAGTTATGAAGTGTTAAGAAGGGCCTGTAAAGTAGAATCCCATTATGGGTGGCTTTCAGGCATTAAAACAGAGCATGCATTTTTAAGAGGGTGTTGATGGTAGGAATGAATTTTTGTATGTTCCAAGTGAATTCAGCAGTGATGAACAGGGTAGGAAGATAAGCTCAGAAACTGACTCTGCCCTCCCCAAAAAGGGAGACCAATTCCTATTTCATCAAAGAAAAAAGAAAATAAAAAATATTGATTGTGTTGTCACTTAAATGTCTTATGTTCTCTCCCCTGATACCAGGACTGTCAACATGCCATTTCATTTGTTTTAGAAACTGGCTTTTTGGAAAGTATAACTTGGTCTGATTCTGCCATTTCAAAGCCAGCATTCCACAAGTGAAATAATGCTCCTTTAAAGCATGTTAAGAGGCAGTGATGGCCACCAACTTGGCTTTAAAAGAAGATTAGACAAATTCATGGAGGATAAGGCGACTAGCCATGATGGCTGTGCTCTAGCCCCCATAGTCAAGAGGCAGTATGCTTCTGAAAACCAGTTGCCGGAAGCCACAGGAGGGGAGAGTGCTGTTGCAGTCAGGTCCTGCTTGCGGGCTTCCCATGGGCACCTGGTTGGCCACTGTGAGACAGGATGCTGGACTAGCTGGGCTCTTCTTATGTTCTCATGTTCTTAGACCACCCTACTGTAAGGGCCACTCTTCCCAGTTTTTAGGGCAGGACATTTCCCAGTCCACGGGAACCTTTGGCCCACAAGCCTAATACAGCCCTCCAGGCCTGTGTGTCAGGCCCTTCACCCCAGGCCACCCTCCTCACTGGACCTGCTCTACACCCTCCTCGAGTGCATTTGCCTGGCTGGAATGTGGTCTTGAACTCTGATCATGCCTCTTGCTTGTCTGAATGGAGGATAGAGAGGGGTGTGGTTGGAATGTAGCCTACTGTACAAAGATAATATTCACATCCTGGTCTTGTCTATTTTTGGCTCTGGCCCCACACACCACTTGTATGTGCCCCCTGGGAGGTTGCCCATGAGGAAATGTGGCCCTTGGGCTGAAAACAGTTCCCCACCTTTAGTTTAGGACAGTGTGGGAAGCCTTTGGCCCTCCAGATGTTGCTGAACTACAACTCCCATCAGCCATGGCAAGCATGGCCAATAGCTAGGGATGATGGGAGTCATAGTTCAGCAACATCTGGAGGGCCAAATGTTCCCCACACCTGATCTACTAAGATGGCTACTAAAGGAGGATTTGTGGAGGATGAGTCTTTTGATGGCTATTAGTCACCAATTTTAGAGTGGCGTGGTGCAAAAGAGGGCAGGGATCCCTCACCTTTAATAATTTTGTAGAAAAGGGAATCTCAGCAGGTGTCACTTGTCAGGCAAAACACCTGCTGCAATAAACTTTTCTACACCATAATTAAAGGTGCAGGAGCCCCATCCTCTTTTCCATCTAGCCACCCCACTCACCACGGCTAAACAGAGGCAACATAAAAACCTCACCCTAATCCCAGTTACTGAGGGGGGGTTAACAGTTGGGAGAGGGCTATTGCCTTCATATCCAGACTGTGGGATTCCTGGAGGAAATCTGGTTGGCCCCTGTGGGAGGCATGATGCAGGACTTCAATGGGTCTTTGATCTGATCTAGCAGAGCTCTTTGTACAATGGTAACGTGCCTCATTCCAGATTTTCTGAATGGTGAAAGAGGTACACATCTACCAGGCAGGTTGCTTCCTTCCCTGACGTGGTGTGTGTATCACATGTCATCACTGCATCATACAAGATAAGTTTCTTAAAATAAAAATGGAGACTAAGTAAAAGGTAATATGCTTAGGACGCTGCCCTCAGTCAGGCCTTATTAGGGTGCTGCACCACTGAAATCCATTATTTCACGTGGCTATTAAAGGTGCACAAGCTCCTGTCCTCTTTTTTGCCCCGCTTTGTATGCCCATGGGGCAGCGGGAAGAGTCACTCAAAATCAGGAGATGAAGGAAAGATTGTCATTAACCCTCCAACATGGGTTTATCAACTGTCATTTTTACAGCAGCAATTCGAAAAGCATCTCCAAGCACGCTGATTCACATAGACAGGCGCTTCACTCTTTGCATTTTTGTTTACAGTCAGACCATCCTGGAATTTCACTTGTTTTGCTCCAGAGGCAGCAGCTGGTGTCACTTGTGGGGTTTTGTTTTTTTTAAATATTGCATTCTTTGATGTCTCCAAGAGCTGTTTTCTCCTTTCCGTTCACATCAAAGGAGCAGACATGCTTGTGAATGGCAGTAATGCTCCCGTTGTGTTCTCCCTCTCTCTTTTTTGTTGGCTATTATTGTAGCTAGTTCATGTTAGTCTGCATGAAAAGCAAAGACAAGCTCTACAAGAGGCTCACCGCATATCATCATTTTTTTACAGGAAAGGTACTATTGAAGAGACACCCTTGGCAACTGGGTAACATTATTCCTCTTTTCTCTGCATGTCATGATGTAGCTAGCCTAACCGGCATTATCCGACTCAAATCAGTATTTTACACATTCACAAGTAGGGTTGCCAGGTTCTTGGCCTGAGACTGATCCTGTATCTTTAGGAGAAGAGAAAGTCAGCCAACTGCAGGTGTTCTTGCAATTCTGTAATGGGAAAAACCACAAGGTGGAATTCTTCCTTCCCCCTCCACAACTTTTAAAGATACAGAAGACCTCTTGGAGGCCAGGCCTGGCAACCAAAAGGTCTTCTGTATCTTTAAAAGTTGTGCAGGGAGAAGGGAGAATTGCACCTTGTGGTTTTTCCCATTACAGAGTTGCAAGAACACGTGCACTTGGCTGACTTTCTCTTCTCGTAAAGATACAGGATCAGTCTCAGGCCAAGAACCTGGCAACCCTATTAAGTAATAATTTAAATGCAAGTAAACATTCATAACCTGCAAAGCTCGCAGTAACAGATTGCTTTGAAGGAGGTAGTCTGTTAACAGCAAACACATCAAGGAATTTAGCGATACCTTAAAGATGAACAGAAGCTTTGGTGGACTAGCACCAACTTTGTCAGGTGCAAGAAGTGTTATATTTTGTTAGCAGACAGATAAATATACAAACATACATTGGAATATTGCAAAAAGGGCTGTAGATAGTGGGGCCAAATAGCTGTGAGATGCAACTGCGGCACAGTCTGTGACAATCCTATACTAACAGTAAGGACATTCTCTGAGTGCTAATCCTTATGTAGCCAAAACAGCACCATCCATGCAAAAAGAGGGAAGGATTGGCAGGCTTAGGGGAACCCCAGAGTTTGTAGAAGTACAAAACATTTAAGAAAAAGAAGCAATGCAACAGCAGGAGAGTTCCAAAAATCTCATGGGGCCTGAGCATGCTCAGTGGGTAGACAACACCAAGCATCTGTTGGGGAGGGAGAGGGGAAACCTTGAGGGAATGGAAAGGAGTAACCTGGAAAAGGACATGGCTGGCTGCAATGCTGAACGGGACCACTCCACAGTGCAACGTTTTCTTGCAGGTTCCACATAGGTATGTATGTATACAAGATAAGCGTAGTGACCATTAGCTGCAAAAGTGATAGGCCTTGGGTTCTAACAAGAGAAAAGGCACAAAGTCTACTCTGATCTGCCAAAGCTTTCCTACCCAGTTCCCGGGAAATGATTATTGGTAGTCACCATCAGTTCATTTCCAATTCTGTCGAATTCTCTCCTCTGAATGTATTTTCCTTCTGGCGCTGTTCTGCAGTGGCACAGTTAGATGACTATGGGTTTAGTGCTACGAGTTTAATGGTCTTATGGAAGAACCCTTTTTTAAAGGGTAATGTGCGTTGCTTCAAAATTGTGAGCCAGCCCTGCTGCATTTGGGGACCCACTTGCTCCTTCTCCTGAGTGGGGTCCTGGCCTTCTGCCCCAAAGTTCTGTTCTGATGGCACCACTGCTGTTCTGATATGCCAAACAAGTGCATCATAATTCACTTGCAGTTTAAACTAAGTAGCTTCTGATATTTTAATTCCCCATTACCATTGTCAGGTACACTGTCAATATGCCAATTTCCTTGAGATGAAATACTTGAGATAAGTCTATTAATGAGGGGGTGAGAAGGAACAGAGCAGAAGTCCCCCTCCCCCCGCCCCGACCAGTTCTTAAGTTGCATTGGGGCATGCTTTGCCACAAGAACTCTGTGGATGTTGGACATTAACTTTCCACAATGATCTTGACAATACAGTGGTGCGATTCCTACCGGTTACTATGTACTACCTATCTGGTGACATTTGAGTATATAAAAAAAAAAGCAAACTTTTATTTTTAACACATTTCCGCAGTTTACAGATGGCAATCTTCAGTTCTGGGTCAGAGCTTTCTCAACAGTTAAATAATCAAACAAGATTTTGTTCACCTCTTTCAGCAACTAAATCTGGATAAGTGTCAAAACATGCCTCTTTAAAGACAGCATTTTGCATTCCAAGAATCTGCAGGACTATAATTTGTAGGAAACACTTTTTGTACAAAGATTGCTTGATGCTCAAAGGCAGTGATGGTCATTCGATTTCACGAGGACCTGGGAAAGCCATTGTGCAACAATATGGCTAGATATGGGGCAACCTCTTCCAAAAGACCTATCATGCTTCTAATCCTTAGTTCATGGGTGACTAACTTTGCCCCCCTGCAGATTTTTTATGCCCTCCCCCAGTTTCCACCAATGTTGGTAACAGTGGCAAAAATAAAAAAATAAATTAAGACAGAATGCTGGTGTGAGGCCAAAGAGGTTTAAACCTCTCTGCCCTCATCCAGCCCCCTGATGGGAATGAACATCCGCACTTCCCTGGTCATCAGACTGATAATTTGATGAGTAGTGGTGAGGGGGCAAGAACTCCCTTCATGAACTGATCGTCACAGAGATCAGCTAAGGCAGCCTTTCCCAACCAGTGTGCCTCCAGATGTTGGACCACAATTAATAATAATAATAATAATAATTTAATTTATGTGTCGCCTATCTGGCCAATGGCTACTCTAGGCGATGTACAAATCAGTTGCAGTAAATGCAGTACAATAAAATACACATAAAATACAATATAACAAGGAAACTATAAATAGGAATGATAACAGTTCAGAGTAATAGGTAGTTAGTCCTGAAAATTAACCCTCCCCGGAAGTCCCAAAGGCCTGTCTGAAAAGCCAGGTCTTCAAGGCTTTGCGGAATACATTCAGGGAAGGGGCATGCCGAAGATCGTATGGGAGGGAGTTCCAGAGAGTGGGGGCCGCCACTGAAAATGCCCTCTCTCTAGTCCCCACCAACCTAGCTGTTTTAGTTGGTGGGACTGAGAGAAGGCCCTGAGTGGCTGATCTTGTCGGGTGGCATAATTGGTGACGCTGGAGGCGCTCCATCAGGTAAACTGGTCCGAAACCGTGTAGGGATTTAAAGGTTAGTACCAACACCTTGAACTGAGCCCGGAAAATAACTGGAAGCCAGTGTAGATCGAATAACACTGGAGTGATGTGTTCCCGGCGGCGACAATTTGTAAGTAGTCGAGCCGCAGCATTTTGTATAAGTTGTAATTTCCGGACCGTTTTCAAGGGTAACCCCACGTAGAGCGCATTGCAGTAGTCTAAACGAGAGGTGACCAGGGCATGTACTACCAGTGGGAGCTGATGAACAGGGAGGTAAGGTTGCAGCCTACGAATGAGGTGTAATTGATACCAGGCTGCCCGGCTCACTGCCGAAATCTGAGCCTCCATGGACAGCCTGGAATCAATTCCCATGTTTCCTGACCATTGGCAATGCTGGCTGAGGCTGGTGGGAGTTGTGGTCCAACAACATCCGGAGGCACACTGGTTGGGAAAGGCTGAGCTAAGGAGTAGGTTTGTGTGCCTGCGTGTGAGAGAGAGGATGTCAGGTAGCCTCACTCGCCACTGGTGCAGATCCCCTAGAAGGATGGCCAAGGGTGAGTGCAGCAGCCCTTGGGCCAAAGAAAGTTACCCACCCTGCCTTAGTATTTCAGAGGAAAGCCGGAGAGGAGGGGTTGGATTAGCTCAAGGGCAGGAGTGTAGGAGGGTCACATGGTCATAGACCCCTTACTTTTTGGGAGCAAGGTCCTTATGAATGAGCCAATCAGGATGAAAGGGGAGTTGGTTAGCCACTGAGAAGAGTCCTTGTCCTTTCATGTTGACTGGAGCCAATCACAGTGAAAGGAAATGAAAGGAGCCTCCCTTTCATGCTGATTGGCTCCTAGGGATGTCTGTTGTAGTGGAGTGTGGACTAGGAGATGATGGAGAGAGCAAGGAAGATGGAGATGAGGGAAAGTGGAAAAGGATGCGAGGCTGTGTGGAGGCGTGGTATGACTATCATGAAGGGACCATGCACTTCTGGATTTGCCACTACACTACTGCTTGGGATGGGGAACCTTTTTCAGCCCAAGAGCCACACATCCTTGTAGTCAAGCTGCCAGGGGCTGCATACCAGTGGTAGCCTGGATGAGGGCAGGGCAAAGTTGTGACACATACTTTTGTAGAATAGACTACGATGCAATGGCTGCATACAATGTAGAAGCTATGTCAGTGGTTTCTACACACACACACACACACACACACACACACACACACACACACACATTGCTTACCTGTTAAGAGGCATTATCATCATAGTTCAAGAGCACATTCTAGCCAGGCAAAAGCACTCAAGGAGGGCATGCAGAAAGGCCAGTGAAAAGTATTTGGCCTCCTAGCCTGAGGTTCCCCACCTCTGTAAAGGCAGGGAGGGAAGGCCTCATGGATATAGGCTGTATATGAGCCAGGGCTTGGCACCAGAACCAGTCTCAGTGCCACTACTAGAACATATGAACGTAAATAGAGTCCTCTGAGCAGGTGGGAAATTGATCTCCTGCTTCATCCCTGGCCTGAAATAGCCGGGACTTTAGAAGAAAGGATTCCTGGTTAGAGGGTGTCACATCAAGAAGCCTGTGACTCAGCTTCTTTCATCTAAGCCAGGTGTGGAGAACTTTTGGCCTGCCAGCTGTTGCTGAACTACAGCTCCCATCACCCATGGCCATTGACTATGCTTTCTTTGCTTTTTAAAAAGATTTTTGTAAAGCTTTAAAAAATCTTTTTAAAGATGTTTTGTTCTAATATATTTTAAAGTCTGTTTTTATGTTTTAAAGTTTTTATGATGTTTTATATGTGAATGAATGAATTTATATATGAATGAATGCTCGCTATGGCTGATGGGAGTTGTAGTTCAGCAATATCTAGAGGGCCAAAGGTTCCCCACTCCTGATTTAAGCTTTGGCCATGGAGCACTTTCCACTTTATGTGGAAAAATTGGCAATGGGTATCTGGTTACCAGGCAGAAACTAAGGCGAGACCAGATCTGCTAAAACCAGAGTCAGCAGCCTTTTGGGGCTAGTGGGCACATCTGAAAGTGTGAGAAAGAGAAGTGGGCACCTGTCCAAAAAATAGGCTTCAGTGGAGATGTGGTGTTGCCACATCCAAAAGAGCTCCCACTGAATGGGAAAAAGGACCTACATCAACCACTAGGGATTAGATTAGATTTCATCTGATTAGATTTCATTTTTCGATTTGTCAAATGGGCTGTCAGTTACGTTTTGCCATAAATTGTGTTCCGCTAATTATTACAATTCCTGTTTCTTCCTTTTGTTGTTGTTGGAAAGGCTGCCGTACAGGGATTTACTCCCCAGATAAATCTGTACAGGACTACAGCCTAATTCACGTTAGTCCTATAAACATGTGGTAGTGTTTCCGGATTAGACAACACGTGAGGAGCAAAGGCATGCACGTGGTCAAAAGACCGGTAACCGGTTCTACGCGGTTGTTAATCCTTCAAGCTGCGATCCCTTACATGGGAGTAACCTTCCGATGAATTCAACAGGACTTGCTTTCTTGTTAACACGGTTTGGCTAGAATCGGACTGCCATTAACAGCGCAATCCTTTGCATTTTTACTCGGAAGGAAGCCCCGTACTGTGTCCAGCGGAGGTGGGTGGAGGCTGACTCACTAATACGTAACTTTAGGATCGCACGCAGCCGGCTAAAGCACGAGCGGCAGCCGTGATTGCAGATGGATGACTTAAACCGGAATTTACGAAGGCGAGAGTTTTTGGTGGGGGGCGGAGGCAAAACTGCTACCTGGAGAAGCTACGATGAGCCGGGCTTCCTCTTTCCGCCCTTCCCCGGAGCAAGCGGGCAAAGCGCCGGAGAGTCCGCCAATGCCTTAGGAGGAGCCGCCCTCACCTTCCCCGCTAGGCCGAGCAACCAATAAGGCGCTCCGGGCCGGCGTTCGGCTCCTCCTTCCCGGGGAGGTTGGAGTCCGACGCGGAGTAGGAGGTTGGTTGGGACACAAGCGGCATAGAAAGTCTCCGGGCGCAAGAGGAGGCGGCCGCGTGGAAGAGGCGAAGGGCTGCGCTGGGGTACAGCGCGTGCCTGGCTGGCCGGCGCACCACTCGGATCGAGACGCAGCCTAACGCGCGGCTGGAGGAGGAGGAGGAGAGGGGTCGAGATATTCTCTTAGCCGGACTTGCAGCATTCCTTGTCGGGGCTTTGGGGAAACAGCCGCGATGCCGCTTGCTCAGCTGGGAGCGGAACCTTGGCCCGACATGGAGCTGGTGGATATGGAGCTGGACGCGGAGGTGAGCGGCGGGGGGGAGCGCGCAGAGGGGGAAGTCGAAGGAGGCCGTGGCGGGGCATCATCTCCCTTGCCGCGTTGGAGTAATGCAAAGCGGGGGAAGGTCCCCCCAATGACTTTTCCCAAGGTTTGCCTGCAGCGGGGTGGCGGCTGCGCCTGTCGCCCGCTTGCGCGCCTGTAAAACAAAAAGCGGAGGGCGCGCGTAAGAAGCGAGCTCCCTTATCTCTAGGGTAGGGTTGGATCGCGGGGCTGGGGTGAGTTGGGAAGGGGGTGGCGGCGCGTTCTCCCCCACCCCGGTCACATTTCATGCAAAGGTGAAACCCCGTGATGGTGGTGGTGATGGTTTGCCCCTTATGCGAGCTGAGTGCGAAGAAGCGGGTCGGATTTTCGCTGACCTGTTTGTTGTTGTTGCGGTGCCTTGATTATCGTTGCCCTCTCCTTTGGCATCAAGAAAGCGGTTGGTTCCTTCCCTGGAAACTATTAAATGGAAACTACCTTAGAGAGCCTTCCCTGCTATTAAAAAGTAACCCAAGCCTCAACATTGATTCGATCAATGTGTAGCCTTTTGAGCTGCACCATCGGAGTCGTGCGTGCTACTCCTTACTAATGGCAATGCCCTCCCTCCCTTCCTTCCCTTGTTGGAAAAGAGGGGGGGAGGCAAGGAAGAGAGAGGATTGTTTTTCCTGATCTTTGCTTGAGCACGCCCACAAGCAGACTTCTAGTTGTCCTGACACGATTGAGTTATTCTGCTTTAAGCAAAGAAGCGGGCTGGAGGAGAAACACTTCTATTATTAAGTATCCGGGACAGTTGTTGTTTTCTTTTTGAATCAATCTGCCCTGAGGTTGTTATTAATGCAATGCATTGATCTTGTTTTATGTTCACCGCCCAGAGAGCTATTGCTAGTCGGGCGGTATATAAATTTAATAAATAAAATAAATAAATAAATAAATAAATTGATCTTGGCTGTCGTAGCGAGGCTGTTATAACTTTGCCCCCAGAGGAATGCCATCCTGGTGGTGGGTTTGCATAGGGGCTGCACCTCAGAAGGGTGTGTGTTTAAGATAAAAACTTGCGGATCAAACTCTTTTTAAGGACAGGCTCCAGTCTTGCTCCAAAAGTATGAACAATTGGAGCTTCCAGTGACTAGGATAGAGTTTCTTTAATGCCTGCCTGAAACAGCTTTGTGGTAAGATAAGGCAGGTAGGGGGAACAGGTGGGGAAAAAGAAATTGGATAGTAAGCTTTCCAAAGCAGCTGTGAAGGATAACAACGTTGTGGGGTATTTCTCCACTCAAAGTGAAAATGCTGTAATATTAAAGATAGGAAATCCTCTTAGCTCTTAATCCATAAATTTAGATTTCATTTTCTGTAATATTAATGCCAACACAAAGTCCTCTACATTAGTAACTATGTGAAGAGGGTAAACAGGGCTGAGATTCATCCAAAGTAGTGAAACTGTTTCCTTTGGCTACTTAGGAATATTTGTTTTTTACTTCTTTAGGCACATTTATCCTACCCTTCCTTCATGGAAATCAGGATGGTGCATTTTAGCCTCACAACAACCGTGTTGGGTAGGTTAATCTGTGAGACAGTGAGAATAGCTCCAGGTCCCCCAGTGTGCTTCATGGTCAAACAAGGATTTGCAACCTGGGTGTTCCTGGCTTTAGTCCAGCACTATAAACTGTTAAATCAACCCAGGCTCTTGGAACTATGACCTTGGGGTCCTTTCTATCAGGGGTGGTGGGCTTGTTACCTAGTTGCAGCAAATGGCCTGGATGACAGACCCCACACCTGCAAAAAAAAAACAACCCAGGATTTGTAGAGATGCCAATTTCTACTTTTTTACTTACTTATGGAAAGATGTTGTGAATTTTGGAATGATTCTAAACATATAATTGGTGGAGATGCCAACCATCTTTATCTTAGGCCTGAGCTACACATGCACATTGACCCCATCTGCACTATACATTATACCACTTCAAACAGGTATGGTTTTCCCCAAAGCATTCTGGGAATTGTAGTTTGTTAAGGGGAAGAGGGATTGATTGTTAAGCCACTCTGGGGATTATAGCTCTGTGAGCAGTATAGGGGTCTCATAACATCTCTCAGCATCAAGAAGCTACAGTTCCCATGATGCTTTGGGGGAAGCTATGGCTGTTAAAGTGGTATAAGAGTGTTTTAAATGTATGGTGCAGATGTGGTCCAGGTCTCTTCATCTCTTCCACCTGCTGGTATGCCAAACTGAGACTGTATTCCTTCTGTAATGCAGAAGAGTGAGCTAGTGCAGTATAGTGATTCAATAAAAGCAGGAAGAATTCCGATTATTTGTCCTTTTTGCCCAGCATTGTCCACTCTGGCTGGCAGCAGTTCTCCAGGATCTTGGGCACAGGAACGCTGTCCTAATCACCTGCTCTCTGATCCTTTTAACTGGAGTTGTCTGAGTTTGAATTTGGGGTCTTCTGCTCGCAAAGCAGGTGCCCAAACTTAGTGCACAGGATTGGGGTATGTGTCTTTTAGAGCTGATTAATTGGCAGCTGTCTGGCAAACAGTATATTGATGCTACGGTGGCATGAAAACTTTGCACTGCTCCTTTAATGTGTGGCTTTTAATGGCCACAGTGTGCTTGCTGCTGTGCAGAACTTGGAGGAGGAACAGTCCCTGCCTAGTAAGCTCAGTCTTGCCCAGGAAAAACGTGGAAATAGGGCAAATCTCAATCAGCGCTTTGGGCAGATGGTGTATGTGTTAGAGGGAAGGTCAAGTCTGTTAAGGTGAAATTTAGGGTGGGCCAAGAAAAGACAAGGCAGTAGTGTTGTTTGAAGATTTTGCCAGTCGTGTATTTAAACACTGGCCTGAGGCAGCTGCCTCGCTCTGCCTAATGGTAGAGCTGCTCCTGCTACAGGGTCTGGTGGGTTAATATATAAAGCCTTGAACAACTTGAGTCCTGGTCACCTTAAGGACCGTCTGAGCCCTTCCATTCTAGACCAGTCACTGAGATCATTCAGAGGAACATTGTTAGTTGTCCTCCATGTTACAGAGGCCCAGTGGCTCCCAACCAGAAGTGAGGCATTTATTGTCGCTGTTCCCATGCGGCAGAACACTCTTCTGGCAGAGATTTGGCAGGCACTCTCGCTTTTGACTTTCAGATGTCTCTTGAAGGCTTTTTTTATGCTGGAAGGCTTATGCAGTTGTTTCAAATTTTCTTGAATAGCCAGTCATTCTGGATTGCTTTTAACATTTTTTTTATGTTGCTGTATATTGATGTTTTGTGAGAGGGTGGTATTTGCATACTTTTATAAATACATTTTTTAACAGGCTAACAATTTCCAGAAGAACAGCCCTGTTAAGTCTATTGCAGTAATACTATTTTGTTATTTCCAGGCTAGTAACTTATTTACAAGGCTGCTATAGGCTAGCAGTCTTCAACCTTTTCAGATCCAGCCCCCCCCTTAATTCAACTATGCATTTAGGGACCTGTTTCTTAATTTTGTTTTACCATATATTCATGTGGTGGTGCTATTGTTGCAACTTGCCTAACATCACGCCATGACCCAGTAATGGGTCCCAACCCACCAGTCAGTGCTCTAGGTCATTGGTTCCATTTTTTCCCCCCATGGACCACTTGAAAATGCTGAAGCTCTTGGTGGACCACATATCACAGAATCATAGAATGGTAGAGTTGGAAGGGGCTTATAAGGCTATCGACACCAACTCCCTGCTCAGTGCAGGAATCCACGTTAAAGTATACTCGACAGGTGGCTGTCCAGCTGCCTCTCGAATACCTCCGGTGTTGGAGAGCGTCCCACTTCCCTAGGTAATTGGTGCCATTCTTGTACTGCTCTAACAGTTAGGAAGTTTTTCCTGATGTTCAGCCAAACTCTGGCTTCCTGTAAATTGAGCCCATTATTCCGTGTCCTGCATTCTGGGATGATCGAGAAGAGATCCTGGCCCTCTGCTGTGTGGCAACCTTTCAAGTGCTTGAAGAGTGCTATCATACCTCCCCTCAGTCTTCTCTTCCCAAGGCTAAACTTAATTATTTTTCTGCCTGTTTTAGCAATCGTAGTGCGCTCTGCTAGATTTTAAATTGTATTTTTGTTGTTTCTTTTATTTCTTATATTGCATTACAATTTGTGTTCCGTGTGATTTCAATTGTAATACAATAAAATACAGTCTAAGAAATAAAAGGAGCAGTACAATGCAGTTAAAATCAATATGAATATTTAATAGGGACATGCCACAGACCACCTGAATGAAGATCGTAGGCCACAGTTTGGGAGCCTCTGCTCTAGGCTGTGTCCAAGAACTCTTACTTGGCTCCCGCTGGTTGTCTTGGTGTGCAGGAGACCACCACTTTAATAACTTGTAAGAATTAGAAGAATTTTTTTACAGAAAGAATATGAAGCCTTAAACTGGGATGGGGAACGTTTTTCAGCTCAGGCTACATTCCATCCAGACAGCCTTCCAGGGGGCCACTTAGCAGTGGTGGGTGGGGCCAGAGGCAAAAGTAGGTGGAGCAACAAATTACATTCCATCCAGTCCATAACAGCCAAGGAGATATGATGTAGGGCTGGTGAGGGATGTGGCTTAGGAGAGAGTGTGGCCTGGGAAGAGTCCCCAGAGCCAGACAGAGAGGCCTGGAGGGCCCTGTTTGGCCCTGGGGCTCGAGGTTCCACACCCCTATCCTAAATAGTGCTTCAGCTTCTGTTTTATTAAGGCGCCTGGGACATACCTTGGAAGAGAGGGGGGACTTGGCTCAATAGAGGGATGGGGAGTGACCGAGAGAAGAAAGCAAGCAGGGCATATCTTGCAAAGTTAATGGTTTGACAGAGATCTGCTCTTTTGTCCCTCCATTTCAGCTGGGCAGCCCAACAGGTATGCCCATCGGCGATCCACAAACCCAGAACAGATCTTGTCTGATGGGAATATGGCCCTTTCCTCTGCCCAGGGTTATTCCTCCCTCCTCCCCCAAGGTTAATCCCCTCTTACCTGCGGTATGGGACTTGAGCTTTAAATGGCCCAAGAGAGCCTTAAGTGGGACTGAAAAGGTGGCCTGTGATAGGCAGCCTTTTCTCCCTCCTCCACCATCTGAAAGGAGCCTGCACTTGACCAGTCAAGGATCTTTACACACGAGGAGACCAAAAGCCTGAATATAAGTTGTGGCTTGGGATCAGAGAGGTAGTTGAGCTACAGAGCTCCTTTTTATTTCAAAGGTCTGCTTTGTTCACTTGACCTCCCTTTGCCTTATTTTGCACTTAGTAAATGTTACCTAAATAGGACAGTCGGGTTTGTGCACTTGATTGCCAAACTCTCAGGGTGTTTTAACACCCACCCACATGCCTAGGGCATTTGGGAATTCCCACTGCTAGGTAAAAGGATTTTGGGGGCTAGAGAAAAGCAGATAGCTGAGAGTGATGTAGAGAGAGTGGATGTGCCGGCTTTAGCTCTCACGGTTAAATACAGATGGATTGGCTGGAAATACAAGGTGCATTGGTCCAGCATCCTGGGGATCTAGAACTAGATTGACACACACACCCCAAGATTGTTCCTGTTTTGGGGGAAAAGGGGTTTAGGGAGTGGTGGTAGGTATATTCTGGAAAACTGGAGAAATGTAGCTGGTCTACCTTGCAAGACAGTTGTGCAAAGGAAGGGAGTAAGTAGGCCATTCTGAGTCTCTCCTTGCGTCACAATAGGAACATGTGAAGATTGCTTGTTTGCATGCGTAACACACAATAGTGCATAACTCCCACAATCATGTAGCACACCATTTTCACTGTTCCCTCAACTTTGAAGTGCTAATGTGTAAAGGTATTACTTGTAGGATTGGGTTTTGCTCAGTTCCTTGTATCAAAAGCAAAGGATGAGAAGGTAGACAAATGCCATTGACTTACTGGTTTTCTCTATTGAGTACCTGGCTTATGTATTTATGCTAATACATTTTTTGTTGGGTGAATGGGTGGTGATACCGCTGGTCTTAGGGGAACTGTGGTTCTGCAGAAGTGTTTTCTGTGGATCTTCAGTGTGCAAAATACACAATTTGTTTTGAGGTGGGCTGACTTCTACAGCCTTGTGTGTATGTATATGCAGTTATGCACACACCAGGAGCAGCCATTGAACTGTTTAAACCAGGCTTTGCCAACCTTGTGCCCTCCAGATATTTTGGACTACAATTCCCATCAGCCCCAGCCAGCACATGGTAGCTGGGGCTGATGGGAGCTGTAGTCCAAAACATAATACAAAGTAGTGAGGCCTTTAAACCAGGTTGGCAAAGCCTGGTTTAAAGGTAGCACTACTTTCTCTGTATTTTTCTCGTTATTTATGCTTAACCAGTTAGCTCAACGAAGTCTCCCAAAGAGTGATTAAGCTTGCCTTTAAAAAAAGAGGAAAGGAAAAAATAGATTCCCTTCTCTCTACATGGCTTGTCTCATATGCCCCCTGGGGTCTGGGTGAGTTTCCTCTGATTCTTTTATTCACTTCAAAAGAGTTATGCCGCCTTTTCAAAGAAATAATTCCATCTCTTAAAATGTGATGACATTTGAAGTCAAGGCTGGCAGTCTTTTTTTTGCCATATATGTGTGTATATATATATATATCCGAATCTACCAAATCTACACTTTCATAACATGAGAACCAAAACACAGCCATCCTTCAAAATTCGCACTTATCTGAATTTTCGGATGCAGTTCTCTTACTAAGTAATGTTTACAGAAATACATGTGTTATGAGGAGATGTGCATAAAAATGAATATATGAGTGAAAATCATATATGCAAATTCATTATGCGATGAGAGATTGCTTGCCAAAATGTGTACGTTAATCAAAGCTTCCTATAGAATGTGTTTAGTAGGAGAATTTCACACTAAAATGCTGATGAATTTTCATGAGGAAACTGCTCGGTATTATAAAAATACCAGAGAGAAATAAGAACTAATTTGGTTGGTCCTATTTCTTACAAGCAGCGGAGCGAGAATGTAAACCAGGCCCACCTTTCTCTATATAAATAACAACAGACACAATCTTCTTAGGTAAAAGATAAAGAACATTTACTCACGAATTCCTCATATGTTCAGAAACATAGGATCTAGCTTAGATGAAAGAAAAAAATAGTCTCAGTCCGTCTTAGTCTTTAGTGTTGATGCTCTCA
The DNA here is from genome assembly GCF_030035675.1 of Rhineura floridana. Lineage (NCBI taxonomy): Eukaryota > Metazoa > Chordata > Lepidosauria > Squamata > Rhineuridae > Rhineura > Rhineura floridana. Next base: position 16,063,472 of record NC_084494.1, read on the forward strand.
GCAGAGAGAGCATCTGCCATGCGGCCTCTCCCAATGGTGGATAGATCAGCAATGGAGAATATTCAAAAATCTCCCAGGACAAAGGAGGAGGAAGACAGGTAAGTAACCCCACCCATTAGGAAGTTACATCATGGTAAAACAGGTACATGGGATATTCCCCAAATATCCCTTAAAGGGAACATGCAACATTTGCCTATTCCAACAGAAACTCATAAATTACTGCAGGAATGTGGAGAACTGACTTTTAAGACTGGAAAAAGAAGAACCAAAATTGACAGATCCTTCCATTGGGTTGCATTTTTAAACTCCTGCACAAAAATAAAATATTTCCTGCACACAGGGTGCTAGCTTGTCAGTGCGTGTGTAGGAAGGATTGGTGTTTATGCAGAGGTGGTATTTTTCTGATGTGCAGAGTCAACATTCAGACACATAATCCCCACTACCTGCAGTAAGTTGGGTTGTATCTAGCTAAGATCTACTGAGAGTAGACCCATTGGAATTAACGAACCTATGTAAGCCATGTCCATCAATTTCAGTGGGTACAATTTGAGTAGAACTTAGTTGGAACAATTCCACTTTGATTCTGCTGATCGTATAAACTGACCATAGAGCCGTTCTGAAAGCTCAGATCCGTTTTGTCCATGCAGGCACTAGGCTGGTGTGTGCTTGAGAGTAGGGATGTGTAGAATTCTCCCCAATTTGGATTTGGTACTGAGTTTTCCATTAATTCACTTGTTCTCTATTGTTGCAGATTGGATTTTTATGTAGCTGTTTTTGAAAATTGGTTTTTTAAAAATCTGCCTCTAGAATATTGATACTAAGAACAATAATTCTGTTGATATTTCCATTCATTTTAAAATATTTCCTTTTAAAATATTGTTACTAGTATCAATTTTTCTTTGTTTTTTTGCGAAGGGAAAAATAGTTTGGTAAAAGAAGTAGCTAGTGGACAAAGAACGAACTCAAATCTAAACCAGCCCTGTTAGGTCAGTGGAATGATTTTGAACTGGACTGGCTAACAGATCCCATCCCTAGTTGAAAGACAGGGAAGTCCTGTAATATGGCTCCACAGAGAATTCTCTCGACTCCAGCTTCATGTCTTACAATTCAGTGTAACTCATACCATGAAATGTTATGGGAAACATTTTAGGCAGTCCAAAATAGCAATAGTCTGTTCCTTTTGACATGTGGGTATGACTGTGGATTTCCTAGGATTGTGTTCCAGTAAGTTCTACTCATTTATATTAATGAACCTAAGTTAGTCATGTCCATTAACGTCAGTGGATCTGGTTTGAGTAGGATTTGCATTGTAGCTTAGAAAAAGTGGGATGGGGAGCTACCTCTGTTATGCGGGGGGAGCATTCTGTTAGACTGAATGGGCCATGGAAAAATGTGCAAATGCTCATTTATATGCATAGATGCAAATTGAGGCTTTAAACGTCTCAGAAGACAAGCCAACTAATTTCACATCCAAATTACCCCAGATAGGTTTTTAATTTGTGCCCCACCCCATATTCAGTTCCTCATCGGTTCCTCTTCAATTCATTTACTCCCAATTTTGCAACAGATCCTGTTTCAAATCAAATCAATTCCCTTTCAGTTACTCCTGTTTGTTATCCCCCAATCTCCAGATAATATGTAAAATTAATTTACTTCCCTAAATAAATATCCTATCCAAGATCAACCTCAATTCCATTCCCCCAAATTCATTAGCCGCCTGGAAACACTCAGAGGGCTCTGAAGAAGCATCGGGGGTCATGCCCCATGAGCCCGCCATTAACCGTGCCCAAGGGCTGGAGGAGCCTCCTGTGCCGTGCAAGACTGGAAAATGCAGATCTTTGCCTGTCCAAACACTTGAGATGCTAGGCTTTATTTATTTATTATTCCAGCGTGGCGACCCTTTCATTCTTCATTCTTGTCTCAGTTTTGGAACATTGTTGTATGGTTGTTTAATTGCCTCTCCTCATGTTGCATTAGGCTTTGTGTTCTGTTAGCCCATCGTTCCCTGCACGCCGTCCATGCTGTCTGGAAAGGCCAGGGCATCAAGTAACAACTTACGTGGAGGAAGCGAGCGGTTGCAGAAAGTATTCTTGCATTGTTTTCACTAAATTGGGCAGAGTGCAGTGAAGAGACTTTATGCCTTCGTTGGTTTGATCAAGGTGTGTTTCTTTTTTGTTTAGTTTTTTAAAAAACGGACTTTACTTTGTACTTAGCTCAGCGGCAGAGCACTTCCTTTGAATGGAGATGGTTTCCAGGTTCATTCTGTCATGACTGGTTAAAAAGGATCAGGTACTACCAGGGGATGGGCCTGGGATCCTGGAGGGCTGGCCTAGATGAACCAGTCGTCTGACCTGATACAGTGTATACTCGCTGCCAAGTTATGTGGGTGATTGCTTTCTTCTTCCAGCACAAAGGCACTGTTTATTTATCAAGCTCCAGTAATCGGGAGAAAGGTTAGCGCCAGTCTGTGGCATACAGGGCTTTTGTCACACTTGGGAATTATTCATTAATCCTGCTAAACTTTTCCTCCTGGCTCAGGTCTGCAAGCACTGTGGCTTGGACTTTTGGAAGGTCCATGGATCTTGCATTTAATGTAGGGGAGTGGTTGTTCTTTGTTACACTGGCTTGGAAATGAAGGTGTTTGAAGCCTGCTGCTTTGTAATCATAGGGATCTTGAATTTTTATCAAGTAGGAAATAGTCAGTTGTCCTTTTTTTTTCTTCCTGATAAGTGGCCACCCAATAAAAGCTGAGAGGCTTTTATAAATGTATCTATCTTTACTTTTTTGAGCAGAGGGTAGGTTAATAATGGGAGTATTTCACCTCCATGGTGCCATCTTTATTGCTGCCTTCAAGAAAATAATGTATAAGAACTGAAACCTCTTCAAAACTGTCAGGAAGCTGTATATGCATCCCTTTTGCAGAATGCTGACTGTTTCGACGGAATGGAGTAGGGTGCACTGGGCTTTGTTCATCCCCTGCCATGTTCCAGTTCCTTCCTCTTTATGGCATCTATGTACACATGCACACGTGCACACTCACTAGGTAATGAGTATTGTTGACCTTGGTGCAAATGTATTCTGCAATCTCAGGCTTGTTTCAGATTGCTTTAATCATCTTAGCTTCCCCAAAAGAAACCTAGGCATTGTGTGATGATAGTGAAAATTCTTCATCACAGATTCCTGGTGCCCCCCTTCTTTTTAGAATTATAATTCCCTAGGGAGAATGATTTTTTATTAATTAATGATATTTATTAATCATATTGCGCCAGTGTGGTGTAGTGGATAAGGTGTTAGACTACAACCTGGGAGACCAGGGTTTGAATCCCCACACAGCCCTGAAGCTCACTGGGTGACCTTGGACCAGTCACTGCCTCTCAGCCTCAGAGGAAGGCAATGGTAACCCCCCTCTGAATACCACGTAGCATGAAAACCCTATTCACAGGTTGCCATAAGTCAGAATCAACTTGAAGGCAGTCCATTTCCATTTTTTTCATTAATCATATTTGTGGGCTGCCTCATAACATAAAAGTTCTCTGCGCAGTTTAAAATGAACGAAGTTTTGGGTTCCTCCCCCCCCATCCTGCCCTGCAGATATACTCTCTGTATGAACTCTTTTAACAAAAACCTGAAACCACTTAGCAAAAAAAGGTCATGCCCTGAGTATGACAATAATACTGAGCCAATGTACTGCCAAGTCACAGAGGGAATTTGAATATAACGTATTCCCTCCGGCTTTCTGCATGCAGTATGTTATGATCTGGGTTACAAGAGTTAACTTGGTTTTGTGTGGGTAGGGCTGATAGATGGATAATCCTGTTTAACGTGGGTGTTAGTGACCTTCTGATCCCTTCCAGCCATGAAATCCAGGGATTGGCCTAGGCATGGAGGAGTTCACTTGCCCTTGGACTGGCATTGTTTTTTGTACATACTTTTCACATTGATACAAGAAGTTCTGTAGGGGTTGAGAGGCGCAATTTGGAGCTGCCAGAAAGCAGAACTTTGGCATGCCTGAAGAGGTAGCCGGGGCAGGAGTACTCGGGGGGGGACGGGGGACTACGTCTTTCTGGTTTTTTTCCAAATAGTGGCACTGGAGGGCATAAACAGCTGGGTCAGTTTTAAAAATGCATTGCAGCAGCAGGTTAAAACATTAAAAGCACAGTAGAATTTTTTTAAAAAGTCTTTGCCACACTCCTAAGAGGGGGATGGGGACAGACTGAACCTTTTTTAGGAAAAAGTTTTACAATTTGGGTAGAGCTACTGAGAAGGCCCCACCAAGCACACATCCAAAGCAGCAGGAGCCTTGAATGCAGTACCCCAGCAGGTTCATGTGGGAAGAGGCGGTCTTTCAGATAACCTGCCTCACACTTCGTGCTGCTGTTGCCCAAAATGAATTGGAAGCCAGTGCAAAGGAAAAAGAGCTGGCTCTGAAGAGTGAACACCAGAGACTGCTCAGGCCTGCTGCATTTTTGCACCAGCTGGAGATTCTGTACGCACTTCAAGGGCAACCCCACATAGAGTGTATTGCAGTAGTCCAGTCAGGATGTGGCCAGAGCCTGAATGATGGTGGGCAGATCTGCAGGAGTCACAGACTTTATCTCCAACCCTCTCCAACTAGTCAAAAAACAATTCTAGCTTGTCTGAATCAAGACTTGGATTATTATCCTATTTCTAACCCATCACAACACCCAAACAGTAGTTCAGGATCCCTGCAGTTTCTATGGCATTAGAAGAAAAGGAAACCTGAGTATCATCCCCATATTGATGATACCCAACTTAAAATCCCTGGACTCCCTCTTTCAGCATTTTCATGAAGATCAAGGGTGAGGGACCTGTGGTCCTCCAGATGTTGTTGAACTACAGTTCCCATCATCCCTGACCATTGGTCATGTTGGCTGAGGCTGTTGGGAGTTGGCAGTCCAGCAGCATAAATTATTATTATTATTATTATTATTATTATTATTATTATTATTATTATTATTATTATTGGTTCATTTATGAATCACTTTTTATAAAGCATCTTCAAGAGATTTCACAACACAACAAAAACATACATAAAGCAATTGCATGCACAGAAACAGTTAAAGCAATTGCATATATCAAAATTACATTATGGTTTATTTCTGTGCTGCCTTTTGGCCAAAAAGGCCCCCAAGGCAGTTCACACACAAAAAATACTAGTAGGAAATGAACAGTACAATTTACAAAAATTTAAGACAACAAAATCTTAACATGTTAAAAAAGCAACAACAGCAGCAAATAAAAATCAAATACATTCATCTTTCAGGGAAAGGCCAGTCCCCAGAAAGATGTTGGAAAGAGCAGGAGTGGGGGTGCAAGGCAGGTGGAAAAGTTTGCCACTGATGGTCCCAGTGCAGTCTCACCCTTACAGCAGTACCTCTCAGTTTGCAGTTCCTCCTTCTAAAGGTCCAGGCAGAGGGGTGGAGCAGGGCAGGTGGAAAGCTTTGTCCCTTGATGGACCCAGTATGGCTTCACAGAATGCAGAAACCCAGTTGATAACTAGAGAGCAGAGGCTCTCCATCATTGGTGTATGTGTTAAAGAGCATGAGGGACAAGACAGACTCATGCAGAGCTCTTTAAGCCAAAGGCCATCCGGTTGAGCAGCAGTCTGCTAGCATAGCCTTCTGGGATCTATCTGCCAGGTAGAATACAAGCTGCTGTAAAACAGTGCCCCAAAGTTGCATCCCTCCAAGATGCACCAGAAGGATATGGCAGTCAGTGGTACAGAAATCTATGGAGAGGTCCAGCAGTTTTCTCCGTGGCCAGATCCCAGTATAGATAGGTCACCAAGGTAACTTCAGTCCGTAAACTAGGCCTGAACCCAGATTGGAAAGGGGTCCAGTAGTACGGCTGCCTTCAGAACCTTGGGGACTATTAGGGCATGGCTGCTGACAGAAGATGGATTGACATGTAATCAGAAGAAAAACCTAGACATGGCTGCAGTGATCTAGCATTTGGTCTAGGAAGGGGGAACGGCTGTAGCTCAGTGGTAGCACATCTGTCTTGCATGGAGAAGGTCCCAAGTTCAATCCCCAGCATTTTTAGGTAGGGCTGGGAGAGACTTCTGCCTGAAACCCTACAGAGCTGCTGCCAGTCAGTGTAGATAATATTGAGGTAACTGGACCAATGGTCTGTCTCCTATGGCTCCTAGGCAGCTTCCTATGGTGTTGCTACTCTCTCTCTCTCTTATTTATTATTTATTTAATTTAATTTATATACCGCCCTAAGCCCAAGGGCTCTCTGTCTACATGTAATTGCTGCATGACAGGCAGAAATCCAGTGGGTGCAACATTCCTGATCAATCCTGAGTAAGGCATTAGCTGTTGAATTGCAGCTGTAAGAGGCAGAGGAACTCTGCCCCCCCCCCAAAAAAAGGTAGAAACCCTAGACTTGAATGGCAGTTATATAAATTATTCTGGGATCCTTGCCATGAAGGACTTAGCAAGGTTTTCTCAAACCTTTGGGTGTCTGTGAGTCACAGGGCAGGGGTGGTGTCACAGTTGTGCTTGGGGATGGGAGAAGTGCTATGTTTGCAATTCCCAAACTATTCAAAGTGTGAATAACTTAATTTTGGAGACTAGCCGTGTGAGAGTGTATATGTGTGTTCTCACCCCAAGGGTTATGGCTCCTGATTCTGCCGGCATGGTTGACATCTTGATAACCACTTCAGTTGGGGAAGAACAGAGAGATGTCTGTCTATAGCAAAAAACAATAAATACCCTTTGGGTTTTTTTTACCTGCTTCCCCTCACTATCACTTTTTGCTTTCTGTATGCTAAAATTAATTTTTGTTCTCAGGATATTTCTCCTTTTCCTTAGCATTTGCTGGGCTTGACTGTCCTTAAAGTCTGCACCAATGAGCAAGAGCAGTAGTGCCATGAATCCATACCTCTCAAAGGCACAAAAGGGTTGACTTTGGATCCTCGAATTGTCTGCACAAGTGTGTTGTTTTCCCCTGGAATTCTCCAAAGGACTGTGCTAGTACCAGCGAATTTTGATTTTAGCACTAAGAATGGTACAGAAGTGTAGGCCTTGTTATTGGCAGCAGCAGTAAACCAATGGCAGAATATAGTATAGTGAACCGCAGTGAGCTGCAATACTTGAGTACAGCTGTGCTTTCTAAGACATTCAAAGAGGTGTACCTCTGCAAGGCTTATTTTCTGCAAGGAAATCATGCATAGTCAAGGGATTTACCAAGCCTTATATGTTTCCCAATGTCTCATTGTACACTTAATTGGAATGCTTCAGCATCCTAAAGGCTTGATTTTTATGTATTGATAAAGAATGACTGGGAAGCTATAGAAAAAGGGATTGAATGAGTTTGTCCCCAAATCTTTGCTAAATGGGCGTTCAAACCATGCTGGCACTTTATTATGCTAATATAACAGCCGTGTAGGTAATGTAAAATTACACAACTGACCCCAGGCGCTTTCAAGCTGGAATTAATTTGCTTTTCATGAAATACACAATCCTCAAAGTTTTAAATAAATAAATAAAACATCTTCCATTCTCCAACACTTAGTGGCTTATTTAGACACGTTCTTACTACAGAAAGGAGATTCCCCCCGCCAGGAGATTTTGCCTTTTAACCCGCGTTCAGGTGCTCTACAGGCTTGCTTAAAAAAAAGGGGGGGGCAATAAATCAAGATTCTGAAGTAGCCAAGCTTGGTGTTGTGTTAATTAGCCTCTTTCTTTCTCTTCTCTCCTCCCTCCCAAGAGGGAGGTTTTAAACAAATAGCCCACCACTGCAGGCACACCTTAAATCGGGCCAGCCCAGAACATTTTGCGCCTGAAGTGGGGACTCCAGATGGCCCCCACCCCATATACACATATGGTAATCAGCAGAGGACCAGCCTGGACATTCTTCTCCACGTGGCTCATTTTAAATGAACACACAAAGAGTTCTTGTGTATTTTTTTTTTTAAAAAGGACACAACAGGTTTATTGCTGCATAATTCCTGAGGGTAGCCAGGCTTACAGGTTTCAGAAAGTGCAGATTTGAAAGATTCAGCTTTAAATGAGAATGGAATTTCTCCCCCATCTCTACCTGCAGCTCAACCCATGGTTGGGCTTCCTCTAACTATCTCAGAAGTGTCTGAGGCTCAGCAAGTGTTGGAGAGCTGATGCACTGGCTGTTCTGGATGGCAATGGCAGTCTGGTTTCTGTGAAATGGGCCGATAATAATACTGATTGATCTCCAGGGTTGTTGTAAGGATTTCAACTAGATAATGCATGAGCTAAAGGTCGTTCATGCAGCAGGATCAGCCAAGCTCAGGGTGCTTCAGCACGGAAAGGGGAGGCCATTGCCTTCCATATAACAATAGACTAACCATGCGCACTCCCTGTCCTTGTTTGTGCTGGCAATTTATCTATGCAAGCGCAAAGAAGGGAAATACAAGAACGATTGGTCTGGCTTTCTTGAGACTTCTGCATCACAGTTGGCGGTCTATTTACATAAATGACAGCCAGAACCGCCACTCATAGCAGCGAGGGAGGAGGGTAACTCTGCCAAGAGTCCTCCTGTAAGGATTCCAGCTGCCACCAAGGTCATATACTTCCAAACTACTCATTTAAAGCACTCTCAAACCAATTTAAAACACCATGGCTTTCCCCAAAGAATCCTGGGAAGTGTAGTTTGTGAACAGTGCTGAGAGTTGTTAGAAGACCTCTATGCCCCTCACTCGCAATTCTCAGAGTGATATGACAGACAGTCCCTCTTCCAAGAGAACTCTGGGAATCATAGCTCTGTAAGGGTGTCTCATAACAACTCTTATCACCCTTCACAAGCTACAATTCCCAGGATTCTTTGGGGAAAGCTATGTGTGTAGGAAGCTGAAATGGGGAAGCTCGGAGGATGGCAACAAGGGAGAGGGCCTTCTCAGTGGTGGCCCCCAAATTATGGAATGTTCCCCCTGACGAGGTGCCAACCCTGTTATCTTTTCGGCACCAGGTCAAGACTTGCCTCTTTTCACAGGCATTTTAACAGCATTTGAATAACATTTATTTTATTTATTTATTTTATTTATTACATTTCTACCCCGCCTTTCTTTTTCATGATTGAAACCCAAGGCGGCTTACATATGGTTCCCAGGCGGTCTCCTATCCAGGCACTGACCAGATCTGACCCTGCTTAACTTGAGCAGGGAGCTGGCCACATGTGCCTTCAGACTATAGCCTGGGACATGTGTTTTTAACTTGCTTATCGGTTTTTATGGGTTTTAATGGTTTAAATTTGTATACTTGTTTTTAATGTTTTTAATTGTTGTAAACCACCCAGAGAGCTTTGGCTATGGAGCGGTATATAAATGCAATAAATAAATAAATAAAAATGTGGATCTCGCACCTTTTTACAGTACAATCCTATGTGTGTTTACTCAGAAGAAAGGATTGAAGGATCCGTCAATTTTGGTTCTCTTGTTTCACATTTTTCCAATCTTAAATTCAGGTCTCACAATTCTGCAGCAATTTGGGGTTTTATTTTAAATCCTCATGAAAATAATCAGCTTTTTAGTGTTAATAGCTCCTAAGAAACACATTTTGGTAAGCAGTTTAGACTAATATAGCCATTTTTTGCAAGCCATAAGCCATTTGCAATCGCTTAAGTCAGAGCTGGGATTTGCAAAGAACCTGTGAATGTGGATGCAAGATCCAGGTTAAAATTGAGGAATTAAAAAGCCGCACCCTACTTTGGCAGTTTCTGTTGTCCTTGGTTGACTTTGTACCTGTGTGTAGCATGGCGAGGATCCAGCTGATAAAAGAGCTGCTTGCGGCTACCTAGGGCACACCTATCAACGTTACTCTCTGCTGAGTCATGCTTGAGATGATGAGCTACATTTAACTCTTCTAATCAGCAAAGGAAGAACTTGCTCAGTACGCTGCAGATAGTATCATTGCACCACTGTAGTGCACCACCACTTGGTGTTAAAACTGTGTGCCCTGTGTTTGCATATTTTTGTTACATGGTCCTTAGACTCTAGAGCAGCGCTTCCCAACCGTAGACCACTTCATGATTTTTTTGTGCCTGTTGTAGCAATTGTAATGTGCTGTGCTAGATGCTGTATATTTTTAATCGTGAATTGATTTTTACCATTAATCTTCTATGTTTTATTTTATGGTATTGCAACTTGAATTCCATGGAAATCCAACTGTGATGCAGTAAAATACAGGACAAGAAATAAAAGAAGCAATAAAAATAAAGACAAATCAACATGAATATTTAATAATAGATGTGCCATCTCCCGTTTTCAACCATAAACCTGCAGATGTGTTGCAGACCACTTGAATGAAGGTTGTGGACCACACGTGGTCCATGGACTATAGCTTGGGTACCCCTGCTCTAGGGCTGTATAGGAGGAAGCTCTGTGACTGCTATACTCCTTTTTTTATGAATAGTACTGTTAAAGCCACATAAAGACTGGCACTTGGAGAATGAACTTGCTATTTGTATGTAGGATAAGAATAAAGTTACTGTTTCAGAGGACACCATCAACTTGTGATTCTGTGTAAGTCTGGATATGCTTCTCTGATCAGAAGGAGATGAATCCAAAGCAGTGACTTTCTCAGGGATCTAGGCTGCATTCACACTGTGCATTTATTCCACTTTAAATAGTCATGGTTTCCCCCAAGGAATCCTGGGAAGTGTGGTTTGTGAAGGTTGCTGAGAGTTGTTAGGCGACCCCTGTTCCCCTCACAGACCTGCAGTTCCCAGAGTTCTCTGGGAAGAGGGGTTGACTGCTAAACCACTCAGAACTGTAGCTCTGTGAGGAGAAGAGGAGTCTCCTAACAACTCTCAGCACCTTTAATGAACTATGCCGGATTCCCTGGGAGAAGCCATGACTGTTTAAAGTGGAATAATAGTGAAATAAATGTATGGTGTGAATGTGGTCCTAGTGGTCAAACTCCTCCATTAAGGCTCATTTAAAGTACCCAGAGTAGCCACATAATTATCTCTATAATTTCTTGCAGTCCACCAGTATGTACAGAGTGTTGTTTTTAGAATAGCTCCCTGCTATAAATCTAAGTGGTATCTGCTTTTTCAAAACACGGTGCGCAGCTTTTATCACCCCACCTAAGATTCAGGGATGGAGCATCTTGCTTATGAAGAAAGACCTTCAGGTTGTAGGTTTGGGGCCAGTAAAAATCACCGAGCAGTGCTTAAGCCATTGCTATTTTTGTTCAGTGAGGGAAGGCGCTACTGGGCATATTCCTAATGGGAAGCTTGGCTCTTTTGCGTTGCAGAATGGACAAGCTGCTCCAGAAGAAAGAAAGGGAGATCTGACGAAGGTAAAACAATATGCATGAACCTTTTCCTGCTCTTAACTACACAGTGCTGGTTTGGATGTTACACTAACCCATACCTTCCAGACTCCACCTTATGTGTTTCCCCCTCCGGCATGGCCACAAGCAGGAGTTCAGGAGTTTTCATAACCACAGTTTAGCTTTGCATTCAAACCTGCACAAACTGTGGTTTATCTTAACTATAGTTTATTGAAACAAGCCTATTTCAGGCCTAGCTGGTGTATTTCAACAAGCTGTAGTTAAGATTTGCCAGTGTTGATGTTTGTTGTTATGTTTTCAAGTTGATTATGACTTATGGGGACCCCATGAATCAGCGACCTCCAGTAGCATCTGTTATGGACCACTTGTAAGTTCAAGTCTGTGGCTTCCTTTATGGAATCAATCCATCTCTTGTTTGGCCTTCCTCTTTTTCTACTCCCTTCTGTTTTTCCCAGCATTATTGTCTTTTCTAGTGAATTCTGTCTTCTCATTATGTGTCCAAAGCATGATAACCTCAGTTTCATCATTTTAGCTTCTAGTGATAGTTCTGGTTTAATTTGTTCTAACACCCAAATATTTGTCTTTTTTGCAGTCCATGGTTAATCTGAAAAGGAAGCTTTCAATCTCCTTGTGGCTGCATGGGGGAGGCGGGGAGGACATGCAAGCCTGAGGCTTGATGCTGCTTGTGTCCTTGTAATGCTAAACCATTCATCCCTATCCTGGTGCCCTCCAAATGTGGCAGAACCCATCAGCCTGCATGGCCAGTGGTCAGGGATAATGCGAGTTATAGTCTGAAACATCTGGAAGCCACCGGAGGGGGGGGGAAGGCTGTGCTAAACGATGGGTAACCATTATTTGTGAACCTTCCCAGTATCTTTCCTGCTGAGTGCAATTGCTCTACGTGACTTCTGTTTGTTTTTCTGGCAATGCTGAGAGTGAAATTAGTCTGTGGCCTTAGATTTTAGTGTGAGGAGCATGAAAAAAAAACTCTACTGCACTGATGCTTCATAGGGCTCTTAATAGAATATAGCTATACCATTATTAAAATATTCTGTTCACATGCTTCTGTGTGTAAAGAGTGTGGGGAATATATTGACTTGGAAGCATGTGTGACACATACTTTCCTCTTGTAATTCTGCCTGTGGCTAGTGTGGTATAGTGGTTACAGTCCTAGTTGGACTAGGACCTGGGACACCAGGGTTCAAATCCCCACTTGGCCATGAGGCACATAAAATTTAATTAGTGAAAACAAATTCAGATTGGAAGCTACTGAAACATTGACTAGAAGTATGACATTTTAATGAAATTGAGTAAAATAGTAGAACATAGGGGCACATTATGCAATAATTCTTAGGGTATTTACAAACAATCAGTCTTTATGAAAAACTTCTTAACAAAATCACTTTCTCAGTACACTAATGTCTGGTCCTTTGCAACAGAGAATTCTTCTACTGCCAGGTGTGGATATAAGCAGCAGTTTTTAATTTTAATTTGATTATTAGTTCATGTATTTACTGGTGGGTGGGTAGGCTAGTAAGAATTTTACTTGTGTAAATGCATTTGCAAGGCTGTATTCATTCCCTGGTTGTTGTTGTTTTTTAAGTTTGAATCATTTCCACCTCCATTCAAATGTCAGGGCTTGTACATGGTAGAGAGGCTTCCATGTGCAACAGGCCATTTGAATGAAAAAAATTGGGCACCCAGTACCAATTCCTTTAAAAATGCTCTGGTGTCAAGTTTACAAATTTCAGCCAGCCTCTTCTCAAGTTAGAATTGACATGGGGGTGAGGGCCCACTGAAAGAAGTATAGGCAAGCCACTCTTGCTGTGTGCGAGAGAAGGGGTCTTTAATTCCTAAACAGTCATCTGCTTGTTAGGTACTTGGGAAAAATGGAAATGGACTGCCTTCAAGTCAATCCTGACTTATGGCGACCCTCTGAATAGGGTTTTTATGGTAAGCAGTATTCAGAGGTGGGTTACCATTGCCTTCCTCTGAGGCTGAGAGGCAGCGACTGGCCCAAGGCCACCCAGTGAGCTTCATGGCTGTGTGGGGATTCAAACCCTGGTGTCCCAGGTCATAGTCCAGCACTCTAACCACTACACCATGCTGTCAATCCCTGCGCAAAGCGCTTTGTCAGCCCTGTGCTCTGTGATTGGGAAGTTGTAAAGATTACAGCTAGATAATGCACATTGCAACACTGTGAACTTTTCACAGTTCAAAACACTATGCAAATGCTAAGTAGTATAAAGTGCTCAGGGTTAGCCCAGAATATTTTTGTACCCAAGGTGGAAAATAGTCTTTTTAAAAAGTACACTTAAGGCTTTATCCCATGTGAGTGCATGTCATCATTAGGATTGGTCAGAGTGACAGTTCCCAGTATTCCCTGGGAAAAGGGATTGATTGTTAAACCAGGCTGGCAATTGTGGTGCTCTGAGGGGAATAGGAGTCTCCGGAGACCTCTCAACACCTTTAACAAGCTACAGTTGCCAGGAGTTTTGAGGCAAAGCCATGACTTTAAAGTGGTGTGGCCCTGCTTTAAATGTATAGTGTAGACAGGGCCTTATATTGAATACTTTATCTTATTTTGGAGACTTAGTGGAAAAAACTTATAGCAAATAAATTAAAACCCAGATGATCCCTTTTCCTGCTAATTTGAACAAGGGGCCCAATAAACTGGGGTGTTGTGTTCAGTGGTGTAGCTGTCCAGGGTCTCGGGGGGTCTTAGACCCTTTACTTTTTGGGGAGCAGGGTCCCTATGTCTCCAGCATCCTGTGAGCCAAGGGGAATGTCTTAGCCACTAAGAAGAATCTTCTAACATGCTTCCTTGAGCTTTTCTGCTGATTGGAGCCAATCAGAGTGAAAGGAGATGAGTCAGCCACAGAGAAGAATCTTCTCAGTAGCTAACCCTCTTCCCTTTCATGCTGATTGGCTCCTAGGGATGTCTATTGTGGGAGAAGGCATTAACAAGGATCTCATTCTCAACCCCGCAGCAGAAACTTACATGACTTACATGAAGGGACCCTGCACTTCTGAATTTGCCACTATACTACTGAATTTGCCACTATACTACTGGTAGTGTTCCTGTGGAAGATCCAGTGAAATGAGTTGAAACTAAACATTCCTGGAGCTCAACCTCTGTTGGGCTCCAGTGAAGCTTATGCTGCAAAACTGAGCTATGGATCAGATCTAAGAATGGGGGAGAAAGCGGATTCAGGTTGCATTTGAAGCCGAATTTATGAAATTTGGATTTTCTGAAACAACACAAGACCTGAAACATAGCCATCCTTCATATTTTGCACATATCCAAATTTTACGATGGAGTTTTCCAACCAAAGAATGCTTGCAAAAATGCACATATTTATTATTATTTTATTTATTATTTTATTATATTGGGGGAAAGTGTGCGAAAAAATAAATATGGGGGAAAATAATGAACACAAATGCATTATATTAGGACAAATTACTTGCATGAATGTGTATATTATTCAAAACTGCCTATAAAACTGCCTACAAAAAAAGTGACAGATTTGCACTGAAGTGCTGACAAATTTTCAGGAGGATTTTAAAAAAATACATTGCTGCAGAAATGTGGAGAACTGAATTTTAAGATTGGAAAAATGAGAAACAAAGAGAAGCAAAATCGACAGATCCTTCCATCCCTAGTAAGATCCATGTGCCCTCCCACTTCGGTGCGTTTAATGGCCTCCCAAGTTTTACCGCCAAAGGTAGCCAAGTTGCTTGCCAAGTTGCAGGGCTGCCAGTAGACAAGGTGGGGCCACCACCTATACTGCCATGGTAGAGCATCTGCTTTGCATCCCAAAGGTCCCAGGTGCAATCCCTGACATCTCCAGTTAAAAGGTAGTAGGTGGTGGGAGAGCTGCTGCCAGTCACAGTACACACTACTGGGCTACATTGACAAATAATCTGACCGGGTACAAGGCAGTTTCCTATATTTAGCTGATCAGGTCAGGTAGGGCCAATTTACACTCCAGAAAAGGATGTCCATGTCGCTCTCTTTAATTGCAGCCAAATCATAAATCCTGCTGGCAGAAGGACAAGAAATTCCTAGCAATCTGATCCCTTGCTGGTTTCGGATAGATGCCCTAATCTTATAAAATGTTTTTGTTTGTTTTTAAGCAGCAGGGTCAGGCAGAAGGCTCTCCTCAAAAACAGCTGGCTAGATCTTGCCACTGCAATGTTAGCCATAAAACTGGGGGCGGGATGGAACTGTAGGCTTGTATTCAAGCTAAATTGGTTTCCTAGCCAAAGCTTTTGGACTGGCAAATGCTGCTAATTTAGCCTGCTTCCTGTTTGTTAGCTTCAGACTTACATGGCAGCAATGTGGCTCTGGAGAAGTCTGGGCCTTTGATAGCCAAATAATAATGCTTTCTGTCATGACTCTTGTTGCAGCTGTTCCTCTTTTGCTTTGCCTTAAAAAAAATTGTCTAGGCCACCTTATTCCTTAGGTTCAGAATAGGCAGCAAACCGCTTTAAAATGATCAGTGCTGGTGCATAAGGATCTGATTGCTGCTCCAATGTGCCCTTGGGGGTATTTCTAGAACAAGGAGAGTTCCAGGCTGAGTTGAAGACTCCTTTTCCCATAGAGCTCAGAAAAGATTAGTGACAGCACAGCCCTGCTAGACTCCTGGTTCCCAGCTGAAGGGCCTCTATTTGCACTTGCAAAGCAGGAACTTGATATGGATGAGGGAGCCACTCAGGGCTCACCTACACAGTGGCTTACTGTGTGTTTTCACAGTTTTCCCTGTGTAAATCCGTACTAACTCAAGCCACTGATAATACAAAAAGGGAAGAAAAAAAGTCTTCAATCTTTTTCTCTAGTGCTTGCAGATGCTTTGCTCTGATGCTTTTAGGTGGGTGTGTCAGTTGTTCCCCTCTCCACATCCACTCCCTCCTCCCTTCATTTTTTCCCCTGTAGGCTGACAAGCAACTTCCGGTTGTTCTCCTCCATTCTGCTAGCCTTTATGTTGCTGCAAATGGTGCCTTTATTTTCTTTTCCCCCTACCTTGTGTGTAAAAGCATAACACTGCTCAAACAGATTTGTATTTCAGCTGTATCCTACCAGGAAAAACACAGATAGTCGCATTTCTGGTTTTTTTTTAAAGGAACCTACTGCAACTGGTAGAACAGACTCAGCATGCTCAGTTGCCTTAGCAACCAGAGGGAGTGGAAATGTGTAATTAGAGGATGGGGCCACAAGGAAAAAGTAAGACTAATCTTCTGTAGAGAAATGCCTACTTGTGTGAATGGGAAAAAGCGATTGTCAGCAAACATTGGGCAGGAACTGCGGACCATGCAAATGAAAAGCGAAGGTAAAAGAAGTGTATTGCCTACAAAGAAATGCTCCCATGTAGATGAGCCCTGAGTTTCTGCACCTGTAAGGGGTGCTAGTGTGTGACCAGCCTACAGTGCTGGAACCCCTTTATGTGCCTTGGTAGTTCTCAACAGCCAAGTGTGGTATGGTGGCTAGAATGCTGGACATCAGCATTGAGTAGATCAGGGATGAAAAATCTGTGGGCCCTCTCTGATCTCCCATCATCTCTGACCATTATCCATGTTACTTGGGATTCATAGGATTTGGAGCATCTAGAAGGCTACAGGTTCTCTATCTTTGGCCCAGATAGCATTAGTCTTCTCTTGGCCCCAACTGGCAAAGCAGAGGGACCTGGGTGAAGCTCACTGGGTGATTTTTGGCCAGTCACCATCTCTCAGACTAGCCTACCTTGCAGGGTTGCTGGGAGGATAAAATGGTGGGGGGGTGACCATCAGTGCTGTCGTCAGCTCTTTGTTTTTTTCTCAATTAATTTTTATTCAAATTTTCAAAACCAAAACAATACAAAAAGAAAAAACACAAATCAATAACTAACACAACAAGAAAAGAAAAAAAAATATAAAAATATTGACTTCCGATTTGTCATAGTTCAGCTATAAATCTATAATATATAACAAGCCTGTCTCTTAATAGATTATAAAATCACCTTCCTCCAGCGGTTATCTTAATTGGTTTCAAATCTCATTAACATCATATCATTTTATTCTTCCACAAAAAGTCAAATAGAGATATATGTCCATCAATTTTTTTTCTAGATAAACATGTTAATTAATCCAACTCATCAAGTCTACTAAGTCCAGTAATTTCAAATCGCTCTTCTTCCATTATCCATATTGGTTCCATCTTCCATCTTTACGCACCCAATAATCTTGCTGTCATAGTCATATAATAAGAGTCTGATAGGAATTTCCTTTATCACAGATATTTTCTTGCCATCAATTCTGAACATATCACTGAAGTATTGTTGCAAAGCCGCATCTCTGTTCCTCTTTTTTACATGATACACTAGCACATCTCTTGAAGATTTTTCCATTGACACAAAACAGGGATTAAATCTGTTAACTTTCTCCATTTCAAGTTCCATCAAATCCTTCCAGTCCAGGAATTTTTTTGAACCGATAATATCTTTATCTCCAATCTCTTCAATTCCTTCAGGGACAGTGCTGTCGTCAGCTCTTTGGAAGAAGTGTCAGAAAAAAATATACAGAATGCTGCGTTTTCAAATTCCCAATAGTCAGGGAACCATTTCATCATTGACTTGCCTGCTGAAGGTCTCACCATGGAACTTTTGCATCTTGTGTAAGAGTCTTCAGAACATTTTGGGATGCTGATCAAGTTTCTTGGGCATCAGCACTGCCTCACGAGTGCCCCCTAGAACAGGGGTTGGCAGATTCCAGGCTTGTTGGTGCACAGTTTGGACATCTTTTGTCCTATTTGGGCTGGAAGCCACTCTCCAAGGTGGAGGTTATTCCAGGCCCTGCCACTTGAGTTTCTTTTTAACTGGAGACACCAGGGGTTGAACCTTGGACTTTCCTGCATGTGAAACATGTGCATCCCCATTTAGCTATCCTCAACCCAAGGTCACGTGATTTCACCAATAGGCTAAACAAGATTAAGAAGAACTAAGGCGCATTCATGTTACAGTAGGGCCGCGCTTACCGGCGTTCCGCTAATGCGGCGGCTTTCATTCCCCGTTTTAAAGCTGCTTTTGCGGCATTTTTTCATGATGCACCCCATTATACTCAATAGGGTTCTGCTTTATGGTGATTTCCACTTTACGACGGGGGTCCAGAACGGAACCTGCTGTATAAGCGGGGCCCGCCTGTATCTTGAATGTACACCATTCATTCATTGATGTATTTGTGTACTGCTTTTTGGCCTAGGTTCCCAAAGTGGTGAACAGAATAATATAGAAGAAAATACCATAAAATTACAGTAAATACAGATTCAGAAGTACAATACACTAAATCAATAAAAATATAGTAGAACAAAAGCCCAAGCACACCATAAATCACACTTCATACATTCATGAGTTGCGATTGTGCTCTCACCACAGACGCACAGCTGCCATCCAGAAACAAGAGCCCATACAATACGTCTCCCCTTGAAAGCAGCTACAGCTGTGGCAAAGTTCTTACAATGGCTCTCCAGGGTGGGGCTGGCAGGCTCAACCTTCTGGCTCCTCAACAGGCAGCAGTTCTCTAGGTGTGGAGAAAAAGGGAAACTAGGTGGCCAAGAAGGGCACATGAGTGATTTTTTGGGATCACTGCCATCTACCTCTGTCCCATCTTGAGGGCAGGTGTGGTGCAGGAAAATGGAAATGGACTGCCTTCAAGTCAATTCCGACTTATAGCAACCCTATGAATAGGGTTTTCATGGTAAGCGGTATTCAGACAGGGTTTACCATTGCCTTCCTCTGAGGCTGAGAGGCAATGACTAGCCCAAGGTCACCCAGTGAGCTTCATGGCTGTGTGGGGCTTCAAACCCTGGTTTCCCAGGTCATAGTCCAGCACTAACCACTACATTGAGACCAAAAAGAATCATTCATGTTGCATGCTACAGAAAAGACACAACATTAAAATTTGCCATGTGTGTGTGTAACAAAGCCTCTGTTTCTCTTTTTATGTTGCTGTGATCTCAGTCACGTGCCTCTATTCCTCCCAGAACATTTTACTGTCCTGTGCCAAAAATGGGCTCCAACTAATTGCAAACTCTACAGTGCCATTAAACATATCAATCCTGCTCCCTCTCTGAGCTGTAGGCTCCAATTAATAATTGAGTAAGGATCTGCTTTCAGAGCCCTGCATTCCTCATAACCAGCTAGCTTTTTTTTTTGGCGCTGTAGCTTAGTTGCACAACGGTATGCGTGTGGCTGGCTGGGTGCTTCAAGCGTCTTGTCTCACTTCTTGTTGTGATGCATTTGAATAAAAGCTGCCTCAAGTTTTTTATGTCCCCAAATCTCTGTAACATCCACAGCAGGTTCTAAAGATCTGGAGGGAGAAGTAAAAAAAAAAAGTGTGACATAAGGAAGGAAGTAAATCTTCTCAGGCTATACAGGCGGGCCCCACTTATACAGCAGGTTCCATTCCAGACCCCCGCCATAAAGCGGAAATCGCCGTAAAGCGGAACCCCATTGAGTATAACGGGGTGCGTTGTGCGATATTGATGCGACAATGCCGCAAAAGCGCAAAATCGGCTTTAAAACGGGGAATGAAAGCTGCCACATTAGCGGAACACCGGGAAGCGGGGCCCTACTGTAAACAGTACACCAGTATGTAATCTCCTAATTCATTTGTCTACTTGATTTATTTTAGATGCATATCCGCTTTCCCTTCCAAGGCACTCAAGGTGGCATGCATAGTCTTCCTGGCCATTTGTAGCCTCACAGCAACCTTGTAGACTGGTGAAGCTTTTAGAGAGAGTGACTGGGCCAGGGTCATCCAGTCAACCACATGGCTGACTGCAGATTTGTACCTGAGTCTCCTGAATCCTAGTCTGATGCTCTAAACAGTAGACCACACTGCCTGTTACCATGGTGTTGTGGTTAGACTGTCAAACTAGGACCTGGGAGACCATGGTTCAAATCCCCACTCAACAATAAAGCTTGTTGGATAGCTTTGGACTAGTCACCATCTCGCTGCTTAACCCACCTTGCAGGCTTGTTGTGAGGATAAAGTGAGTGGGTGGGGGGGAAGAGACGAACCATGTATGAGAGCTTGAGCTTCCTGGAAGAAAGACAGAATATAGCTGTAACAATGTATCATAGCACTTTCAGTTATTACCTGATTGTATATTTCATAAATTGTATTAAGTGACTACCAGAATTACTGGATTAATCAGAAAGAAAAAACTAGTATTGATCGAAAGAAGGGAAAAAAAGTTTGTTTCCAGTTACAGTTCTCTGTTGGATCAAAGGTCTCTTCCAAATGAAATAAAAACAACTTATTAATTAGTAACCAATTAAGCAAATGGGATTAGTGAGGAGCGATTGAGTCCATCCAAATCTCCTATGGCAGAAGAAACATGACTTGGATTTCAACTATCGCAGAGAGACTGGTGTATTTAAACTGTGGAGAATTTTGCAGTGTTCACATTTCAATATTTATTGCAGAGTACTTGGACTTCTGCTTGATCTTTTCTCATGAAGAAGATGAGCAGCAAGAAATCACCTTAGTTTGTATTATCACAGTTAAGATCTTGATGTTACTAGACAGCGTTTTCAATAGCATGGCCTAATTTGGAGTTGAGACTGGTTATATCTGAAAATACAAAACACTTTGGCCCCAATCCAGCAGAAATTGCTCCTGCTTTAAGTCCCAGTGAAATCAATAGCCATTTAGCAGATGAAGTTCAGCATGGAATGAATGCGTGCACGTGGAGGGGAGGGAGCAAAATTTAAATGATAATCTCCACCCCCAACTTGCATGCTTCCATTCATAGGCATTGCTAGGGTATAAATGTGTACAGCTCAGGGTTAAGAACCACAAGAAAAAGCCCTGCTGGATCTGGCCAATGGCCCATCTAGCCCAACATCCTGTTCTTGCAGTGGCCGACCAGATGCCTGTGGGAAGCTTGCTAGTAGAACCTGAGTACATCTCCCTTCCTTCAGAGGCCTCCGACAGTGGAAGTAGAACACAGCCATCAGGGTTGTTAGCTATTGACAGCCTTGTCCTCCATGAATTTGCTGTGTCCTCTTTTAAAGCAATCCAAGTGGGTAGCCACCGCTGCCTATTGTGGATGCAAATTTCATCGTTTACTTGTGCCCTGTGTGAAGAATTACTTCCTTTTGTCTGTCCTGAATCCTTGCAGCAATCAGCTTTGTTGCATACCTGTCCTAGTGTTGTGAGAGAGGAAGAGAGACCATGCATAATTTTATATCCTTCTCTCATGTCTCCTCTTACTCGCCTTTTCTCTAAAAAGCCCCAAATGCTGCAACCTTTCCTCATAGGGGAGTTGCTCCATCCCCTTGATCATTCTTTGTTGGCCCTTTTCTGAACCTTTTTCCAACTCTGCAATACCCTGTTTGAGATGAGGTGGCCAGAATTGTACACAGTGCTCCAAGGGCAGTGGCACCATAGATTTGTATAACGGCATTATGATATTGGCAGTCTTATTTTCAGTTCCATTCCTGATGATCCCTGGCATGGAATTCTAGGGTTCCCAATTGTGCAGTGAGCGCCACGGGCATATTCGGGTGCATAACTGTAGGCTCTAAGCAAACTGTCCAGGCTACCTCACAAGCCTGCTTTTTCTTGTTTCTTTTAATGCAACACCGGAGAGCGGTACATAGACCAGATCACAGATTACACAGGTCTCTAGGTCCTTCTCAAGCATTACTAGGCATGGCTACACAAGTGAAGGTGTTACAACAATTAGATGTGCTCTCTGATCGGGGTAGGCAGACAACTTGCACGGGAACTGTTGTTTTATGGGATAAAACAGATATGTGATTCTATCTCTGGCAGAGTCAAAATGCTAAAGACGGAATGGGCACTAACCAGCCCCACCTCCACCCTTACACAGTCTTGCAGAATAAAGCAAGCAAACTTACTCCAGTAAAAGTATATAAAATTAGTTTACTCATGACCTTTTCGTGTATACAGAAAAACAGGTGGAAAATGGAAATGGACTGCCTTCAAGTCGATCCCGACTTATGGTGACCCTATGAATAGAGTTTTCATGGTAAGCGGTATTGAGAGGGGGTTGACCATTGACTCCCTCTGAGGCTGAGAGGCAGTGACTGGCCCAAGGTCACCCAATGAGCTTCATGGCTGTGTGGGGATTCAAACCCTGGTCTCCTGGGTCATAGTCCAACACCTTAACCACTACACCACACTGGCTGAGCTTAGGAAAGCAGAGAGCAGAAATGTAGGTTACTTCAGTCCATAGTTTTCAGCTTCTGGCAAGCAGCCCTGCACCTGCTTGCTCATGTAATAGAGAATTCAAAAAAGGCAGCACGACAAGCAGGGAAGGGGAGGGCAAATCAACAATCAAATGGAAATCTGCACCACAGCAAACTATGGTTTCCCTTCTCCCTTAATTAAAGCATGTGGAACCCTGCCCCCTAGTGGCAGCATGCAAGGTGGCTATTCCCAATAACTGTCTCTCAGATTGGAACTGAGCAAACAAGCGGACACTCCTACAGGTAGGCTGAATAGTGGGCTTGGTCTGTTCGTGCCTGCAGGTCCTGTGATATGTCCTTGGTGATGGGGATAGAAATGCTTTGGCCACTCTGCCAAGAGTTCTCCATGGGGCTCATGACGCAGATCTTCAAATGAGCCTGTGTAGGTCAGGGATGGGATTTGCTGATCGCAGTCCTCTCTCTGCCCATCTCCCACGTGTGTTTTTTCTTCATTGAAGATTGTCTGACAGGGACTAATGGGGCAAGCTCATGATTTAACTTTATGTTCTGGGAATTTTAATCCGACATAAGCATGATTTAAGTTCAGCTGGTTTTGGGTACAAGCAGCCTGATACACAAAGACTGCTATATTATCTACAGAGTTGGAAGGGACCTCATTGGTCATCTAGTCCACCCCCTGCACAGGTAATTCGGAGCAGGATGTTTAATGTGGCTGCCCCTGTTCTGTGGAACAGCATTCCTGTTGCAATACAACAGGCGCCCACTGTCTGTACTTTCCAGAAACAATTGAAGACATTATTATTCCAGCAAGCTTACCGAATGACTAGGTCTCTGCTATGGGTATTTACTTTGTGTTTTTTAAAAATTCATTTGGGGTTATTTTCTGTGCTGTTTTAACTGGCTTATACATTGGGCGGTATTCAGCTTTTTGCCCTAGCGCAAGGATTAGTACTAGCGCAAGAAAATCCCCGCCCAAGCATGCCACGCATCATCTTAAAATCTGTTCTGGAGAGTTGAGGGGAAACCTAGAATAGATTTAGGGGGTATGCAGGGAAAGGAGAGTGTGAGATTGTTCCATCATGTTAGGAGAAACCCTTATGCTGACAGAACCTTAGCCTTAACACAGCGTTGAATAAACCCATTAACTTTATTGAAGAATAGCTGTATCTCTTGTCTGAGGCTGTTCTTGCTCCTTCCCAAATGTTTTTGACAGTTATTACATCATGGTATGTGTTGACCAAGGGATGAGATGTAATAATACTCTTGCAGAACTGCAGAGTAATATTAGAACACGCTGTTTCCTGTCATGTATTCTTGAGCTGTTTCAAATTCAGGAACATCCCTGTGCATGAGGAAAATATGTATCCTGCCTTAATAACTTTGTTTTCATTAAGCTTGTTTGTAGTTGTAGGGTGGTTGTCGTTTTTTAAGGCATTTGGAATGTTAACTATTCTTATACCTTACAGCATTGAGTTCCACAGATGATACTTGTGCTGCGCAAAAGATTATAGCCATAGCTTGGCACACTTGGATATGCTAAAGCCTGCAGGTTTCGGTGAGCTCTAAATTATGAGTAGCAGTTTTGATGAGCCCCTATGGCCATCTGTCTTCTCCATCCTCAGTGAGGCAGGTATCCTTAACATGCTTGCTAGGGAATAAGCCCATCTGAATACGCTACCAAGTAGATGTGCATAGGATTGCTCTGTGAATCTTCTTTTTTTAAAATACATAGATAGAAAGGGTGACATTGCCCCTCAGTAAGCTGTAAATTCTACATCCTGCATTCCACCAGCCAAAGGTGGTAATGATGATAGATGTCTTCTAGGGAGAACGGCCTTAGCTTGTGCTGCTAGTGCTGTGTAAGCTGGACAACATACTCGACCTTTGTGTCTGTTTGCTTTCTTCCACTACTTTTTTTTAATGTGGCTGCAGCATGCATTATGTGTTAATCGTTCTTTACACTTGCAGGAAGAATATTTTTGCTTGGAAAGGTGACTCCTTCCTTTTGGAAAGGTGACTCCTTCCTTCACCGTTTAATGTTATGCAATGCTTTTCTCTCTTGTTTTTTCTTGTGTTGTTGCTCTCTCTCCCTCCTCCTCTCCTTCCTTCACTATGTTGTGGCAATAAAGCTTTCTTAGCTTGCCATTATAGCAGCATTAGTAGGTACAAGTCAGGAACTCCCTGCTTTGGATTCTTGCCATATCCAAAAACTCATTAGGTGGCTTTAGGCAAACTATTGTGCTTAACCTTGGCACTCCTCCCATCTCTACTATGGGAATAATTCTGGCCTACCTTCCAGGATTGTTGTGTACATTGCTGAAATGAAGTTCACGGATACTGAACTGGAAGCATGAGGCTCCTACACTGTGTGTGCTTTAAATTAAAATTTCACCAAGCTTTGTCAAAAGTGACTTTGCTATTGAATTTCTTTACACATGTAACTTATGCATGGATTGGGACAGAAAAGCTTCTTGATGTGATGGTGATGTTTCATTAATGTTTCAATTTTTGCATTATATTTACATGCACTGTTACATGTCAAAACGATTATTAAAAACACATTTGGATAAAAGAGCGCATAACAAAAATGAATGGAGTCATAGCCCAAAGGCTTGTGAGCAGTGATGTCATCTGCAACAGAATGTTTTCAATTTGCTTTGGAAAATTTTCTGATGCCCCAGAGAGTGATCTGATTTAGCATGCTTGTTTTACTTGTATTTACTAAACAAAGCTAAAACATTAATTATTATTTTATTTATTTTTATTTTTAAAACTTATATACCGCCCGACTAGCAATAGCTCTCTGGGCAGTGAACATAAATACAATAAAATACAATAAAATACAAAAACATCACAATCTAAAATCAAATTTCACAATCTAAAAAACTGGATAAGCTAAGATCAAATTACAAACATTACAATCATTAACAAAGAATTAAAATGCCTCGGAGAAGAGAAAGGTTTTAACTTGGCGCCGAAAGGATGATAGTGTCGGCGCCAAGCGCACCTCCTCGGGGAGACTATTCCATAGTTCGGGGGCCACTACTGAGAAGGCCGTTGATCTTGTCACCGCCCTCCGGGCCTTCCTATGGGTTGGGACCCGGAGGAGGGCCTTCGTAGCAGACCGTAGTGTACGAGCCGGTTCATAATGGGAGAGGCGTTCCGACAGATATCGTGGTCCCGCGCCGTATAAGGCTTTGTAAGGCTTTGCTAAGCTTGCCTAACATGATATTTGCAATTGCCATCCATGCATTGTTGCTAATAACATTATGCAGCTGAAATTTTTCCACAGAAAAACAAAGCACTGAGGGGGGGAAAAGCCATTTTGGCAAAATGTTTCTACCCTTCATCACAAGGTAGATCACAGCATAGACACTTTCGAAAGTGTGGTGTGCCTTTCCGAAAGGGTCAGTGAAATGGTAGAGGATGAATCCCTGACACCCCTTGTTTATGGAGGAAATGAAAGGGGAACGACATTTCACATAATTAATCTGAGGCTGCATCTGCACTGTCTGTTTAAAGCAGTCTCCTACCACTTTAAACAGTCATGGCTTCTCCCAAAGAATCCTGGGAATGGTCGTTTTTGAAGGGTGCTGAGAGGAGACCTCTATTCCCCTCACAGAGCTACAGTTCCCAGACTGGCTTAACAGTCAGTCTCTCTTCCCAGGGAACTCTGGGAGTTGTCACTCTGTGAGGGGAATGGGGCCTCCTTAACAACTCTCTGCACCCTTAACAAATGACAGATCCTAGGATTCTTCAGGGGAAGCCATGACCACTTAAAAGTGGTAGGATACTGCTTTAAATGGGCAGTGCATATGGGGCCAGCATCTACTGGCTTCAGGGCACCTTGCAAAAAATGATGGAGCTTTGCTGGTCTAATCCAGCAAAGGATGACTTGCCTTTAAGCGAAGAGAATTCACTCAGGATCTCAGAGCAGAAATGTAAATGTACTGCCTTCAAGTCAATTCCGACTTATGGCGACCCTATGGATAGGGTTTTCATGAGGCTGAGAGGCAGTGACTGGCCCAAGGTCACCCAGTGAGTTTCATGGCTGTATGGGGATTTGAACCCTGGTCTCCAAGGTCATAGTCCAACACCTTAACCGCTACACCACACTGGCTCTCGGATCTCAGAGCACAAGACAAGTTATGTCTTTAATGCTAAGATCATGAGTATCCACTCTTACTTTTGTACATTTAAAAGCACACCAGTGGATGGTGGGAATATCAGTTTTAAAAAGGAAAGGGGAGCCCTTAAGTCGAAAAACAGCCTCCCCCCACCCTAGTACACAAATGGGAACTCTTGGACTACACGTGTTGGTAAAATATTTATCCTCTTTGCTTTTCATTTCAGCAATGGAATCCCCAAGGTGGTTCTCAGTACTTACAAGAACAATAATTGCAGAAAAAGCATTGCATCTTTCACTCTGTCCCTTGATACCATTGTAGGCATTAAAATTTTCATTAAAACATGGATTTGGGATCAGGGTCCCTATTTCTTTCCCGCATAATCCAATAATTATATGTGGCTTGTACATTCATGATGCCTGTAAGTCTGTGCCAAAAGAAACTTCCGCTCTGGTGCCAGCCTACATTTTGCAACTAGAATTCTTGCCTGCTTTTGCTCGACATTGCTTTGCATGCTTTATTCCGGGTGGGCAGCTTGTGTGTGTTGTGGAAGAGCTTAAAATGTTTTGGTTCCTGGTGAAACTGTTGCTTGAGGCAGTGTGTAAGGGCAATTGGTGTGTGGAGGCCAGTAGTGCAGTGGCAAATTCAGAAGTGCAGGGTCTTTTGTGATAGTCACAGCCCTGCCTCCTTCTAAAATTATACAACCTTCTAAGATTTATTTATTTATTTATTTATTATTTGATTTAGATCCCGCCCTTCCTCCCAGCAAGAGCCCAGGGCAGCAAACAGGAACGCTAAAAACACATAAAAATATCATAAAAACAAGACCCGAAAATACACCAAAACAAAACAACTTTAAAAACTTCTTTTTAAAAAAAAGCTTTTAAAACATCTTTAAAAAAGGGTTTAAAAACATACTTAAAAAAAAAACATATTAACAAGCAATTCCAACACAGACGCAGACTGGGATAGGTCTCAACTTAAAAGGCTTGTTGAAAGAGGAAAGTCTTCAAAAGACACCAGAAAAATAACGGAGAATGATGCCTACCTAATATTTAAGGGGAGAGAATTCCACAGGGTAGGTGCCACCACACTAAAGGTCCATTTCCTATGTTGTGCAGAACGGACCTCCTGATAAGATGGTATCTGCAGGAGCCCCTCATCTGCAGAGTGTGGTGATCGAGTGGGTATATAAGACGATATTTCAGGTATCCTGGTCCTAAGCTGTATAGGGCTTTGTACACCAAAACTAGAACCTTGAACTTGGCCCGGTAGCAAATGGGCAGCCGGTGCAATTCTTTCAGCAGTGGGGTGACCTGTTGGCGATAGCCTGCCCCAGTGAGCAGTCTCACCACTGCATTTTGCACCAGCTGCAGCTTCCGGACCAACCTCAAGGGCAGCCCCACATAGAGCACATTACAGTAATCCAACCTGGAGGTTACCAGTGCGTGGACAACAGTGGTCAGACTATCCTGGTCCAGAAATGGCCGCAGCTGTCTTACCTGCCGAAGCTGGTAAAAGGCACTCCTAGCCATGGAGGTCGCCTGGGCCTCTAGCGACAAAGATGGATCCAGGAGCACCCCCAGACTACGGACCTGCTGTTTCAGAGGGAGTATGACCGCATAGCTTGAGGGTACTCCTGGATCCATTACTGTCAGGTGAGGCTCACGTGGCCTCAGTGGTGCAGGGTGTCTTCCATCAGCTTTAGCTGGTGGCCCAGTTACACCACTGTTTGACATGGACAGCCTAACGTCTATTGTCTATGTTTTGGTGATCTCTAGGTTAGACTACTGCAATGCATTATACATGGGGTTGCTTTTGAAGACGGTTCAGAAACTGCAGCTGGGCAGCCAGATTGTTGACCGGCTAAGTCAGTCTGAACATGTAACACTAATTCTGACAGGACTGTGCTGACTACCAGCTAGCTTCCTGGCTCAATTCAAAGTGCTGGGTTTGACCTACAAAGCCTTATGTGGCTCAGGACCCCAGTACTTCAAGGACTGCATCTCCCCATATGAACCAACTTAGATCCTGTGATCTTCATTGGAGGCCCTTCTTCAGGTGCCCCCTCCATGGGAGGTTTGGAGGGTGGCAACATGAGAAAGCACTTTTTCAGTGGTGGCCCCTTGGCTGTAGAATGCTCTCCCCAAGGAGGCACACCTGGCACCATCTTTATTAATCCTTAGGTCCCAGGCAAAGATCTTTGTTATTTCCCAAGTTTTCACTCTTGATGCATGGATTCCTGGCTATTAATAACCTTTTCTAGGGGGGTGGGATCTGTATACCTGCCCTTAACTTGTATTTATTTGTATTGATGGTGTTTATTTTAACTGGGTTTTAATTGTCAGAAGTAATTTTAGGTTTTATTGATTAGGACCCTTGATGAGAAAAGCTGCTTCTACTGCTGCTGCTGCTTATTATTATATTGATTGATTGATTAATAATTGTAAGGAGACCCCTGTTCCCCTCACAGAGCTACAGTTTTACTGTGGTTTAACAATCAATCCCTTTTCCCAGGGAACTCCGGGAATTGTAGCTCTGTGAGGGGAATGGGGGCCTCTTCAACAACTCTCGCCACCCTTAACAAACTACGGTTCCCTGGATTCTTAGGGGGAAGCCATGTCTGCTTAAAGTGGTATGATATTGCTTTAAATGTAAAATTGGGGCCTTGATATGTCCATTGTGGGATATTCTTAATAGTATATTTCAGTTCCTCAGGGAGGAAATAAGTTCCGTCTTGCATTGTGCATATATAGCAGGCCCGTGTCTGAAAGAAGACGCTGCCTTGACGCTAGGTTGGGCTTGGAGAACACCTTTGCTGGCTGATGGAGAAACAGGCAGGGCTCTGTTTTAAGGAATGTATTCCACCTTGGCTGTTTGGGTGGCCTCACTAGGAGAAAGAAAAACTGCAGGGTTCCTTTTTTCTTTCCTTTTATACCCTGTGCAGCTTTTGTTTCATTGGGGTTGGCATATTTGTCCTTCTTCAGGCAGCGGTTTTAGGAGTTGTTATGAGGGCTGTAAATGGTCAATTATTTAGCTTACTATTTTTGTTTAAACTGTACTTTGGCTTCCTCCCTTGGGCACCAAAATATCTTGCAGCATCTTTGAGTCCTTCTGCATTAGCCTTTGCTTACTTTTGAGTATTCTAGAAAATGCAGGCGATGTTCCTGCCCAGCTGTTGTATTCTAGTATTTCCTGTGCTTTGTCTTTCTGTCTCTTTGAGATCTGGTTTGTGGTGGTATGTAAATATAACTTCAATGCCATCTTTTTGTGCATCGACTGGACTGGCATAGCTTCATTGTGACCCCCTTCTGCATTGCCTGCCCAGCATTTTCTGGTTGCAATGCTGCTCTTTACCTGGCCGCTACCCGTAGAGCTCTGTTTTGAAAAGCTTAAAGCGGGGTTGATTTTTCAGTCTGAGGGTTGCTTTCCCTTGTGGGGAATCTTCCGGGGGCCACTTGCCTCTGGTGGGCAGGGCCAGAAGCAAATCTGGATGGAGCAATAGATGTGTCACTTACCATTGTAGAATAGGCTACCTTCCAATCATGCAAAAGCCAGTACTGTATTCTATTTCTCTGTCTGTCTCTCTCTCATGCGCGCGCACGCACACACACACTCTTTCTCTGTCTCTCTCTCTCTCTCTCTCTCTCTCTCTCACTCCTCCCTGACTCCCTATCCTCTATCCAGGCAAGCAGCAGGCATTATCACAGTTCAAGGACACTGTCCAGCCAAGCAAAAGCACTCTAGAAGGGTGGTGGTGCTGGGCCATGAGGGGTGTGGCCTGTGGAGAGGCCCAGGAGGGCTACCAAAGACCAGGTAGAGGGGCCTGGAGGCTGCCTTTGACCCCTGGGCCTGACGTTCCCTACTCCTCTGTAAAGAAAGTGGGATGCTCAATTCAGTCCATTTCTAGCTAGCAAGCTGGGATGTTTACCTGCACTGGCTTTTTGCATGTGTGGTGTTGTTGTTCCTCCCATCCTTCCTCCCAAATGAGCCCAAGGTGGCACACACGTCAATGACAATGTCATTAAAAGCATTCTGAAAATAGTTATATCTTCCACAGTGCAGTCCCTTCTCTAATGCCACCCCCATTTCCCCCCATACTTATCTCTTGCCTTCTGTCAACTTTCCGTTGCACGAAAGTGCAAGGGTGCAAAATAAGAATAAACGAGTCGGCGTTCAAACTCTTTTGCTTGGGATTAATATTGCTGGAGGAATATTAATGTGCCATCCACTTTTCCACCTCTGCTGTGGGGATGGCCACTGAGACATTGCCATGGGGACTGTAGCACTAACTTAAGTGTGTTGTGGAACCCCAGTGAAAGACCTTCTTCCAAGACACTGCAGTAGACCAATGCCTAACAGCACCTGAAATCCACTGTCTTTTGCACAAAGCTGGCTTGGTCAATCCTCCTCTCTTGTGTTTCCTGTCGAGTGCCCAGTTACTTCTTTTTTTCACCTCTGCGTCTCTGGCTTCTGTCCTCCTAACGTCAAGCACTGATGGCTGTTTAAACAAGGAATAATGGAGGCCTGTTGAGACTTGAGTTGGAAACAGTTGACCCTAAAAAAATTAATCAAGCAAAAACAGGTTTTTTTTAAAAAAAAATCTGTCTTTAGTGTACAGGGTTTTCATGCCCCCTTGAGGTTTGTGCACTTAGTACAACTTGCGTGGAAAGAACATGGAGGAATGGAACGTGTTCTTCCTTTGCTGGGAATATAGGAACATAGGAAGCTGCTTCATTTCCCAAGTCAGTATATTACTCCATTTAGTTCAGTATTGTTTACACTGACTGGCAGCAGCTCTCCAGTCTTTCAAATGGGAGATTTTCTGTCCTGCCTGAAGATGCCAGGGAGTGAACCTGAGACTTTCTGCATGCAAAACAGATGCTCTACCACTGAGCCACAGCCCTTCTTAGGAGTCTAGTGTACAGAGGTGCCCTCCCCAAGGAGGAAAAAACTGCCCATCCTTGAGGGATGTGGAGGGAGGATGATCAAAGTGTTTCTCTGGGGTAACAATCCCTAACAGGAAAATTTAAACCTTGATGGCTGCTTTGAAAAATACAAACCACTTTCAGTGATTTCGAGGTGCTTGCAAGATTCAGTCCCATTGCCACACATACAGCCAGGGCCGGCTCTTGGGCACCAGCCCGCCCCGGGCCCCTCCGCTCCCCTTCCACGATCCACAGCAGGAGCCGTGGATCGCAGGACAGGAGCTTCCAAGCCGCCGGCCATTCCCCTGCTTCACCTACCTTTCTCTGCTGTTTTTTTGCAGCTGCGCGCACTGCACTCGCAGGGTTGCCATCAATCAAGATGGCGGCCGAGGTTTCCGTAAGGGTCTGAAGCCTCTGACACCATCTTGGTTGATGGCACGCACACGTGCACATTGCTGCCATCAACCAAGATGGCGGCAGAGGCTTCAGCCCCTTATGGAAACCTCGGCCGCCATCTTGATTGATGGCAACACTGCACACACTGCAAAAAACAGCAGAGAGAAAGGTAGGTGAAGTGGGGGGATGGTGGGCTGCTCGGAAGCTCCTCCTGTCCTGCGATCAGCCACGGATTGTGGAAGGGGAGCGGAGGGGACCCTCAGGGGCCCCTGTAGCTCCAGGTGCCCTCAGGCCAGTGCTCCACCTGGCCGCCCTTTAGAACCGGCCCTGCATACAGCTGCATCTGTGACAAGGACTGTCACATGAGGAATCAATAGATGGAGAAAATAGTGTGGAGACTCAGATCAGGTGTGCTTGTAAACAGTTTGCTTGCTCTTGTGTTTACTGAGGCCCCATCTGCACTATACATTTAAAGCACCATTATACCATTTTAAAGAGTCGTGGCTGGGAAATGTAGTTTGCTGAGGGTGCTGAGAGTTGTTAGGAGATCCCTACTCCCCTCACAAAGCTACAGTTCACAGAGTCGTTTACCAGTTGGACCCTCTTCCCAGGGAACTCTGGGAATTGTGGTTCTGTGAGGAGAATAGGGCTCTTCTAACAATTATCAGCACCCTTAACAATCTATAGTTCCCAGGATTCTGTGGGAGAAGCCATGACTATTTAAGATGGTATGATACTGCTTTAAATGTAAAGTGCAGATGGGGCCTTCCTGCAACTAATCATGACCCCGGTTTGGATATACTGCTATGCCAGGGATGGTGGTTTGTAGTAGGGATAAGTGGAACAGCCCAGATCACCACATTCCAGGTCGACCGTTAACTTGTGGTTTACCATGACATGCACGGCCAGTATATTGGAGACTGCCATATAGCTTTCACGCTCATGTACCAAGCAATTCCATTGCCTGGAGTGTCGATGGGGGAGAATCTGAAAATGACTGCACCAAGAGGGTTGGTTATCTAAATCAGGAATGGGGAACAATGGAGAGCATCTTAGCAACTTAAGGAATAAAAGGATGGGAGCCCCTCTAGTGGGTCACTATAGCCAATGCCCACATTCCATAGCCGATCTAAGATTTTGGGGTTTGGAGAAGGTGTACGGAGAGAATGAAGATATTCTATTAAGAAAAGAGTTATTTGGATATTAACTTTAAAAACAATGACCCCTAGTGGGTTAAATGAATATTTTGAGCTTCTCCCCCTACTGTAAATTTTGAAAATTTCCCATAGTCCCTCATTTGTTCTTGCATCCAGGTGTTAGCTGTTCCTCATGCTACAGGGAACATTATTGTATTCACCTGTACTTCGCTTTGGGCTGCTTGTGTATATATACAGACAATCCAATTGCATTACTCATTGAGACATTTGACTTTGACACAGTACAGAAAGCGATTATAATCTTATAAGCCATTATGTGAGTATCAGATTGTCCTAAAGACTTATATGTACTATGTATGTGTGTATGATTTTATGTGTGTAGAGTTAACTTGTCCCTTTTGTTTGATTTACCATAGCCCCTGATGAAAGCCTGCAGATAATAGGCTGAAACATGTTGGGTTTTATCTATAATAAAAGTTCCTATTTTCCAGCATCTTGGTCTTTGACCCCTTTTTTGGTTTCGCCTTAGTCCCAAGAACATCTGGAGGGCCACAGATTTCCCCCACCCCTCATCTAAATGCAACATCATGATTCTAGGCACAGGAAAGTCTCTGTCTTTGACAGTTTTGAACATTATTTGGAAATATAAGAAGCTTCCTACAGCAGGGTCAAGCCCATTTGTCCATCTAGTATTGTCTACTCTGATTGGCAGCAGCTCCTCAGGATCTGAAGCAGAGGGACTATGCCTTCATCTGCTACCTGATCCTTCTGATGATGCCTGGGGTTGGACTTCAGGCTTCCTCTATGAAAAGCCAAGTGCTTCACCATTGATCTACGACCCCCATGATTCATTAAGGCAGCCCCTTGCGCAGGATGCTGCTTCCAGTCAACTCTAACATTTTCCAAGCGAGTCCTTTCACAGGGAGGTACATGTGTTCCAAGGTTTTGTAACTTTTTAGGGCATGAAAGTACAAGCATCAGTCCTAGCAAATGGGAAGTACAAATGCAGTTATGTATCTCTTGCTGCAAGAGGCGCATGGAATTTTACAACTTTGAGAACTCATTCCACATGAAACCACAGAAGCACTTTGCTTAATCATACCAGCAAGTACAGACATTGGCCTGATTTGTAAATGGAGGAGAATGAGGTTGGTAGAATGGACTGCACCACTTGAGATTGTAGCTGGGAAGGGGGTTTCCAGCTGTGAATGCTTTGCCTTTCTTTTCTTTTCTTTTTTATGCCCTGCAAATAGAAAACTAGCACAGCAAGGAGAAAAAAAGGCTGGGAT
Organism: Rhineura floridana; assembly: GCF_030035675.1. NCBI lineage: Eukaryota > Metazoa > Chordata > Lepidosauria > Squamata > Rhineuridae > Rhineura > Rhineura floridana. The sequence continues at coordinate 16,097,876 of NC_084494.1, forward strand.
AGAATCCATTGGCTTTGATGGAGATATCTGTTTAAAGGGGAGCATGGGAAAATATGGTCCTTCCCCTGCAGTCTGAAGTGGTACAGTCCATTCTACCACTTTATGGCGCTACGTATGTAATAGACCTGGTCCAAGGTTTTTGAGCATTTTTTTTTTTTTTGGCACACTAGAAATACATCAGATGTGTGGAATGTGAAATGGCCCTGGATCTAAATATTTAAAATGAAACAGAAGAGCAAGCGTGTGGCTTGGGCAGAGGGTGTTATTGTTTCCTTCTGCAGTTCTTTGCTAACCTGAAACTCTGCCTTGCGGCTTTAAATGCTGTCACTGTCCCTTCCTTTACTGGATTAGTCTGCTCAGGGAGGACTCCTCAACCCAATTTCTGTGCTATACAAGACAAACCTTAAGATATGGGATTTGCTCACACAAGATGCAACGATGCCGACCCCCCGGCATGGCTTTAAATAGGGTTTCTCTTATTTATATACCATCTTTCTCTTCAAGGAGCTCAAGGTGTGGTATACATAGGTTCTCCCCTCCCTGTTTTATCCTTGCTGCAATCCTGTGAGGTACAGGCCTGGTGCCAGCGCATGTCCGAGTTGGGCACTGGCCAAGGGCCCCTGCAGCTGACAGGGTTCCCTGAGGCTAGGGTTTGGTGGGTGTAGGTCCCACTCTGCGATCAGGGCTAGCATCAGGTTGCAGAGTGTGCGACCTGATGCTGGCATGGATGGTGGAGCAGGAGCCACCCTCCCAGGCAGCCTCCCCCTCTACTGGCCGTGTCACTGCCTGCGTCAGTGCACTATGCGTACATGCTTGCCTTCACCTAAGATGGCAACATAGGCTGGGGGGTGTCAACACGCCCCTGTCGCCCTCTTGGGTGATGGCAGGTGTGTGCGAGCACCATGCTGATGCACCTGTGCCTATTTAAGCCCCCAAGGGCTCGCTGCAGTCTGGTGCCACCCATGGTGAGGTAGGTCAAGCTGAGAGACGTGACTGGCCCAAGGTGACCTAGTGAGCTTCATGGCTGAGTGGGGATTTGAACCTTGGTCTCCCAGCTCATGGTCTAACGCTCTAACCCCTGCAGCACGTCAGCCTTATTCTCCATGAATGTATATAGTGATGGCTACTAACCATGGTAGCTATGTCCTTCCTTTAGCTTCAGAGGCAGCATTCCACTGAATACCAGAGCGCAAAGGGGGAGAGTGCTCTTGCGCCCATCTCCTGTTGGTGGGCTTCCCATAGGCATCAGGTTGGCCACTGTGAGAAGGAGTTGCTGGAGCTTTGGCCAGATCCAGCAGGGCTGCTCTTGCATTTGTGTATGTTGAAAGCTCATGGTGAGGTGGTTCTACGAAGATTTTGACTTCACTGGAGTCCACCCACTTTTGATAAATTTGCAATCTCTACCTTTCCCCTTTCATCTCTGGTATAATGAATGGCACAAAATTTAGAAAAGGGAGGTTCCCCTGACATCAGCCAGAAAATGAGAAACTTGGGGGTAGGGCCTGTTCACGTGCTCACTCACTCCGTACTGGTGGAGGAGAGTGAGTGTGCCCATCTGCATCCCATGATGCCCACTATGTCACGTGTGATATCCTTGCATACCAAGGGTAGAGAATCTTTGCTCTTCCAGGTGCTGTTGGACTCCAACTCCCATGAGCCCCAGTAAGAAGGGCCAGTGGGCAAGAGCAAAGGGAGCTGGAGCCCAGCAACCTCTGGAGAGCTTCCTCATCCCTGGTGGGTACACGTTGGTTTAGATTTAAATTTCTATGCCACCTTCCCTCAAAGGAAATGGTGGTCATGACGGCTCATAACATAGAAAGTAAACATAAAATACAGTAATACGTATCAATAATCAATAAGTATTGTAGTAAAAAATACATGTATGGACAACATCTAAATAACAGTCCATGCAAATATCAAACTGACATCTCTGCATAGGTAATAAAATCTAGCTCTATAGAGGCAGCCCGGACAACTGGCTCCAGTAATGGGATTTATCAAAAACCCAACAAACTGTTTGGCAACCTGTGGCACACCCAAATTAACCCCACCACCACTAGCCAGGATAATTATTGTATGCTATCCAGCCTGCTGCCCCCCCCTCCAAACTCAGGGCCATTCCTCCATTGGCTCTTCCTTTCAGTCATTGGAATAAATGAGATGGCACCTTCAGCATCTGTTTTAGGGCACCCATAATGTATTTTCTTCCTCCTGCAGTTCCTCCCAGAAGAAGCATCTTCTTGCAGGCTCCGTAGGATAGGGGTGGGGGTGAGGTGGGCAGGTGCAAGGCAGGTAGAAGTTTCCAGGTCCTTGATGGCAGCTGGAGTCCTCCCAGGCTATTAAAAAAAAGAGGATTGCACAGAAGTCCATGGGTACAACCCATCACGTAGTATGTTCTGAAAGCACATGAGGCCACCACCTTGCTAAAGCTAAGTGTGTCTGGGTCTGGTTAGTGCCTGGATGGGAGGCCACCTGGGAATCACATGTCTGCCACCTTGAGATACTTGATGAAAGAAAGGCATGGTATAAATGTAAGAAAATAAGTAAATAAATACGCTATACAGTAGGGCCCCACTCATATGGCGGATTACATTCCAGACCCCCGCTTAGAAGCAAAACCCACCGAAAAGCGGAACTCATTCAATAGAATGGTGCCTGACACCCGAAAATCCCCACAAAAGTGGAACAAGCGCGGTATGAGTGGGGCCTTACTCTAATTGAAAGACGCCGTATTAGCAGAATGCCACAAAGTGAGCCGCCACAAAGTGGGGCCCTACTGTACTGTATACCAAACCAGTTCAATAATGATAAATAAGATCTCTCTTACTCTGAAGAGCTCAAGGTGGCACATGGGGCTTTTCCTCACAACAGCCCTGAGGCGGGTTAGGCCAAGTAAGAGTGGTCTGGCCTAAGGGTTACACAGTGAGCTTTGTGCGAGTGGAGAATTGTAGAAGCAGGGAACTGAACTCCAGACCATCAGGTCCAAGTCAAACATCCTATCCGCTCTACACTAGATATAACCAGACCACAGGCTTACAGAATCTGTTTTGTGTTTAAAGAGAACTCTGAGATCCATCAACTGGAGACAGAGTAATAGAGAGCAGCATGGGTGGAGCCAGATACGAAATAGAAGTTCAAAGTGTTGAACCAGTGATCTACTGCACCCCATAGTTGTATACTGGGGAGCGCTGTGTACATGAGACAGATCTGTATCTGTGTTACTATTGGTTGTATTCATAGATTCACTTGTGCAACAGAATGTTCCTCGGCCCTGCAGCCACCCCTCTGTCTCAAAATCTCTTCAGAGGGTTGTAAGATCCTCCGGAGTAGCTTTTGAAGGATGCACAGAGAGAGGAGACAAGTCCTATTGTGCAGGTGGAACTCAGTGTGCACTGCATTGGATACAACTCTATAGATCAGGGATTCTATCAGTCAAATTTAGGGGTGGGTAGGATCCTTTTTGGTGTTGCTATAAACAGTTGGGCACTGGAAACCTTTGCTAATCTACTGCAGATCACCCAGCGATCTACCAGTATATCCCAGTGATCATCCTTGCACCACATCTCACTGGCTTTCATTGGCTATGACGGTGATTTTTTTTTAAAAAAAATGCTCCACATCAGTTTTGTTAGTAATGATCATTTGTCTCATTCTTGTAGCTGAAGATGTCTGCATGAGAATCCTGACTTGACCAGTTAGCTTAGGGTGCAAGGGATAAAAAACCCAGTGTCCTTCCTTGGATACAGCCTGCGGTTTTTCTGTCCTGTCAACGCTGACTTCAAGACGGTCACTTCCCCCTCTGAATTGTTCTTCTCATTTTCATGAGACTTTCACGCACTGCCAAATTCCTCTTTAGCAGCTGGCAATGTCTATTTGTGGCCTCCTGGACTTCACACCTTCCGGAAGGTTTCCTTCCTGTGACAACTTTGTCTTCCTTGTAATGAGAGATTGGGACATGGTAGGTAGGTAAGTCTTTAATGTTTCTAGCCATTGGCCATTACATTTCAATTTAAAAACACAAGGAAAAACATTTCAATAAAATGACATTTTAAACAATCATAGCCTAGCCCTAAAAGTTAGAGATTTTGTGGAATTTGCTTTGACAAGTTGGGCTCTAATATGCTTCGCTGCCATGGCAAAGTTGGTAATCGCAAAGGTGACAGCTTTATGATTATCTGCCAGAAGATCCGTGATTATAGTTTCTGGGCGTAGGCCCATCCTAGGCTTGATGAAATGGGCTAAAAATTTGCGACGAGGGCTGTTATAAAGAGGACAATAAAGTATATAATGGGCAAGGTCCTCAATCACCTTATTTCCACAAATACAGAAACGTTTGTTTTTTGGGAGGTCCTTATATCTACCCTCTAAAAACGCTGAGGGCATTGTCTGGAACCTTAACTCCGTAAAGGCTCTGCGTTTTTGAGGGCAGCAAAGGGTAGTCAAGTAAGAGGCTACAGAGTGATTTGTTTTGAAAAAGGGAAACCATTTCGAGTATGAAGCGATCATGATGTGAGATCTGTCTTGGACTTCGTCAAAGTTAAAGACCCAGTTGCGCAATTCCCTTGGGGATAATAGTTTAAAGTCATAAGATGATAAATTGTAATGATCAATTGTCAGTTTCATGGATTGGGCCCACCCCCCTTTAAGTAGTTGTTCGTGCCAACAGCATTTGACTATTGAGGAATCGTCCATCAATTGGATTTTCCTCCAAAATCTTAAGGCTGCTAAGTCAATTTTGGCAGTTAATGAATGTATACCCAGCTCGGCTCTGACGTGTGCCGAAGGAGTGCCACGAGGGAGGCCCAAGAGCTGTTTTAGGAAGGAATTTTGGAGGGGCTCTACTAAGCGTTTAAGGGAGTGTCCCCAGATTTCCGCCCCAAAAAGAATTTTGGATATTGCTATGGCTCTATAGATTTTTAGCAAAGGGGGAATTAATTGGCCTCCTCTAGTGTAGTAAAACCTTTTTAATTGCCCCAAGGATCTGGCAGTAGCTAGTTTAATGGCTTCCGCCTGAGTTTTCCACGTAAGTGTGTTTGTAAAGGAAATTCCAAGGTACTTAAAGGACTGCACTTGACCCAAACGGACTCCATTCAGAGACCAATTGTTTTTGGCCTTCCTATACCTGCCGCAGACCATGATTTTTGATTTTGAATGGTTTACCTGGAGGTGCTGTTCTTTACAATATTCTTCTAAGTGAACCAACATTCTTTTTAGGCCAATTTTGGTCATGGAAAATAAGACCAGGTCATCGGCATATAATAGTGCAGAATTTTTTTTAGTACCTACGGAGGGGGGAAAAAACTTTGGTGAGGAAAATGAAGGAATTATATCATTTATAAAAAAATTAAAAAGGAAAAGAGCCAATATACACCCTTGCTTCACGCCTTTCAAAGTTGGAATATTGCGAGATAGGGCCCCGTTTCTTCCTAATCTAACTCTTGAATAATTGGATTGATGAAGGGCTTTGATAAGCCACACCAGTCGCTTATCTGCATTTGACTGCTCCAGCTTATGCCAGAGAATTTCCCTGTCCACTGAGTCAAATGCCGCCGCGAAGTCTATGAAGGCTATATAAAGTGATGTTCTCGGCCCTTTTCTGGCTTTATTTATTAGATGTTGTAAAATAAATGCTTGGTCCCTAATGGACTTGCCCTTTCTAAATCCGGCCTGTTCTTGGTGAATAATCGAGTATTTTAGATCCCATTCCACTAGTTTGTTAAGTAGAAAACGCCCGTATAGCTTAGCAGTAATGTCAAGTAGGCTAATGGGCCTATAATTTCGGGGGTCTTCCATTCCTAGATTGGGACATAAATAACCACCTTTGTTCATTTAGGAACCTGGGCTGTGCGTGCATGCAGAATGGCCTAGAATGACTTTCGTGCAAAACAATTTAAATCCACCTGTTCTTGCTCCCCTCTCCGTCATGACCATGCTTCATCTAAAGCAGGGATGGGGAAGCTGTAGCCTTCCAGGTGTTGGGGGAAGGGCCATAGCTCAGTGGTAGAGCATCTGCCTAGCATGCAGGAAGGTCCCTGGGTTCAATTCCTGGCATCTCCTGAGAGAGAACCCCTGTCTGAAACCCTGGAGAGCCGCTTCTAGTTAGTATCGACAATACTGAGCAAGATCGAGAAACAATATGACTTGGTATAAGGCAGCTTCTGATGCTGGGCTCCAGCTTTCATCATCCCCAGCTAGCATTTCCAGTGGTCAAGAAAGATGGGAGGTCTAGCCCAATGAGCTTCAGAGAGACGCAAATTGCCCATCCCTGGTTTAAGATCTTGGGTGAATTGCAGGAGGCTGATAGGAATCTTGGGTTTAAGGCAGGTGTGGGAAACCTTTGGGCCTTCAGAAGTTGCTGAACTCCCATCAACCCCAGCAGGAATGGCCAAAGGGAGTTGTAGTTCAGCAACATCTAGAGGGCCAAAGTTTCCCCATATCTGGTTTAAGGGATCGTTTTGCCCATTTTGTATCTCTTGTTGTCAGAATATTAGTTGTAAGAGTGATGCAAGTGATCAGGTTGTATATCACTGTTCACCAGTCAGAGTAACTGCTTCCCCAATCTGCCACCTTCCAGATAACGTGGAACTGCAACTCCCATAATCTCTGACGATTAGCCATGTTAGCTGTGGATAATGGGAGTTGGAGTCCAACAACATCTGCAGGACGCCAGGTTGGGGAATGCTGCCATAGAGAGAAGCCAGTTGGAGAAGTCATTAAGTAAATAACTTCATCAGCTCTAGATCTGGGAGATGCTGCAATATAACTGTATCCACACGAGAGATGGAGGAGAGGTTCAGTTCACATTTAAAGGCAAATCTGTCTTAATTTGCACTTCCTGAAACAATTTGTGAAGCAAAGCACAGTCATCTATCGAAAATGGCACCTCTCCCGATTTTGCAATATCTCCATTCTGCTGCTGCTTCCTTCTCCTCCTTTATCCATGTTCTTGCCCTCCGGCTCCTTTTTTCCTGCACTCCATTCTTCTCCACTCCACCCCATCTCACTCTCCACTTTCTCCCTCGTTGCTTCCTACTCACCCACAGACCATGAGGGAAGAGCGATGCTGCACAGAAGCCCAATTTGAGGCACATGATTTTCATCCACAAATCAGAGGAGCAGAAGACTTCCCCTGCTTCTCCCCCCAAGTAATGCCCCAAAGTAATGATGGAAACATTACAATTACTCCACAAAAGTAATAAAATTACTCCTAGTTCTATTACAATCAAAATGTAAAGGAATTGCCCACTCATTCCTCAAAAAAGTAATGAATTACAAGTAATTCATTACAAGTAACGAATTACTTCCAAGCTCTGGGTCCCACCCATTGTCAGCATGCAGTCCCTGCTACATTGCCTCTGAAGGAATGCAGAAAGACCAAAAATGATGTGCAACAAAGCATTTTTTTAAAAAAAGAAGAAGAAATGGGTCCCCAAATACATGTGGCAGCAAAGGGTGGTTCCCAGGTCTGAAAAGACTGAAAGCCATTCTAGAAGGAGGTGTCTTGAGATACGTTTTTGTAGGTGTGTTGCCTTTTTGCATTGTCTTGCCAGAACTTGATTTGCAGATTTGGCAAAGAAAGTGTGTGTGTGGTGTTTTGCAACATTGGCTGGTGATGCCGTTTTTGACATAGTTATTTGAAAATATTTTATGCCACCTTTGATGGAGAGTGATTCCAGCGTAGTATTTATTCATTTATATTTATTTAGATAACTTATATACCACCCTTTGCTCAAGGCACAGGGCAGTTTACAAGGCAAATGATAAAGATACATAAAATCCATTTTAAAAACCACAATTTTTTACAAACACATAATAAATCATGAAATAATGATTACAAATAGCAGTGTTCAGGTCTCTTCTCTCTAATTAAATTACAATTAATTACAATAAGTAATGACAATAACAGTATACTACTGACTGATGAAACACTCATAAGCGGATCTGAAATGCTTAAACTACGTTGTTGTTGTTGTTGTTGTTGTTGTTGTTGTTATTATTATGTGCCTTCAAGTTGATTACGACTTACGGCGACCCTATGAATCAGCGACCTCCAATAGCATCTGTCATGGACCACCCTGTTCAGATCTTGTAAGTTCAGGTCTATGGCTTCTTTTATGGAATCAACCCATCTCTTGTTTGGCCTTGCTCTTTTTCTACTCCCTTCTGTTTTTCACAGCATTATGGTCTTTTCTAGTGAATCATGTCTTCTCATTATGTGCCCAAAGTATGATAACCTCAGTTTCATCATTTTAGCTTCTAGTGATAATTGTGGTTTAATTTGTTCTAACACCCAATGATTTGTCTTTTTCACAGTCCATGGTATCCGCAAAGCTCTCCTCCAACACCACATTTCAAATGAGTTGATTTTTCTCTTATCCGCTTTTTTCACTGTCCAACTTTCACATCAGTACATAGAGATCAGGAATACCATGGTCTGAATGATCCTGACTTTAGTGTTCAGTGATACACTACTTTAGATACTTAGAACTACATTTAAAATGAGGAATGGCCATAGCTCAGTGACAGGGCACATACTTTGCAGGCAAAAGGCCCAGGTTCAGTCCCTGACATCTCTAGGAAGGGCTGGGAAAGTCTTCTGTCTGAAGCCTTTGATTGCTGCTGCCAGTCAGAGCAGACAGTACTGACTAGGGGCATCAAGGGTCTGAATTTGTACAGTATAAGGCAACTTCCTGTTCTGATGTCTTGCAGGCATTTTGTGGGGCATTAGCTGTAGCTCAGAGGCAGAGCGTATACTTTGCATGCAGAAGATTTCAGTTATGTGGACAGATGATCTGCCTCTAATATAAGGCAGCTTCTCATGTTGAAAATGCCCAGGAGAATACAAATTGTGTTTACCTCTACCTAAAAGAAGGCAGTGTTGGTACCAGGTGAATCTCCTTGGGGAAGGCATTCCATAATCAGGGTGCTGTGGTGTCATTCCGTAACTTCTAGTTGTCATAATGTAAGCCTGCCCTCTATCAAGGAGGGCACAAAGAACCTCAGCAGATGACCTCAGAGTGTTGGCAGGTATGGATGTAAGAAGGCATCATTTTCCATTCCACCCTGTATTTGTCACATGCAGCACTGTTTCTGTTTCACTGCAGTTTGTCTTCTGCCAAACTTTACTTGTCTCACTGTCCACTGTGGCAACATTATGTAGCTTATATAATTAACATAGATTACATTGTCATTACGTTCTTCCACCCCTTTCATTTCAATGCAAACTGAAATCAACAAAAACAGCAAATACAGATCAGATCCACCAGAGGGATTTCCATTCCATTCCGAACATCGGGCAAATAAGCAAACACCGCTGTTTCTGCTTCCATTTTCATTGGAATTCTCCAACATCCCTATGGGCAGGTTGATATGTAAGAAGGCACTCCTTTTGGGTTAACACCACAATGAAACTAACATTTTTTGTGTGGGGGTGTGTAATGATCTCCACATGGTGACTTTTTACGTACAGCCTTCAGAGTGAGGCTAGAAGATCACTTCTAGAGCATAATGCAACAGACAGCTTCTGTTTTGGAGTAGCTTTTATCACACCAGCAGCTTCCTGTTCATGAAATGCTGATCAGTGCTCTGATTGTAACCAACATTGCTTTAGCCACATTCTGCAGGATGCATTTGATGTATATACTGGCTGATTTGCTTCTCTCTTTCTCAACTCCCTGCAGAACCAGAACCCTGCTGGGAGATCCAAGCACCCCCACCATGACTGCTGGGTTGCTAAGGAAGCACAAGAGCCATTTCACACAACCTTCAAAGTGGGGGCAGGAGAATGAATTTGGTCAGAGTTTGTAGCTTGCAGTTATGCATCTGGTCCATTGTAGGGCCCAGGCCAAGATTATTTGTCCATACTGATACTGTAGTACTATGGAGAATTTATCAGTAAGAAGTAGCATAGCAATCATATCCTTATCCCCTTGTTGTTCACTTGCAATCAAGCACCAAAAAGGAATTAGAACATAAGGAAAAAAGTCTTCTTGGCTGGTCAGATGTAGGTAACCAGACCATAGATGTGCTGTGTGCCTTTCAAGTTCCACTGACCTATATACTACAGTTGAGGCTGAAAAGACAGAGGGTTACATAGGAGCCTCAACATAGTTAGAACAAGGGATGTGAATAACCTTAGTGGGAGAAGTTTAATTGGGCAGAATGAGTTCTTGTAAAAGCATTGGCTTGTCTTATTTGGGGGTGGGAGACAGGATTTGAGACGCTCAGAATGGGCTTTGCCATTTTTCTAGCAGAGTTTCCAAGCCCTCCACAACCAAATAATTATGGACGTCCCCCGAGATTGGCTCATTTGATATCAGTATGAAACCGAGCCTTTAGTTTCATTGGCCAAATCCTGTGGAATGCTTTGCCAGTACAGGTTCAGCAAGCTCCTTCTGTTTTAACCTTTGAACATCTGCTGAAAATGCTTCCATGTCACGAGACTTATGTAGGCAATTAAGCAAAAACTCTCTGTAATAGTTAGTCGATCTCTGATTGCAAATGTTTACATAATTTTTATTGTAAATAAGTATGATTGTAGTAAACTGTTTTTTAATTAATAGCGGTATGGAAACATTTTTATGAATAACTGCTAAGGGGTGATTTGCACCCACTTTATTATGGTACTTGACTGCATCAGCTGGCGATGTGAGGTGATGTGTCTGTAACTACCCATTCAGACTTGTCAGTTGTCATCTCTTGATGTTACAGCCGTCAAGAGATGGGCATTCATGTGTGAGCCATGTCTAAACCACATCTGACTTGGCACTGAATATTTCACAGTATTGCTAACATGCAGGTGGTGCATCAGTCTTTAGGTTGACATGTATGTAATCTGTGGTCTAGGGGCTGCATGTGCCTCCCAAACTCATTTTATGTGGCTCCCTCCTACCTTCTGAAGCTGCCTCATTCTCCATCCCATCTGATTTCCTTTCTTCCAGTTTGTTGATCCTTGACTTTCCTGGCTTTTAATGTCCCTCCCCCCCTTATGTGGTTTCAAAACAACTGGAAGAGACAGTATATTTGATTTTTTTTAAATCAATTTTAAAGCGTTTGTCCTTGTTGTATGGCTTGGGAGGGGGAGGTTCCCCAGTTGCCTAAGAACAAATTGGTAGGCTTCTGCTGTGTGTGCGTATAACACACTAGAGTCAGAAAGGTATTAATTTCACTTGCTTTCCAGAACAATACTGTACCTCTGTTGGTCTGTTGTACTAAAGGCAATCCTTTTTTCTACTTATTTGACAGTAACCCCATCAAGCCAATGGAGCTTCCTACTGAATAGGGCTGGGCAAATCCAACCATTTTGGATTCTTTCATTTTCTCTTTTTCCCACCCTTAAGTTCAGTTCTCCACATAGCCATATCGGTTGACAATTTTTAAGTCTTCATGGAAATTCATAAGCATTTCAGTGTGAATTTCTCCTAATACACATTCTTGCACAGCAACCTTTCTAATATAATGGATGCTTTATGTTGTTTTTACTATATATGCATTTCTATGCACACTTTGCCTCAGTGTATGCATTCTTGTATACATTATTTGATTGGAGAACTGCATTACAAATTTTGGAGAAGTGTGAATTTCAAAGGATGGCCACATTTCAGTTTGTGTATTTTTTCAACAAGTATGAATTTGGTAAGTTCACCTTTAAATGTGAACTGTATCAACTTTCTTCCCATCCTTGCTCCTGAGTAGACCTGCCTAGATTTGGGAATCCTGATCTGTTGCAGCCACGGTGAAAATTGAATTGGGGTGATCTTTCTTCCCAATTTGTTAATCCCAATTACTTTTTTCCCCTCTGGCTCCACCCATCATCAGCTCTGGCTCAGCCCAGCACCAGCGCACAGCCCTCAGACAGATTATCCATTAGGGCAGCGATGGGGAACCTGTGGCCTTCCAGATGTTATTGGGCTCCATGCCCCAGCTAGCACAGCCAACGGTCAAGGATGATGAGAATTGTAGCCAAACAACATCTGAGGGCAAGAGATTCTGTATCTCTGTCCACGGGAATATGACACTTGACATAAAAGAGGGCTTCCCTCCCCTACCCCTCAAACTACTTTTGAGTTCATGATAGCCTCCTAAACTTGGATCTCACCCTTCGTCCAAGGAGCTCGGCAAAGTATACATTTATTCTGTGTAATCCTCACAACAACTCTGTGAGGTAGGTTAGGCTGGTGATGGACCTGATGTGAGCTCCATGAGCGAATGTGAGATTGGAACTCCAGTTTACCCAGTCCAATTCTCTCACCGCTACAGTAGGGGTTTCAAAGTCTCTACCTCTTCACCTTGACTGAGGAGCTGAGGAACTCCTGCTCATATTTTTAAAAAGGTTCTTGGATTTGTTCTTTTATATTACGTCCTACATGGTACCAGACCAGTCTTTTCAAGGGATCCAAGGGATCTGCCTTATACCACATCACATTTGCTTCTTCATCTAGCCTAGTTATGTTCAGCTCTGACTGGCAGTGGCCTTCCAGAAACCTGGGCACCTGATACCTGATCGTTCTAACTCAGGTACGGAGAATCTTTCGCCTTCACATGCTGCTGAACTATAACTTACTGACCATGCTTGCTGGGACTGATGGGAGTTGTAGTTCAGCAACATCTAGAGGCCTAAAGGTTCCCGTCACCTGTTCTAACTGAAGAGGACAGGTATTGAACCTGACATCTTCTTCATACAAAGCAGATGCATGCTTTGAGCTATCCTGCAGTTACTTATGCATGCATGAACTGACTGAGTGTATTCTGGAACACGTGCAACACTGCCCTGTACCTTCACAATACAGCAGAAGTTCAGTAGTTGTGGGCAAGTTGTCTTTTTCAGGGAAGCTAGTCTGCTGTTAGCTTCTCATTTAGGTACACCCTGTTAAGCTTTTGCAGAACTGCAGAGTTCCTCAGAATGCCGCTGAAGACCCCTGCACAGGTTAAACATGAACTAGGCTCATGTGTGATTCTCAAGATAATGACTGAAACTTAAATTTGTCTGAAAAATTTCCCGCAACCATTGCTTGCTTAATTCTTCATCTCTATATGTAAGGCAGGGATGGGGAGCCTTTGACTCTTCAGACATTGTTAGTCTTCAACTCCCATCAGCCTCAGCTAGCATGGGATAATGGGAATTGTAGTCCAACGACATCATAAGGGCACCATGTTGGCTGCTTCGGAATGGCTGTAACTTTTTGCAAAATGGCATATCGCTCCTTACACTCTCTTCCTACATACAGACACCATATGAGCTTGTTGGATGGATCTTTGTGGTAGTTGTGAGATCTGGGTGCAGTTTTCTTTGTCATTCCCTCACTTACTTGAGCCACCTAAATGTGTTAAGCAATCCACACAGGTACGTTGGTGTGATGTACTGTGTACTTCTGATGCCATGGGCTGATCATCTTTGGGTATGAATAATAGTCAAATAATTGTCTTGCTGCATCAGACCATGTACAGTGTTCCAATTCTAGCCAGTTGTACACAGCCTCAAGATAGAAATGTGACCTTTGGGGCAGAAGGGTGTCCTTTCTTTGAAGCCCACTTACGATCAAATGCAGCATAAACACTAGTTCCCTCTAACAGTGAACTCCAGTGGCAAGTGCTGACAGAAATAGACCTAAGCGGGAGGTATTGGAACCCTTGAGAATCCCAATGACAAACATCTTTTTTTAAAAAAAATACTTCTATACCAAGGTGGCAACCCCCCCAACTGTTGAGTGAGGAATTAACATGCTGAGTAGCCTTGGACAATGGGGGTGGGGAGAGAGTGTGAAATGCCCTGCTTAGAGGGAATGACTGGCATTCTGAACAGGAGCACTTTTGCTAGGAGGTGAGGATGCACGGCAGCATTTTTGTCGCAGGTCCCCCATGTGCTCTCTTTTAAATGACAAAATGTAGCCTCAAGACAACCTTTTCCTGGTCTTGTCTATGAACAGGGACAGGTAAATCTTTCCATTTCAGTTTATCTTAGCTTCTCATTTTTCCACTCTTCAGTTCTCCACATTTCTACTTCAGCTTCTGATTGTTATTTTTTAAAAGGCCTTATGAAATTCAGAGCGTTTTAGTGTGAATTCCTCTTAAAATACACATCTCAGTATGTAAGTTTGCCTATTTTTGCAAAGCAATTTCGCTTACTATGATGTATTTTTGTATGCAATTTTCATGAATATGTGCATTTTTATATATGCTTTACCCTAGTATGTATGCATGTTTTGTACGTGTTATTGGGCTGGAGAACTACCGTGCGTAATTTGGAGAAGTGGGAATTTTGAGGGATGGCTGTGTTTCAGTTTGCATATTGTTTCAGAAAGTGCAAAGTAGATTGGTTCACCTATGAATGTGGATGGAATCAATTTTCCACCACATCCCAATCTATGAAGCACAGTAGGGATCCCCACCGAAGTTTTATGTCCTTTTTACTGCTTATATGATTCATCAGCTGGGCTGTGCACTGGGAGTACTCTTTTGTGGTTTATCTTTGGGGAAATTACACAGTTTCCTCTAGGCGGAAAGGTCCAAAATATTGCCCAGATGACATAGAGCTGCTGCTGAGAAAACTCTGCTGGTGTCCAGGCTCAGGAGAAGGTGGCTGGCGGGCAGTGGGAGAGAGGCTCCCTGGCAGCTGTGGAGATGATGATGAGGCTTCTTTTCCGCACCAAGGCAAGTGCAACGATTGCTTCTTGTTGGCTTAGCTGAGCCGTGTGGTGGTGTCAGCACGGCTGGCCCCCTGCTGGTTGGTTTTCCTCAGGCCCAGAGAAATCAGCAGGGACGTGTGATGTGCACTGAAGGCCGGTAGACTGAGAGCACTGGGGGCAACCTACAGTGAGGATTTTGGGATTGTTGCCCAGCTATGTGAAGTGGAGGTCACTGAGGAGGAAAGCAATGAATAGTAAAAGTTATGAGTCCAGAATTTTGGTGAGGCCCTGACCACATTCACATTAGACATTTATTCCACCATTATTCCACTTTAATTAGTCATGGCGTTGTCCAAAGAATCCTAGGAAATGTAGTTTGTGACGGGTGGTAAGAGTTGTTAGGAGACGCCTGTTCCCTTCACAGAACTACTCCCAGAGTTCCCTGGGAAGAGGGGTTGACTGACTGATAAACCACTCGGGGAATTGTAGCTCTGTGAGGAGAATAAGAGAGTCTCCTAACAACTCTCAGTCCCCTTCATAAACAACACTTTCCAGGATTCTTTGGGGGAAAGCTATGACTGTTTAAAATGGAAGAATAGTTGAATAATTGTCTGGTGTGATTGTGACCCCTGTAAACCACAGGGAGGTGGGACACTGCCTTATACCAGCTCACATTGTTTTGCCCATCTAGCTGAGCATTGTCTCTTACTAACAGCAGGTATCTAGCAGAGAGAGGAATTCTACATTTACCCTGCATTTCAGGCTTTTCAAACAAGCTCATTTGTTTCAATTGGCCTTCTCTGAGTATTTTGTTGTTGTTCCCCTTGTTGAATGGAGGGTGGAACTTTCTTATATTGTTGGAGTTCTGTTATTTTATGTGGGTTGCTGTTGTTGTTGAAATACTGATTTATATCTATATCTACCTACCTACCTACCTACTTTAATTTTTTTTTTGTTACCCACTTTAGGTTATTTTAAATAATACCTCCTGTAGTGAAATTTGTCTAGGTTAGATGTACAGCAAAGAAAGAGTTAACTCTCTCTAGGGTATTACACACTCTAGGGGGAGCTAGACTGAGTTAGTTGTGCTGGGTGAGGTAGCTCAGATGTTTTACTGTTTAAGAATTATTAAATAAAGAAGCTCTATTTTATCTTTGGTCTCATCCTGATCAATACAACTTGGTGTCAGAAGTTAAGAAATCCTCTTAGTGTCTCCAGAGTAGCAGAGCTCCTGGGACAACTGAAAAAAACAAAACAAAGGAAAGCAATGGCAAACTTTTCCCCACCAGAGGCCTTTCACCAGGCCTGCAGCATGGCCAGATTGGAAGCAGAGGTTTTCCAGATACTGCATTGCTACAAAACTGAAGGAAGAGAAGGAAGAAATTTAGGTGTGCTTCTTGATTTATGCCATGTGGCAGCAAGCAGAACAGATATTTAAATCATTTGAGTTTGCTGCTGCAGAGGACCAGGGTGACTGTCTCCTAGTCCTGGGGAAATTTGATGAATATCTTGTGCCAAAGAATCTGCAGAGGCCTACATATAAGATGGCTGCATGAGAAAGCTGATAAATGTGCTGTATGGGGACACCAGGAGTGAAATGCTCAGAGACCGATTGGTAGTGGGAATTTTGGATAAAGACCTGCCCCAGAAGGTGCAGATGGAATCCAATCTCACTTTGGAGAGGGCTGTAGAGATAAGAAACTCAGCGCTTCTAAAAGGCCAGGTCCAAGACTAGGGTGCTTTAAAAGGGCTGCAAGAAATAGCCAAGAAACCCCTGCAGAAATGGAAACCCCAAACTCCAAAATACCAGAAACAAATATACAGCCAAATCTAATGCTCAAATAAAATCCCCTAAATGCACAAGATGTGGGAAAGGGCATACATAAAGAGCAGTCTGTCCTGCAAATGCTGCAGAATGCCACAAATGTAAGAAGATAGGTCATTTTGCCACGGTGTGCCGCGCTAGAATGGTGAGTGAAACTGTGGAGCTGCAGAAAAGTCAAGAACAATTTTTTCTGGGTCTAGCCACATGAGTGGAAAATTCCATAGATCTTTGGAAAGTATCACTACAAATCAGTGGGCTCTCGATAAACTTTAAAATGGGCATTGGTGCAGATGTCTGCATAATTTCTGTGTCTGTTTACAAGTCTTTTTCTAACCTGCCTAGTCTCCAGCAAACAACAGCAGCTTTAACTGATCCTGGAGGACAGAATCTAAATTGCATGGGATACTTCATAGCAAGAATCTGCTATAGAGGCAATAACTATGACTTTAAGGTCTGTGTGATCTGTGCAAAGACTAACAACCTCCTAAGCGGAGATGTTGCAACTATGATGGAGTTGGTGCAACATTTAGATGAGCTTTCCACAGAAATTCCTGACACAGTTGGAACTTTGAAGACACCACCAATACAGATAAGGCTCAAAGAAGGGGCTGTACCTTATGCTATTCACACTGCCAGAACTATAGCAGTTCCACTGCTACCCAAAATAAAGGCAGAACTGGATAGAATGGTTTGCTGTGGAGTCATAGAACCTATGACAGAACCTACTGATTGGTGTGTGCCAATGGTTCCAGTACCAAAAAAGGACGGAACAGTACGCATATGTGTGAATCTAAAACAACTAAATAAAGCTGTCAAGCGGGAAAGTACATTCTTCCTACTTCCTGCCACAGTTAGCTAGTGCCCGCATATTTTCATTGCTTGATGCTGCAAGTGGATTCTGGCAGATCCGCCTAGCTGCCGACACTGCTAAATTGACTACATTCATCACTCTGTTTGGGAGATACTTCTTCAAGAGATTGCCATTTGGAATTTCAAGTGCACCCGAGCTGTTTCAGAGGGAAATGTCGAAGCTGTTACAACACTTGGAAGGCGTTTCAGTGTTTGTGGATGATGTGTTGGTTTATGGTGCCACAATGGCAGAACATGATGAAAGATTGGCCAAAGTCTTAGCAACAGTAAAGGCAGCAGAGTTAAGACTCAACAAACAGCAAATGAATCTTACGCCAGAAAGACCTTACATATCTTGGACACTGCATATATGAGCATGGAGTGAGTCCAGATCCTAAGGAAGTAGAAGCCATTTTTGCAATCAAACCTCCAGACTCCATCACAGGACTGAAAAGATTTTTGGGCATGATACATTATTCAGGACGCTTCTTGCCAAATTTGGCAGAGAAACTACACCCATTAAATACACTTTTGAAAGCAGACAGCACATGGTGCTGGGGTCCAAGCCAAGAAAAGACCTTCTCAACAATGAAAAAACTCTTCAAGCAGAAAACAGACAAGGCAAGACTCTTGTTCTAGCAGACACACTGTCAAGAAATCCACTGGAAACTCCACACTGAAACCAACCCAGCACTGACCCAGACCTTTCAATGGTGCTGAAATTTGTCAGAACTGGTTGGCCATTGTACATGTCTGAAGTGGCAACTAACCTTAAAACTTTCTTTGCAGAACAGGGAAGCCTTACAGAGTTGGAAGGAATAGTCCTATTTGGTGATAGAATGGTCATTTCTGCTACAATGCGATAGGAAATATTGGAAAAACTCCATGAAGGTCATCAAGGAATCGCTAAGTACAGAGAATGTGCAAGGATGGCTGTTTGGTGGCCATGAATAGGGCAAGACCTCAAGGCAATAATAGCAAACTATGAGTTTTGTCAGACAACTAAACCTTCACAACAGAAGGAACCACTCATTACCACTCCATTGCCAGATAGACCATGGAAGAGAGTGGGAGCAGACATCTCTGAGTTACATGGACAAAAGTACTTAGTCACAATACACTATTTCTCCAGATACATAGAGATTGCATACATGCCTGATTCAACAAACTCTGCTGTTATCAGTTGTCTGAAGAATATCTTTGCCAGATGGGGATGCCCAAATGAACTAGTAACAGATAATGGACTGCAATTTGCAGGGGAAGAATTTACTTTGTTCGCAAAGAAATATGACTTTTGTCACATTACAGGCAGTCCTCATTACCCACAAGCCAATGGGGAAGCAGAGAGAGCAGTGCAAACAGCAAAGTGAATCTTAAGTCAGGAAGATCCTTTCCTAGCACTGCTAAGTACAGAGCAACACCTGTCAACATAACGAAGTGCAATCCTGCACAGCTGATAATGAGACGACAATTAAGAACACCAGTTCCAACCTTAGAAGCAAATTTGTATCCTAAGTTGTATCCTAATTTTAAAATTGTGTTTTAAATTGTTTTTAAAATATGTGTTTTAAATTATATATTTGTTTTAATGTTTTTGATTGCTGTAAACCGCCCAGAGAGCTTTGGCTATGGGGCAGTATACAAGTGCGAGCGAGTGAGCGGTCTGATTTGGGAAAAGTCTTTATCACAGACAACATGGCTAAAAGAAGCTACAAATATTACTACAACAGACGTTATGGACTGAAGACACTTCCAAAATTACAACCTGGTTCACAAAACTGGACAACCAGAAAGGATGGTCTGAACTAGCAGCAGTCCAGAGCCAAAGTCAAACTCCAAGATCTTATGTTGTCACTACCAACAATGGAACATTGCGAAGGAACAGGAGACATCTACAGTTGGTTCCCAAACCACAACCAATTTCACAACAAAGTGAGAATTCAGAGGCAGAAATACCAGAAGACCAGTATTTATTGCCAGCACAATCTCAGAAGACTTAGAACAAAGATCTGACAAATTCTTGTGAGCAAGCATCACCTGCCAAAGACAGCCTATCTCTTGAGAGTCTAAAGAGAGTGACATCCAGAGGAAGAGTAATTCGAAAACCAGAATGTTATAGAGAGTAAATGTTATTCTACACAATGTTTGCTGATAGAGAAAAACACACACACACAATAAGTTAGAACTCAAAGAAAGGGAAATGTGGTGAAATGTGTCTTTAGGTTAGATGCACAGCAAAGAGTTTGCTTTCTCTAGAGGGAGAGCTAGACTGATTTAGTTACTGTAGTTAGTTGTGGGTGAGGCCTAGCACAGAACAAGCTCAGATGTTTTATTGTTTAAGAATTATTAAATAAAGAAGCTCTATTTTATCCTCAGTCTCATCCTGATACATATAGCACCTCCAACCTGATCCTTTTCTCAGTGGAGATGCCCGGGACTGAACCTGGCACCTCCTGCATGCAAAGTATGTGTTCCGACATTCAGTCAGCTGCATTTCT
This sequence comes from Rhineura floridana, assembly GCF_030035675.1. NCBI lineage: Eukaryota > Metazoa > Chordata > Lepidosauria > Squamata > Rhineuridae > Rhineura > Rhineura floridana. The sequence continues at coordinate 16,117,672 of NC_084494.1, forward strand.
TCCAGGTTTTTGTGTTGTTTTGTTGTTTTGTACAAATATATATTATGGAAAGTGATTTCTCTGATCAGAATTATACTTATCCTTGTCATAGAACTTGGGAGATCTATTTTGATAAGAAGGAAGTAGTAGCTTTTATTGCAGGTACTACAGTTAGAATAAAGGTGCTATTTTTTTCTCATTTGTGTGAGTCAGTGAGAGAGAAGGGGCATTTTTACAGGCCTTGCAGCCAGATCAAGGCCTGGCTGCCTGATTTGTCTTTATACCCTAGGACCTTTCTAGTGGTGGCACCTTGACTTTTGGAAACTTTCTTCCCTCTCCATTCACCCAGCATCAAATTTAATTTCTCTCGGCACTGCATGAAAACTTTTCTCTTTTTCCAGGCTTTTCATGGCTTTCAGATCAGTTTTACCACCCGTCATAGTACATGCTGTTGTGTTTAATGGAGCTATCTTAAATGTTGCTTTAATCAATCACTGCATATTTTATTGTTTTAATGAAACGTTCATTAGCTGACTTGATTCTGTTTTTAATGGCAGACCAAAATTGTCTTGAAAGCATTTAAAAAATGTTTTAAATAGGCAGTGTTGTCCTGATGGTAATTGCTAGGTGGTGGAAATTATACTGGGTGGTCTAATCGTACTAAATCATACTTGGAGTAGGTCTATTGAAATCAATGTGTAAGTCACTTAAGTCCATTTATTTCAGTGGGTCTACTTTGAGTGTGATTTAGCTGGATATTGCCTACTGTGTTTACCATCCCCAATCTGGTGCCCTCCAGAAACTGTTGAGATAAAACCCCGATTATCCCTGATCGTTGGCTGTGCTAACCGGGGCTGATGGGAGTTGTAGTCCAAAGCAGGTTGGGGGAAGCTACTCTGGATAAATGTGCCATGTTATTTACCCAGTTTTGAACTATATTTCTGTGTATGTGTGTACACTTCCCATGCATGCATTGTAACTGCTAATATCAGGATTTGTTTAAGACTTTAAAAAAAGAAAAAGGCCACAAAACCATTTTGAATGTTTGCACAGAGTTAGAGAAGAGTTAAAGGGCAGGGAAGTGGAAGCGAATCTCAGCTTGACACATGTTTCGGCTTGGCATCTTGTGGCTTTGAATGACATCTTTGCTATGCCTGCCTAGAGACTGAGAGGGCTGGCCCTACCATTTATTGCAGGGGGGAGTGTCGTGCTTCAGGCAGGACCATGAAGGTGGAGGGGATGTGTGAAGGGTAGAATTGATGTCTGAATAGTGCATCAAGACTTTTTAAAGAGTTGAAAGAGCCAAATGTCTTGGGATGGCACTGGCGCTTGAAATGGCATGTTGCCACAGCTGTGCACAACGTGTAGCACTTACTTCATGGCCCGTCACTAAGTCTGCCTAGAATACTGCAGGACAGGTTGAAGAAGAACTCGCTCTGTTTCCAGAGGAGCAGCAGTTCAGTGGTAGAGCACATGTTTTCTGTGTGGAAGGTGTACTCTCTGACATCTCCAGTTAATCCCCAAGTGCAGTTGCCGGCATCTCCAGTTAAAAAGAGAGGCTGTGGATCAGTGGCGGAGAATCTGCTTTGCATGCAGAACGTCCCAAATTCAATCTCCGGGTAGGTTGAGAGAGACTTCTGTCTGAAATCATGGAGAGCCGCTGCCAGTCAGACAATACCGAGCTAGATGAACCAATGGTATAAGACAGCTTTCTGTGTTCCTCTGTACCCCTGTGGGTAAAGCATGCTGTGACTTTAATATGTGGCGCAGAGTGGTAAGCTGCAGTAACGCAGCCAAATCTCTGCTCACGGCCGGAGTTCGATTTCAACGAAAGGAGGAAGTCGAATCTCCGGTAAAAGGGGTCGAGGTCCACTCAGCCTTCCATTCATCCGTGGTCGGTAAAATGAGTACCCGGCATATGCTGGGGGGTAAAGAAAGACCGGGGATGGAACTGGCAATCCCACCCCATATATACGGTCTGCCTAGTAAACATCAGAAGACGTCACCCTAAGAGTCGGAAACGACTCGCACTACAAGTGCGGGGACACCTTTACCTTTTTTAATTGTTGAAAACCACAGAAGGGGAGAGCTCTGATGCTCAGGTCCTGCTTGCACACTTCCCATAGTCATCTGGTTGGCCACTGAGAACCAGGTGCTGGACTAGATGGGCTAGTAGGGCAGGCCCACCAGACATGGGACCCCAGCAGTACCGTGAGCTGATGCCAGGCCCTTTTTCTGCTCTATAGAAATGAGGTGGGCCAGTATGTATTTTAGTGGTTCGAGTGGGGGCTTTGGAGAGCCTAGGCCCAAATTCATGCTCAGCTAGGAATCCTGATGGGTAATATCAGGCCCGTTGGAATGTCTCTGCCTATCCCACCCTAGAAAACCTCCATGAGGATTATTTGGGATTCCCCCACCCCTTGTTTGAGCTCAAAGTAAGAGGAGGAAACAAAACTAAGAAGCTTTTTTAGTTATTTAGATGCTTAAAATTGCTTTTCAGGATAAATTATCCTCCGGAGGAATTTTACAATAGTTGCATTTATTTATCACAACAACCCTGTGAGGTAGATTCGGCTGAGTGTATGCAACATCGCTCAGTGAGCTTGCTGGCTGAGTGGGAATTTGAACTGTGCCCTCCAGATATTTTAGACCAGTGCTCTTCAACATTGAGGTCCCAGACTTTTTTGGACTACAACTCCCATAATCCGCAGCCAATTTAGCAAATGGTCAGGGACGGTGGGAGTTGTACTGCAACAACATCTAGGAACCCAAGGTTGAAGAACATTGTTTTAGACTACAACTCGCATAAGCCTGGAGGTTTAGTCCAAAAGTCTGGAGGGGAATCAGGTTGACATCTGGAAGGTTGCTGGAAGCTGCTCTAACTACTGTACCATGCTGAGTGGAGTACGCCAACTGTAGTCAATTCCTGCTCCTTTCTGAAAGTAAATTACATTGAAATGTAGGCGTTTTATGGTTTGCAAACACAAAATATTGCACAAGAAACTAATGCATGCATATTCTCCTTGATTCATGCAGGGTGCATTGGTAATTTTTTTCTTTTTGTGGGCCAATAGAAGGAGGAGATTGGCCCACTAGGAACATTGAAAGCTGCTTTATACTGAATAGACCATTAGTCTGTCTAGCTCAGTATTGTCAGCACTGACTGGCAGCAGCTCTCCAGGGTTTCAGGCAAGAGTCTTTTCCAGCCCTGCCTGGAGATGCTGGGGTTGACTTTTTGCATGCAAAGCATGTGCTCTAACACTCCTTCCTCAATCTATAATTTGGCTTCTGTTTCCGATAAGCCTAGCAAGTATTTCTTAAATTATCTGCCTGTGCTATCCCCTCCACCTTCAAAAAAAAGTCTAAACCATTTAAGCAAGCTCTAAAGAAGCTAGTTCCTCTATCTGGGGTACAGATGAGCATCCTGTTTCCAAAACCACCTGAAAGATACAGAAGCTAGCAAATGGCAAGAAAAAGGGGTGCTCCCCCCCCACCGCCCCAGCTTTTCTTGTTTTATAAGGAAGGGGATGTGCAGGCAATCGTGCCTGAAAGCTTCTTGATGCCTATCAGAGGAAATGCAGGAAACCAGCCTTGCCCATCCTAGTGCCGTCCAGATGTTTCGGATTATGACTCCCTTCAGCTTTACCTAGCAGGCCCACGCTAGCTGGAGGGTGTTGGGAGTTGTAGTTCAAAACCTCTGAAGGGCACCAGGGTGGCGAAGCCTGCAGCAGACGTTCATCTTCTCTCGAGAGTGTGAGATGATTGCTGGCCCCTTCTGCTTTCGGTCTTAGTTCTTGCTAAAATATTTGCATGGTGATGATGGTGGGGATTCTGTCTGTGTGGGGACAGCTGGCAGGATTTGGAGAATGGCACGATTTGTGTGCTTTCGGTGACCATGTATGTGGGGGGGGTGTTGTTACCACATCTAGCCTTGGTTGTATCATTCCACTACTACTTGACTAAGGCCTGACTTACAGTTTTGTTTTGTTATTTGCTAGAGCCTCTGTTGTTTACTAAGGTGTGTTTAACCCTGACTGTCTATGAATGCATGCTCCAGGTTCTCCTGACAACAAAGGCAGCACTTCAGATCAGGGGTAGGGCCTGAGGGCCACATTCCCTTCTGGGCAACATTCCAGGAGCCACGTGCCAGTGGTGGGCGGGGCCAGAGGGAAAAGTGGGCAGAGCAACAATTGTGCACTTTTTACAGTTGGTTCATTTCTGCACACACAAATACATCCTCCATCCAGGTAAGCGAGGGGCATTATCAGAGTGCAAGGACACTGCCCAGCCAGGCAGAAACACTTGGGGTGTGAAATCAGTGAGGGGTGTAGCCTGGGGAGAGTCCTGAGAGCCAGATAGAGAGGGCCGGAGAGCCTTATTTGGCCCCAGGCTTGAGGTTCTCTACCACTTCTTTAGATTCAGTGGCACGCCTATCCTTCTAAACTAGGGAGAAGAGGACCTGGGGTTCTCCAGCTGCTGCTGCTGTCCAGCTGTCATCGGCCTCAGCCAGTGGTCAGGATGGGAGTTGTAGCAGCAGCATCCAGAGGGCACAAACAACGAAAGGATAATCTAGGCTCTGGTAATTGCAGAGAGACTTGTTCTTCAATTTTGAAAAGGAAAGACTACGCTGTTAGTCCGCTGTGGTACAGAATATACCTTTTTGGTGACTTATCCATGAGTACCCAATGCACAAAATGTTATTTATTTAAATACATAACTACTGCCCTTCATCAAAACTGATTCCAAGATGGCTTGCAGCTGTAAGGTAAGCAAGAGATCCAGCACTAAAACCATTTTTTTTAAATCACAACAACCCTGTGAGGGAGATCACATCCGCTTCATGCACGACTGAGCAGGAATTTGAACCTGGATCTCCTTCGCCAGCACCAATCTGTTATTCTAGTCCTAGGATTTTTGGGGTGTGTGTGTGACAGAGAGTCTGTTGAATGTATCCTCAGCAAGGGATCCCCTTAAAACTGCATGAGGCAATTTGTGCAAACCAAGAATTGTCTCTCGCTGTTGACATCCCTTCTTGTCAGGGCTCTTTGAAAAGCGGGAACGCCAGCAGCGCTGTAGCAGCGTCCCCCCTTTCTTCTCCAGCTTCCTGGTTTTTAATTGTCAGATGCTTCCTGGATATAGGTTGGTGGCTTCTCTTTTTGACCTGTGCTCAGAGAAGCCACTTTGCCTAGGAAACGGTTCCTTGGCTCTTCCTCCTCCCACCAGCTGTAGAGACTTCCCTGAAGACTGAGAGAAGAAGTAAGAGCAGCTTTTGCAAGGGACCCTTTAAGTTTGCTTAAAGAGTCCCGCCTGCAGGAGGCTTGCGGTTTGAGCATGTACTTGGTTCATTTCCTCAACAGAGGGATGTGTTTTTGTTTTGTTTAAAGTGCTCGTCCTTTGCCCTGTACATTTAAATAGGCTTAGGCCATCTAAACCTTTTCCAAAGACATACCCATCAGATATGATCAGGGCTGATTTGATTTAAGTCAAATTGATTTAAATCATTAAAATTAAGTCCTTCAGAGAAGTGATTTAAATTACTTCTCTGAAGGACTTAATTGTAATGATTTAAACCGCTAGTGAGGAAGATTCTATTTAATCATCATTTTCCAGTAGAAGTAAATTATTATTTAATATAACCTTAATACAAATTCAGAGAAGTAGATTTCATTAGAAGGTAGGCACACACTAAGCAATTGTTCTGAATTGTTTTCAGATTAATTTTCATCTCCCAAAAATGGGATAATAATTTGGTTGTTTTAGTACCAAATCAGAATGAACTGGTGAAGTCATTCAGGAGATGAACCAGCTCCAACTGTTCAGTTAAGATGTTCAAATGACAGGAGGAGGGCTAATGTGGTCCCTGTCTTCAAAAAGGGCAAAAAGGAGGAATCTGGGACCTACAGTCCAGTCAGCTTGACATCAATCCCTGGGAAAATTCTGGAGCAGATTATAAAGCAGTCTGTCTATAAGCACCTTGAAAACAATGCAGTGATTAATAGAAGCCTTTAGCAAGAATAAATCCTGCCAGACTAAAATCTCATTTTTTTAATTGGGTAACCTCCCTGGTAGACTGTGGGAATGCTGTGGACATAATATATCTCGACTTCAGCAAAGCTTTTGTCAAAGTGTTCCATGATATTCTGATTAGCTATCTATCTAAATGTGGGCTAGATTGAACAACTATCAGGTGGATCCACAGTTGGCTACAGAATCGTGAGAGTGCTTATCAATGGCTCCTTAAAGGGATAGAAAGTAATGAGTGGGGTACCGCAGGACTTGGTCCTGGGCCCAGTGCCCTGCAACATTTTTATTAATGACTTGGATGAGGAGCTGCGGGTAATGCTTATCAAATTTGCAGATGATACAAAATTGGGAGGGATAGCTAATACCCTGGAGGATAGAAACAAAATTCAATGTGATCTTGATAGGCTGGAGCATTGGGCTGAAAGCAACTGATTGAAATTTAACAGGGATAAGTGCAAAGTTCTGCACCTAGGACAAAGAAACCAAATGCATAGTTATAAGATGGGGGATACCTCGCTCAGCAATAATACATGCAAGAAGGATCTTGAAATTGTTGTTGATCACAAGCTGAATATGAGCCAACAGTACAATGTGGCTGCAAAAAAGGCAAATGCTGATTTAGGCTGCATTAACAGAGGTATAGTTTCCAAATTGTGTGAAGTGCCATTTCCCCTCTATTTGGCACTGGTTAGGCCTCATCTTAATAGCTGGTATAGCACAGTAGGGAGGAGAGCCTAGCTGGGAGTCCAGAGTCTGTGAGTTCAAATCCCCACTTGTGTCTCCTAGGTATCAAGGGCCAGCTAAAGATCACCCCCACAGTGAATGGCTCAGGGTTACATGCCTTGCCACCTGTGCAGCCATGGGTAAGCTGCATAGTCCCAAGGAGTCCAGTTGCCCCCCAGCTGGCAGTTGCGGACAAGGAAGGGTCTGGCTTGTGCAGCTGTGGCAAGCTGAGCAGGCCCTAGCCAGCTGGGGAGGACTAGCCTCAGAGGGAGGCCATGGTAAACCCCCTCTGAAAACCCTATTCATAGGGTTAGCCATAAGTCGGGATCAACTTAAAGGCAGTCCATTTCCATTTTTCAGGCCTCATCTTGAGTACTGCATCCAATTCTAGACATCACACTTTAAGAAGGATGCAGACAAACTGGAACAAGTTCAGAGTAGGACAACAAGGATAGTCGGGGGACTGGAAACAAAGCCCTATGGGGAGAGACTGAAGGAACTGGGCATGTTTAGCCTTGAGAAGAGAAGGCTGAAGGGAGGTACGATAGCACTCTTCAAGTACTTGAAAGGTTGTCACACAGAGAAGGACCAGGATCTCCTCTCAGTCATCCTAGAATGCAGGACATGGAATAGTGAGTTGAAGTTACAGGAAGCCAGATTTTCGCTGAAAATCAGGAAAAACTTCCTAACTGTTAGAGCAGTACGACAGTGGAACCAATGACCTAGGGAGGTGGCGGGCTTTCCAACACTGGAGGCGTTCAAGAGTCAGCTGGACAGGCGCCTCTTGGGTATGCTTTAATTTGGATTCCTGCATTGAGCAGGGGGTTGAACTCAATGTCCTTATGCCCCCTTCCAACTCTACAATTCTGTGATTGTAATCATGATATTTTTGTCATGATGTGCCAGAATCATCACCGCCGAACAAGGCTTTTAAATTGTACTACTAAGTTTGTTTATTCTTCTGGTTAGTTTTCTTCTTCAACAAACAACAACATTAACAAAATGCACATGGATTTTTGAATGGTTAAATATTTCAGCTTTTAGTTTAATGTAAAGTTCTTTAAAAAATAAAGTTTAGGCAATTTCAACGAAATCAACATGAGAAGCTTAAAATATTAGGTGGTACAGTTAACTCAGTCTTCTTCTTTATCATCTCTGCCTTCCTTGAAAAAGAAATACAAGCTTTCCTGCTTTTTCAGTTCCCAGCTTATTTCTCAGTTTAGAATGAATTAGTCAAAAGAAAGAAAAAATTCTGTCTACACCTGTAAAAGTAGCTACTGCTGTTAAGAGCTGGATTACCACTTCATTTGTCGTCTCCTTGTTCAGACCTACTCCATCTCCCCAAATTTTCTATTCATTGACTAAGAGAGGGGCAAGGCCAAGAGAGAGAGTGCATTTCATGTATACCACCTGCAGAATAGGACTAATCAGGTGATCTCCTGTTAACATATTCATAGTATATAATTAGCAGTTGTATAATTAGTATTCATGATATCTTTGACCTAGGCTCTTGTTTTACTAATTGTTTTAAGAAAATTTTGAAGTCTGATTTAAATTTTAAAAAATCCAATTTTTATCAACATTGGATATGAACCTCTTTGTCCTTGAGTGGGCTGGTGGATGAAGGAGAAAACAGAGCATCCAGGAGAAGAAATAACTTTTCAGCGGTGGCTGGTGGCTCCGTGTCAATGGGGCAGTGGAATCTGCTCTAGATTTTAGTCCGAACTTTCGAGAAGCTGTCCAAGGGGCTTGAAAGTTCAGAGTAAAACTTTGAGTGGATTCTACTGCCCCACTGACATGGAGCCATCAGCTGCCACTGCATTTTATCTATATGCAACATTATAATAAATTGCTCCAGTATTTTTGTTAAGGGTAGTATCCAACTAAGCTTTACTTGACAGTAGATCCATTGAAAATTAACAGACCTAACTCAGGCATGTTCATTAATTATTATGCAGTCAATGTACCTGGCACTTTATAGAGCCAGTCTGGTGAAGTGTCTGGGTTGAGATTGGGGAGGTCAGGGAATCAAATCCTTGTTTAACCACAAAGTTTATTGGACCTGTTGCTATCTGGGCCAGCTCTGCCACTTGGCAGAGTGAGGCAGGGAGATGAAGGGTTCACATCCCTACTCCAGGGAAGGCTGGTCCACCAACCTTACACTGCCCTTATCCAGCCCTCACCTGCCTACCTTCTTACTTATATCCATCCCAGGGAATGGCACTGTCTGTCATCTTGTTTCTCCTTAGCCTCCGTTATAGAGTGACGTGATTTTTCAGTATTGTGAAAGCAGTGTATTTTTAGTTACTTTATTTATTACTGAGTTCTTACTGCCGGGGAGGGAGGAAGAGGCATTTCTGAGACAGGAAGTACCATGTGCCAAAATATCTTGATCAGCCTTGGGTATGATGCGCCTTGACTTGGGAGGGCAGGGCAGCAAAATGTCTCAGTCTGGTCTATACTGCAGGTTTTTGCGACGGTAAAAGGGGGAAGAACTTTTCTGTTCTGCCCTGGTCTCCGTGGAGAAACATAGTTTGTAAAAGAGGAGACCCCCATCACAAAGAATTTGCAGTTCAATTATTGAGGACAACTGAAGGAGGGAGAGGAAAATAAAGGAATATGTCACATTTTATTTATGTATTTATTTATTAATTAAATTTATATCCTGCCCTTCCTCCCAGAAGGAGCCCAGCATGGCAAACAAAACATTAACAACACTCTAAAACATATTAAAAACAGACTTTAAAACACATTAAAACAAACAGATCTTTAAAAACATATTAAAAGAAAACTTTTTTTTTTACAAAAAGCTTTAAAAGTATCTTAAGAAACATAGGAAGCTACTTTATACCTGGTCAGACTGTTTGGCCATCTAGCCCAATATTGTCTACTGTAACACAGCAGCTGTCAAGGATCTCAGGCAGAAGTCTTTCCCATTTTAAAAAACATATTACACATATTTTGTATCACATATTACAACAAATACGCATATATACATACGTATACATACATATATACATATATGAAAAAGCAAAGACCTGTCAAGAGCAACATACAAAGCAAGGTCACTTCCATGTATTTTTCAGAGTTGGGGTCATAAGAGCCAAACCCAGGTACTAACTAAAAGGTGCTAACTGATAAATTCTGTCATCTCAACAAATAATTCCAGAGAGCTTGGTGGTTGCCTTGGAGTCTCTCCTCTTAGAACATAAGTGATGAAGTGTGTCTTTTGTCCAATTTGCTGACTTCTCCTGGCATGTCAGTTTCTCATCTATCACCAATGTCCAGCCTTTGTTGAACCATTTACCAGTTGAAAGTTCCCATCACCTGAGGTCTTAACTGGAGACAGCAGGGATTGCATCTGGGACCTTTAGCATGCAAAGCAGGTGTTCTGTTACTGAACAGTTAAGAGTGCTTTCAATTCATTTCAATTTGGGGTGCATGCTGGGAGGAGGGAGGAAATTTCAGAAGAGGTTTTGAGAAGGAATTGTTTCTTCACTTTTAGTACCTGCTAGTACAAGATCTTGGGGGGAATTCCGAAGTCCCATGCACAGAAGCTAGCAACTAGTGAGTTGGTAGTATGTTCCATTTGGTCAACCGTAGGCAGTGGGGGTGTTGTTTTTTTAACATTGGTACTGATAAAAAAAAGACCTGCTTCAGAGGCTTAATGGGTACAGTGCTGGGAAATGTGACATAATGGGAGACTATGCAATCAGTTCCTTATCTACCTCTGTTTCCACAGGAAAGAAGTTGCCAACTCTTCCCCTCCCTAGCAGATATTAACAGCTCATAACTTAAGTTTCTCCTACAGTTTCGCCTCATGGGCACACGCATACATCCTGCCACTTTGTTGTTCTCCAAATTCAATTTTTATTTTTTAAGGGGAGGAGAGAAAAGGAATGCTGTCTGCCATTTGCATACGGCACTGTGAATTGCATACTCATTTTGAGCTTTCCTTGTGGCCAAAGCAGGGATGGGGAACCTCACTCTCAGGGGACCCAGGCAGCTCTCTAGGCCTCTCTCTTTGGCCCTTGGAACTCTCTCCAAGCCACACCCCTCATTAGCCTTGTGTTGCATCCTTCTTGAGTAGCTAGTAGAAAGGGCGTAATTCAGTGGTAGAGCATCTGTCTTGCATGTAGAAGGTCCCAAGTTCAATCCCCAGCATCTCCAGGTAGTCAGTGTAGACAATACTGAGCTAGATGAACCAATGCTCTGATGCAGTATAAGGCAGATTCCTGTTTCCTATGTTCCTGTGGGTGTTTTGCCTTGCCAGGCTATGTCCTTGAATTCTAATAATGCTTCTTGCTTGCCTGAATGGAGGATAGAGAGGGAAGTGTGGATAAATCAGCATTTGTTGCGCCTGCCCTTGTCCACCACTGGCATATGCCTTATGGAAAATTGCCTAGGACAGAATGCAGCCCTAAGGCTGAAAAGGTTCTCCAGTTTTGGGTTAAAGGCATGTGCAGTTTTAACAGTTTTAACATGCATGTGTGTTGTATATAATGTGTGTGTTAGAGCCTCCTTACGTGAGAGACAGCAATAATAATAATAATCAATTGTTATTTATATAGCTCCATCCATGTGCATGGAGCTTTACAGTGTGCAAATCTCTGCCCCAAGGAGCTTGCAATGTGGAATTTGACATTGGAGAAACATCAGAGGAAGTAGGGCCAGGAGTAAGTGCAAAGCAAGAATATATTGCCGTACTTAGACTTAACATAAGAACATAAGAAGAGCCTGCTGGATCAGGCCAGTGGCCCATCTAGTCCAGCATTCTGTTCTCACAGTGGCCAACCAGGTGCCTGGGGGAAGCCCGCAAGCAGGTTATCGTTACTTGGTTATCGTTACAGGAGAAGTCGGAGCCTGAGTCGAAGATTTCACAGAAAATCTGGGTTTTGAGAAGGGATTTGAAGGAAGGGAGGTGTTACTAGGTAGATGTTCTGGGAGGCAGTTCCAGACATTCAGGACAGCAAGGGAGAAAGGGCAGAGTTGTCTTAAGGCAGGGATGGGGAACATGTTTGGCTCCACGGGCCAGAACATATCAGGATCTGCCTCACTGGCCAAATTTGATAGGTGGGCAAGGCCACCTACCTGACAATCTTATGGCGCCGTTAATGCCATCACATGATTGATGTTCCTTATACTGTGCTTTACATGTCTGCGATTGGGACTTAGAGGAGAAGGGGGGACTAGCAAAAGGCTTCAAGATGGCTCATGCACTCCTCTTTGAGCAAACGAGAGTTCAAGAGCTGTCTTAAAGCCATGTGCAAAAGCCTCTTTGAAGTAGCTTGCGTGTGTGAGCTGCTTCAAAGGATGCTTCTGCACAGGGCTTTAATCTCTGCTCAGCTAATGAGCAGGGATTAAATCCTGCTGCCTTGGCTGCACAATCAATTGCCCAGCCAATGCAAGATTAAACCCTGTCCTCCTGCCCATCAGCTGACATCACTAGTGACGGAATGGCATTGGGGAAATGGACACAGGCTAGCAGAGAGCTGACGGTCATGTGCAAATAGGTATCTTGGTAAAAGAGTGAAGAAAATAGAGTGAGATTGATATAAACCTACCTTGACTTCAGAAGTTAATGGCATTCACATGAAGACATAATAGACTTGCTAGAAACTCACCTGCCACCATGTGTGAAGCAGTCCCTCGTGCTCATAGTTTTGAAGCCGCATTTTGAGGTGTGATGGGAAGAGGTCAGCTAGGGTAAAACAACTGTGGCTCACACTCTGGAATAGAATCCCATGTGGATAGGGTCTTGTGACATTGAACTGTGAAGCTTTTGCCCATAGTCATGAGGACTAGAAACATTGTTTAAAATGTTGTGGGGAGGGTAGAAGTATTGTGGGGAGGCAGTGGGGGTGGGTGAATCTGTCAATTTTTTGTTACTCTCTGTTTCTTATTTTTCCAGTCTGAAGTTTAATTTTCCATATTTCTACTTCAGTTTGTGGATTTTTTTTAATCCACATGAAAATTCATCCGTGAATTTTTGAATTAATTTTACCATTTTCAAAGCAATTTCTCCTAATATAATGTATTTTTGTATGTTATTTTCACTAATATATTTTTATGCACACTTTACCTTGGCATATGCATTTTTGTATACATTATTTGGCTGGATAACTGCATTGCAAAATTCAGAAAAGTGCATATTTTGTAGGATGGCTGTATTTCGGTCTGTGCATTCTTTCTGAAAGTGGGAATTAGGTCAATTCACTTTTAAACATGAACCTAATCAAATTTCTCCCCCATTCCTAGAAAGAAGTGTCTCAGTGTGAGCCAGAGGAGAATGTCTACATAGAGTCATGTCTAGTTGGCTACTTCTTTAATTATTTGTCTACAATTCTTCAATAAACAGCATGTAAACCTGTTGGTCTTTACCAATAGCTGTGGATGTTGATGTCAAAAAACATCCAGACTCTGCAACCTAATACAACTATGCATGCAAAACTTGCTTGTGTATATATTTTAACCAGTGTTCAGTGTCTTTTGCTTTCAGGATTCAAACTGCATTTTTTACAAGGAAGGCAATGCAAAGAAAGATTCATTTTCTTTCATCCTTCCTCCTCCTCCTCCTCCTCCTTTTTCCACATCAATATGGACTAGAAACTTTACTGGTTCGGTAGATGTTATATTCTCTGCTGAGAAACATGGAATTCACAACCTTTTGCCTGTGCTGTACTTCTGATGCTTTGAAAGTACAGTGGCAATTTGGCTATGCCCACAATTTGATGTTCTTGCTTCATATACATGTATTTAGAAAATGTTGTTTCATAATCCATAGACTCTTAATTTTTTTGTTTTGCTTTGCAGGCAAAACACAACCCTACTTGGATAGAGAGAGACGCTGTGAACACAGCAGATAAGGTAAAAAATTGTGATGTCGCAGAACACCTGTTTGGGGGAGCTGCCTTGTTTTGCATTCTTACCTTTTATCACGAGAGATGGGTGGTTTATTTCTGTACAGGATTTGAGTTGAGTTAATGTAAACTGTCTCTTTCATTCTTTCCTTCTGAGGTCATACACTGTCTTTGTGCTTTTAACTCTGCCTGAACTGAAGCTTGGAAGCATGGAAATCTGTGGTGAGCAGGAAAGATAGGAAAGGGTTGTTATTAACTACTGCCCTTAAGCAAACAGTAGCTTATCTGCTCCTGAAGAAGCCCACCCGAGATCCTGCAGTTTACAATTTAACTAGCACCCAGTCGCAAATACCCCCTTTGGGGGCAAGGTGATGGAGCAGTTGTAAGACTTCCTGAAAGATACAGACTATCTGGTCCTGTTTCAGTCTGGTTTCAGGGGTGGTTTTGGGACCAAATCAGCCTTGGTCTCCCTGATGGATAACTTGTAGAGAGTGGGACGGGGAAATGCGTCTCTTCTGCCTCTTGATCTTTCTGCAGCTTTTAATACCACCGACCACATTATCTTCCTGGACCAGTTCTGTGGGATGGGTACTGGGGGCACTGTTTTACAGGGGTTCCATTCCTACTTGCGTGGCCACCTCCAGAGAACAGCATTGGGGATTGAGTCTCGGCCCCACGGCCAATGCTGTTTAGCATCTATAGGAAGCTACTGGGAGCAGCTGTTAGAATTTTTGGGGCAAGGTGTCATCAGTACGCTGGTGATACACAGCTCTATTTCTCTATAACATCTGAATCGGGAGAGGCTGGACATGGCCTGGAACGTTGTCTGGATATAGTTGTGGAATGGATGAAGGCTAATAAACTGAACTTGAACCCTGAGAAGGCGGAGGCGCTGTGGGCGAGTGGTTCCATCGTCCAGGAGATTGGCCATTTGCCTGTCCTGGATGAGGTTACTGTCGTTCAGAAAGAACAGGTGTGTAGTTTAGGAATGTCTTTGTCATTTGGAACTCAGGTAGCCTCAGTGGCTAGGAGTGCCTTTTACCAGCTATAGCTGGTGCACCCTCTGTGGCCATTCTTGGACGGGGATAGCCTAGCTGTGGCAATTCATGCATTGGCTGGGCACCAGGGTTCAAATCCCCACACAGCTATGAAGCTCACTGGATGACCTTGGGCCAGTCACTGCCTCTCAGCCTCAGAGGAAGGCAATGGTAAACCACCTCTGAATGCTGCTTACCATGAAAACCCTGTTCATAGGGTTGCCATAAGTCAGAATCGACTTGAAGGCAGTCCATTTCCAACCTCAATACTTGATTGTTGTAGTGTGCTCTATGTGGGGCTACCTTTGCGCCTGTCCCGAAAGCTCCAGCTGCTGCAAAATGCTACAGTGAGACTGTTGATGGGGACAGGCTGCCAGCACATAACTCTGGTGCTTAAAAGCTTGCACTGCCCTCCCATATATGTTACTGGGCCAGGTACAAGGTTCTTGTATTAATTTTTAAGTCCTTTCAGTTGGGTCCAGGATATTTTAAGGACTGCCTGATCCCTTGTATCACAGCCCAATCACCAAGATCTTTGGGGGACTCTCTGGTGGTGGCCCACTGTTGTTCAGATGCGTGGCTCGTAACAACTAAAGCTGTGCTTTTAGAGTAGTGGGCCTGAGCCTGTGAGATGAGACAGGCATCCTCCTTGTAATTGGGCATGCTGATTGGGGCGGATGGGTTCAACAACATTGGGAAGACCACAGGTTCCGTATCCCCAGCCCAGGCAAAAGCAAGGGTTAGGTGTCATACAGATTGCTAGGAAGCTTTTGCAAGAGTTCTTCAAGAGTAGAATATCCCATTCTGTCTTTGACTCTATGAGCATAGCAAAGGCAATCAAAGGCCCATTAGCTGTTAAGAGCATATATTAAGGTTTAAAAGCCAAAGCTAAGGATCAGTCTGAGACACAGGAGACCTGGGTTCATATCCGCACCTGGCCGTGAAGCTCGCTGGGTGATCTTGGGGCAGTCATCCTCTCTCAGCCTACCTCACAGGGTTGTTGTGTAAATGCAATGCCAGGAAGAACTATGGATGTCTCCCTAAGCACCTTCAAGGAAGGGAGGGGAATGATGTAAATAGTAATACTCTGCATGACTTAGGCTTTTACATTACAAGACCAAAAAGGCTAGCCTTTATTCATTTGTAGAATACTTCTACTTTCCCTAAGCCCTGGGAACAGGCCACTCTACATGTATAAACAACAAGATAAATATTGCTGGAGGGGAAAATAGGTTGGTTGTCCTGCTTAGAGTGAGGTCGCATCTGCACGATACATTTAAAGCACATGGCTTCGCCCCCAAAATCCTGGGAACTGTACTTTACCCCTCACAGAGCTACAATTCCCATCACCTTTAACAAACTACAGTTCCCAGGATTCTGTGGGAGAAGCCATGCGCTTGAAATGTACGGTGTGGATGTGACCTGGATGTCCACGATCGCATGCTGAAACGAGACAACAGGGAAGAGGTCACAGGCAGCTCCGTTGCACGCAGAGAAGGCCCCAGGTTCGGTCCTTAGCATCTCCAGTTCAGAAAAAGGGAAAAGAGGGTCAGTGAGCGAGTGATGGGGAAAGACTTTTCTCTTCCTGAGATCCTGGAGGGCTTCTGCCAGACAGAAGAGATCATATTGAGCTCAGTAGACAAATGTAAGGCTTCTGTAATGCAGGGATGGGGAACCTTTTTCAACCCAAAGGCCACACTCCCTTCTGGGCAGCCTTCCTGGGGGCCACATGCAAGTGATGGGTGGCTCCAGAGGCAAAAGTAGGGAAAGCAACAAATGTATTTTACTCCCTTTTTTCTGCAAACACTCGCACACTCCTTTCTATCCTCCATCCAAGAGGCATTATCAGACACATTCCATCCAGACAAAAACACACATACACCCCCTGTGGTTTTACAGGGCCTCACCAAAACTCTGGGCTAGGGCAACAATTCCCAGAGTTCTCTGGGAAGAGGGATTGATTGTTAAACCACTCTGGGAATTGTAGCTCAGTAAGGCAAATGGGTCTCCTAACCACTCTCAGCACCCTTAACAAACTAGAGTTCTCATATTGCTTTGGGGAAACCATGACTTTTACAGTGGTATGATAGCACCTAAGTGTGGATCTGACCTAGGTATAAGGAGTTTTGCTGTGATGCCCTCATCTTCCCCAAAGCGATTGATTTTTATTTAATATTTCACTTTTTAATCCCACCCTTCTAAGGCTCTCAGGAGGACATCTATGAGTCTGTCCTTTCCCATTTTATTCTCACAACAGCCCTGTGAGGTAGTTGAGGCTAAGAGATGAGTGATTGTCCTGTAGTCACCCACTGAGTTACATGGCTGGGTGGGTTTCAAACCCAGGTCTTTATTAATTAATTTACTTTATTATATTTGTTAAGTCGCTTTTCTCACCTAAGTAACCCAAAGTGACTTACATTAAAACCAAGTAAAAACAAATAGTCAATAAAACCTAAAAACTATACATTAACAACCTGTTAAAAATAAACATAATAAAATGTACAAAAACCACCCCACATCAAATACAAATAGAAATCCGAAGAACAGGTCTACTGGTTTCCACTTGATAATCAGTGAAGCCAATCAAGGCCCCTGCATACCATGCCAAATTCTGGCCTATGTATCAACCTTCACATTAAGGGCTAAAAGCCTGGGTAAAGAGGAAGGTCTGCATCTCAGTGACAGAGCATCTGCTTTGCATGTAGAAGATCGCAAGTGTACATTAGTCAAAACTGCAGACAAAAATGTGTTTAGTAGGAGAAATTCTCACTAAAATGCTGCAGAATTTTCATGAGGTTTTTTTTTTAATGGCAAATTGATGCAGAAATGTAGAGAACCAAATTTGAGATTGGAAAAATGAGAAACAGAGAACCGAAATGAACAGATCCTTCCATCCCTGCTGTACACATATATACGTTTGTAGATATATCCACACATAGACACACATGCACACACATCTCCTCATTTTTTCCTGGCTGGAATGTAGCCTACTGATAAAGATAAGAGTTGCATCCATTGTCCTGCCCATTTTTATCTCTGGCCCCACCCACCCCTGTCTTGCGGCCCCCGGAGGGTTGTCTGTGTGCAAACCCGGCCCTCAGGCCAAAAATGTTTCCCCATCCCTGCTGTAAGAGTTCAGAGGAGAGGCTTGGCTTTGAACGTAAAGTGAAACTGGGCCATGAAAGCTCAGCGGTGGTTTAAAGTGCACTAACCACATGTTTTGGTTCAGGGGAGAGCAGGAAGCGTTGTTTTTAACCTGCTTTCCTTCTGAAGGCGGTGCTGCTTCCCCGCTTCCGTTTAGCTCGGCTTTTGCCACCCGTGTTGGTGGCTGTTCCCCTGTAAGAAACAGAGCGTCCCCCAGCTGATGGTGTGGCTGTAGCCACCAGCCATGCTCCCATAAGGCAACCCTGGGGATCTTCTCTCTAGAGATGTGCCGCTCTCACCAGAGTGGGATGATGGAAGTGGCCAAGAAGCCCAGGCCTCCTCGCATCTTTGCCTTCCTTGCACTATGGCTACATGGGAAGCGCCGTGCTGAACCTTGCAGCTTGCCACCGCCTTCCACAGGCAACCTCAGCAACCCGGTCAGTACTTCTGCTTGGTCCGGCGGACAGTCTGCTCTAGCCGCACTTGTTTGCTTTGTAAGTTGTCGCGATGAGACAGCTTTATGGATGATGGCTTTCCCCCCAGCTTTTGGGCAGTTCTCCAAGGGCACTTGCAGCTGCATTGCAGATCTCTGGGATGTGCCCTGTTTTCTTATCATCTGGCTGGTCCGAAGGCTAAGTGATGCAGCCACCTTGCTGGAGATGAATAGGTCTGGGTTGGGTCAGTGCCTGGGATGGGAGGCTGTCTGGGAACTGTAGGTTCACTGCCCTGAGTTCCATTGCAGAAAGGAAGGGCGTAGGGATATAGCAAGCTGCCTTATACTGCGTCAGACTGTTGGCCCATGTAGCTCATTGTTGTCCACACTGACTGGCAGTGGATCTCTGGAATTTCAGACAGGGGTCTCTCCCAGTCTTACCTGGATATGCCAGGGACTGAATCCAGGACCTTCCGCAGGCAAACAGTTGCTCTACCACAGTAGTGTAGTGGCAAATCAGAAGTGCAGGGTCCCTTCATGTTAGTCACAGACACTCCCCTCCCCATGCCTTTTTTTTTTTTTTTTTTTGCTGCAGGGTTGAGAATGAGATCCTTGTTAATGCCTTCTCCCAGAACAATAGGCATCACTAGGAACCAATAAGCATGAAAAAGGAGAGTGTTAGCTACTGAGAAGAATCTTCTCAGCAGCTGGCTCACCTCCTTCCACTCTGATTGGCTCTAAAAGGACAAGGGAACATGTTACAAGACTCTTATTAGTGGCCAGCACACTCTCCTGTCATGCTGACTGGCTTATGGGATGCTGGAGACATAGGGACCCCGCTGGAACCCTGCTCCTGAAAAACTAAGGGGTCTTAGACCCCCTGAGACCCCAGACGACTACACCCCTGATCTGCCACTGAGCTTACAGCCCTTCATGACACACATAGAAAGAATGAATAAACCACGGGTGAAGAACCTGTGGTCCTCCAGATGTTGCTGGACTGCAGTTCCTGTTACCCGTGATATTGGCCATGCTTCTTGGGGCCGATGGGGGTCAGTGTCTGAGAACATCAGCAGAGTGCTAGGTTTGAGAAAACGGTACTTTTCTTGCACATGTTTTGCAAGCAGAAACGTCTGGCCAGAATACTGTGCAACAGTGATAAATGGCTTTTTTTTGTTTCCTCGAAGTTGGAATCTCTTTGTTCTATTGCGTTACCTCTGAGATGCTAGTGTGGCATGTGGTAGACTGGACCACACTGGTACAGAGGAAGTTTTGAGAGGCTGCCGAGGCTGCACTGGATCTGCTCTTTGTCACTTCCAGGCAGCAATAATATGTGCCTTTCTGACTGGGGAAGGGCTGTAATTCATTGGTAGAGAGCACATGCATGCTTTGCACAGAAAAGCCCCGTGGGTGTCCACAGGAATGTTTCTTTGCTGGGGTGGGGGCAAAGTAAATGTTCCTAATAAATAAATCACCAAACAAATTAGGAAAACTGGGCCTGCATATTTGGCCTCATATCTCAGTTTCCACAACAGTAGAAATTTACTTAAAAAAAAAAAGAAAGTTGGGAATCTGGGGATTAGAATTCATCTGGGGGGGCAACTGCCCACTCTTCTACCACCACTCCCAGTGGACACCCATACCCTGGCATCTCAATATAGGAGTGGGAAAGGCAACCAGGAAACCCTGAAGAGTTCTGGCCAGTCAGTGTAGAGTAGACAGTCCTGAGCTAAATGGGCCGGTGGTCTGGGTCTGCATAAAGTCGTTTCCGATATTCCTAAGATACAGGCCTCTTGGCTCCAGGGTTCATCATCTTCTTTTATTAATGCAGGAACAGTCACAGCAGAGACATTTAGCATAGGGCTGGAGAATCTGTGGCCCTCTCTATGTTTTTGGATAACAACTCCCATCACTGATGACCCTTGGCCATGTTGGCTGGGGTTGATGAGAGTTGGGTCCAGGAAAATGGGAGAGCCACAGATTTCCCACCCCTGAGGTGGTGGTGATAGTTGTTATTACATTTATATCCCACCTTTCCTCCAAGGAGCTCCGGGTGGCTACAGACATGGTTCTCCTCTTCCCGATGTTATCCTCGCAACAATCCTGTGAGGTAGGTTAAGCTTGAGATATAGTGACTGGCCCAAGGACACCCAGTAAGTTTCATGACTGAGTGGGGTTTCGAACCCTGGTCTACCAGGTCCTAGTCCAACACTCTCCAGCCTTTCCCAACCAGTGTGCCTCCAAATGTTGTTGGACCACAATTCCCATCTTTCCTGACCATTGGCAATGCTGGCTGATGCTGATGGGAGTTGTGGTCCAACAACATCTGGAGGCACACTGGTTGGGAAAGGCCGCTCTAACCACTACACCACACTGGTTCCCTTCTGCGTACAACCCATGTGCTCTACCATTGAGCCACAACAGTTCAGGCAAAACATCTGCCATGCCTTGGCCACAGGCAGAATTGCAACATCCCTCTGTGAATGTGACTTCTGAGTTTGCTTATTAAGACTTTTCTTCTCGGTTCTCTGATTCTGTAAAGGCACACTTCAGTCTCAAGACCGTGCCAGTTGCAAGCGTTGGCATTTCATCCGTCTCTCCCTGAAGCGAGCAGGAGACATTGTGGAAGGGGAGAAAAGGGGGGGCGAGGCTGCCAAGAGGCAGACAGACTCCTCCTTTCTACAGAACTGCTCGTATAGCTGAGCAGATGGTTCTGGGGATGGGGGGTTGCTGCTTTGACGTGCCAGCCATGCTGACTCTGTTTTGCAACAAACAAGGGTGTTTGCTGCAGGGTGGTGGGTAATTCGGGTGGCACAAACATTCACACTCCTTGTCACCCGCCAAAAAGCAATGGCAGTAGATGGCAAAACGTACCGTGAGGCTCAATATCATGGGAGGAGAAGGGGGGAGAGAGTGCGCATATGGTAACTGGAGGAAAACAGCAAATGTTTGCAAGCCACCAAGCTGCTGACTTGGAAGCGTTCCTGCTGACAGAAGCACGACACTGGGGGTGAAAGCTAGACTCTTGTGGCTCCTTTAGGCCAGAGATGAGGAACCTCAGGCCCGAAGACCAAATATGGCCCTTCAAACCTCTCTATCTGGCCCTCTGGACTCTCCCCAGGCTCCACCCCCTCCCCAGCCATGCCCCCTACTGGCAATGCTTTGCACCCTCCTTGAGTGCTTTTGCCTTGCTGGAACGTGTCCTTAGACTCTGATAATGCCCCTTGCTTACCTGGATTGAGGACTGCACATCTCTAACCTTGTGTTCAGTTTCTCTCTTCCCTTTTTCTTCAATCTGAGTTTTCCAGGGTTAGGGGGAGGAGGGATTATGGGGTCTCCAGAGTCAGTGTCAGCACTTGGCGTCTTGGGAAGCTGCTAAGGTCCAGCACCCTGGCAAGGGCCTTTCAAGCCCAGAGCCAGCCCTGGGTGTCTCTCAAGTTATCTGTCTATCCCTTCCCTCTCTCTCCCCAAGATTTGTTTAAGGGATCCACGTGTTTGGACAGATTTCCTTTGGTGCTAACAGTAAAGCTGTTCAAACATTGCCACTCCGAAACTTGTGCCCAAATCTGCTATCTGAAGCCAGGCCCTTCATTGTAACCTGTGACCCTTTTGTGGGTCCATGTAATGTATGATTTGACAGACCCTGCAGTGACCTGAGCCTGTTTATAGAACTTCGGATCTCTCAGAGCAGTCAGAGACTCAGACCCATGTGCCATCAAATCACACCTTGCAGTTACCTGAATTTGCATAACCAGTCTGCATCTGGTTCCCCTGAACTGCAGGAAAATAAAGAGAAATGCTAAATACTACAGCCTTCCCCAACTTGGTGCCCCTCCAGATGTTGCAAGACTATAGCTACCATCATCCCTGTCCGCTGGCCATGCTAGTGGGGGCTGATGAGAGTTGGAGTCCAATAATACCTGAAAGCTGCTAAGCATGAACTCCTTTCAGAGACCATCACGCTTCGCTGTACCGCTGTTCACCAAAGGAGTGCATGCTACTGCCGCCGCCGCCAGTATGTTGTCCATGTAAATGTTTTCTACATATTATAAACATAACATGGCCTTGGCTTATCCCTTGATTATGTGTTTTGTATAGGGCTGTTCCTAAGAGCTCAAAGCACTTCATCTGCTTAGCACACTTGCTTAATGCAGGCAAATGCATCAAAGTGGGTCTTGTGCACAACCACCAGCATCTCGGTGGCTTCAGTTTATGTAATTGGCTGGAGTGCATATTTGTGCTTGGAATCGGTGGGGCACTTAAGTAACTTTAGGCTCTGGGTTTAATCGTTTTACCAGGAGGGTGGGGGTGCTTCTTTTGATGGTAATGTGTATTACGTCTCTTAACGTCATACTATGGAAAGTAGCAATGGGGGAGAAACATGATTCAGTCACATTTAAAGGTGAAGTCACACTTCCTGAAAACAGTATGCGAACCGAAACACAGTTGTCCTGTGAACTTCTCTGAATTTTGCAGTGCATCTCTCCAGCCAAGTAATGTGTTCAGAAATTGTATGTACAAGGTAAAGTGCATAACCGTGCACGCATTTGTGAAAATAACATACATAAATGCATTATAGTAGGGAAAACTGCACACAAAAATGTGTATATTGTGAGAAATTAGTACTAAAATGCTGTCAAATTTTCATGAGAACTTAAAAAAATTGCAAACTGATGTGGAGAACTGAACTTACAAATGGAAAAATGAAAAAAAAAGAAACCCGAATTGACAGATTTGCCCATCCCTACTGGTAAGCCAGTCCTGCTGCTTTAAAGGAGGCGCCCTGATGGTACCCCTGCTTGGAGCAGAACAAAAGCAGTTCCCAGGCAGGCTCGCCATGGGGGCATGGATCTTGCCCCCCTTGACTCTCATTCTGTTTGGTGACACCCAATGGTGGCTAGTGGCTCTATGACAGTGGGACAGCCACCATTGGTGGCACCAGGATGTAACAAGCTTCTGAGATTGTTGAGAGAATTAGACTGTTTTCTGCAAGCTTAAAACCACTGCAGCCTCTCTGCTTGCACTGTTGTTGTTTTAAAGCAGGAGGACAGACCATGTCTTCAGGTCTGTAGAATAAGCTAACCATTTGTTTTTTTTCCTCTACCTCTTCAATTTCAGAATGAAGGCTCTATCCAAGAATATACCATCACGTACCTTGTGAAAGAGGGGTCTGAGAAGGCCGATCCATCACAGTTCGAGCTTCTTAAAGTCCTGGGACAAGGTTCTTTTGGCAAAGTGAGTTCACCTTTTGGGGGTAGATTAGGATTGCCCGTTGCCAAGCTGATGGGCACATTTCCAATGTTGCCATGTCTCATAACTAGGACACTCAAGGGAACTCTAGCTCTGTACCCAAAAAACATGTGTGCTCTGAATAATGTGCACACTTCCTGTTGTTGTTGTTGTTGTCGTCGTCAGTCTGGATGCAGTATTTGCCTTTTTTGCAGGGAAGGTTGAAGTTTGGGTGGAGGCAGACACAAGGGCATGTGTGTATATACATCCTAGTTTTTTTTTAATGTACTGGAAGCTCTGACCAAGGCTTCTTACCTATTTTCCAAGAGGTCTCTAGGCGTTGTCTGTTCACCTGCAAATCTTTTGCCTTTATGAAGAGGTGTAGAAGCTTAGGATTTCTGGCTTCATCCAAGACCAGATCCTGTGAACGTGCAGAGTACTGGTAGGCCTATTTATAATAACAGAATAAATATGGTTTTGCCTGGGAGTAGTAGAGTCCCAGATTAGGCCTGCACGGTACACTCAAAAATGACACTTGTTTATGTCATTGTGGTGAGCCCCTTATTTAACCCTTTAAAATGGGTTTCTCCAACATGGTGCCCTCCAGATATTCTGGAACTCCCAACTCCCAGTTGTCAAGGATGTTGGGAGTTGTGGGAGGGCACCGGGTTGGGAAAGGCTGCTGTATAAGATCTTCAGCAAAATCTTGTGTGTGTGTGTTCTCAGAAGTAATTCCCATTCAGCTCAGTGGACTTACTCTGAGGTAAGTGTGTATAGCAGCCTTCCCCAACCCTAGTGCCTTCAACATTCTGGTTCCCATTATCACTGGCTATTGGCCGTGCTGGCTGGAGCTGATGGCAGTAGTGGCAAAAGGAGGAGAACAGACCTGCTGGGGGAGATATGCCACTCTACACATCTTTCCCCAAACCCCAAATTGTCTCCAGCCATGGAGGATGAGATAAACTGAGGGCAAAGTGCTTTTCCTCAGATTTGGAGCCCTTGAAGGCCTTTATACAGGAGCGGGAAACTGGATCTGGTTGATGGGTAGATCCTTACCTCCCTCACCCTCTGTGGGTTGTGTTTGTTGGACTTACATATATAAGAACGTAATTGTGATTAACCAAGCAGAGGTTTTTATTATATTAACAAAACGTGTCAGCTTCCGCCTTCATCAGCTGCTAACATACAATATATATATATATATATATATATATATATTCCATCTATAGAAACCTACAAAGAACAGAATTTAAAACATAAAATTATGAGCATAAATAAAAGTTCCAGAGACTAATAGGGACAGCAAAAATCACACAAGAATTACTCTTTACAAAGTACAGTTGAAAGATAACAAGCTCACTATTATCTTTAATGTTACTACACCTAAAACAAGCAGCTGTGAGTTCTGCAAAGCAGTGTAATGAGATGGCAGCATTTGTTTTGTGTTAAGATGTGAGCAGCCTCATCCAGTGTTAGAGGTCGAAATCATAGCAGAAATAAATTCTTGGTCTGAAAACATTAGGGCATAGTTGCAACTTGCCCTCTCCCCACTTCAAAATTTTAAGAAGCTCCTTTTATTGAAATTCTAGTGAGTGTGACTCTGTCTTCCCCCCCCCGCCTGATCTTTCTCTGCACAGGTTTTCCTTGTAAGAAAAATCACCCCACCAGACGACAGCCACCTTTATGCCATGAAGGTCCTGAAGAAAGCAACTCTGAAAGGTAAAGAGCCCCCTGCATACTAGGAACTTGAATGAACTGGGAAGCTGTGGCACGGGGGATGCATTTCAAGCATGCATTCTCATTGACATAATTATCATCCCGTTCAGTTGCCCCCTGATTGTTGGCTTGATGTGACACCTAATCCAGGGCTGTTGACTCCCTTGGGGTTGAATGTCATTCTTCAAAACTGGTGTCCGGTGCATTTAAAAAAAATTTTTTAAGTTGTCTTGTGTCTGAATCAGGCCTTCTGTGTTGACAGTGCGCGATCGTGTAAGGACAAAAATGGAAAGAGACATCCTAGTAGAAGTCAATCACCCATTCATTGTGAAACTGCACTACGGTGAGTGCAAAACTTTAACTTTCTTGGGTCTTGTGGTGATCAAGATTTCAGTCAGGCAACCTCTTTTAATCTGCTGTGAAAGCTTTTGCTGGGAAGTAGTCTGGACATATGAGAAATAACTGCTCAAAAACTCAATTTTTATTTAAATATTGTAGGCATACAGTCATGGATTCTGCAGGTAGGCATGAGCTGGCCATACTCAGGGAACTTTTCAGTACAAATTCCAAACATGATCCTAAAACTGAGGGCAGAGCTTTATATCGCAGCAGACTCGGGGCTGCTACTTGAAATGGCAGCCCTGTATCAAATTATTCCTCCTCTCTCTTTGTGATGTACTATTAAACTTATCCATGTCTTCATAGCATGATGCTGTGCCCTGTTTTGCTATGCCAGCAGTAGCCAATGAAGTAGAGCAGGGGGTGGGGGAATGGATATTGCCATGATATTGGGACATGGGGTTAATTCTACAGTACATCACGAAGGGGGGGGGAGAATTTAACACAAGGCTGCCATTTTTTTTGGTGGCAACTGCATATTCATAGCTACATCCTGATGAAAGTACAGCCAGCCGGTGTGGTATAGTGGTTAGAGTGTTAGTCTAGGATTGGGAAGACCCAGGTTCAAATCCCCACTCAGTCAGGAAATTCCATGTCTGACCTTGGGACATGCCGACTATTGCTCAGCCTAGCCTTGCAGCCAAGGGTTGTTGTGAGGCTAAAAGATGAGAGAGTCATGTATGCCATCTTGAGTTACTTTAGAGGAAAGATGAGACATAAATGTAATATATCTCAGCTCATGGCTAAGGAGGTGTGTGTGTTTATTGGACCAGCATGGCACTGATTTCCTGTTAAATGTGGGTAACTAAAAAGCCAGCCTCAGGAACACATGCACAATCTGTGTCTGTGTGTGTGGTTCTACCCCTTCTTGGACCAAATTTCTCCCCCCATACCATTAAACAATTTAAGTTGGCACTGATTCTACCTAAGATTCCCCTTAACTCAGGATCTCAACCCCATTTTGAAATCAGTTTAAATGATTCATGTGGAATGCTTACTTTCAAGGGGGCAGAACCAGAGCAACAGCAGCCTTCCCCAGTCCAGTGCCCTCTAGATGTTTTGGACTACAACTCCCATCAGCACCATCCAACAGTGGGCTGCCCTAGTGTATGCCTAATGCTCCTTTGAACACTTGGATATCACTCAAGAGTGTCTGGCCAGGCCCTCCTCCTGCCAATGGCAGGCTCTGAGAACAATTTTTTTTTCTGTTCCGTGTTTCATATCTCAGCTTTTCAAACTGAAGGGAAGCTCTACCTCATCCTCGACTTCCTCAGAGGAGGAGACCTCTTCATGCGCCTTTCCAAAGAGGTGAGTGCATGTGTGCTAGGGATGGGGTCCGTTGGCTGGTGCCATTTGAAAGCATTCTGTTGACCTAACAGGCCGGTATCAATTCAAGTTAGTTTTTTGTCCACTAGCTGCTGCTTTTGCAGATCCACTTTTTCCCCTCGTAAAAAATGGATGTTAATATATTTAAAGGAAATATCTACGATTTAAAAGAAAATACTGATATTTCAAAAGGAAATATTGATAAATGAAAGGAAATATTGATAACATTTTTGTTCTTAATATTTGTATTTTAGAGGTGGATTTTTTAAATGAGAAATTCATTTTTGAAAATAGCCATGGAAAATCACTACATAAATATCTGATTCACAGCAACAGAGAATAAGCAAATTAATGGAAAATTCGGTACCAACTCCAATTTGGGCTGAATTCTAGCACATCCTTAGTATGTGCGTGTGCTGTGACTCATGAGCGGTTTGGTTATTTCAGGATGGATCCTGGGGAGGGGGAAGGAACTAAAACTTTGCAATACGGGTATTGTGCAGCGGCCTTAGGATTCTGTTCGCTAGTACCGCTTACCTTCTGAACAGAGTCCGGGTGGGGGCGTGGTTTGAGTGTTGGATTAGGACTGGGGAGAGCCTGGTTGTAATCCCCACTGAGGCATGAAGTGCACTGGATGTCTCTGGCTAATAACTGTGTCTCACCCTAGCCTACCTCACAGGGTGGTTGTGCAGCTAAAATAGGGGTAGCCAAACAGCCACTTTGAGCTCCTTGAGGGAAAGATGGGACATACATACATAATAGAAATGGTCTCTTTTTGAAGCATTTGAAGTCTTGGCAGTGAGCAAATATTAGCACCCTCTAGAAAGCCACATACATTCCTCCATAATGGGGAGGGTATGCTGTGAGTATCTGCCCCCTGGTATCTGTTCAAACATCTGCAGGGAGGGAGCCTTTGGGCACAGAGCTATATGCACAAAGATAGTCATCCCTGCAGACGTTTGCACTGCGTACGTAGGCATCAAGGGAGGAGTGACTAAGCCTGCAGCCCAGTCCCTCTTCTGGTGTAGCTCAGTACAGGAGCAATAATGCCTGAATGGGGCTCCCATTTGGCAATGAGCAAGTGTAAAATTCCATCTTTGCAAATGCGAAGTCTCCACAGCTGTCACTGATACACCTTGCCCATCTATACAATGGGGATAATGCTGACTCAAGTGGATCGGTCATATCTTCTCTTGGCAATGTAACATACTGGAGAAGTATAATTGAGGCCATATGTATCCCACAGCTCTGGAATGGCAAGGCATAGACTTCAGCTATCCTAATCTTGCTTTTCATAAGAAAAAGGGGAAGTTTTTAACTCTCAAGGTGGCAAAATCTGAGGCTGAAAAATGCAGGGCTGGCTGAAGACATTTTGCTGCCCCCAGGCAACTTACCCATGATGAGAGATCCAGAATCCCTGGTAGATGATGTTGAGCTGAACTTTCAGATAGCGTACTACTTCATTAGTGTCTTTAAACACAGCTCTGCTCTTAGCAAATGCTTGGGTTGCCTGTCAAGTCAATCCAGTGCTATGAAAACATGTGGGCAATGTTGGTGAAATCTCCCCAAAGCCTCGCAAAGGATGATAAAGTGGTTAGGAGCAGGGCTTAAGTGTTATTCACTTATTCCTTGTTCTTCTGTGAGTAGCAGGAGCAGAATCAATGTTTGCAAAATAAAGGAAATATATCCACTCTGAGGGCAGAATTGCCCAAAAGTGGCCTCTGCATTTCAGAACTATAGTTACTTTTATTTTATTCATTGGTTTGATTCCATTTATGAATTGCTTCCCATAAAATACCACGAAGCTATTTCACAGCATCAACAGTAAAAGCAATTAAAAGCTATTGCATGTATAAAAGTAACTCCATATATAGAATCATAGAATAGTAGAGTTGGAAGGGGCCAATAAGACCATCAAGTCCAACCCCCTGTTCAATGCAGGAATCCAAATCAAAGCATTCCCGACAGATGGGTGTCCAGCTGCCTCTTGAATGCCTCCAGTGTTGGAGAGCCCGCTACCTCTCTAGGTAATTGGTTCCATTGTCGTATGGCTCTAACAGTTAGAAAGTTTTTCCTGATGTCCTGTTGAAATCTGGCTTCCTGCAACTTTAGCCCATTATTCCGTGTCCTGCACTCTGGGACGATTGAGAAGAGATCGAGATATATATTAACAACTAAAAACAATTTCCTGTTAAAAGACATTTTCACATCCAATTCAAATACAGACTGGGATAAAAATATGCGCTTAAAAGGCTCCTTGAAAAAGGTGGGTCTTCATTGGGCTCTGAAAAGACAATAGAGATGGTGCCTGTCTGATATGTAATGAGAGGGAGTTGCAAAGGGCAGGTGCCGCCATGCTAAAAGCAGGGTTCCTGTATTGCAGGGGTTTCCGAACTGTATTCCCTGAGCTTCATTTAGGTGGCCCATGGAACATCTTTGGATTTCTTGTTGAAGATGGGAGATGGCACACCCGTCTCATTAAATATAAATATTTGATGTTTATTTTTAATGTATTTTTATTGCATCTTTTATTTCTTATATTGTATCTTACTGTATTACTATTTGAGCTCTATGGAATTACAATTCCTACAACAGGCAGAAAAATCATTAAGTGGTCCGCCAAGACCCTCAGCAATTTTCTAGTGGTCTGGTGGGGGGGGGACGGGACTGGTGTCATATTGTACTGAACAGACCTCCTGATGAGCGTCATGATCAGTTGGATATATAATGGATGAGATCTTCTTTCTTTCTTTCTTTCTTTCTTTCTTTCTTTCTTTCTTTCTTTCTTTCTTTCTTTCTTTCTTTCTTTCTTTCTTTCTTTCTTTCTTTCTTTAAAATATTTCCATCTTGCCCTTCTACCCTATAATAGGGCACTCAGGTCAGCTTACAAAAATAAAATCAAACATGTACATAATAAAATTGTAAACAGTAAAATCACAAAAAAATTAAAATACATAAAATACAATTATATATATACACACACACACACACACACATACTTCCAACATTACAGCAACACTATATATATGGTTTCCCCCAAACCATACCCACCTGTGCCACACATGATGTCAGGTGTGAAGCAACTAGAGATGTGACTAGACCAACTGTGCAACCGAGTTCTCTGTGGGGAAGTCGATCACCCAGCTGATGCCTGCAGAAATCAGCTTGAAGTTAGCAACTGATAGGCAGTGACTTTGAGCCTGCTGATCAGCAGGTGATCGGTTTGGATTCTAAACTCTTAATCCCACCTAATCCATCAGGAAATAGGATTATTTTCCCCTGGTCCTTACCTCTGTAGTATCTCTCCACTCCGAGGGACTATAGAGAGAAGGGCAAGGGGAAGGTAATCCTGTTTCCAGACAGATTAGGCAGCATCAATATATGCAGTCACTTTTTAAAAACCTGTAGGATGAGGAATGCAAGACTCTGTAGCATCTGGAAGTAGCAAGGAGGGGGGGAAGAGGAGAGATAATGGCTTTGACAATATTGTACCAGCTTAATTTGTTCCCTAGTATTTCTAAATGTTTTCAGAGCTTATTTGGCAGTGGCTGTGTATGTTCTTTCCTCTGCACTAAATCTGGCCCAAAGCTTTGAATTCCAAAAGCCAGTTTCTTGAAGAGAATGGATGCTAAATTTTGGCATTTGAGGCTTTTGGACAGAGACAAGAAGACAGCACTTTTTTTTTGTCAAACAGAGCAAAAAAAACTACTGCAAAACAAAGACATACTCTCTCCTGTTGTGCCATAGCTGCTTGAGCAAAGTGATTGGCTACCTTGGAGTAGGAGAGGGTAGGCTGGCAGGAAATGTGGGGAAGAAGAGGCCCTCATGGGGTAACAGGAAACTGCTCTGAGAACAAGGAAGCATGTGACATTAGTAGGACAACTCCTAAGAGATCTTCAAACAAAGATTTCAAATCTCTGTGTGTGTTTCCCCCTCCTCCCCTCCGACTGCTGCTTAGCAACTTCTAAATGTGCTTTGAAAATTGATGCATTTTCTTGAATGTGCTTGTGGAATTGAGATAAGGAAGTATATTTTTAATAAAGTGGAAAAGGAATGGGGAAGGATCCTTGAGAGAGCTTTGTGCACTCCAAGACTGACACCGAGAGAGACTCCTGAGGCATGAGACAAAAGTTCTGCAAAAATGGAACCCTGATTCTGCTTCAAGAATAAATTATGCAGATTCCTTATCTGTCAGTCCAGATTCATTCTTCTGCTTCTAAGATCCTGACATTTTCTCCATACACCCACCCAAAAAAGAACAAAAAAATAGGGATGATTTGGTATGATCATTTCTTTAAAACCTGGCTCACCCTCCTGAGGTTTACCCAGACATCTGTGCATTTTCTAGCACTTTCTCTGCATGGGTAATGAGGTCTAGAAACTTACATTTCTTTCCTTTTTTCTTTTCGAAATGGCAATGCAGAATTTGGTATGGAATATCAAAAATACTTGCTTGGCCAACAATCTTAACAGACACATGGGAGTACACACAGACCTCTGCCAATACTTTCTACATTGCATGACCCCTATTTCTCTGTCCCTCCCAGGTAATGTTCACCGAGGAAGATGTGAAATTCTACCTTGCAGAGCTGGCCCTTGGCCTTGGTCACTTGCATCGTCTGGGAATCGTATACAGGGACCTTAAACCAGAGAAGTATGCAGATCCCAAAAGTTTCAAGCTCATTTTACGGGTTTCGGTGGGGAGAGCTGAAATGCATACTGGCAAGTCGAACAATAACTTGGGCACACTCACTATGTGTCCATTTTCCCCAGTTCAGCAAGGCTTGGTGCTGAGAGCTGGAGGCTCCCTGCCCCTTCCTGACTGTCAGCCAGGCCCTGATCCAGGCAGGTGTTACATGTGCTTCTCCTCTTCCCAAATATGCAGTAAGACAGGCATTTTGCTGGCAACCCTGAAGCTCCTACTTAACTCAACATCATCTTTGCTCCTGAAGGTGATGGGTCAAGTCTGAGAGCTGGCCAGGCCCCCAGGGAACTGGTGTGGAGACTTCTGGTCCTGGGGTGGGGATATCTGGATCCAGCAACTCCTCAGGAGAGATCTTCTGGGGACCATCTCAAGGAGACCCCAAATTCTAGGTTAGGGCAGAGATGAACTCACACACACACCTGGCTGCCTGGGCCACCAAACACTCCTAAGCAGAACATGGTTCTGCCAGGGGCACTTTAAGGACAGAGGGACAACTGAATGTAATGTCACGTGCTACATCCTCCTCCTGTGGCCTTGTTCCCTGTCGCAACTTGCCATAGAGAATCAGCGTGGTGTAGTGGTTAGAGTGTCAGGCCGGGACCTGGAAGATCAGGGTTCCAATCCCCACTCAGCCATAAAGCTCATTGGATGACCTTAGGCCAGTTGCTGCCTCTCAGCCTCACCTACCTCATAGGGTTGTTTGGGGGATTAAATGAGGAAGGGAAGAACTGTGTGTGTACGCCACTTTGAGCTCCTTCAAGGAAAAGTTGGATATAAATTTTTTTTTTAGCCTGACTTGTGAACATACAAGTGAAGTGGTGCTCAGTTCTGTAAGAGCTTCAAAGGATTAGGCAGCCTGGTTCCTCCGTAGAAACAACAGTCGCTAATGCACCATATGGGAGATGGAGGTAGCCTGTAACATCACACCCTTGTGTGCCCCACTTTTCCCCTGTAAAGATCCCTAACTTAGATCACAGTTGCTGGTGACCTCTCTTGCTTGACATCCTGGCAGTTACATCTCCATCACGGCTTCCTTCTTCCAAGCATATGCCAAGCTTCTTTATGCCGAATCAGACCATAATGCAGAATTGTCTACTCTGATTGGCAGCAGATCTCGGGCAAAGAGGTCTTCTCCTTCACCTGCTACCTGACCATTTAACTGGGGCTGAAGCTGGTATGTCCAGTTAAATTTGCTCTCCTGCTGAGCTATCCACACCCCTCCCCAAGGGACTTTGAGAATGGATTAAGATCAGACAAATGGAAGTTATGCATCTCGGTCTCCAGGAAGGCAGTTGAGTTGTGTTTTGCAAGCTGCAGTTTGGCTGCCATGTGTTCTGTTGATACCTATTCTGGCTATTTCATCACCTTATCTTTTTTTCCTCTTAGCATCCTCCTGGATGATGAAGGTCATATCAAGCTCACAGGTACGGCCCCTCCTAACTGGTTGGTTGGTTCCTGAACTTAATGAAAGCCTGCTTCTCTCTGCCTTGTCAAGCAAACAGTTGGTTGGTTTTACTTTTCTCTTCATTCCCCATCCCCACCTCACCCCTGCCCCCAAACTCCTTGCCCCTTTTGCAGACTTTGGTTTGAGCAAAGAAGCCATTGACCACGAGAAGAAGGCCTACTCTTTCTGTGGGACAGTGGAGTACATGGCACCAGAAGTCGTGAATCGCCAAGGCCACACCCAGAGTGCTGACTGGTGGTCGTATGGTGTATTAATGGTAGAGTTTGTGTTGTTGTTAATAATTTTTATTTATTGTTTTAAGTATAACAAAACAAACAGGACAGTGGGGTACAGCACCAGGAAATTAAAAATATATTAACATCATATTGAAAATTGACAAAAGTATATCAAATACACAATTTTTTCTGCACCTGGATACAAAGAGTATAGTGCCAAAAAGAGTTAGTCACCTTTACAAAATCCATCAATTGCGGGAAAACCTTGGGAATGTTGACATTGCTGAATGCCTTGTTAGTATAAGAAATAAAACTCCTAATGGTAGAGCTTATTGTTGGCTGGTTGGTTTTGTACCCCTTTTCAGCCCGGAAGCTCTCATGGCAGCTAAAATAGCCTTCTCCAGCCTGGTGTTCTCGAGATGTTTTTGGGCTAGAACTCCCATTGAGATCTAGCCAGTATCACCAATGGCCAGGGATGACAAGAGTTGTTGTCCAACACCTGGAGGACACCAGTTTGGGGAAGACTGCTCTTAGGTGCCTAATAAACAAGTCAGAATTGGCCACTAGTTGGAGGACTAGTTGTTGAGTTAGTAAGGCAGGCTGGTGAAGGCCAGCTGAGTTGGGTGAGGCAGTGCTAATGGAACAGTCTCCGCTGACTCTAAGGCTGTGTGCACACAGAAGGGCCAGAACTCAGCGGCAGAGCATTTGCTTTGCACGCAGAAGGTCCCAGGTTTAATCCTCAGCATCTCCAGGTAGGGCTGGGAGAGATGCCTGCCTGAAATCCTGGAGAGCTGCTGCCCGTCAGTGTAAACAGTACTAGATGGACCAATGGGTCTGATGCTGTACAAGGCAGCTTCCTCTGTGCACACTTGCAGTTCTGCTGGCTCTAGCATGTCTCCACCTCTGTTTTGTGGGTGTGGGTGCACATGAGGCTAGCCACGCTCCGCCCCTTTCTTCTCCAAAACCTCAGAATTTTGTGTTTTGGTGTATTTGTCCTCCAAGCCAACTTCACTCCGACTTGAAAGCTGTTAGATCAATAAAACATTGTGTCTCCAAGGTGTGGACAATGGGAGTGCTTTGCTGGGCATAGTCCTAAATCTCTGACATCAGCAGGGGTTGGGTTCAGGCAGGAAGAGACGGTACAGATGGCAGCGTTCAGAAACGGGAATCCTTAGAGAGGTTCCTGGGAACAGTTAGGTTTAATGGAAGTCCAAGGCTTTGTTAACCCAATGATGCTATTGATTGCATTTGCACTCATCTTGCAGTGTAGGAAATCGGGGAGCCCACGCAATGGCCAAAAGCTGCTTTGCAGGAATCTTCCAGCACACCAGAAGCAGCTTGTTTACTGTTTCTTCTTGATGGCAATGTGCAGAGATGGCAGTTCCCAGAGAGGCTCCTGTAGGCTGGGTGCAGTTAGGTGTAGT
This sequence comes from Rhineura floridana, assembly GCF_030035675.1. Classification (NCBI taxonomy): domain Eukaryota; kingdom Metazoa; phylum Chordata; class Lepidosauria; order Squamata; family Rhineuridae; genus Rhineura; species Rhineura floridana. The sequence continues at coordinate 16,152,351 of NC_084494.1, forward strand.
GAAAGTGGCGAAGGCAAGTGGAGCTTCTGGAATCCAGCAAGTGCTGTAAACACAAAAGGGAAAAAGGGACGGTGACGATTTCCAGGGGTGGAGTTGTGTGTGTGTACTGCCTTCAAGTCGATTCCGACTTATGGCGACCCTATGAATTAGGGTTTTCATGAGGCTGAGAGGCAGTGACTGGCCCAAAGTCACCCAGTGAGCTTCATGGCTATGTGGGGATTTGAACCCTGGTCTCCCAGGTCATAGTCCAACACCTTAACCACTACACCACACTGGCTCTCGGGGTGGAGTTGGAGGAGATGAAAGCTTCGCCTGTCGGGAAAGCGGAGGAGTGGGGGAACTGGGGACAGACACAGGCTCTTGGAAATGCATCTAAATGAAGTGATGTGTACCAGGATTTGCAAAATTGAATTGAAGCACAGCGAGAAAAAGCAGCCTCACTGTATTTTAAGTTCTTACCTGCCCTCCTCCTGGTTCTTTTGGAGTCTTCTGCCACTTCTGGGTCAGCTGTTGTCCCAATTGTGTTGTCATTGCTCCCAGCCGCCCGGTAAACCATGGAAGCAAACACAAGCTCTAGCCAGATGCAGGAGAGGCAATTAAGAGGTTATCCTGTTCACCGTCTAGGTCAGCTCCCCATTCCACAGTGAGGCCAGGCCATGAAAAGGAATGGCAGCCATGCCAGCCGGGAATGTCCTGTAACATCAGGAATCAGCAGGAGTCATTGGTCCCCAGGGTGAACCACCTTAATCAGTCCCCCACCTCTGTAGCCTTAAACCTCACTGACCATGACAAAGGACTGGCTTGCGTATGGTCCCCAAGACACATACCCTTAAGCCGGGCTTTCAACGGACCTTTGATTTTTAATGGTCTTTCAGGTGCTGCTATTGCGAAATTAGTTTTTATATGGGATGTCTTTCTTGGAGATGGAGGAGAATTTTGTTTCAGTCCGCATTTTTAAGTGAGCTGACCTCATTGGCTCCCCAAGATGTAATTACCCTTTGAATTTCACACATCTTCTCCAAATTTGGTGATGCAGTTTGTGGCTCAAACATACAAAAAAGCAAAAATACATACTTGGGCATAATATAGGTTTAGGAATGCATACATTGAGATTAAAATATGTGTTTAAATATTATTTTATAATACAATGTGTGTTTAAATGGCATTTTGATGCGAATTGTCATAGATTTCATTTGAGAATGGGACAGCATGGACTCTGTGAATGAACAGAGTCGAAGTTGGATAGACTGATCCAACCATCCCTAGTTTTTATGAAAGACTTTGACGACCTACAGATGCTTAGGACTACAACTCCCATCAGTCTCTGCCACCATGGAGTTTTAGTCCAAGACATCTGGAGGACACCACATTGGAGAAGTTTCCCTTATAGAATTATTCTGGGCCATGACTTGATTTTATGTGGCTGTTTCAAAGTTGTCTTGTTTTACTGAAAAAAAAATACTGTATTATATTTTATAATATTTTATGTAAGCTGCCTTGAAAGGGCTATGCCCTTTAAGGCAGCCTAAAAAAACAGTTTTAGAAATAAGGAGTTGGGAAAGGAATGGCCCACATCCAGATCACCATCCTTCTGCCCTGATGAGAATCCATTGTGTGACCTGCTGCATGTGTTGGACGCATGACCTTTTGGAACGACCTTGTAGTTGTCGATGCCCCCAATAAGGCAGCTCGGCATGGATGATGATGATGGTGACTTACTAGATTTATTAGTCACTTGATATCCAAAGATCCCCAAGCAACTTACACAGTGTTAAAACAAAAACAAATAAAGCACGCTATAAAAACATAAAAATAACAATAGCACCCACACAGCCACAGGAAAGTGTGGCAGAATATTAAAACAAAGCATCATCTCAATCTATCAAATGCTCGGGAGAAAAGGTACGTCTTTACTTGGCACTGAAAAGATGACAATGAAGGCCCCAGGGGTACCTTACTGGGGAGCTTATTCCACAGATGGGGAGCCACAACTGAAAAGGCCCTCTCCCTTGTCACCACCCTCCAAGCCTCCCTCAGAGGGGGGACCTGGAGAAGGGCCTCAGGAAGATCTAAGGGCCCGGGTAGGTTTATATCGGGAGAGGCATTCCAAAAGATATTGGGTTCCTAAGCCATAAAGAGCTTTATAGGTCAAAACCAGCACTTTGAATAGGGCTCAGAAGCATACAGGCAGCCAGTGCAGTTGGAACAGGATGTTGGGTCTACCAGGACAAACATCCTAAGGGCCCTCAGCACCACATCCAAGACTGCTTCCATCAGCTCAGGCAGGGGAGCTATTGGGCAACGTTTTGAAACTCAACTTTTGTCTGTGTGGAAGTGAGGGTAGGTGTTAATTGAAGAAGTGCTGCCACCTTGTGGCAATTAGATGTAAAAACTGCCCTAGTTCAGGAAAAAAACAGTGTAAACAACAAAAAGGGAGCCTTGTGGCAAAGATTTGTTTGGTATAAGCTGTCATGGAGGAGAGGATACTTTCAAATGCATCCATATACTCTGAGCCTGCAAGGACAAATACCTGCCAACTATTATGCAATGGTTTGATGATCTAAATACCCTTGCTGCATTCGAGCGTACTTTCTATAAACTTTGTCTGGATTCATAATTGGATGGCATATATTGATCTAGATGTGTGAACTAAAATATATGTGATGTTTAAATGTAAATGTGAGCTGGCGGGGTTTTGTTCTTTCCTTTTTTAAATTTTTATTTCTTTGTACCGTTTTCTTTAATAAAATTGCAATTAAAAATCAATTAAAATGCATCCTCAGTTGGCAGAGTGAGAGAGCAGCAGTGACTGCCCAGTCAGATGAGTTGAAGGTTAGGAAAGGAATGTCCCACATCCAGATCACCATCCTTCTGCCCTGATGAGTTAGTGGCCACCACTTGCATCTCTTCGTAGCCAGCTGACATCAATAGGAGCAGCCACTTTGAGCAGCAGATTGTACAATGAATCCCTGCCCTCGGGGAGATTCTTTTGTGAGTTGAGCATATTGCTGCTCAGGCATCTTTACCCAAGCTTGGAATGAACTAGTTCACTGAATTAATTCAAAAATCTCTGAACTACAATTTAAAGTAGTTCCCATAATTGCTGGGTGAGCTGAATGTGAATTAAATTCACTTTGGTGTAGGACTTTGAATAACCTAGGAATAGCCAATGTGGTGCCCTTCAGATGTTGTTTGACTACAGCTCCCATCAGCCCCAGCCAACATGGCCAGCGGTAAGGGATAATGGGAGATAGTCCAGCAACATCTGGAAGGCACCACGTTGGCTGCTCCTGCTCTAACCACTACACCATACTGGATCTTTATTACTATTAAAGAGTTTTATATTTTTTACATTGCCTGTTGATCTGACGGGATCCTCAAGGTGTAGGTACAAAATGTAGGTAAAGCACTGAGACTATTCAACAACAACAAAAATCTCCAAAAACAAATTACCAAGTAAAACAAAAACCAGAGTACAATGAAGTGCATTACGCTTTTCCCCTGGGGGGGCGCGGTTCATGCATATGATGTTTTTGCTTACTGATCTTTGCAGTTTGAGATGCTGACGGGAGCCCTGCCATTCCAAGGGAAGGACCGGAAGGAGACTATGACACTCATTCTCAAGTAAGATCATGTAGCCATGCTGTTGTAACAGGGATGGAGAATCTTTCCAGGCCAAGGTCACTCATGCTCAGCCATCTGGTAGCAGCTTTCCCCTGGTGGGCAGGATCAGAGGCCAAAGTGGCTGGAACAACAGATGTGAATCTTTACCTTTTGTACACAAGGCTAAATTCTAGCCCTTAGAAGGCAGCAGTTTCTACACCCCTGTGTGCCCATCTCTCCATCTTCCATCGAGGCAAACCAGAGGCAGGGTCACAGTTTAAGAGCACATTCCAGCAAGACAAAAGCACTCAAGGAGGGTGTGGGGCAGGGCCAATGTGGTGTGTCGCTTGGGGAGAGTGTTGAAGGACAGATAGTGTTGGTGGGCTGCTTTCAACCCACAGGCTGGAGGTTCCTCACCCCTGTGTTGGAGGCATAGTTCCATGTTCCCTTTGCTGTTGCAACAGCCCTGGTTTGTGACATGGAAATGCCAGAGCACACTTCATGGTTTGAATCTGTGCTGTGAAAGGCAAGACAGCAGAGGGCAGTGGCGCATTGGGGAGGCGGAGATGCTAGTTTCTTTGCTACCCTCTCTCTCTGATTCATGGCTCATTGCACAATTCTTTGCCTTTTGTTTAGAGCAAAGCTGGGCATGCCCCAGTTTCTGAGCTCCGAAGCACAGAGTCTCCTGAGAGCGCTTTTCAAGAGGAACCCAGCCAACAGGTTAGGTAAGATGTCCTGGCTTGCTTTGAGCACATCTGTGATGCCCAAAACGTTGGAGTCAGAGGCACGTTTTTTTGTTTCCAGCAGGGTTTTCTGCAGAATGGTCCCCCCATTGCTCAAACTCTCCTACATAAAGCTTAAATAGCCTAGGAAATTAAAATGTTTCAAGGTTCAGAGGAGATTTTCATGCATTTTACAGATTTATAAACCACTTCACAGCTGGAAGTTATTAAAGTCGTGAACAATAAGGTAAGCATGAGATAAAATAAAAAAGAAAGAGCCTTTAAAAACAACAACAAAACCATTTTTACAACTGTACAGTTGATATTCCATAAGATGACGTAGTCACACTTCGGGAAAAGCCTTCTTGAACAAAAACATCCTCACCAGCTGCCTAAATATCAAGTCATTAAGCACCTGTCTAATTGCACGGGGTAACTGATTCCAGAGGGCTAGAACTGCAGCACTAAAAGCCCAGATGCTAACAAAAACTAAGCACAACTCTGGGGCATGCAGAACTCTCAGCAGTGCCCCATCTGAGGTTTTTAGTTTCCAGGCAGGGATAGGTAGGGGTGAAGTGATCCTTTAGCTCACTGTTCTTCAAGCTTGAGTCTCCAGAGGTGGTTGGACTACAATTCCTATCAATGCTAGCTAGCTTAGCCAACTACAGTTCGAGGAGGGCCATTGGCATTGGACCATCACTCAGGTCCCATCTGTACTATACATTTAAAACATTGCTATGCCATTTTAAACAGTCATGGCTTCTCCTGAGGAATCATAGGAACTGATGTTTGTGAAGGATGCTGAGAGTAATTAGGAGACCCCTATTTCCCTCACAGAGCTAGTTTCCAGAGTGATTTAACAATCAATCCCTCTTCCCAGGAAACCCTGGGCATTGTAGCTCTGTGAGGGGAATAGGGGCCTCCTTAACAACTCTCAGCACCCTTAACAAATTACAGTTCCCACGATGCCTTGGGGAAAGCCACAACAGTTAAAATGGCATCATAGTGCTTGATCCTATGTTGTATGTAGAAGCAATCCAAAAGGGCACCTTTCTCTTTCAGGTTCCACGTCAGATGGCGTTGAAGAAATAAAACGTCACCCTTTCTATTCCACCATTGATTGGAATGTGAGTACTAGTCTTTTCCTCTCAGCTTACCAATTTAGTCTCCAAGTTCTCAAAATTTCCCACCTAGGCCCAGAAAGCTATTTTGGTGGCTCCCGAAAATTATGAAAATGGCTGGAAAAGAGACATACAATGCTGTGAAAAAGTATTTGCCCTGTCTGATTTTCTGCATTGTTGCATACTTTTGGCACTGAATGTTGTCAGATCTTGAACCAAACCTAATATTAGGGAAAAGGGAAGCTGAGTGAACAAACACAAGATTTTGATACTTATTTCATTTATTTATTAGAGAAAATTAAGGAACACCCAATGCCCCCTTGTGAAAAAGTAATTGCCCCCTTAGACTCAAAACCTGGTTACGCCACCTACACAGCAATGACTGCAACCAAACGCTTCCTGTAGTTCTTGATCAATCTCTCACAGGGCTGTGGTAGAATTTTGACCCACTCCTCCATGCAGAACTGCTTTAACTCAGTGACATTTGTGGGTTTTCGAGCATGAACTGCTCCTTGCAGGTCCTGCCACAACATCTCAATGGGGTTTAGGTCTGGACTTTGACTAGGCCATTCCAAAGCTTTAACTGTCTTCTTCCTCAGCCATTCTGATGTAGGCTTGCTTGTGTGTTTTGGATCATTGTCTTGCTGCATGACCCAGGTGAGCTTCAGCTGACAGACAGATGGCCTGACATTTGCCTGTGGCATTCTATGAGACAAAGCAGAATTCGTGGTTTCTCGGTTAGAGTGTTGGACTACGACCTGGGAGATCAGGGTTCAAATCCCCACATAGGTATGAAGCTCACTGGGTGACCTTGGGCCGGTCACTGCCTCTCAGCCTCGGAGGAAGGCAATGGTAAACTACCTCTGAATACCGCTTACCATGAAAACCCTATTCATAGGGTCGCCATAAGTCGGAATCGACTTGAAGGCAGTCCATTTCTATTTCCATTTTCAATGATGGCCAGTCGTCCAGGTCCTGATGCAGCAAAGTATCCCCAAACCATGACTCTGCCACCACCATGCTTGACTGTTGGTATGAGGTTCTTCATGTGGAATGCAGTGTTTGGTTTTCGCCAGACATAATGGGGGCCCTGTCACCCAAAAAGTTCCATCTTTGACTCATCTGTCCATAGAACATTGTTCCAGAACTCTTGAGGATCATCCAAGTGCTTTCTGGCAAACTGTAAATGAGCTTTCATGTTCTTCTTAGTGAGCAGTGGTTTCCGCCTCGCTACTCTGCCATGAATCCCATGTTTGCACAGGGTCTTTCTGATGGTGGAGTCATGAACATTGACCTTGGCTGAGGCGAGAGACGCCTGCAATCCCTGGATGTTGTTCTGGGGTCCTTCCTGGATGATTTTACGCCTTGCTCTTGGAGGGATTTTGGCAGGACGGCCACTCCTGGGAAGATTCACTACTGTCCCAAACCTTCTCCATTTGGTCACTATGGCTCTGACTGTGGTTGGTGGAGCCCCAGAGCCTTAGCAATAGCTTTGTAACCCTTTCCAGACTGATAAGTATCAACAACTATTTTCCAGAGGTGTTCAGGCATTTCTTTTGATCGTGGCATGATGTGGCTTTGGAACCCGTGTGCTGGCAACTTCAATCTGATGGCAAGGGGCAAAGTTAGTCAGATTTATATTGGGCAGGGCTGGCCAAATCAGACCTGATTGTTTACGAAGGTATTCAAACACCTGACCCTAATAATCCCTTTCATTGGGTTGAGTTCATATGGGGGCAATTACTTTTTCACACAGGGGCATTGCGTGTTGCCTAACTTTCTTTAATAAATAAATGAAATAAGTATCAAAATGTTGTGTTGTTTGTTCACTCAGATCCCTTTTCCCTAATATTAGGTTTTGTTCAAGATCTGACAACATTCAGTGCCAAAGATATGCAACAATGCTGAAAATCAGACAGGGGACAAATACTTTTTCACAGCACTGTAGGTGGTGTGCTTTTTTCCCTTCAATTTAAAAAGTCAAACCAACCAATAACTATTCAAACTCTGGTCGGCACATTTCTCTGTATACAAAACAGCAGCCAATTTGGGGCTCAACAAACTGGAATAGTGGAAAGTACACCAGGTTGCCCGTCACAGGATCCAGTTAAAATTCTGGCCTAGTTCTTCCTGGTGTGACAAAGCTGTCTGGACTGTACCTCTTTAGACTGCGGGTGGGTAGGTTGGGGTATCACACAATAGAATGCTCCTTTTTGCAAAATTATTCCCTGCATATATATATAATATAAAAAGCACGTCATGGTCAGGAGAAGGCTAGGTTACAACCCTTCTTCCTGATAATCTTTTTTTTTATGTAAAGGTTAAGGAATCTCTGGCCTGTGCGCCACTCTTGACCCACCAGTTGGTCCTAGTTACCCCATGAGGCCATTTCCCTCAAACCACACCTTCTTGTACAGCTGTTACCGGGTGATGTCAGCCGATAGGCAGGGTTAAATCCTGTTGGCTGCTGCTTTGCCAGCACGTTCCCTGTGGGGAACGTGCTGGCGAAGCACATCCCTGCAGCCAGCAGGATTGAACCCTCAGCACATCGCTGCTTTGCCAGTGCATTCCCTGCAGGAAATGTGTTGGCAAACTAGTCCCCACCCATGCGGATCATCTTTGATGGGTAAGGTCATCCGCCTGTCAGTCACCTGACATTGTCATGACATCAGATGATTGACAGTTGGGCAGTCCAAGTTGGCCAGCGGGGGTAGCCCACCAGGCCAAAAAGGTTCCCCACCCTTGCTTTACATAAAGAGAATGTTTTCGGATGAAGGAGCATTCCATCATGTGGCACCACCATTCCAAAGTGGTGCAGTCCGGGGGCTACCACCTGGGGAAGAACTAGGCTTCTGACTGGAATTTTGCTCTGCTCTTTCTCTTTTTGGCATTCTTGGTGCATCTGTATCTCCCCTTTACAGAATGTCTCCTTTATTTGGTAAAACTTACTCAGCTGCCTCTTCTGTATCATTTTTCACTTTGCAGAAGCTCTTTCGCCGAGAAATCACGCCACCTTTCAAACCTGCCGTGGGCCAACCAGACGATACCTTTTACTTTGACAAAGAGTTTACCTCCCGTACGCCAAAAGGTTTGTGTTTTCGACTATTGCAAGATAAGAGAGTGCCTCATGGTGTTGCAATGAAGTGATTAAGCCTAAACCAGACAGGGAATGTGGTGCCCTCCAAGTGTTTGTTGGATTACAACTCCCATCATCCTTGACCAATGGCCATGGTGGCTGAGGATGATGGGAGTTGTAGTCTGACAAGATCTGAAGGGCCACACATTCCCCATTCCTAGCCCAAACGATGATGTCTGGAACCATAGTCCATTGGACACAAATCACATCTGAAGTTGGCTTTAAAATCATTCCATTGGTACAAAGTTCAAATTGGGATTTTGGTTGTGGTGAACTTTTTGTTCTTGAGCTTTTTGCACATTTCCCCCCTTGGAAGCATGATTAATTGATTTTGCTTGATGCTTCATGCCCAACTGCCAGTTCAAAAGTTCCCCATGTACTTTCCCAATATGAAAAACTTGCATTTGTGTTAGGAAAGTGTAATAAAATTGGTATGTTGGGATGTACAGGGAGACTTTGGCATATCCATACCATACATTTAAAGCATTGTTATACCTCTTTTAAGAGTCATGGCTTCCTCCAAAGAATCCTGGGAAATGTAATCTGTTATGGGTGCTGAGGGTTGTTGGGGTACCCCTTTTCCCCTCACAGAGCTACAATTCCCAGAGGGATTGATTGGTAAACCACTCTAGGAATTGTTGCTCTGGGAAGGGAATAGGGGTATCCTAGCAATAGTCACCACCCTTAACAAACTACAATTCCCAGGATGTTTTGGTGGAAATCATGACTGTCAATGTGGTATAATACTGCTTTCACTGTATGCTGTGAATGTGGTCTCTATCTAAAGGCGATAATTCAGTCATTTAATTCTCTTCCCCAGCCTGAAATGGTATGGCCTGACAACAGTTGTACCACATGAATGTCCCACTGATTTGTTTCTTTTTTAAGGCTTTGTGCCACAGGTGACAAGACCTTTTTGTCTCTGGATTGCCAAGGTTCTGAAGACCAAGATTCTTCTTATCTTGGTGCTACCTTGATTTTTGGGAGAGAACGGCTAAATGCCATCTGTGGAATATTCCCAGCGAGGTCCACCTGCCACCTTCAATGACATCTTTTTGGCACCAGGCAAAGGTTTACCTTTTCCCCCAGGTCTTTTGATAGACTGAGATGATGTTTTTCCTGCTAGTGGACTGCCTAGGCTTCCTGTGGCTGTTAAGGGTTTTTTTTAATGCTATAATGTATTTACATTAATATATTTAAATGTGTTGTAAGTTGCTTGGAGACTTTTGGGTAATGAGCAACTAGCAGACAATAATAATAAAATAAGCTGTTGTTTCAATACAGTCAGTTCTCTCTCCTTCTGCCTCTCCTATTCCAGACTCCCCTGGGATTCCGCCAAGCGCAGGGGCCCATCAGCTCTTCCGGGGGTTCAGTTTTGTGGCCACTGGGTTGATAGAGGATGAGAAGGCCAAATCTCCACCAGTGCCATTGCATTCTATGGTACAGGTAAGAAGAGGCGTGGAGAGTACCTGACAAGCTTCATGGAAGCTGCAACTCCTTGGCTTGCCTACAGCAAGTTGAATTAAAGTTGGACCTAATTAAGGTTGCCTTCCCAAATTGTATAATGTGTTATTTTCCTCCTTATTCCCAAAGCAAATATCAATAAAAGTACTACCACCACCAGTCTGTGGTCCTTCTCTAAGTTGCTAGGTGTGTATACACAGAGAGCATACTTGCCTATTTAGGAGACCTGAATATAGCACAATTGATTGGTGCATACACCACATGAACACCTCTACAAATTTTAAAAATACCATCTGCATCCTAGCCCTCCCTTCCTACCCAAAAGCTGCTATTTGCAGGGTAAATGTGTGTACAGAGGAAAATAACAAGTTTAGGGGAGGGATTTTCATTGGGAAAACAGTTCTGAGAAACAAGGGTTTAAAAAAAACACAGCCCACCTTACCTGGATGCCCAATCTGGCTCTCCACACACAACCTCTCTTTGAAGAAGAGACAGAAGCCTTCATGTGCCTCTGTCATCTTGTGAATTTTGGCCCACTGATACAGCCTAAATGTTCCTTGTTCTCTTCTCTTTGTATTCAACCTGATGTCTAGCAACTGCATGGCAAGAATCTCCAGTTTAGTGATGGTTACGTAGTGAAGGAGGCGATTGGTGTGGGTTCCTACTCGGTGTGCAAGCGCTGCATTCACAAGGCAACAGGCACAGAATATGCTGTCAAGGTCAGAACACGTGGAGGGGGATGGAGGGTATTTCTTACTCTATTACCAAAAATCAACTTCTGCTTCAGTGGTTTTCCTAAACCCATAGAGCTGCCGCCACTCAGTCTTGTTTATTCCTTTTGAACCCTTAACTTACCAATAACCCTTGTAACTGTGGGATATAGGCATGGTTCAATGCCAATCGGATGTAGTCCTTATGAGCACAACAATGTAAGGTGGTCGCATGAGCTTAATATTTAAATATCACCTTACATGTTTGTGTTCATAAGGACTGCATTTCAGAAATTCCATTATGTTTGATGTATGTTCATATTTTGGGGAAGATTAAAGTGAATTTGTTTTTCTTAAACATAGTTTATTACATTTTTATATACAAAACAGTGCGAGGGCACAGCTTACACACACACAATAGTAATAACATAACAAAAACACCAACAAGGTCACACATATGCAAAAAGAGAAAAATAGCAATAGGCAGTTAACAGCAATGGGTGGCAATGAAACAGACAGAAATGATTGACTAGATGTGGAATGGTCAGTAGAAAAAACCTCTCCAGAACTGCTTGTGAACCACAGGCGGTTTCATACTCGTCTGCCCATTTATAAATGAGAAAAAAGGAAACCACATTTCTTCAGAGGCGCTTGATTTGGAGTGACCTCTGGCCTGCTGCACTGAACTAGTCAATTTTTCCAACAAGGCCAGAGACTGTATACGTGCCTAATGGCTTCAAGTTTAAAGTCTGAGGATGTCTTCCACCCTCCTGCTATTGGGAAGATTAAAGTAGAATTCTATTTTATATATATTTCAGTAGCAATTCCTATATATATACATGTATTTTTCTTTCCTCGTACCCAGTTTTGTGCCTTAGCCCATGTTTTGAATGCTCACAGTGTGAGATAAATGCTAAATTGGTGTGGCTGTATAATAAGCAGTGTGCATTTTGCAGGTCATTGACAAGAGTAAGCAGGATCCCTCGGAGGAGATTGAGATACTCCTACGGTACGGACAGCACCCAAATATCATCACATTGAAGGATGTGAGTGTAATAGTAGAATGGGGTTAATCAGAAACTTGTTTGCTGATGGGCTGTGTGTATGTGCTAGGCATGGGCTCCGTTGGCTGTTACCAGTTTGAAAGCATTCCATTGATCTCACCTGCTGATATCAATTGGAGTTCATTCTTTGTCCACAAGCCACTGTTTTTACTGATACAATTTTTCACCCCTTTGGAAAAAATAGTGATAATTAATTTTTAAATATCGATATTTTGAAAGGAAATACTGATAATTGCAAGAAAATACCAAATTCAAGAAAATATTGATTAAAACATTGATACTAATATAAATACTTTAGATGCTAATGTTTTTTTTTTTAAAAAACAACCATTTCCAAAAGCAACCACAGAAAATCACTACATAATAATCCGATCCACGACGATAGTGAATAAGTGAATTTTGGTACCAAATTCGAATTGTGCAGTGTATGGGTTAGGAATTAAATGTGTAGTTCTTCTGTAAAACTATATAAACCTGTGTCTCCCTTTGTTACCCCCAGTTTAGATATGCAGCTGGCATTTTGCATAGCTGTCACCTTGCAACATTGATAGAATGTGCATAGCCATGCACAAGCAAGTTCTGATGGTGCTCTCCCATACAGCAGTGACTCTCGCCTTTATCCCAGCAGTACAATGGGAGTGTGTTTCTAGATGCACGGAAGCAAGGATGCAGCCCTCGCCTCTGAGAGGCTGGCCGTTTCGTTAGGGTGCCTTAGAAGGTCACACTCAACCCTCATCACGCAGGCTGTCTTTTCCTCCAGCAGTGCTTTACTGGATCAGACACAATGTTTTCTCTACGTTTTGTGGGCTGGGCGTTACAAGAGCCAAGGCTGTCAGAATGCCAAGTTTTGTGCCCATCATTAAATTTTAGGTGCATCATATAGTAAATCTGTGCAGGACACACTTTTCCCTGTGCGCTTTCCTGCCTTTAGCGCACTCAGCTGCATGCGAGGATAGGTATCCTGGGCATAAATGCCAAAGTCTGCGCTTGGGAGTGGTTTCAGGAGTGTAGCTGTAAGTGACTCCTTTTAAGACCTGTCCATTTGGTAGGTATACGACGATGGCAAGCATGTTTATCTGGTGACTGAGTTAATGAGAGGAGGGGAGCTTCTGGATCGCATCCTCAAGCAGAAGTGCTTCTCCGAAAGGGAGGCCAGCTCTGTCCTACACACGATCTGCAAGACCGTGGAATATCTTCACTCCCAAGGGGTGAGTTCCAAGATGCAGAGAAACGGGCTGAGCCTGCAGGTGCTCTCTTCTTCTCTTTTCCAGCTGCACAGAAGCAAGCCTGTGTCTGGGAGAGTGGGATGCAGCATGATGCTTCTGTGTTCGATAGCATCTTCCATAGGCTCTTGCCCAACCCACTTACCCATAGCAAAGCGAGCTGAATCATCTAGTCATGTCCAGTTCCATCAGCCTTTTTCCTTGCAAGTTATTAAGACCATGTTTCCATTTTAATAGCTTTTTATCTTGCCACTACAATATACCAGGGCAGCTTGCAGACAGCAACTACAGTAAGACACAGCAGAAGAACAAAGTAATGAAATATTTTTTAAAAAGCAAGTAAAAGCAGCATAAAAACCAATTATTGTCTTAAATGGTCTTGTAAAATAAAAAACCTTGTGCAGGCACTAGGCAACCTCCTCGGAGAGGGGGCTCCATAAAGAGGATGTCATCACTGATAAGCCATGGTCCCCAGTTGCTGCCTGCCATCGTGCATTCAGCAGGGGCAGCTGAAGATGACTCTCTAATAGTGACTGGAAAAGGGGAGGGAGGGAGGTCAAACACGTGACTGACCACAATACATTCCTGGTGGGACTGCAATCATTTTGGTAAGTCGCAAATTCTGCAGGCCTGCGTGGGATGGTCTGCTCCTTTTCTGTCACAATCAATTTACGGTTTGCCCAAGCTTTATGATCAACTTTAGAGGCCATGCTCCTGGTCCCAACATCGCATGAGATTAGACAAAATACGTACAAGAGGCAGGACAACCTTGGTGGTGGCACCAAAACTCTGAATGCCCTGTCTGTGGAGATTAACTGTTAGATTCCCTCTCCTCCATCTCTTTCTCCTTTTAGCTCTCCACTGAAGGCTTTCTTTCAACAAACTTTTTAATGATCTGCTTTTAAGGATTGCTCTGTTTTAATTGATACCTTATTGTTGCTCTTTTGCTGGAGAGGGGAGGTAAGCTTTGTCTTGTGTTTTTTTTGTAAGCCACTTTGGGTGTGTTTGAAAAGGATAACCAGGATATAAATGAATGCATAGCAATAATTTTCGAAGTAAGCTTAAAATCTGGGTCTGGAGCTATTGTTTATTAGTTGGAAGGCAGCCATGACCAGAGGGATAACCTGTGGTTTCCACTGTTGCCTTCACAGGTGGTCCACAGAGACTTGAAACCTAGCAACATCCTCTACGTAGATGAATCTGGCAACCCAGAGTCTATTCGCATTTGCGACTTTGGCTTTGCCAAGCAGCTACGGGCAGACAATGGGCTGCTCATGACCCCTTGCTATACGGCCAACTTTGTGGCTCCAGAGGTGAGTAGCTCATGAGCCTAGCTGCACCTGCTGTGGTCAGGTTCTTGCCATCATCTGTAAAATACACTTATTCTGCTGCTTTTGCCCGTTTCAGCATGCAGGTGCAAATGAGATTTCCAGCATGACTGCTGGGGAGTTTGGGGGGAGATGTGGGTCAGGATAGAAGTAGGGCTTCTGTCTTCCCATGTCATACCCCTCACTGGCCCTGTTTCACCCCCTAATAGAACCATGGTTTGGGAAAAACTGTGGATGGGGTAGAGGGCAAGTTCTGAACCTGAGGACTGCCAGCTTCATTCAGGTGGTCCACGGTATGTCCGCATGAAATAGTCTTGTTAATTTCTAACTGGATTTTTACTGCTGCTTTTGTTTTTTATATATATTGCATTTTATTATATTACACTTTCAATTCTATGGAATGCAAATTGTAATCCAATAAAATACAATAGAAGAAATAGAAGAAGCAATAAAAATATAATTAAGAAACAATAACAGCACCTTGCACAGTACATTACAACTGCTACAGCAGGCAGAAAAATCATTTAGATATTGAATAGCATGGGGGATAAGATTGAATGCTGCAGAACCTCACACTGAAGGCTACATACATGGGGCTGAACAGTGCTCCCCCAGCACTACCTTCTGTGGGCAGCGCAAGTAGGAGTGGGACCACTGCAAAGCACTGCTACCTGCTCCCCACTCAGCCACTCCAGAAGGGTACCATGGTTGGTGGTATCGCAAGCTGCTGAGAGAGGATCAACAGGGTTGCACCCCCTGTCTTTCTCCCAATAAAAGCAACCATACAGTGTGACCAAGGCAGTCTCTGTGCCAAAACTGGGTCTGAACCCCATCTGAAATGCATCCAGGAAATCAGTTTCATTCAAGAGTGTCTGGATCTAGTTGATGACCACCCGCTCAGGAACCTTGCTCAGGAAGGGGACATTAGCTGCTGGTCTGCAGTGGCGGCTGGTGGCTCTGTGTCAGTGGAGCAGTGGCATCCGGCACTTTGGACAGCTCCTTGAAAGTTCAGACTAAAACCCAGTGCTGATTTCACTGCTCAGCGGACATGGAGCAATCAGCCACCACTGCTAGTCTGTAATTATGTAGATCTTCTGGGTCCAAGGACGTATTTTTTTCAGGCGTGGTCTTACTGCTGTCTCCTTGATTTATCTAATTTATAAAAAATATTTGTATACTGTTATTCATTTTTAAAAAGTCAAAGCCATTTGCAACAAGCGTACATGTATGCAATAAAATTTAATAACTTAAAATCAGAAATCATTGACTTTCTGTAACAGAAAGAGATCTTCTCAATTGCCTAGATAAGCCTGATAGCCCAGGACCACTGCCTCTTATAATGCAGCCAAGGACCACCTCCATGGACCAACCAGCCATCCCCCCCCCCGGTTAGATTTAGCAAGCTTAACATTTGCTAATCAGATTCCCGCATAGTTTGATTCCTGGAAGCAAACCAGAGTTGCTTTTCCAGTAAATGGCCAATTTCACCAAATCATCTTGGGCCTAGAAAATGCTGGAACATATCAAGAGGTCTGTATGGCAGATTATAATATGACAGAATGATAGTCACTAGGTTGACAGGCACCTAATAGTTGTATGTTCTGGTTGGCAAATGCAACAGTCAAATGTATTTTCTAAAAACCATTGATCATTGTAAAAATACAAGTCAGTATTGAGGCACGTTTTAGCATAAGTCCTCAGAGCACTGGACCCTATGTTGTGCAGTGAAACTGCTAAAGAAACCTTGTATGTAGTGTAGTTATCCTTGTTCATAAGCACATAACAAATTATCTGCCTACTATTCAAGAAGGAAACATTTCTTCGCTAGGATTTGTGGACTCAGTTATGGTGGCCAAGCGATGCTTTGCCCCAGCTTCTATTTGAACCATCGGCAGCTGAAATTGCTTCTATCTTGCTATGCAATATAGTGAGTTTGCTCTCCAAGACTAACCTGTGAGGCACCACACACACACACACATCCCTAAATGTCTCTAAGTTAAAGGTTTTTGTATGACTGAAGCAGCTTCTTTTTGCTCATGGTAATACATTCCTAAAAGCAGATGAAACTCGTGTCTTTCTTTTCTGTTTCATAGAGCCCAGTGAGCAGGGAAGAGGCCTGCTAGCTCAACGTGTCCCCACTTCTTATTGAATTTTATCCCATTCTTCCTGGAGAGATAAAGCACCCTTTAACAGTTATGGCTTCCCCCAAAGATTCCTTGGCGCTATAATTTGCTAAGGGTGCTGGGAACTGTAGCTCTGTGATGGCTCTCCTCACAACTCTTAGCACTCTTAATAAGTGACAGTTCCCAGGATTCTCTGGGGGAAGCCATGACTGGTAAAGTGGCTTAAGAGTGGTTTAAATGCATTGTGTGGATGTGATCTGGTATCCTCTCTCATTGTTCTTGGTTCTCATCTCATTTAGGTTTTGAAGCGGCAAGGCTACGATGAAGCTTGTGATATCTGGAGCTTAGGGATCCTCCTCTACACAATGTTGGCGGGGTAGGTTCCAGCATCCTTTTTAGTTGGTTAACAGCAGGGTTTCAGCCTTATATATTTATTACAGTTTAGCCCACCAAGGAGCTGAAGGGAGAGGGGCATATGGTTCTCCTTTCTCTGCCTTTATCTTCACAACAACCCTGCAAGGTAAGTTGGGCTGGAAGAGAATGACTGACCCAAGCTCACTCAATGATCTTCATGGCTGAGCAAGGGATTTGAACCTGGGTCCTCCCCATTTCTAGTTCATCACGCTAAGCACTACACCACACTGGCTGCATGTGAAATTTTAATTGATTAATCTTATGAAGGGTTTTTTTAAATTAATAAATTAATTTACAATACCAAATCACATACAAATATATATACAAATGCAGACCATTTAAATATGTATAAAATCAATATAAATAAATAATTCACATACTTATTTAATCATCTGAAGTAAAGCAACATATTTATTTGTTTATTTATTTATTATTTAGATTTATATCTGGCCCTTCCTCCCAGTAGGAGCCCAGGACAGCAAACAAAAGCACTAAAAACACTTTAAAATATTATAAAAACAGACTTTGAAATATATTAAAACAAAACATCTTTAAAAACATTTAAAAAGAAAAGTTTTTAAAACATATTAAAAAGCAATTCCAAGACAGACGCAGACTGGGATAAGGTCTCAAAAGGCTTGTTGAAAGAGGAAAGTTTTCAGTAGTCGCCAAAAAGGTAACAGAGATGGCGCCTGTCTAGTATTTAAGGGGAGAGATTTCCAAAGGGTAGGTGCCACTACACTAAAGGTCCACTTCTGTGTTGTACGGAACGGACCTCCTGATAAGATGGTATCTGCAGGAGGCCCTCACCTGCAGAGTGTAGTGATTGGGTATAAGGGATAAGTCTTTCAGATATCCTGGTCCCGAGCTGTATAGGGCTTTGTACAGCAAACTTATATTACCTCTTCTCTTCCTCTCCTTATTTTTCTATTTTTCCTTAACTCTCTCTTTGTTCTGTTAATCCTTTATTTCAAAAGATGAATCATACTAGTTTTAGTCAATTATTTGATGTGATCTATTGATTTTAAATTGATGCGTGTGTGGATATACTGAGACATACACAGAGACAAATCTATACACACATGTATATGTGTGTGTGTATATATGTATATTTAAAACTCAGAAAGAGTTTTCAGTTCAGAGATATGTATATGATTATGTAATGGATTATGCCATTAGTTTATGTTTTAATCATGTTTTGAGCAATGTTCCACTTTTTATTGTATTATTGAATGACCAGCAATGGTCTTAGCAAAAACGATTTGGATAAAAATAGTATTTCTGAAGCAAAAAGCATAAACTCTTTCATTTTTACATCATGTGCATGTGTGTAGCTGGCATCTTCATAAGAGTCATTCTGTCCTCCGTGTGTGAGAAGGGAAAATGCCGATTTTAGGATGGTGCTTGCCATGTGCAGTTGTTTATGAGCTGCAACTCTTCATTGGATGGCTATTAAACTGCCCTGGTCTCTTACAAGTAGCACAGACTGCTACCCAGCATTCGGCAGAGTAGGACTGGCCCACCCATTGAGCAGAGTGAGGCGGCTGCCTCAGGGAGGAAGCGCTAGTTTTTAAAGGTGGGGGGACAGACAGCACTAGTGCACACACAGCCCCTCGGCCATTCCTCCTGAGCCCCCGGCAGCCTGCTGCCCTCAAATGTAGTGATTTAGGACACTGCCCTGTTGCCAGTGTTCAAGTAAGCGTCTACTGCCAATCTGGCCGGCTTCTGTACATGGAATTGTGGGGTGGGGGAGGAGCTTGTTCTTCGCCTCCAGTAACAAAATATCTTGGGCTGGCCCTGATGCACAGTGAAGTGCCCCCCCTTGGGTGACTGATTTTGGGGTGTCAAGAAAGGGCAGCAAAGATTTTAGTTACGTAACTTATTGTTGTACTTTTTTTGTGCGGGGCAAGGCACATGTGAGATTTTCTGCTCCAAGTGCCAAACAACTTGACCAGTATTGCGTACGATGCACCTTGACTCTGTGTGTGAGGACAGGGAAAAGAGTGCCATTCGCTGCTACACCTGAGGCAGCAAAATGTCTTGGGTGGCTGTAATTTTGAAAATAGGTTAACATCTGTAAGCTGCCCTTCTTCAGAAGAACTCTGTCATGTAGCTAGGGTTCTAGGCACTGACCACTCTGGTCTGCTGCACTTCAGCAAGTTTGCTGCATTGTGTGCCTTCAGCCGAAACCCAGCAATTCCCAAGGAAAGCCTAATTGTTGAAGTAGATTCTCTTGTGCTTGTAAAAGTGATGGTAGACGTGCCACACCCATATGTAGGATATTCCAGAACTGGTCTTACCACTAGATGGCAGCATTTTCCTAGAATCAGCGAAGGAGATGTCCCTTCCTGGTGTTTCTCGGGAGCCTCAGTGGTTGAAGAAGGAATGTTAGGGCCTGAAGGGGGACCCTAATGAAGAGGAAGAGGCAAAATGCATTGCACTGGGAGGGTGGGTGAGCTACTGCAAAGCATGAAGACCCTTTTAGCTAGAGCTCATTGAAAGGAGGAAACAAGATGGCCCAATAGCAGCAACTGGTCGCAGGTTTGGCTGCTGGGCAGTGCTCAGTAGAGACTCCCAGTCTGCCGTGTAAGAGCCAAACTAGAGCTGCAGACATGTTAGATGCTTCAAAAGCAGCCAGACTGTTCTCTCTTCCCAAGGCTGGACACATCTCGCTTCCCCACTGCTGATTAGGACTGCCCATAACAAAGCATTGGGCCAGCCACTGGGTCTGCCTGAAGCATTTTCATTGGGTGGCAACGTGGTTGATGGCCAATCAGTTTTGAAGTCTGTGCGAAGTTGGCTTCAAGGTAAAACGAGCTGCAACTTCGAAGGTTTGGGGGTAAAAGGGGACAAGATTTGCCTGGCATCGTGTGTCTCCCGCATTCAGACAATGGAGGTGGAGGCGCACTGAAGCCAGCAAAATCATAAGTGTGTTCTACCCCCATTGTTCTGGGTTTTGTATTCTTTAGTTACAGGCGCACGAGATCCCTGATTTGCACCGAAATTGTAGCACATGGGAAGGGAAGGTTTAATCCTTCTATCCCCAGCCACACGCCTGAAGAAGAGCCCCCCACAGGCCTGTAATTAGAGAAAGATACCCCCCAGCCTGCTTTCTAGCTATGAATCTAGCATAACATGTAGTTTGGCCCCAAGACCAAGGAGAATGAGACATGGTGCCTTAATTGCCCTTTGATGACAGCAGCGGATGATAGATTTTGGTGGCCTACATGAAAAAATGAATATGCCAAAGGGTTTAATATTCACACTACTTTATGGTTAGCTGTCTCAGAAGAGCTCAGAATGGGTGGCATGTAGCCCCCAGGTGGTCTTCCATCCAATAGCTTTACACCAGATGTGGGGAATCTTTGGCCTCCCAGATGTTGCTGAACTTCAACTCCCATTGGCCCCCAGCACTACGGCCAATGGCTAGAGATGATGGGTGTTGTAGTTCAGCAACATTTGGAAGGCCAAAGGCTCCCCACACCTGCCTTAAAGGATCTGGGCCATTAGATTCATCAGTAAACTGGTGTCCTGTGCCTTCAAACCATTCTCTGCTTTTCTCCCAATTATGACCAGAAACAGTCTTTAAGAAATTACAAAGCGCAGTGCAGAGAGGGAATGTAGGATGATTTCACATCATCAAGGTCCTTGTGTGGGCAGGCATATATGTGACCCTGCTTGTCATCACTCTGTAGTACAGAGTTTATACTGCCTGGCTTGCCCTCACCAAACATTACTCCATTTGCTTTCCTTATCCACTTTAGCACCTCCCCTTTTCTGCTGCTTATGGATGGAGAAAGATGGCTCCCATATTCTCCATTATAGGACAAATCAAATGATAGGACCCCAAGACCTGCCCTCTTCAACAAAAGGAAAGTTTCAATGACTGCGTTTGTACATCACGGTAAGCCATGATGTGTGCAAGGGCGAATTGTGCCTGCTTCACTCTTCCCAGCTAGTGTCCTGAGGAAATCAACCATAATCCCTGGTTTAGTGTTATGTCTGAACTGGGGATCGTGGTTTATTTCCTCTTTACACTAGCAGGAAAGAGTGAAACAGGCACAATTGGCTTGTACAAGGTAAGCCATGGTTTGTGGCTTGCCATGGTTTGTGGCTTGCCGTGGTTTGTGGCTTACCGTGAAGTGTGAGCACAGCCATGGTCAGCCACTTTGGGATTTCTTTAAGAAGAAAAAAGTGGGGGATAAATAAGATATTAAATGCAAATGAAACATAAGGGCCAGTATAGTCACTTGGGATAGGGGAGACATTTGATTCAGTATGCATTTCAAGCTGAATCTTATCAAATCTGCACTTTCTGAAAGAATATGAGAACTGAAGCACAGCCATCCTTTGAAATTTGCACTTATCCGAATTTTTGCAATGCAGTTCTCCAACCAACCAATGTTCACAAATACGCATATATTAGGGGAAACAGCTTGCAAAAATGTGTACATTAGTCAAAACTGCCTACAGAAATGTATTTATTAAACCGCCCAGAGAGCTTCAGCTATGGGGTGGTATATAAATAAATAAATATTAGGAGAAAAACACACTAAAACAGTGAAGAATTTTCATGAAGAGTTTTTAAAACAAAATTGGCAAATTGCTGCAGAAATGTGGAGAACTTAAGACTGGAAAAATGAGAAACTGCAAGAACCAAAACGGACAAATCCATCCATCCCTAATAGTCACACCACATAACATGCCTGCTGCCAACGCTGGTAGTGATTTGGGCAGGGAGGGGTTGCCTGGCAACATAATAAATACATTGAATGGCATAGGGCCATAGGCGAGACCACTGGTCTAACTCAGTATGGACTGGTCATGTGGGTCTTCAGGGTTTCAGACAAAGAATATTTCCCCACCCTCCCTGGAAATGTCAGGAACTGAACTGGGACCATCTGCATTCCAAGTACATGTGCAACCACTGAGTTTTAGCCTCATTCCTCCCATTCATCTGGCACAGAACAGCCCTATCTGGAACTGTTTTTGAGGCACCCCCATGAAAAGATGGTTCGTTACTTCCGGGAAGGGTTGCTCTGCCTGTGCTGCCTCTGAGCCGAGCTCTTGTCTCAGAGGAAGCTTTTTCAGCTTCAAAATCAGTCAGAACGTCTTTTTTGACTGGTAAAGATTTTCTCCCGGTCAGGGAGAAACGTGAGATTAACCACAAAGCCTGTTTTTGTGGGGAGGACTGGATTTCATTTATTTATGAGAAAAGGTTCAAACTGCAATGTCGGACGGACTTTCATCAAGCTCTAGCTGATTATAGCGATACGTTTATCTTTTCTTCAAAGAAAAAACGGATTATAACAGGCAAACAAGCATCCTCCTTTCTATTTTCTTTTTTCACTTGGTTTAAATTGGTGCAGTTAAAAAAGAGATTTGTCAGTGAATCAGCTGTGAAGAATTCCTAGGTGAGTTATGGCTTTTCTCATTCACTTACGAAATTAAGGAGGAAAGAAATCGAAAAAGCTTATCTTTGCTTTTATCGCAAAAAGCTGCCTGGAGGTGCATTCTAAAGATACCAACGGAAGAGGGATTTCTATTTCAAGGAGGGGGAAAAAACTTTTTTTGGTCTATTTCATTTTGACGAATCTGCTTGTTCACGACTCCACTAATTGTCTTGATGTTGGGAACTAAGTTTGTTTTGTATTCCTGAACACATAGAGATAAGGCAGGCTGTACTGTCTACACTGATATCAGCAGCCTGGAATATTAACCCAATTGTGGCTGAAATAATTTTTGTTTCTGTGGTTTTAAGAATGGCAGCCAGGAAAGTGATTGAGACCATGGAAGAAATTATGTTTCAGAAAATAATGGATGAGATTGAGATAACAAAACAAACCCTGAGACAGGGCAGACAGGAGATGAAAATTGAATTTAACAAAATGACACAGGAGCTTAAAGAAATAGGGGATTCTGTAAAAGAGGTGTTTGATGGGATTAGAGATGAAAAAAGAAAAATTAAAGGGAAGCCACAAGCCCTGGAGATTGGAACAAGTGTGAAATTGGAAAAAGATTTGGAGTTTATGGATCTTAGAAATAAAATTTACTGTTTGGAATTCAAAGTTGTCTCTGAAGAAATTAATGAAGATTTTGGTGGTAAAGTTACCAATGTCTTGGATAATTTTCTGGACTGGAATGATGTGATGGAGTTTGACATTGATAAAATCTATGGAGTTGGCTACATATATGTGACAGTGGATAAACTCTTAAGAGATGAACCAGTGCATTTTGTAAAAAAGAAGAACAGAGATATGACTTTGCAGCAATATTTCAGTAACATATTCAGAATTCTTGACTGGAATGATGTGATGGGGCTTGTCATAGAAAAAATTTATGGAATTAACTACAAATATGTGACAGAGCAGAGATGTATCCAGAACAGAAATGTGGCTTTACAACAATATTTCAGTAATATATTCAGAATTGATGGCAAGGACATATTTGTGATGGGGGAAATTCCCATCAGACTCTTGTTATATGACTATGGCTATGACAGCAAGATCATCATAAGATACTGATAATGGATGAATGGATACTGAAACCACTGGACTTAACATAATGGATGAATGGATACTGAAACCACTGGATTTAACAGGACTATTGAAGATGGAAGATGGAATTAATATTGAAAATGGAAGAATGGTTATGGAAATTATTGGACTTAACAGATTTGATGAGATGGATTAATCGATATGTTTATTTGGACTATGGTTATGACAACAAGATTATTATGGGATACTGATAATGGAAGAATGGCTACTGAAATTACTGGACTTAACAGGATTATTGAAGATGGAAGATGGAATTAATATAGATAATGGAAGAATGGCTATTGAAATTATTGGGCCTAACAGATTTGAATTAGATGGATTAAGCGACATGTTTATTTGGAGAAAAATTGAAAGATATATCTCTCAAGGAATTGAAACCTCTCTTTGACTTTTTGTAGAAAGAATAAAATAATGTTTATGAGAGTTGATGATTAATTAAGATAACTACTGGAGGAAAGTGATTCTATAATATAATTTTAGAGATAGGATTGTTATATGTTGTAGACTTATAATTGATCTGCGACAAATCGGAAGTCAACATTTTATTTTGTTGTTTGATTGTTTTTGTTTTGTTTTATTTTTTGTCTTTGAAAATTTGAATAAAAATTAATGAAAAAAGAAAAGAAAAGATGGTTCGTTGTGTCCAGTTGGTGGTTACTGCTTAAAACAATTTTATAGGGTGCCACCAGTTCCTTTTCAATCCAGCTAAGCAGGCAATGTCTGTATAGCCCACCTTAAGACCATCTCTTTTTTTTTTTTTAAGATTTAGAAAAACTGGTGTGGACATAGTTTTATTATTGTTATGAACTGTAAATTTAAAAATTACTGTGAACATATTAACAACTGTACAAATTGTAGAACAATAATGAACCTGAAGGTCGGTCGGGCCAACCCCTTGCCCTACAGCAAAATCTTCCATGCCCAACCAATCATTTACAGACTAGACCATATAATTTAGTTTATAATAGGGCACTCTTGACTTATTGCACGGTCATAATTATAATGATTTATGACATCTACTATTGATACTGTCTCTCTCTTCAGAGTCCCAGCTTTTGCAGAGGGTTTGCTTTTTGTTTCAAAAGAGCGAGTTGAGCAGAAAAGCTTTCAAGTGGAAGTAGTGTCTGCTTGAAGTCTCTGCTAGGCGTTTAATGGGTTTTCTGCTAGCTGGGGGTAGCATGGGAGGGGTAAAGAAGGAACTCCTTTTGTTTGTCCCTACCCAGACCCATCCTCTCCTCCGCCCACCCTTACTTGCTCCATGATTTCCATCCCTCCTTTCCAGCTCCTGTTCTTGTGTTGCAATTTAAAAAAAAAAACACAAAAAACCCTTTCCTCTTGCAGGTACACTCCATTTGCAAATGGGCCCAGCGACACCCCCGAGGAAATCCTCCTGCGGATTGGTGGGGGAAAGTTTTCGCTCAAAGGAGGAAATTGGGACACAGTTTCTGACGCAGCCAAGGTAAGGCTTGGCGTTGACATTTGAAGCAGAGGGTCGGTGCTGGTGTCTTCCAGTGTTGATCTATCCCTGGGCTTCAAAGGAAGCAACTCCAATCCCACCAAGAGATGGCCCCTGCCCGTTGCCTTTGTTGTTAGCCTAGGATCCAGAGATCTATTTGCTCCCTTCAGTTCCCTGCAGAATTTTTGTGTGGAGTCTAGTCCCAGGAGCAACATTTGGATTCCTCAGAATACCTCCTTGCTTGCTTTTGTTTTCTAGTTTCAACCACTGTGGCTCAGAATATTTTTAGGCAATATTTGCAAGCAATGGAGGCTGATGGTCCGATGTCAATGGGACAGTGAATCCACTCTGGGTTTTAGGTCAAACTTTCAAGGAACTGTCCATTTCAAGAATAGGTTTCAGCTCCTTGGGAGTTTGAACTAAAACCTGGAGCAAATTCACTGCCTGCTGACATCAGAGGCACAAGTCTCTACTGTTTGCACTGCTGTGGAGTCTGCTCCCTTGGTGCTCTCTGTGGCTCTCTGGTTTCTGCTTCTTTTGGCCCCATCCAATAACCCAACTTGCCTTCATTCCTGTTTCTTCTCCCCCACTTTTTCTAACCACCACCTTGAAAAAATTAAAACTGAGGGTGTGTGTGTGTGTGATATTAACATTGAGCCCCTTTATGTAAAACAAGCAGACCTGCCAAAATGGCTTTGAATGTTCACTCCTGATTGCAGAGTTCTGCAAGGCCTTTGGCCAGAACTTGGATTGTAATTTAGCTGAGAGCATGAATTAATTTGAATAAGAGCATGAGTATCCCAACCAACATGAATGGGAATTGCATGGATTTTCTCTTTGCCTAACGGGTTATACAAGAGATGTTTAGAATACTGGTAGTTCTCGAAATATTGGGCCTGGGGCGGTGGAGCCTGGTGACTCCTGTACCAGTGGGACAGTGAAGCTGCCCTGGATTTTAGTCCGAACTTTCAAGGAGCTGCCCAAGGCACCTTGGTTCACCGCTCCACTGACATTGGAGCCACCAGTCTCCACTGGCCTGGGGACAGCCATGTTTTTGTGGCAGCATTTTGTTCTGGTAGCAGATGATATTTTTTTCCTCCACAATGCCCCGGAATAACTCAACATCCAGGATGCTTGGGGGGGTGGGGGAGTAGAGGGACAAAGCAAAATAGTGTCTGGAATCCGCTCAGCACTGGAGTGCTGGGGTATAAAAAAGGATGACATTATTTGGTTTTTTTAATTATTTATTTAACAGGATATATATGCTACTTAATCAATAAACCTCTAGGCAGTTTCCATAGAATAGAAAGTGTTCATTAAAAATACTGATAAAATTAATATTGCTTCTTTTTATTCTGTTATATGTGTCTTTATCTTGTTGATGCACTCTGACAATTGTGTTATCCAGATTGGATTGGATTTTTGTTCCTTTTGTTTTGTTTCTTCCTTTTTTTGTATAATAAACATGCAAAAAAGTTACTGATAAAATTGAATGTTAGGAACAAGTCAACCTAAAACGTATCAAAATAGAAGTGAAATCAGCAGTTATTAAAATATACATAATAAAATGAAATTACATGTTAAAATTACATGTTTGGGTGGGCTTGCCTAAACAAAAGGTTTTTGCAGGCAACAAACACTGTACAGCAAAGGCACCTGACTCTCATCAGTGGGCAGGGAGTGGAGAGGTCCTAGGATACCTGTGCCCTGTCAAAATAGATAGATAGATAGATAGATAGATAGATATGTATAGATAGATAGAGATAGATATGTATAGATAGATAGAGATAGATATGTATAGATAGATAGATAGATAGATAGATAGATATGTATAGATAGATAGATAGATAGATAGATAGATAGATAGATAGATAGATATGTATAGATAGATAGATAGATAGATAGATAGATATGTATAGATAGATAGATAGATAGATAGATAGATAGATAGATAGATAGATAGATAGATAGATAGATAGATAGATAGATAGATAGATAGATAGATAGATATGTATAGATAGATAGATAGATAGATAGATAGATAGATAGATAGATAGATAGATAGATAGATAGATAGATAGATAGATAGATAGATAGATATGTATAGATAGATAGATAGATAGATAGATAGATAGATAGATAGATAGATAGATAGATAGATATGTATAGATAGATAGAGATAGATATGTATAGATAGATAGATAGATAGATATGTATAGATAGATAGATAGATAGATAGATAGATAGATAGATAGATAGATAGATAGATAGATAGATAGATATGTATAGATAGATAGATAGATAGATAGATAGATAGATAGATAGATAGATAGATAGATAGATAGATAGATAGATAGATATGTATAGATAGATATGTATAGATAGATAGAGATAGATATGTATAGATAGATAGATAGATAGATATGTATAGATAGATAGAGATAGATATGTATAGATAGATAGATATGTATAGATAGATAGAGATAGATATGTATAGATAGATAGATAGATAGATATGTATAGATAGATAGAGATAGATATGTATAGATAGATAGATAGATAGATAGATAGATAGATAGATAGATAGATAGATAGATAGATAGATATGTATAGATAGATAGAGATAGATATGTATAGATAGATAGAGATAGATATGTATAGATAGATAGATAGATAGATATGTATAGATAGATAGATAGATAGATAGATAGATAGATAGATAGATAGATAGATAGATAGATAGATAGATAGATAGATATAGATATAGATATGTATAGATAGATAGATATAGATATAGATATGCTGCAACCTTTGCATCTGTCTAACGGTGCTGTGCTGGTTTCTTAACTGAGGCAAGGCACACACCTCAGGAAGTTCTCCTTTACCTCTCCCAGCAATGAGCTGGGTTCTTGCTATCAGGGTCTGCTTGTTTTTTAATATGGAAAATTCCCCTATGGGTTGATAGTCATTTGTATAGCCTTCTTGCCATCAGTGGAATAGTGTGGACAAGGAGAACAGTTATTGCAAGGAGAAAGGGAGGAGGGAGGAGAGATCAAGGGGGAAGGCAAAACAGTGGATTCCCTAAGCTCCTGATAAAGTTTTCAGCTGCACTTTAAGGTCAGAAAGAAGGAGCAAAGATGACTGTCCGAAGAGGAAAGAGGTCAGCACTTGGCTATCAAGATACAATTGCTTCCAGACAACAACTAAAGTCAGTTTCTAGGAAGAAGCCTCAAATAAATATAGCCAGGAACTTGCAAAAATAGCAGCATGGCCTTAAACATCAGTCACCAATCTTAACCCATGTGAAAAAGCAGCTATATTCTCTGAATGCTTATTGCAGGACCTGGTATCAAAGATGCTCCATGTGGATCCTCATCGGCGCCTGACAGCCAAACAAGTCCTCCAGCACTTGTGGATAACCCAGAAGGACAAGTTGCCCCAGAGCCAGTTGAATCACCAGGATGTGCAGCTTGTAAAGGTACCAACCTGTGGGTTTTGTGGGGAGGATCGGTTTATGTGCTTCCAGCATTGTCATCTTGTAGATAACACATTGGCTATGAAAATTATTTGTTTAAAACATTGTTCTTTTACTCCACTCTTCAGCTTAAAAGGTTCCCAGAGCTGCTTATATAAGATCAGTAAAAACACAACAGGCCCTGCCCACAAGCTTACAATATAAAAGACATGTTATGTCACAGAAGGAAAAAGCGGTGCGGAGGGAAGAGGAAACCAAGCAACTCTGGCACCAATTCTTGTAGGTACATACTAGTTCTTAATGGCCAGCTGGAATAGAAACAGAAAGAGAAGAAGCTGGTCTCTCAGCAGAGCCAAGAGAGTGCAGCCTGTTGGAATGTCTGCTGCCAAATGACAGCTGAGGAATGGAGGAGCCTGATAGAGCTAAAAAGATGTAAAACATGAAAAGCACTGAAGATACACTAAGCATTAAAAATAGAAGTGGCAGTAATCACTATTCTTACTCAATTGAGCAGGCCTCAATTCCCTTGAAATCCTCTAGTGAAAAAACACCATGAGGGCCATCCACATCATTGCTATGGTGACTGAGAAGGTCCTGTTCTGAGTGGAAAGCATTCTGGTGTCACTAAAAGATGGAATGCTGGACAGGAACACCCTGGCAGATCTCAAAATGAAGAGAGAGGGGAAGGTGAAATCACCTGGGAGAAGATCTTCCCTTAGCTATTCCGGACCCAGACCATTTAAGGCGAGAGCAGCCAATGTGGTGCCCTCCAGATTTTGTTGCACTGCAACTCCCAGCTGCAGCCAGCTTAGCCAATGGTCAGGGATGGTTTGAGCTGTTGTCCCAACAACAATTTGGAAAGCCACAGGTTCACTGACCCTGCTGTATAGGTAAAAGCCAGTACCTGGAATTGGGTGTGGAAACACAGGTACAGTACAGAGGTACTATGTCCTAACTGGCATAGCCAGTCTTGCCTGGCAGAAACTACCAGCTAAGCAAACAAGGATTTAAGAGTACAGTTGGTAGCTTGTACCCAGCTAAGGAGCTTGTCCACAAGGACAGGCTCTGTAGAATACTGATGCTGGGCTCTCCCAAGAAACCATGGCTTTACATTTAACAGGGAAACGGCAGCCAATTCTGACTCCCTAAGACATCTTCCTGATACATCACCAACTTTACAGGAATGGATTACTGAAGTATGGAATATTGTATCTATGGTCAAATTACAAATATAAGAGTCAGAGAGGGGAAGACAGTCTAACAATCTTTTTTTTAATGAAGCATTCTTATAATGAATTGGTGCAGTAAGGTTCAAGATAATGTTAATCCACATATATTGCTGGGGACTTTATGAAACCTGTATGCTTAAGTTTAATGATCCTTGTAGGGTACTTGTATATCCAGCCATCTGTTTTAATAACAAGAAGTTACCTGGTATGAGGCATGTGTCCGCAAACATATATTGGCCACATTTAGGGATGGATGAATTTGCCCATTTCAGGTCTTTCCATTTCTTGCTTTTCCAATCTTAAATTCAGTTCTCCACATTCTTGCAGCAATTTGTGAGTTTTTTTTAAATCCTCATGAAAATTCTTCAGCATTTTAATGTGAATTTCTCATAATACGTAAATTTTTATATGCCGCTTTGACTCACAGACACGTTTTTGCAAGCAATATTCCCTAATGTGTGCATTTTTGTGAACATGGGTTGGTTGGAGAACTGCATCACAACATTTGGGTAAGTGCAAATTTTGAAGGACGGCTGTTTTGGTTCTCATATTGTTTTGGAAAGTGCAGATTTAATAAATTCAGCTTTAAATGCAAACTGGATTACATTTCTCCACTATCCATAGGCACACTCATGATTTACTGAAGTAGCTTTACTGGCTTTGTTTTGTTTCAGTTCCTGATTTGGTATTGGATGGGGTTGCTGTGTGTGTGTGTGTACATTTATGTGTATAACTTAAGTATACCCCCGTGGCTCTTCTCTGTCCTAGGGTGCCATGGCTGCAACATACTCCGCGCTGAACAACTCCAAGCCAGGTCCCCAGTTAAAGCCCATTGAGTCCTCCTTCTTGGCACAGAGGCGGGTCAAGAAGCTCCCATCTACCACCCTGTGACCTGGGAATGGTGGGAGCGTACGCACACACATACACACACACAGCCAGTGCTGCTTCTTGACTCTGCACAAGCTTCCCTGGACAACCAGAGGAGCAAGAAAATGACACCCCAGCAAGAAGTCCACTTTGAAGCACTTCCTCAAATGCACAACAGGGTCAAGTGCCTTCAGGAAGACTAGCTCTTGCTCTCCCCATGGAATTATTTTTCGTTTGATTGTTTTAAGTGTACAGAGAGACTATTTGTAAAGGGATCTATATAGATGTATATCGGGATTTGAACATGCCTTGATGCTGGTGACACAGCCGATTTCCTCCACCTGCAAAGGGCCAAGCCTTGGACAAGTTGATGCTTCTGCAACACAAACCTGGTACAGCTGGAACAACATTTTCTCCTCCTCTCTCACCAAGGTCGCTCCAATGGGGTGCTTTGTTTGTCTTTAGGATCCCCTCTGTTTGTGCAAACTCTCTCTCTCTCTCTTACATAATTATGAGTTCTTGTGTGCATGAGCTTCTTGAACTTCATGTTCCCCATCCTCCAAGCCATGTGGTTGCTATCCAAGAAGATTTTGAACATTCCTCTTTTCTCACCCTCCCCATTTGGACATCATGCTATTATGGACATCCCCCACTTGCAGGGCGCTGGGATTACTCCTCTTTTTCTATATTCTTGAATCCAATTGACTCCTAGACCTATGCTAGAGTCTATCTAGCTTTTGAATCTGCAATGGGCTTGTAAAAGAACTCTTTTTCCCACTGTGAAGATGTCATTTTTTTAGGTGGGGGGGTTGTCTTTGGTTTTTAAAAACTCGTATCATATAGCACAATCCAGAGCCTCATGATGCAAAGTGCAAAAAAAAAAATCAGCTTTTTTATTATTTAACTGGTTCTGTGGCTGGTAACTCAGGGTTTCTGTCTGAATTTTCAAATAAAACATACCATGCAGTGAAGTTATTTTACTAATTGACCTCATGCTCCCCTGCCTGTCCTTACTGCACTGTAGGGTTCCTTCTATATTGCACTTGGTATAAAGATGACCAGTTTACTTCTTTATTGATAATGATCTTGTATTCACAGTTGTATTGTTTCTCTGTGTGATTTGCAAACCCTTGTATTTGAATCCCCAATAATCTTAAATCTATTTGAGAATACATAGCTGAAAGAGTAGGGTGTGTTAAAAGTGCCTACCTAATATTAGAATCACTTTATGGAAAATTGAGGATGTCTCGAAGATCTCTTGCAATATGATCCAATAGACATGGGGCAGGGGGCCATGTGGTGGTTTTTTTTTTAATTGGGTAACCACCGTTTTTTAAAAAACCTTTTTCTTTTTCTTTTTGCCTTACTTCCCTGTGCTTGGTCATGCTTTTTCCAGCCTGGTTCACTTGTTGATATCAGAGGTCCATACCTCAGATGCAAACTCAAAGAAGGTCCACCCTCTCCCCTATTGTGCTTCCAGAACCAATGGAAAAGCAGAGAAGAACCCCTCCCCTGCATACCTTTAAGAGAGAGCAGGCTCATATGAGGAGACAGTCTTTAGTAATCTTAGTCTTTAGTAATCATGCAAACCATTTAGAGCAGGCATGGGGAATCCAAATGCAGTTGTCCAGGCCTCTCTATCCAGCCTTGGGACTCTCCCAGGGCTAAAACCCCTCTCCCCAGATAATACCCTCTTCCTGGCCCTGCTTCTCACCCTTCGCAATGGCTTTTCTCTGGCTGGAATGTGTCCTTGAATTATTGATGATGCCTCTTGCTTGCCTAGATGGAGAGGGGGCAGGTGTGTATAGAAACTTCTGCCTTCTGCATATCTGAAATATAGCCTACTCTACACAGGTAAGAATCTCATCCATTCTCCCATCCATTTCTACCTCTGCTCACACTCAAAACTGTCATGCGGTTCCTGGAAAAGCTTCCTCAGCCTGACTTAAGAGCTTTCAAGGGAATTGCGAGCACCTTGAATTTTGCTCAGAACAAACTGGAAGCCAGTGCAGCTTTTGGTCAAATAGGCATCACGTGCTCCCACTTGTTGTTTTCCGTTCACCTCTGATGCTAACATACAACATATAGCTGCTCTAACTTTTCTTGGCAGCCAAGCATCTTCCTCGTAAATTGTAAGAGCAACCCACTGTTGTTCCTGATTAACTCCTCATGGAATAGACTGATGTGCTAAATCTAAATAATGAAACGATAGTGTCTATGAGCTTTCAGACCCAGTTTGTGCTTGCAGAGTGTGCAGAACTCTGCCTGAGATCACCTTACTAAATCGGCTTCATGTGCTGTAGAGTGTTAACATCCTTTTTTTTCTGACAAGGTTCCTGTATCTTTACCAGCTGAGCAGTCTGAGCAAAATTTCAACAGCTGGAGCTTTAACTGGGATGCAGCAAGAAAACACCTGCTCAAATTTTGCACGTGTCAGTTGTTTAAAAGCATAGGAGCCCTGCCAGCAACAACTGAGGAGCAGATGGGGGACCTTTCATCTCAGTCCATGAGTTTTGAATCTCAACCCTCATTTGATTGTATAGTTCCTTAAACCACATATTAGTCTACACTGGAACAACTGTGGATAGGCAAATGAGAAGCAGACTTCAGTTACATCAGACTCAAGCAGGGTCACTATTAGAAAATGGGTGAGGATTCTTTAATTAATCAGACCAAGAAGATTGTACAAGACTTAGGCCAGGTGTGTGAGATGTCTGAAGTCTTCTGGTAGGGATAGAGAGGTTTTATTATTAGTTCTAATGTCCTGGACCTAAAAGAAACCTCTACTCATAGTTAACTAACTGCACACATAAATAATGTACTTTACACTGTGATCATCCAATGAGGCTGCTGAGCCTGCCTTAACATGGATGTTGAGTGTTGCAGAGCAATCTTAAGTATAGCCAGCTGGAGGAATGTACGTTGGCTTGTTAACATAAGTATCCCAGTTCTAACCATTCAGGAGTAGGGCTGCTGCTGGCTGAGCTGGCCCAAGCCTTGCAGAGGGTAAGTGAGCCTTTAAAATAGAGTTTAGTTTACACCATCCTTTCTGCTGGCATAAGTTCTACTAGCTTGCCAGGTCATGTGACTGAGCTGAAAGAGGTTTTGGATACATGGAAGTCTCCTTGCTTCGCACCCACCATGCCTCCAGAACACCCCTTTTTGGGGGGACTTAGCTAGCATATGTTCTGTCAGCTTTAGTTCCACCAGTTGGGTTCAGCTGGCTGAGCCAGGCTGAGGGAATTATATCAGCATGTCCCAGGTTGAAATGGGATGAAGGGGTTATGCTGGTGTAGCTGGGATAGCGCAAGATCCACCTATTCCATATGCATCCCAGCAGATCTTGGGTTTGGATTGTGCTGTGAATTAGGAAATAAGTGATTAAATAGAAGCACCAAATTAATGACCAATAGATCTGTAAGTGACAAGAGAGCTATAACTTATGATAGGTATGTATTTTTATATGAATTTTATATATGAATGTGTATTTTTGCATTTGTAATGTTAGAATTTTGTATAATTAAGTTGTGTATTTAACTTT
The DNA here is from genome assembly GCF_030035675.1 of Rhineura floridana. Classification (NCBI taxonomy): domain Eukaryota; kingdom Metazoa; phylum Chordata; class Lepidosauria; order Squamata; family Rhineuridae; genus Rhineura; species Rhineura floridana. The sequence goes on from NC_084494.1 coordinate 16,186,384, forward strand.
TTTAAAGAAAGATGAGCAAATTTCCCCATTTAGAGGGGTTGGCTGGTTAAAATCCTGAACAGCAGCACTCCTGTTAGGAGAAAGGATGCATTGCAACATTTGTGTAGCTAGTTCCATTCATACAATAGGTGATATTAGAATGCTGCGCTTTATTTTATGCTCAGCACCAAGCGCCAGGTGCATCCCTAGGGAGAGCATTCCAAAGATGGGGGCTACCACCAAAAAGCCCAGTTCTCATTTGGCCATCCTCCATACCTTCCTTGGGCTTTTGATTACTTTGTGTGGGAGAGGGAGAGGGAGAGGGAGAGAGAGAATGCTTGAAGTGCAGGTAAGGGGATAGTTCTCTGCCTTCAGAATGGTTCGCTTTACTAGACTTTCAGAAGGCTAGAGTGGGCATAACTGGGCCCCTTTCTCTATGCAAAGGATATATGTCCCCCCGCCTGGATTTATCCATTGTATGTCTGCGTAGCTATGTGCCTCTGCACTCTTTGTTTACTCAGGCTGTCTCTAGATCCACCCATGTTCAGTCAGTGCTTGAATTAGAGAAGGCTGAAAGAGGCTTCACCACCATACCTTTCATGATGACTCCATTAGTTACTGTTTTTAGAAGGCGATGAGAGGAATATGATTTGGCTAAAAATGGGCTGTAGCTTGTGGGCTTCACCTCCCCAACCCCAACAGTTTGAACACTGCAAAAAAAAAAATTGTTTTGTAAAACCCAAAGAAAAGTGAATCTAACTCCCATATTGCACATTTTTAAGCATGTACGGAAAACATTTTATTTTAGCAGACAATACATTGTTTTAGACTTTTTTTAGCGATGTTTTTCCAGCTACCTGCTGTCTTTCCTGCTGTTTTCAGTTTTCCTGTGTATTAAGTAGCTTGGTTATTTAAAATTGCTTAAAGTAGCCTTGAGTTATAAATTTTAATGCCACACTGGAGAAGGTTCTTGAACACTAGCAATCTCTCTACTGTGGTTGCTTATCAGTCTTTCCACGGGACTAAGGAGGGTGATCTTTCACACTGATAACAGATAATTAACCTCAATAGGGCTTACTTCTGAGTAAAATGGCTAGGATTTTCCTGTAAATGACAGCAAAGCCTTCTGTAAATAGCACTCCATGTTCTGTGAGTATTTGGGTTATTCTTCCTTCTACCCAAAGCCCAGGACCAGTTAATAGATGTAGGAGCTGGATGGTATAGTTGGTTGATTCATAAGAGATCAAAATGTGACTTGATTTTAATTTTTTTCTTGGAACTTGCCAACTTGATTGTCATTGGTGAAAAAGAATCCCCTTCAGTTGACTCGCCAATGAAGTTTTACAAAAATTGTACCACTACCACCCCTCTTAATTCTTTTGAGGCAACATAAGACTGACAGAAGCTGGACTAGTAAATATGTTTGTTACTAACTTGGTGGACTTGAGTGAAAAGCAGAGATAAGACATAGTGTGGGGAAAATAGGCCACTCACGGGTCGACAGGGCAGGGTACCTAGGGAGACAAATGAGAAAAGGATGGTGAAGCACTTTGCATGCCAGGGGCTATATAAACCAATACTGACTATCTTAGTTGCAAATGAAACATGGTGAGAATATCCCCTGATGCTTTAAACAAGTCAGGAGTTCCCTGCATTCTTACCCACAGCCAAGCATATGGATTTATTCCAACAATAACACAAATGTTGGAATTAGGCTCTGGAGGCAACATGGACACACGGACACACTTCCCTAGGAGCTTCTTGCCAGTTTTACCTCGACTACTTTACACTGTGAATCAAACATTACAACTGTTATAAAGCAATGGAATAAAGAGGGATGCAGCTCTGCTGGATTTCCATTTCTTTCTCAATTAGGACACCTGCTCCCTTTTCTCTGCCCCATCAATTCAGTGGCTGGTCTTTTTCAATTATGTCAATTAGAGATTCAGTGCTGCCTTACTGAATTGAGCTAGCCCTTCCTCCCTTGATAGAACTGGAATCCAAACTGCTGAAGGGTTATCACTCAGACAGCTTTTGTTGTTGTTGTTGTTTCCAGATTAGAAAATTAGTTTCCACAGACCCAATGGAAGACAGTGTTGTTGAAACAAAACAAGCTGGGTGCCCCCTGCATATATTCAAAGTTTGCTGAGGGTTTCAAGAACAGATACACTAATACCTTTCCTAATGTAACTGTTAATTCATTTATTGTAATAACCCTGTTTTCCTCCTACCCAGCCCTTTTCAGAGGGGTTTCTAAATGGAGAGCAAGATCATCTATTTTCAGTGAGTATTCTTGTGTCCTGAATTTGTTTATCTATATATGTTCACCTGTGGGCCTACTCCCTCCCCTCTTCACCCCACCTCATCAGCCATTGCAAGATGTTCACCAGTATTCTAACTACTGAGGCTCACTGCTAGGCTATGAAATAGCCATTGGTTATCGTATAAAGTCTATCAACAAAGTAAATGATAAACTGCAAAAGAATAATGCAAAGAATGTACAGACAGCATTCAAGAAATTGGAAAAAGCCAAAACTGTGGACTCTTAATTTCTACATCGGTGATGAAGAAGCTGGTTATGCAGCCCTACAGAGTATTCTGATTTGGGGGTGGGTAGGAAATAGGAGCAGACTTACAAATATTAAGCACTGGACCTCATAGTGGGGTTCAACACCACGGGTGTTACCTATCAATATAGTGCCTGAACAAGAAATGCCTCTGTGTAGATTGACTATCAGTGAGAGAGACGTATCTTGCAAACAATTGATGACACAATACTAGAGCTCAGGTAGTCAGGATACTAGACAACTATTCTTCAAAGACAACCTGAATGTAGGCTACCATAAACTAGAGCTGGGGATCCCAGTTACAGATTTGTTACTACAGTAATAATAATAATAATAATAATAATAATTTAATTTATGTGTCGCCTATCTGGCCAGTGGCCACTCTAGGCGACGTACAACTCAGTTACAATAAAATACATCATAATGCAATACAAACGATAAAAATTATAAAACAATGACAGTTCAGAGTAATAGGCAATTAGTCATAGAGATTAACCCTCCCCGGAAGTCCCGAAGGCCTGTCTGAAAACCCAGGTCTTCAAGGCCTGGCGGAATACATTCAGGTAAGGGGCATGCCGGAGATCATACGGGAGGGAGTTCCAGAGAGTGGGGGCCGCCACTGAGAATGCCCTCTCTCTAGTCCCCACCAACCTAGCTGTTTTAGTTGGCGGGACTGAGAGAAGGCCCTGTGTGGCTGATCTTGTCGGGCGGCATAATTGGTGGCGTTGGAGGCGCTCCATCAGATAAGCTGGGCCGAGACCGTGTAGGGATTTAAAGGTTAATACCAACACCTTGAATTGGGCCCGGAAAACAACTGGAAGCCAGTGCAGATCGAACAACACTGGAGTGATGTGCTCCCGGCGATGACAATTTGTAAGTAGTCGAGCCGCTGCATTTTGTATAAGTTGTAGTTTCCGGACCGTTTTCAAGGGTAGCCCCACGTAGAGCGCATTACAGTAATCCAAACGAGAGGTGACCAGGGCATGTACCACCAATGGGAGCTGATGAACAGGAAGGTAGGGTTGCAGTCTACGTATGAGGTGTAATTGATACCAAGCTGCCCGGCTCACTGCCGAGATCTGAGCCTCCATGGACAGCTTGGAATCCAGAACAACCCGAAGGCTGCGGACCTGGTCCTTTAGGGGCAGTTTCACCCCATCGAACATCAAGTCAATATCTCCCAACCTTCCCTTGTCCCCCACGAGTAGCACCTCGGTCTTATCGGGATTCAGTTTCAACCTGTTCCTTCCCATCCATCCACTCACGGATTCCAGGCACTTGGACATGGTCTCCACACCCAACGCTGGTGAGGATTTAAACGAGAGATAGAGCTGAGTGTCATCCGCATATTGGTGACCATACAGTCCACCTGTGTTGACCTAAGGAAATGAAAGAGCCTCAATTATAGGGTATCGGTGGCAGCAGAGATTTCAAGAAGTCATTGGTGAATGAATAATTGTCAGGAATCCCAGGTGCAAAAACCCTTCGTGATGATGACATCGTTGTACAATAGCTAGATTTAAAAGCAACAAAGAGAAATATCCCTGAATAAAATGTCAGACATAAATGTAAAATGGGCCAAACAAAATCAGAGTTGATAATACATCATTTTTTTAAAATCGGCCGTGATAATAAAATCAACACACCCTGTTTGTTAGTGGCACAAGCAAATACTTGTAAGCTGGCACCCAACATTTAACAAAGCTGATGCCTAGCAAACATCTCTAGGGTGAGATTTCCACTGCCAGGGCCCCACCACAGAAATATTGGTCACTATCTAACCTCCAAAGGTGGTTTCACGGGGGAGCAGGCATTCCTAAGGCAGGTGCTTGTTTCTACATATCTTCTACAGAAAATGTTATTTAATAATGTAGCCATGAGATCTCTTTGCATTCTTTCAATTTCTAAGAGCTCCCTTTGGAACAAGGACTGGGATAGGTTGTAGAGTTTTGCTCTATTCAGTTATATTGGTGCTTGAAGCAACTGAAGGCATCTGAGCCATTTTTCTGCAAGCGACTGAACATGACAAAAGACTAGGTCAAAAGTTGAAAAGTAGAGCTTGGGGACAAGAAGGGTTGTGTTGCGTGCCTTGTGAAGTTAATGGAGCTTTGGGCACTGACAGACTCAGGAGCCCATAAAGCAAGGGAGCAATCAGGACAAAATGTTTGTACATTGGAATAGGGATTATTTTAACTAATAATCTAGAACTTTGGCTGAAGATGTTCAGGCCTATTTGCCTGCGCAGCTTTCAATCATCATAACATATGAAGAGCATGCTAGATCAGGCCAAAGACCCATCTAGTTCAGCATCCTGTTCTCACAGCGGACAGCCAGATACCTCTGGGAAGCCTGCAACCAAGACATGAATGCAACAGCGCTCTCCCCAGCTATGATTCCCAGCAACTGGTATTCTGTGACACACTGCCTCCAACAGTGGAGGTAGAACAAGACCATCGTGGCTAGTCACTGAGAGTAGTATATATTTACTTCTGAAATTATCAATTGTACCTTTTTAATTATTAATTTTGGGGAGAATTACATTATTTTAGTGTATGTGCTGCTTTAAATCATGCTTCCTATTTTAGGACCCTCCAAGCTAAACACAGAACAGAATAGACTTATCAGAGTATCTCTCTCCAGTCTTAGGGGGAGTGTGAAGTGCACTGTGAAATATTGTCTGGCAATTCACAGGTTGCCCATATTGTCCTGAAGGTTGAGCAAATTTCTTACCCACCCCAGAATAAAAGTGTTTCGTCACCGCAGTATAACACACAGAGCCATTATTTTACTATGGGTTATGTCATGCCATCCTATTAGGCTGCACAATCCCAAATCAGGCCCACCACACTGCAATACGGTCTCTCTTGCTTGTTAAAATCCCTTTGAGTGTAAGAGCTTGCTGGATCAGGCCAGTGGCCCATCTAGTCCAGCTTCCTGTTCTCACAGTGGCCAACCAGATACCTATGAGAAGCCCAGCAATACTCTTCACAGTGGAGCCAGAATGTATCCATCAGGGTTAGTAGCCACTGACAGCCTTATCCTCCATGAGAATTTGTCTAATCCTCTCTTAAAAGCCATCTAAGCTGGTGACCATCATGGTCTTCTGTGGGAGCGAATTCCATAGCTTAACTATGTGCTGTGTGCAGAAGTCCTTTCTTCTGCCAGTCCTGGATTTTGGTGGGAAATGCTCTCAGTCTCCTTGTCTTTCCGCCAGCTTCAAGTTCCTTGGTTACCTCTTCTCTCCTGCTTGCTATAACTTTGAGATATAACTAGTTTAGGCTTCTTAAATATTGTTTTAATTATTAAAACTATCCTTTATCTGTCTATATACTGAGCTATCTTTGTTTGTGACTTCCATCTTCCTGCTTTCACTAACGCAATAAGCGCTCTCTCAACACAGAACCCTGAACCTAGACAGCTACTACGCTTCTGACCTGATGGCTGACAATTTTCTAGTTGCAAATTAAAGAGAACACGAAATTGGCAAATTAATTGTTTGCCGTGTTTTTGCTAGGTGTTGTGTCAGCTGCCTCAAGCTTGGCAGCCAACTGAAAGCTCAACTGGCGACATCCTGGATAGGAGGTGGAGCTCTGCACTGGGCCTTGCTATCCATAGAGTGCCAATCACATTAATTTTAAATTACTTCTGTACAGCCTGGTGTCAAAATGATTAAAGCATGAAGAGGAAAGGAGAGACACCTTGCAATTACCACAAGGACACATTTCCCCCCCCCCTTTAGTCAGCCTCCAACCTTAAAATATCTGTCCTCTACACCCACATACTCAAGATCTCGGAGAACTGAGACAGCGGTTTCTTTGTTTTTAATGTAGCTACATTTATGGGGCATTAACTTCTAAGATCCATTAGATAATATAGGAATTATTAAATAATGCTATAGAATGCATAATATTCCTTATATTGTGGCTCATCACTTTCCATGTGGTGCCCTCCACATTCAAAAGAAATGGAACAAGTGCAAAGGTGAGAACAACTTCTTGTATCTTACTGAGAGCTCATCAACAGAACATTTCAGGATTGGTCTAATTAAAAAGAAGAGAAAATTAGGTGGAAAATTAGAGAAGTCATTTGTCATCTTTTCAGATACATGCCTACCCACCTACTGCCCTAAACCCTTCTCCCCAAATCAAAGGCTGCTTCAAGTATTTGAAGGAGGAACTTCCCAAATCTCCATTCCATATATGCCTTTGCTTGCTCTCGGAATATGTGCTGGTCACTGTCATGTCCATGTTTTGAGAAGCCAGGATAAAAAGGCCCAGAAACTGGACTAGGTATGTACAAAATTTGTTTTCTGTTGCTTGCAGAATTACCATAACCATGTTGTGAGTATGGAGAGAGACTGCTTGCAAAAGGTAAAAATGTACAAAATTT